>NC_064231.1:5189510-6413015 GCF_023101765.2 Spodoptera frugiperda | reverse complement strand
CTAGGATCAAAATGACTAGGAATTATTGTTATACAATTGGTGGGGTTAGATAATATTGGAGTTCTTTTATATTTACATGATTCGGCACTTCTCTCTTCCACTTGCAGAAGCTTCTCCACCGTCTTTGGTTGCTTTATCTTTCTTTTTCTTGCCTTTCCCATCAACTTGAAGTGATACATTTCTGTTCTTTTCCATATTCAATAGTTCCTGTAATTAGAATTGAAAATATTTTTATTATGATGGAATATTTGTGTGTTACACTGATATAATAACTGAATACAATGCCAGTGTAAACTGGAAATACTTTTAAAAGCATTTGTAAAATTTTTTGTTTTATTATTGATATTGGACAGCATACAATAAATATAAAAAAGAATTATGTACCTGGAAAAGTTGGGTAACATTGTGGTTTGTTTTAGCTGAAGTTTCCATGAATGAAATGCCCCAAGTTTGAGCCTGGGCCTGTCCTTCTGATGCGGATACTTCTCTTATCTCTGGACTTTCATCACATTTGTTGCCTGCCAGCATCACAGGTATATTTGGAAGCTCTGTGCCCTTAATCTCTTTTATAGTTTGCCATATTGGCTTGAGTTCCTCTAATGACTGTCGACTGCTCACAGAATAAACCAATATAAATGCATGTCCCTGTAAAAAATAATAAGGTCAAAATATGTGAAGTTTCATTAAAGTTAAGAGTGTAAATTAGTTTAAATACAAAAAAGAAATGTTGCCTCACCTTACTGATTGATAATCTTTGCATAGCAGGGAACTGATGTGATCCTGTTGTATCAGTTATTTGTAATGTGCATATTGTCTTGTTGCTGCTTATTACCTAAAAATATAATTTATGTTATTATCTTGTAATGCTGCAATTTTATTCTATATTAAAATTCCAGGAATAAGTCAAATTAAAAGCAGTTCCAACTTAAATGCTGACTGTTAGCAAGAAATCTGATAAGATACATGTATATCTAAAATATGTAAATTAATGTTATTAAAATTGATTACAAGCAAAAAATATTAATTTGAAAATAGTAGTATTATGATTACAATAAGGTCAGCAGGCAGCCTTGTTATGGGGTATACCATTGGCAATATCCCAAAAAAAGTATAGTTTCAGGAATTGGCAAAATTTCAATGGTGTCAAGGTATTTCATGCACAGCCTTTTCAGTAAATATAGGTCAGGATATGAACATTTTTAGATGACATTGTAACAGTACTTAGACTCCTTGTTATAATCTCTACAAATATTCAATAATGCTTCTACAGAATAGTGTACAAGTTACCAAAAACTTCTTTTGGAGCTAAATAAACATTGTTTCACATGCACAAATCGCGGGAACAAAACATAATAAAATTGGAACGTAAATAATATTACCTGTCTATAGGTATCCTCGATCGTTGGTATGTAGGATTCTCTGAATGTCCCTTTTACGAATCGTAACACAAGGGAACTTTTACCGACACCACCCGCACCAAAAACTACAACACGATAATCATTACTTTGCTCCGGCATTACTTAATTTTAGCAGTAGATATCCTTTGGAACCAATTTGAAATGCCAGATACTGATTACAGTGCTGTTATAACTTTAAAACATCTTAAATACAACAACAGTTTTCAGGTTAGTAATTATTGGGTCCAGTATGTAACAATATTTACTCCCATGCTAATTTCCCATCTTTTCATAGATTTTTTACAATGCTTTTGATTTACAACGCCCCACTGCAAAAAGCAAGCAAACCAATACAAATTCTATAGACAGTAGACATACAGCCCACAGATACGATTACGATTGCAATCTTTGACAGACGACAGTCGAACTGCGATGACAGGTAATACACAGGCAGTCTCACACAATCTACTATTTAATTTAGTCGATTATATTATATTATATTAATTTCACCAGCCACCTAAATAACGCTAATGATTCTCTTTTGGATTTTTTCTATTGTAATGTGTCAATAAATAAATAAAAATATACAAAATTATATAACTTAACATGTCTAATAAATAATTAAAAGTTGAATTCAATTTTGGTAGTTATTACTTCGAATTTCGACTGCACAGTTGGCGCGGTGGCTAGGCAATTGGCTGCCGTTCACTGTGTCGCGGGTTCGATTCCCGCACGGAACAACTCTTTGTGTGATCCACAAATTGTTGTTCCGGGTCTGGGTGTCATGTGTCCTACGGGTGTCATACGAACTTGTATGTTTGCAAACCCACGACACAGGAGAAAATCCTAATGTGCGACAACTGGGTGATTTTTCAGATAATATTCTCGAAAATAATAACTGCTGAGTATCCGTTTTCACTCAATTATTTATCCAAAAAATCTTCCATCTCTGAAAATGAGTAACCGTAAAACATAGTTAATTAATGTAATAGGTATCACAAAAACTAAAATATAAAAATATCAATTATTATTATTAATTTCAGCCGTTAGTCGAGTATAAAACACATTTATTTATTTTAAGTTTGCTGGCTCGTATCACAGTAGAATGAAGTGTGACATTCATGAAAAAAAAAATTACAAATGGCTTCCGTTTTCAACTTACGCCTATCGTAATCCTATGTTGGTATGGTTTTCTAAAAGGTAAGGCTACTTTTTCTGTTTTCTAGTTTTTCTGTAGTTTTAATCATAGATTAATATTTTTCCCTCAATATTGTAATCAATCTTAATAAATTTGACCTTCGTTGACTACGTGCCGGCAACTTTCGTATCTCGGTATTTTGCGCTCATTTGAGGCATATTTATAAATAATTAAATTGATTTGTCTAATTACTGAACATGTAGTCGTGTTTTATCAATTTTTCGTGAAAATATGTGTCATGTCACTTGCATTGTGAAAAGTATCGACCTACTACACTGGTTACCGTCACAATTATTTTTTCTCTTTCAGGCTACCAATTCCTCGTGACGGACGTGTTCGATCAATTAAATACATCTTTTATTTCAAACTATGGGTATACAAGATCTTCAGACGTTTTTAGAAAACGAAGGTGTTGGAGTTGATTTATTTCGAATAGCTAGAAACCATGCCGGCGGGTTCCGCTTAGTTCTCGACGCGGAAGGATGTCTAGATCGTCTCTATGGAGGATATTTCTCAGGTATTGTTTTTCCAATATAACATACAATATTTTGTTGATACATTTTTTATTCTTATCTCGATGTTTTTATTCTAGTACCAAAATAAACATCACTATCATCATCATCCACGCCTAATTTACCAGTGTCTTTACAGCAATAAAAAAATGTTACCTGCTATATTATTTACTATAATTTTACAATAGCATAGCATAGCTTTTAAATTTTTATAGTTTACATAGTAAATTAAACTATTTCACAATAAATATAATGATTTTATTGCAGATTGGGCTTGTGGAGGCCAGTGGGCTCGATGCGTGCAATTTTTAACCACACTTGCACAGGCACTTGCTGAACATCAAGTTGCTTTATGCGTATGTTTTAATGGTGCACATCCTACTCCACCTGCTTTGCCACAGCATTGGATACAAACACAAGCTACATATCGCCAGAGGGTCAACTCAGTAAGTATTTTTATCAAAATTCATTAACTTTGATGTAAATCACCTTTGTTGAAATTGGTATATTTTTGAGATATATCACAAGAATACTTGGGTGTTACATGAAAGTATACATAATAAACATAGACACCCTTATTCTAAATTACAGCCTTAATAAATTTAAAAGTAAAAACTAAAAAAAGGTAAACTTAAAGCATTTTATAAAAGAGAAGACTACTTAGACGATAGTCAGACTTGGAAATTAGCTCTGATGTAAGTGTGAAACTGCACTGCACTGCATTGGTCATGTTAGTATGTTTGTACCATAGGAAAAGTTACATTTATAAACAATTTGTAATTTTTTTTTTTTTCTATATTGTTTTCCTCATAATTTCACTTCTAATTAACTACTTATGCTCTGACAGTTTGTTGTGACTGGTGTGGCTCTGTTCTCAAAAGACCAACGAATATGCACATTTCTCACAAACAATTTTATAAATATTTATATATTTTTTATGTCTAAAAGAGACAGAACACTGAGTTAGTTTTTGAATTTCTTCCCACTTTCAACGGCTTTTACTTGAGTCAATCAGTTAAATGTCATTAGCTAATGAACTAAATAGTATATTAATGACTAAAATTAAACTAATTTGATTTAATCATAAATGTAGCAATACCTTGAAACATCACAGGTGCTGCGTCACATTGCTACAAAGGGCACTCCTCCTCCTAAAGTATGGTGGGTACCACCTATGGGACTACATTCCTGCCTTAGAACAGCATTAAGATATCTTAATATCCCAATAGTAAGTATAAGGCTCTGTATATGAATGTAATCATGTTGATTTGTTAAGATAAATTATTATTTAATAAAGAACAGAATGTAAATTGGTGTTACCAATTTCATTAAAATTGTAATTTTGATAGATATAATTAATAAAAATTGTACATAATACATTAAATCAAGATCAATGTTAGCTTGGTGTTCGCTCATTTATAATTTAATAATAATTCTTAAACAGATGGTCTCTTCTGATGATCATTGCCAAGAGGTAGTTGGTCTTTGCCGAGAGAAAACTTATGCTGGACTTGTTGGGTGCTCTGGAGAATATTTAGTCTTTCAACCACCAAGATACTTTAGCTCCTCACAGCTGAAACTTACATACAGGGTAAGTTACACTTGTAAGAGCATTTGTTTTGCATACAAAATATTAAGTATTCTGATTCAATTCATGGAGACTTGTTTACAGCAGTTCAAGCAAGATTGATTACTGGAACCAACATAATTATTATGTTAGCTATTTCAATAAAATCATCTGCTCCTTCAACTTCGATCTGGTTTGGTCATATTGTATTCTAGAAATAGTTTTCACACAATATTACACTGTTTACTTCATTTTTTCACTGATAAACTTGATATTTGCTACAACTGCCTCCTAATTCTAAGGGTCAGCTCACACCAAGACGCATCGCTACGTAACATTCCCAAAATTCACCGCAACGTCAAATTACTACAACTCAAAATTACTTTTTGAGTCGCCCGTTTAAGGTGTGTGCGAATGAAAGACATTTTGCTACCCAGCGATCTCGCGGTGCCTCCTCGTCTTGTCAATGATTTTCTGCCTCTTGTGAGATGTGCCTCGCGACGTTGAGATACATCTCACGGGGCAGCGCGACATCGCTGGCTTCTTCCAGCACCACCGCGTCGCGGTTTGACCTGACCCTATGTGAGATTTGGAAATATGTAATCACCTCCCCCCAGAACAGCTCACGTAATTTATGGACGCTTCCTTTATTAAGGAGGCATTGTTAAACTAGCTCTATTAAATTAATGTCATGTGTATTGAATACAGTCGTCACTGGAGACAAAAGAGTACATGGTGCACGAGCTGCCGCAGGTATTAGATGTGCCACAGGATCGATTGTGCCTTATGGCAGCACTACTTGGTGGTACTATTCTATCTGAGCAAAGTCTTGTTGATTTTTATAAGCGGTTGGGAATTACGCAAAAGAAGGTATGAGTATGATACAAATATACTGGTTTCATATGTTTTTATATATTATCCTTTCGATACCTAGCCGTTGGTTACTTAAAACTATCTCATTATCAAAAAATTTCAGCAAGTTCCTCCAGAAGGTTTGGTGAAAGCCATTTGTCAATATGTGCGTGAATTACCATCCTCTGATGTGGATGCCGCATGCATCGATGTCTTTGGTGACCTTAATGATCTCCGAGCTGCCAAATTGAAACAAGCTGTACAATATTATTTGAATGGCACTAAAGATGGATTTTTAAAATACAGAACTGCATCTGGTAAGATAATTTCCAAAATATGTTCTAGTAATAATATGTTATAAGTTAAAAAGAATTAAATAATGATCTACAATTTATATTTTTTTTATTTTCTATTTAGGTCGTCGTCCAAAGAACAACAAAAAAACTCAAAAGTCGGATATTAGTCCACAATCCACTTCTTTAGACTTGGACACTTCTAAACTGGCTGCTGAATCATCTGAGCATGAGGTTTTTAAATATTCTTTAACTAAGTAAAAATCGCTATAGTCATCCACGCCTTTTACACCGTCATTAACACCATTGGCATCCATTGGCAAATTGTCAGATTGCATGATCACTAGTTCTAAATTGAAATAACTATTGTCTAAGTGCAAGTGACCTTTTTATTAATGATTTTTGTTTCAACTCCCCACACCCTTTTTTGTCTTATTACATCCCTATGTTATTTACACTAAGCACTTCAGATAGTAAGAACACTGCAAACTCAATAAATTGCAGCAAAAAGGCTTGGACGACTACAAATTGGCAACAGCAAATGCATCAATTAACGCCGACTTTAGCATGGAAGAAAGGCCCTCTGACATACAGCAAGGACTTGCGGCGGTCTCTCTGGATTCCGGAGATGCGGGTGCAGCCAAGCAGCAAACTATCAATCCAGCTGATAAAAATGAAAAACCACAATCTGCTCCTAAAGAGGTCTGAAAAATGTTTGTGTGTACATACTTGATGAGTTTAGGTTTGAAAACTGATGGATTTCGTCGCCACGCGACTTATAGCTCTCCACTTACCTATTGCGAGTGTTTAGAGTTTAAGGTGCTTCTAAACAGGCAACAAATATATTTTTCTGCAATATTTAGCTGCAACACAGCTGATTGATCGGAATTATTGCAGTCAATACCAGCGCGTTTTCGCAATATCATAGTTACGTTTGGTATACCAAACAGGATCGGGGTATTATATATTCATAACCGACTTATGGCCTACATAGCTGACTTATGTTTTGATGGATATTGCTGTTTAATGCTGATATACAGCAATATTGTGTAGCTTCGTTTCACTCATTTTCTATTTATTACTCTGTATAATTAGTGGTCAATAATGCAGTTTTATGTAGCAGCAAAATATTGGTATTGTTCAAAAGCGCCTTTTGAATAATTAAGACTGGGAGACTGAGTGATCTAATAGGTACTGCAGTCCGAAATGTTTGAAATGGATATTCAACAAGTAATAAGATATTATCAAACACGTGATAAAATTATGAATATATATTTTAGGTTCGTTCGAATATAAAGCAAATCCATAATGAAGATAATTGTCCTCCGGCCCCAGCTGAAGTGTTACGAACATGTGCCGAGCGACATGCACGTGGCCTTATGCACCCTCAGATGCTATCGATCTTGACACATCGTCAAGTTACTTTGCCTGTATTGATGGAGGACGATAATCACCGTGAAATACCCTCTATACATCACTTCTTTCGACCTGTTAGGCAAAATGTATACGCCATTTTGTATAACATGCACCACCACCGATTTATGGCGCAAAAAGCCAAAGGTATTATTTTGTACAAATACTTATTAAACATTTGTAAAAGTAATGAAAATAAACACCTAAATTACTGTGTACTTTTGTAGAAGAAGGCTCAACAAGTTCTGTGAATATTGATCGCCCTTGCACTGTACAAGTTGCCGAATGGATCTATTCTCGAGTGAATCCCGGGAAAAGCCCTGAAGTAGTGCCAGGAGTTGTTCTAGAATGGCCTGTACCAACTGTGCAACGGCTTTGGTTCGGGTGAGCTTTACCTTTTAGGTAGTTTCTATTTCCTTTCATTCGGTTATTTAAGAATCGTGATGCTTTGTTAGTTAAGTTATTGTAATTTAAACAGATTATTTATTATATTGTACACCTATTAATTAAAACACTTAATAAAAAATAAATTATAATCCATTTTGTGTTTTGTTTCAGAACTGCTCAAGATGATAAATGCCGCCGTATGAGAGCATTCCTATCGTGCATGCGCTCTGATACTCCTTTGATGTTGAATACATCTTATGTTCCCCAACATTTGCTAATTTTAGCCACTGTGTTGAGGTAATACCAATGTTATCATATTTTTTAACAAAATTAATGGTTCCAAATTATTTTTCCATTTATTGGGCTTTAAATAATTTCATTATTTTGATACGCATTTCAGATTTATAATGACATCTCAAATTCAAATATTGAGGCGACAAGAGCTTGATGCATTTTTGGCTACAGCTTTTTCAAACGATCTCATGAATGCACTTCATTTGCAAGAAATGACCGTAAGTGTGAAAAGTGTCAGTAACGTCATTCTATAATTTTGTGCGTTATTTCGTCATTGTAATGTGATCTCAATAATGTTATTTATTTTTAGGTAAATGGCATTAACTCACGCGGAGTTCAACTGGGTGCGCTTGTGATGGCTGGAGCGGAAGCTGCATTGCTGGCCAACGACGCGTGCGGCGCCCCCGTGCCCTGGCTAGTCGCCGCGCCCTGGCTCTACTTCGACGGCAAACTGCTGCAACGCAATCTGCATCGCGCTAATCATTGCAAACATCTTGCTCAGCTCTGCGATAATCATTTGGATACGGTGGTTAAGGTTAGAGCATAAGTATTCTTAATATCTTCTTTTCTCTCAGTTGATATGTGTTTCATATAATAATTAAGTACCCGATATCATCATTTTATAGTAAGATGTATTATATTAATAGGTAGAGCGTATGCGCAAAGCTATCTTGGAAGGTCTGGAGGTGGAGTTTGCGATGCCACCGCTTCCATTAGTGGCCGGCGTGGTGGGAGGCTCGCTCGGCGGACAGCTCGGCGGCTGGCCGCGCGGCCGGGGACGCGGCGCGCGCCTGGAGATCGCAGGCGTCGTCGTCGGACAGTGGGGCGGCGGCAGCTACCCTACGCGCACTACTCGCTACCCACAAGTAACTCAATATTTTTTGTTTAATTATAGTTACCAGGCACAGTACTACCTGTTTAACGAGAGGCAGGCTTCTGCATTAGTATTGTTCACAAAATAATTACAGCAGGTAAGCTACGTGGGCTACACGCCGCCGCCTCGCAACGCGTACGGCGGACGCGGATGGCGCGGAACGCGCGGCGGTCGGGGACGCGGTCGTGGCCGCGGCGCGGTGTCCACGCCGCCCGCACGCACCGCGCGTCGCGCACGCCGCGATGTCGAGGAGCCTGCTAAGCCCGCCACGCTCACTATTAACGGGTAATATTCATAAATAATTACTAATATATGTTTGTTATATTGGTTGGTATCTTAATAATATATTCTTTTAATTTTTATAAAAATTCACCAAATTTTCAGGAAAACTGTAAGGCCCGAAGATGTAAATCAACAAGAGGAAGGTAGTCCTCATGAGGACACTTCAGCACCTGATACTGATGCTGATGGTATGTTCTAGTGATATAGTAATACTAAAAATTCTAAAAGGTAATATTGTAGATTCGTAAATATGAGCTTCTACTTACCTTTTCTTAATGTTCATAAATGCTGTTTTCGATTATATTAGGTATATTGGTATACCTCCAGAAATTAGTAATAAAAATGCTTTACTCATTTAATTAATTTCTATACATATTAGCTTTCTATATGTGACCTAAACGCTAACTAATTTCCCATAAATTTAATACGTCGTCATTTAATTTTCGAAAAAGAGGTATACCACGTCTCTGCTTGAGAAATTAGTTGATTAAGTCAACCCATAATATTACTTTACAGGTACACAGCCTCAAAAACTGAAGACTGGCAAAAATGTTAAGAAGAATATGGGAAAAGGAAGGAAAAAGAGCTCTGGCCAGAAGTCTGATCTCGCTCAAACTTTGGAGGCTAATGGCCCACTTGATAAGAATAAGGTGACTGCAGAGTAAATTACAGAAACCACACAACAACATCTCTATGGAATTTACAACAGGCTTTCCTTCTTTAATTTTTTTTTTATCCTCATGACAACTTTAAATGACATCACTAAATTCAATGGTGTATTCTAGGTGGCGGAGCAATGCCACAATTCTGAAAAGGAACACATTGGTCAAGGTGATGCACCAGTTTCAAACTAAAGTATTCGTTTCTAAAGGTAATTTCGTTATTGTTTTATTTTTATTTAGTAATGATTTGAAATCAACTTAGTTTAGTTTTTTCGTGGCTTTTGTTTTTTTAATACTTTAGTTGTCCTCAAACAAGAAATCTAACAAACTTTTCGCAATATAATATTCACGATTTAAATTAACTTACAACAGAAAGACATGTACACACTTCATGGGAAAATACGTTGGAATGTAATTGTTTTAGCACGTAAAATGTATATTAGGGATTTAGCTTGGATATTAATCCACAGGTTAAGATGTATACGTGCCTGAAGATCTAAAAGACTTCCCTATTTTGAGACTGATTTTGTATTACTTTAATTGACACAAATAAGTGTTCAATTAATAATATTATTAAAGACAAGTGGAGGCTCATTTTATGCCCCAAAAAAATCCCAAATAAGACGAAAATGGCTCTGGTTATTTTGTATTGTACTATAATGAGACCAATAATACTGATGTAAACTGAAAAACAAGATCTATATTTCTAAAGAAATGTGACCCAAGGGCATATGCGGTTCTATTATTTGAGGTAGTTAAATATCTCTTAGAATAAGTAATAAGAACCGAAAGACACCCACTATGTGACAAGTGATATTTAAAATATAATTATATATTGCTAAATTGACCTGTTGATTGTTAAGTCATGTTTTATTGAAAAGTGAGATGACTTAGTGCATAGTATGTTTTATTTATTTACACATAGTATATTTACAATTTACCAAATCATAATTTTTTACTTATAAGAGGGTTTAGTCTATGAAATCTTTTTCAAATATTTCGAAGTCAAAATATACAAAATGTCAATAAACCAAAAATCTATGAAGGCTCTCAACCACATAATATTGGGAAATCTCTAAGCAATAATTTTATTCACCAAAAAGATGAAAACACCTCGATTGCATAGACTAAACCAAAATGTTTTCAGACTTGTTTTTGGGATTTCTTGAGTCATTGTTTAGGCGTTATTATAATGTTGTTTGTTGTGTTAAAAATAAAACATGTCTAAATAACCTTAATATATTTATAACGATCTCTTCAAATAATATAAAGGCACAATGGGCTATATCAATGTGGGAACTGTGATTACGAAATGTTTATTGTTAAATGTTCCAGTTAAGGGCAAAACTCTGGTTAGTGGAACACTAAGTTAGTTTAAAAAAGTGCATTTATTGAATGATTCTTGGTGCTTAGAAATCTGTGGGACTGCCTGAAACGAGTCTGAAACTCATAGATTTAAGTCTAACGATAAACGTTTATTAAAACTGAATGAGCATTCGCATTTTGACACATCCGCGTAATATAGGGTATTATTTCGATAGGAAATCTTAGATTTGTTATTAGTGATATATTTATATGCATTTTTGGGATACTCAATATTGCGAATGTTCTTCAATTTATATGTATTTTTGTAAATTTGTTATATTGTTATACTTAAATTTAGCTGGAATGAGAAACATCGATATAAGGACAGTCTTACTAAATAACTCGAATGGTGGAATAACTGTCGCAATTTGCTACGTAAATGTACATTCCATTCAGAACTTCTCAACGGTAATTGCACAGTTCACGCCAGTCGAGAATGGAACTAAATGAAGACTTTACAATTTTGAACGCTTTAAACCCAGGCCAGAACATAACACAAAATATGTTGCCACAATAACATATAAATTATAATAATTGATTGAAAGTAACAATCAACTCTGATCAGAACTTGAGTGCAATGCACACACGCAGCAGCCACAACGCTGTTCCAAGACACTAAATGCAAATAAAAGTATACGCCTCTGACTTCGTAACGATGCCACAGAAGTGGCTAGAGTGGAGGCTTACCGACCTCCACTCTTCAGCTCGAGCGTTCAACTTGCATGTGGACGCTCACATTGCAAAGTATTCGCAAGCTGTCGCCTAGAGCGATACGCACTTTATATTATACATTTAAACATTTATATAATTATTGCTTGCTTAATAAAATAGACACCATGTTAGCGTTAGAATTTTAACTTAAATGTATTTTGATTTGTTTAAGAATTATGTATAACAATGGTAAAGCATGTGAAAAATAATAATCTTATAATATGGGGGTTTTTCAGATTATAATGTTAACTTTCTTCACTGATTGGTATTCTTAAAAATGTTACCAAAACATAATTGGATTGTTAAGATACCTTTGTTAATCTCCATTATTTCATGTTATACATATTATCACATACTTAAAAACTAGATGATTCAAAAGAGAAGTAGCTTTTATTTATCTCTTTTAAATCCATTATTCACTATAGTTTAGATTATTCTCAACAATATGATAACTTTTACTATCTACATTTAATACATTTTGTTTGCTGACAATGGTCATGATTATCAACATATAATAATCAAAATATATTAGAATACTTGTCATGTTAAACATACATTTTTCGTAATTGAAGTAGCAAACGTGGAACCGTGGCTTTTTGAAAACACTTATAACTTAAGAACCTACGTACGTAAACCCGCAATGTGAAATTTAAAAATTGTTCATACATTTATGAACACAAAATTTGGATGAAATTTAAATTGTAAAGAGTTGTATTTGTCTTCAAATAAAACGTTCCATTATTATGAAAGTATGTTTTATTTCATTCCTTTAGTTTTAGTCTTTTGTGGACTTCTGTGATTGTAGTTTCTTCTAAATTTGCTATATGATTAATAACAATCTGAGCAGCATCTTTAATATCGTTGTATTGGTGGAGCAGCTTAACTTGGATATATTTTTTCTCACTTAGCAATTGATCAATTTCCATTTCCATTTCAATGAGTTTGTTGTAATTTTCTTTCAAGTTTCCCGACATTATCCCTGTCAAATAATAATATAGTCCTTTTCAGAATACAGTTAACATAAGAATATCACATCATTCTCCCTTTTACCGTCCCCAAAAGGCTAGTTTTACTTACAATTAACGCAGCACCTATTTGATTGAGTCAGAGGTCGATTTTTTTTCAAATCCAGACTATAAGAGACATTCTCTGACTCGACCAAATGGGTACAGAGTCAGGTCACTAAATATGTAAAAAAGTAAAACTAGCTTCCTGGCTATCTTTTAGCTGCTTGTTTTAATCAAGATCGATAGTACTGAGCAGCTAGTAAAAAGAGTTGTATTTTTCAGATAATTTTGAGTGCTATAAAAATAATTGAAATTGAAAATATATAGCAGATTAAATTTTTACGGCCCACATAAAGATGGTGTAAATAGATTCAGAAAAGGGGTGAATAGGTATTTGGAATTTCTTCAAAGTATGTAGGTATTTACTCCTCTTCTGCCTATATTTACCCAGTTTTACATTGTTGTTGACGAGTCAACTTGTTAACTGCGACGCTCGAAGTTCGCATAATATTATAATAAAATCCTTATAAAGGTTTAAGGAACCTAGTTCAAAAATATACTCAAGGTGACAATTAACCTTTTGAACGCCACGGACGTTTATAGACGTCTAACGAAATCGTGCCAAACACGCCACCGACGTCTATAGACGTCAAGAAAACGACATTTTTTAAATACAAAATAAATATACTAAATTAAGTTTTCTGTGTTTCTTTTTCCTATTATTTCAAACTACTTTAGTGAAATATTGTAAATTGACACAAAGATATATTCATTATTTGAATTCACAAGAAAAAACAATCGTCAAATATTGCTAATCGAAATCCGTAAAATTGTGTATTTCCCCACGCCACAGACGTCAAGACACGTCAGCTAGTGATGGGTAGGTAAGGTAACTTATATTCCAAATTTATGAAATATTTTATTGAATGTAGCTTACTATTACTTTGACAATTACTTTTTACTGACAAATATTCGTATCTGAATATTCCTAATGTATAATATTTAAAAAAATGTGGAAAAGAACTTATAATTGATATCCTTAAATCGATAGTTTACTGTCCACTCTCGCGCATCCCTATGTAAGAGCTCATAGACAGTTACCTGTACGCCACAGACGGGAATGGACGTCAAGCGGTGACGTCATTAGCGCTACGGGAGTCTGCTAGTGCTTTACTACATTTATTATTATGATCGGTGGTAATATTAAAATTTGAACAGCAAAAGGACTTGGATGACATAAGTTTGCCAAGTTTCGAAGAATCCGACTAATAATTATATGTAAAACTAGCGACCCGCCCCAGCTTCGCATGGGTGCAATGGTGATATATTATACCTGTATTATACATAAAAACCTTCCTCATGAGTTACTCTATCTATTAAAAAAACCGCATCAAAATCCGTTGCGTAGTTTTAAAGATTTAAGCGTTCATAGGGACATACAACATGACAGAAAAAGCGACTTTGTTTTATACTATGTAGTGATGATTAAATTGTTTTAAATAATAAAATATTATTATTTTTTATGTACCACAATATCACATGATCACATCCCTACTCGCATGCGAGAAAGTTGTCAAAAGTCGTGCCAGCCACGCCAGAGACGTGTCTTCACGTCGGCGGATGACGTGACGAACCAGATTAGTGATGTACCTTATTATATTATTGATTTATTCGTTTGTAGTTCTAATGTTTGCTTTTAGGTTGCTTAGAACTCAGTAACTGCTGTTTAATGATAGTATGATACCAAATAGGGTCAAGTTAAATAAAAGACCAATGCAACGAATAATATTTATTTAAAAAATATAGATCGAAAAGCACGGATTCATTGGTTATCGATAACTTTTCGTTAAGATGTTGGAATCACTATTTTTTTTGTAGGTTTTTGTACTGAATTTGTGGCTTGACGTAGAAGGGGCGCCGATGTGTTTACGCTCTGGCGTTCAAAAGGTTAAAAGAAAACAAAATCAAGTTAACATATTTTATTCAAGATCATCAATGTCAATTGGTTCACTGACACCCATAGCACAAGCTAACATACTGTTTATGTGTCTACCCTCTTCAGCTTTAAACACATATCCATTTGACTTATCCACTAATTTTCGAATATTAAGTAAACTTTCCGTTTTAAACAAATTTACTAATTGAAAAGTAACTAAACTATAGTCTTCAATAATGGACACAAAGGCACTGTTCAATTTTTTATATTTGCTGGTAAATGCATCAGTATCTAAACTGTCAAGCAAATAATTTAAATCCAGCACTTCTGTATAGAAATCTATGCCAAACTGCAGTTTGTCCATATGCTTTTTTAATAAATCTGCTTTTGTTAGTAAATTGATATGTGGCAGTCCAATTTTTAACATTGCACTCAATGATAACATTAAAGCTGCAATAAATTTTCCAGCATCAGAACAATGGTGTGAGTCCACTAAATGGACAACACAAAATTGTAGATTTCCAACACTACCAAGTTCTGTAAATATGTTGCTTAAACTTTTATGGTGACAATACAATTCTACCTGCCCAGGTAAGTCAAATATGTAGTTTGTGTAATTTTCACCATTAATTTGATTCAGCAGCCAATCAATATTTTTTTCCAAAAACTCCATACAGTATAATAAAGCTCCATTTGGACCAAGGTTGTGTTGATCCATCACCTCTTCAAGAGCAATCAGTTGTCTAATATCAATATCTGGTTTGTAAGATGTTACATCATTAGCAGGATCTAAATTAATTACCACAACATTTCTTCCTAGTTTTCTCAAAAGTTCTGACATTTTTCCACAGTAAGTAGTTTTCCCTGCGCCTGGAGGTCCCAAAACCAGCTGACCATAGTATTTTTGAACAGACTTGAATCTTTTTGGACTCATTGCAGCCATTTTAAGCTTCTGTTTTATTAATTAAATTTAATATTATTTCTTCACAAGCTTTGACTGTTGCAATGTCATATGATTTTAAATTTATGAAAATATTTAATGGTTTTGTAATTTTAATTGCTTCCGCCAAGTATCTTGCTGCAACTCTTTGTTCTTCTCCTGCATCACCAAAAATAACTTTTGTTGTATAAAAAGTGCCAGTTACTACAGAACCATCAAAAACTTGCTCTTTTTTTATAGTAAGCATGCTTCCAATCTTTTGATATTGGGATAAAATAAGCATAATTTTATCAGAATACTCTGCAAATACTACTTCTGTAGGTACATCATCTATATTTGCAGCAATGGACTTAAACAACTGCTGTTCACTTTCACTTGGGATATGTTTAATAGTTAAGTTTTTCATAATATCTAGAAGTTCCATATTGACAGATAGTGTATCTAAAATAGAAACTGTTATTGAATTTTCTTTTTGATCGTACCAACAATGTTATCAAAATATTAAGGAGTAAGTTTTTTAAAAAGTATATTTTAGTTCTACTAATTTCAGATTTAAAATAAATAAAAGTAAGTATAAGTAAAGTAAGTATCACATTGTTTTCATTTCCTAAAAACAATATAATTTAACTAAGGGAATCTAATAAATAATAAAAGATAAGGATACAGAAATCGTAAGCTGAAATATACTGAAATAGCATGTCTGGTGATATAGCTAAATTATATATATTTTTTAATGAATTTAATTTTATTTCACTAGTTGTTATTAGTTGAAACTTTTTTGACAAAACGTACCTTGTTTGTTAAAGTCTTGTCTTCTAAAGATGCAATTTCCAATTGAAAATCGCTTATCACGCGATTTGCTCTAGCGAATGAATGAAGTTAAATGTTATTATTTATTGGATTGCTATTATTTTATTAGAATTTGATTAGAATTATAAGAAAAAACAGAGACTGTAATGATTGAACAATATTTTATACCACAGATAGTAGATAACTATTAGTCACTTAGTCAGATTAGTGACGTACTATAAACTAAACAATAACAATAAAGTGCATATAACATACAGTATTTAAAAATAATTTAAATAAAATACAGCTGTAGATGAATATGCTTAAATAATAGTATAGAATAGAATAAACATTTATTTCAGACAAAAGCCCATATATTGTTAGTGCAATATAAAATCCTTATAAAACTATTGTTAGTACACAGATAAACACAAAGTATAAAGAAACATCACACAGTAGCGCCGTCTTATGCCAGACCCTGGACGCGAAGACCCTCTGTGTACAGTCGCATCCAGTGCCGCCACATCGACGAGTCCCAGCGGTCCACGAACACGCCCAGAAGGCTGCTCGGGTTGGCCCACATGCGTCTCATCACCGACGCACAACGCTTCCGCATTATAGCTTGAAAGCCATAAATTGAAACAGAAGATTAATTATTTAGAATCAATAATTTTGGCCGGTGATAATTTAATTCAGATGGCACCAGCATAGATCGACCTACACATATGGCAGCTATTAATCTCAATTGTTATAATATAACAGTGAATATTTATAGAATTATAGATTATTAACTTAGCATTATGTATTCTAACTGGCGTTCGTCGTCAGTACTGAAAAAGCATTATGATTCTTTACGTGGTAAATTGATTTTCGTTAACATTTCACCCATTCTATCTGTTCAGACTTTGACGCATTATTCATTTATTTTTAAGATAATGATGACAAGCAGCTCAACTGTATATTAAGAGATTTTTTATGTTAGGGGATGTCATGCACTTCAAGTTTATAACATTTTGATACAAAACAAAACATCATTTTATTTCTTAAAAATAAAAGTATAGTTTACGAATAGGAAAATTAAATATTAATTGCTGTGGGACCATCGATACTAGCGCCAATTTGGCGGTTGCCAGGCTGAAATTGTTTTTACAAATTGAATAAATATATATGCTATCTGTGGAACCTAAGTTCTGGTAACATTTTAATGACTGTCTGACAAATTTGTTTTCTCTTGGCTTGTCAAATTCTGACAAGATGGTACTGTATAGTTCTCGTATTTTATATCTAAATTAATCTTTGAAATTAAATAATATTTTCATTCAAATTTTGTAGAATTAGTTGTGTTTTAGCTATGTAAATTGAAAATTTCGTATATTAGTGAAATTTACATGGGTTTTAAATTATAACCTGAAAATGTGTATTTCAGACGAAGGGTACTTCGAGCTTTGGTAAGCGTCGTAACAAGACACACACCTTGTGCAGAAGGTGTGGCAGATCCTCGTATCACATCCAAAAGTCAAAATGTGCACAGTGCGGATACCCTGCAGCTAAGCTGCGTTCCTGTAAGTACCCATTCATACCGTACCGGTGAGGTCTAAGTGTTTAATTTTTATAGTGTGTATAGTTTTATAGTGCGTGTGTGTATATATCCGTATTATAACTGAAACTCATGGCATTATGACTAAAAAAAACAATATTTTCATTCTAAATATCATTCAGCCAATACATGCATTAGTACCTATAAGTCAATAGTGTAATTTTAAGTGTGATACTTTAACAAAATACCTATACAGGTACTGCGTGGAGTAGGTACACAGCTGATCAACTTGTGGTTAAGAAGCATGTTTATTAAATTCAACACATGCATTTTCCACTGTGATTCTTGTACACATTGCCAAGAGCCAGTGTTATATTATTTTACTCCAGTATTTCATCTCAGTATTACTATTACTGCAAATGTTGTGGTATTCTTATAGAAGTACTATGAAAATTGATATTAAAATTATGTAAAATGATTGCTTTTTTATACTGATGTGGGATTAATGTTGATATAGTAAATAGCATGTGTTCATAGTTCGATTTATTTAAAAGAGAAATAAGAATTCTGCTCAGTAGTTACAATTTGTTATAAGTTTCATACATTGTTATCTGTATCTACACTAAACTTGCCAGAAATTATTGCTCTTATAATCTTATACATCAAAATGATATTGATTTGTTTCATTTGTGCATAACCGTTGTTATGGTAATGACATAAATATGTGTTTACAACATAACTCTGTGAAGAATGTGATTGAGTAGACATAGTTACTAAATACTCACTACTTAATAGTAGTGTAGTGGGAACAAAGACCACAACAAAATCAACTTGCACGGTTCTCCGACATCTTTAATTGATTTTGTCTGGACTTTAAAAGACGTGACCTCTGAGTTTGTTTCGACATTTCTTCTCAGAGTAGTCCGATAGGAAATGCCGGCCTCATCTAGTTATTTAAGAGATTGATGTGTAAAAGAGTTACATTGTAATCTATTTGCAAAATAAATATCATTTATCATAAAAGCAATTGTCAAGGTACACAATGTCAAAGTTTTTTCTTAAATTGTATATTGTAGACATTTTACAGAGATAAATTATGTTGATGGTTTTAACAAGTATTGATGGGTAAACAAACATTACATACTATCCAATATTGCTGAAAAATGCAAAAGCTTATAAAGTTTAAATTCCACAGGCCACCTTGAATGATAATTAATTTTTACTTAGTTTTCACTTGTTTTATATAGATAATAGTTTGAATAAAATCCTTTGCTACATTTGAGCAAAATAATTATTATCTAAACTCTTTTAATTTTTGGTATGTCGACACAAGACAGAATATGTATTTTATCACCTCACATAACAGCAGTCAAGAGGTTAATTAGAAGTTTAGGTGACAGCATAAATCTTAAAACCTTGCCTAGTAGAAAACAGTTGAAAACAACTGATGTAGAAACATATTATTTTGAACCACATTGTCCACTGTTTCTGCATTTAGGGAACTTTTTTTCTAATTATCATTATATTATATCCTACACTGATTGAAGAAATATTTGCTTTTAAAATATTTCTTTGTATAATGTAGGTAGACTAATTGAAATTTAATTTGAACAAATGTCTCAAACATTTGTTTGATTATACATTCAAACAATATTTTCCCAATAATTTCAATCTTCAGAGTTAAAATTTTTATATGTAGTTCAGTTTCAGTTTAAATATATTTGTTTTTAGCAGTACATATATGTATACTAGTGCAATCCCTTTTGTATAATGTATAAAACTAGCGACCCGCCCCAGCTTCGCATGGGTGCAATGGTGATATATTATGCATGTATTATACATATAAACCTTCCTCTTGAATCACTCTATCTATTAAAAAAAACCGCATCAAAATCCGTTGCGTAGTTTTAAAGATTTAAGCGTTCATAGGGACATACAACATGACAGAAAAAGCGACTTTATTTTATACTATGTAGTGATACATATAAACCTTCCTCTTGAATCACTCTATCTATTAAAAAAAACCGCATCAAAATCCGTTGCGTAGTTTTAAAGATTTAAGCGTTCATAGGGACATACAACATGACAGAAAAAGCGACTTTGTTTTATACTATGTAGTGATTTATGATTGCTGTTGTCATTGTCAAAAAAGTTTCATAAGAAATAACAAGATGTACAATTTGTTTTTTTCAGACCACTGGTCAGTGAAGGCCAAGCGCAGGAAGACCACTGGAACTGGCCGCATGCGTCACCTGAAAATCGTGAGGAGGCGTTTCCGCAATGGCTTCAAGGAAGGCAAACCTACACCCAAGAAGGCTGTAGCTTCGTCGTAAACTTAGCGCTAAAATAATAAAAAATACAAATACATTTCAAAAGTTTTATTTCATACTACACAGTCTGCGACGTCGTCCACATGAAATAATCTTACTTCCAGGCAGAGTTTGGCCTTTAGGATTTATCGAGTCTTGTGTATTCTGAAAATTACAACTTTAGGGTTATCAAGTCCTGAGTAAACATATTGCTCATAGATAGACATTCTCCATGGATTCTCAATTTCACAACATCCTTTACAAAATCCAGATGTGAGAATGAGATGGTTACCAAAAGCCCATAGGATTTTAAATTTAAGAAATATATATCACCTGTATTTTGTCAATTAAATGTTATCACAAGTCGATTCAGCACATTGTTCTATATTGTAATAAAATTTATTTCTATTAAGTAGTTCGTTTCCGTCTACTGCTACAAATTTACCTCCAATGTCACGTCACTTAAGTTTTTATTATTATTTCAGTGGTGAATTGTGCTGAAATTGAATCTAAGACCTACCTATGAGTCTGGAAATCTTAAAAAAATACCAGATAGGTACATGAATTGTCGACAAAAACTGATAGCTGTTAATATTTCGGGTATTTTAGATATTCGAAGCTTCATAAATTCCTACCAAGCTGAATTTACCATCAGATACCTACCTACTAAATAGTTGACCCGAGGTCCTTCCTTGGTTTAATATGACCGGACTACAAGTAAATAAGGTACAACCGTACAATGAAATGCCTATATTCTTATTGTAGCTTACCTATGTGTTCACCAAATAAGATTTGCCTTTAGCAAACTGAAGTTTAAAAGTTAACGTAGGTAATTTATTTATTTACTCTACTACTATTTTCACCATAGAAATATAAAAAACATATATCTAGGATTTTCACTGTTTTATTCTAACTCAAATTTCTGTTTCATTGTATAATATTAGAGTAAGGTACCTATTATAGAATTTATAGATAGGGTAAGTAAGCACCCTATTAGCTTTTAGCATAAGGTGCATAATTTTATTATAAGAATTAAGTAGGTATATTGTCTTTGATCATTTCATTTTACAGTCCCACTAACAAATCCATCGTGTAGATAGGGCAGGGACTTAAAAATAAATTAGCACATATCTCGCATACAAAACTTTTCTTAAAATTAAAATGTTACTATGTGTACTTATCTAAGTATCTGTATACCTCCTACCAATGACAACGTTCAAAACCTACCAACACCGAAGAATCAATATGACTTCCGAGTTAGGTACCTATATTTACCTATACTTTCTAAGATTATTTTAGAGACCACTGACTAACTTTGAAGGAAAATATAACGAGGATACCTGGGTTTACAATTTATGATTAAGTGTTAATTAATTTCAAATCGCAAACCCGCATTGAGCAAAGGTGGTGCTCAAACTTCCATGTAAGAAGAGTTCTTTGGTCAGCAGTGGCCAAAATTATAAGCTGTTGATGTTGAAGTATATGTACTTATCTAACTTCGTTTCATAAACTGCTTCCGATTCCTGGGGTTCAAGTAATGGGAACATGTTTAGCTTTTATTAGAATGATTTGATGACGTAGCGGCGCCAACGGGTACGGGAGGCGCGGGCGCGCATCGTGTTTTCATAGCCGTCATAGCATTGAGCAGGCGAAGGCAACCCGCTGTCAAACAAACCAGTCAGTCGTTCGTTTGTCGCCCGAGCGCGCTCCGTGTCGCTGCTCGTTGCAAAGAACTCACGTCGAAACATCGTATAATCTAACCCAATATCGCTATTGGGTGATAACTTATCATGTGCTATGACGCGACGATATATTTTAAAGTTCTCTCAAGATAAGCGACTGTGTAGTGATTAAATTATTATATTGTGCACGGTTAGAGAATGTGTGCGCACTGACGTTCTCACTAAAGGAAAACTTATTACCGTTACGTAGTGCTCTTTTACTATGTCGTTATTTAAGAAGAAGGCGCCTAAATACACGCCGCCTCCTGTGCCACAGTCTCCCGTGGAGGAGCCTCAGCAGCAAGCAAACGGAGTGGACAATAACAATGGGGCACAGAAGTCACAGTTGGTTTTCCACTGTCAGCAGGCACACGGCAGCCCTCTCGGACTCATTTCTGGATTTTCTAATGTCAAGGAACTTTATCAAAAGATAGCAGAATGTTACGATTTTCCGCCTGATGAGGTAAGATTTATTTTCCATATTTTTGAAAAGTTTTACAAACGTATGTACTACGTACCCATTGAAGAGATTTCTCAAGAACAAGTTTCTGATTCATTGTTGATTTGTTGAATGGGATACGTGGAATCATGATTTATTGCAGTGCCATGAGCGAGTCTCATGACTAAACTGGGCCAATGACTATACTATACCTACGTACCTAAGTTATGTTATATCATTAAAACAATACGCTCAATTTACCTATCATCGTAGTCCGTAGAAATATGGAATTCACAGATAGAATACCTACCTACGCTACGTCCTGAAACATTATCACAACTTATCTGTCATATATGAATAAGTAGGTGCTTATAATATGTATTTGTTCCTAATTGGCCAATACAAGATTTATTAAACAACTCATGACTAAACAAAACGTAGTGTTATGTTAGACTAAGTGAGTAGGCATCTAGGCTGTATGTAGATAGGTATTGCCTGCACAAGCATTTCATGGACAGGCACTCAGCACACTGATAAGAGTAGGTACATAATTTACCATAAGGAGTGCGTCATAGATATTCAAATTGCTTCTTTTTAAGATTTCACAATAAGCACGACCAGTTGCGAGTAGCTATTACCAAATCATTACTAAAATATTTCTTTGCATTGCAAAACATTTGTATTCAACTGTAAAATGTGCCCACTTTCCTAAAAGTCGGTTAACGCCGACTATGGAATCGATTCATGAGCGTAGGGAATCCGGGTTCGAATCCCGCAAAAAAAAACTAACTTTTTTATAGGTAATTTTAATCAATAATTATACAATTACTTACCTTAAATAAAAACTTACTCGTCCAGTACCTAATAATATAGAATCGCCTAGAATGTTACGCACCGATGTTACGTTCCTGCCCTTAAATTAAATATAGAAACTTAACATAGTTAGATAACGACCTACCTTTATCTAGATGCAAAACAATAATATTTTATGCTGGTTGCACATTAGCCACGTCACTGAAAAACATTATAAGTTTGTATGTAACTTACCTGTTCAACAAATCCTAAGTATTACTTATGTAGGTGCTAATCTGATGTATATAGGTAATTAGGTACCTAATTGAAACAATCCGAAGCAATTGTGTAATTAGGTACGGTAAATTCTGGGTACAGATCAGAAGTAAGTACATCGTGTCCTGCTCTCGTCTTTTTCTTATACTTACCTTAATAAAATTGTTACCTACTTCCACAAATTAATATCTACAACGTTGTAGATTTTGGACGTTGATTAATGATTTAATTAGGGACAGTCCCTTAATATTCTAGACGAAACGGCACGTATTTACAATTTATTAAGAAATTCTATATCTTTGTTATCCTTGATAAGAATAGAAGTGCACTTAGTTTAAAGCAGGATATTTATACGACTTATCAATTAAGTAAGCATCGAGTTAATTACACGGCACGGTAGCGCCTTGTTTTAAGAGCTATATGGGATTCACTTTTATAAAGTTATTAAATCTTTCCCGAGTATACTAGGTATTAATGTCTCCGTTTTATCGAGTAGGTACTTACCTATTTACCTACACTTAAACTGGTTTTACTGCACAGGATATTTGAAATAAACAAAATTATTGTTAGTTTCATAATTGTGTTAGTAATACACATAGGTTTTATACGTGTTTGACAACAAAGTAGGGACCTATACATCGCATGTACCTACCACAAATTAAACCTTACTTTACAAGCTCGAGGTTTCCCCATTATCTTCGTCATATTCATAAGATATGGTCTTCCAGAGTCTTTGTAATGTGCCGCCCAGCAGTCAAAGCACCTTTCTATTTGAAAATTAACTCTGAGCGTCCAGTTAAAGAAATCTCACCCTAATAACGTTATGGGGCACCCACTGTTTCACTAATAGAGCACCGAGCATGAAGTTTTCCTGAACTTCGAACTACATTACTGTATCTATCAGAACCGCATAAAGTCATTAGACTATCATCACTGATGAATGCTGATTCCCATTGGCCTCTAGATTGTGGTCCAGTTAACCTGCTCTTGAAAAAATTTAAACTTTGACTTGTCGATGAGCTGTGTTAAATTTGACCCTGTGGCTGGTTCGTGTGGTCTTAAATTCTGTCTTCACGAAGTCTTCTTCTAACAGTGTTGTCGTTCCTTTGCTTTGTTGCCCTATGTGATAGAGCCAAGACAATTTCGATACTCCCGAACAGCAGAGCTCCTGTGATTCAACATTCTAGCCACGAGACGTTGATTTAAATCTTGTTTTTAGGTATTCATGTCTTTTAGCTCAAATTACACAAAACTAGAAAGTAAAGCTAGTAAATAAACTTAACTTAAAATTACAAAGAAAGTCTAGATTGAAATGGAAACACTTAATTTGTCCTCGCTTAAACCGTTAAATCATCACTTAGCAGTAGGCAGCAGGTGCAGTAAGTACAGCAGCGGCGTGTAGCAGAAGGTAGTACTTAGTTATGTAGTTAGCCCTTTTCTGGATTAAAGATTGTCAAGGACTTTAACTGTGTTAAGATTTACGACAAATAGGATGTAAAGCATCTTATTCGTTATTAAAATAACAAACATTTGTTAGAACTAGCTTATCGGTGAACTACTCCAGAAGTCGTAAACAAAAACAGGGTGAGCCAATTTTTTTATGACCAGCGTAGATAATGTAGGTAAATATTCTCATTAAATTGACTTCAAAGTACTATAAATAGGTACCCGTATGTATGGATACCAAAATCAACGATGATTGATAAGAGTTACGTGCTAAAGCTAACAAACCGCATTTACATTAATTAGTAAGTACCTACTCATGTACACGGTGTAAACAAAGGATCGGTCGATAACAGAAAAAACAGCGTGTTAAAAATAAAAGTGAAGTTCGTACTTGAAGTTCCGTCCGTGACATTTTGTACAGGCCACCCTACTTTTCTCTTCTAGAACTAAGTAAAGGTTATTTCTATGTCGGTGTAATCAATTTGCTACTTTTGAGCTAATTCTGCTGCTTCAGAAATATGCAGTTGACGTTTCTGACCTAATTACTTCGTTATTTGCAGTAGTAACACAGCTTGGCTCTTCAGTAATAAATAAAAAGATTAAAGAACATTGAATGATGGTACCTACTTTAATTGCGGATTTTCACACAAATCAGTAAAGATAATAAAGACATCAAAGTATGAAATGTCACAGATAATAAATAAAATTAAACAGCAGATTTTCTTAAGTTTCAATCGCGGATTGTAAGTACCAGTATTTTTGGTTACGGGTTTCAAATTCCTATCCTATTTATAGTTTTACTTGATCTATTTCTTTTCCTATCTGGCAGGAGTCAACGGAATGGTCAATTACTTAGACCGATAATTTTATTAATAACTTTCAATGAAAGTTGTTTTGATAATAATCAGAGTTCATCGAGTGAGTGCTTCCCTTTCGGTAGATTTAAATCGAATAAGTTAACTTACAGATATCTACATCTAGATGGATAAGATTTAACTGATAATTGCCTAATGCAATAAAACACATTATGAATTTTATAGTCAGTTTTAGCAGGATAAATGAAGTTATCATGCAATGATTTGATACTTAATTTCATGAATACATATTGAATCTAAATGTGTAATTATATTTTTTCCTAACGATAGTACAAAGTCACTTAAAATAATTAACATTTAGATAGGTGCTAGTGGCGATTGATTGTTATGTTATCTATGAAAATATCTCACCGATTTTGGTCCAACGACCGTTCTATTCAGTTCATGCCTTAAAGGTCACCGGCGAAAATGGCACGGACGCTAATTTCCTGATATTTCACGGCTTGTGAAAACGCTCAAGGTTTATTCGTTGTCAAGGCCTAGTCGTGAGAATGAAGATAATAGAGTTTACACCGTTTCAGTCTGCTGTAAGTGTTTAGTATCTAGTTGTATGTAGATATATTGTAAACCTACCTTTTGTTAGTAGCAATGATTACGTAAGCGAGCAAACCATACGAGATACAGAACATACAGATAGCGGCAGATATACGAGTAAAGCACTTCGTTTTTGGAGAAAAGCGGTTACTGCGGATACATACGTTTGTAGAAAGTAATGTTAGAGTTCTTTTTTCTTAATTGCTAAAGAAATTGAGTAATGAGTACCAAACCAAAAACTATACTATCATAATGACGTTTTAAATACCGTTACCGTTAATGAAACTATTAGAGGTAAAGGCGTTAGTGATAAAAATCAGGAAAGAAATAATGTACGTAGATGCCTGAGAACATGTTAAATATTTACCAAAATTCTTGTATCTAATATTAGACTGTAAATCAACCCATTCATCATAATGAGTGATCAGATTCAAGCGTTCGCGAGGCGTCTGTCTGCAGTTTTAGTTATACCTATCCCACCCAAAACATAAATGTGAAAGGCTGCCAAGTTCGATAATATTGGAATGCTTCGCCTATAAAAGAAGTGAGATCTAAATAAGTACCAAGTTCCATACACAGACCTCAGTTAAAAATGATATAACAAGTTGGCAAGTTTTCACACACTTTGTTATAAACCTACTAAACGCAATGAGTCAAGTATATAATTTTCTATTAAAACTTGCCAAGTTATATCATTTTTAACTGAGGTCTGTGTATGGAACTTGGTACTTATTTAGATCTCACTTCTTTTATAGGCGAAGCATTCCAATATTATCGAACTTGGCAGCCTTTCACATTTATGTTTTGGGTGGGATTTCATTTATTTTTGTAAGGTTTATTTTCTTTTTTTCTTGTTTTACTTTACTTTGACTAAATACAAACCTTCGTAACGAATTTTAGGTCGGTACGACCATTGGAAGATATAGATAATTTTTTTGTTTTAGTTCCTTAGGGGTATGAATTTACACCTTCATTATTTTTAAAACCGACTCACACTTGGCCATTTTCAGATTTTTTCCTTTACCTTGACCTAAAGACCTACCTCTATGCCAAATTTCAAGTCAATACGACCATTGGAAGTGGTCTAGGTTTTTGATGAGTGAGTCAGTCAGTGAGTGTATAGTAAAAATAGCGATTTTCTGACGTCAATATCTCAAGATCTACAATAAGTACATTAATGAAATTTTGTATTTTAGATAAGTAAGTAGATCTCGACAGATACTAGAAATTTCATATGCGTAGATAAAATAGATTTGGAGTTATAGGTGGGTCGAACTTGGCCCGAAATGGTTCGTGTAATATAACCCACGGCCGGTGTGTCGGTTTTTTTGCTCGAACTTGGCGGACACACTGCCGTGTGTCTAGATAAATATAATATTTAAGTGCTACCTATCTTAACTGAAATAGAGGCACGCGGTTCAGTTTGCTCAAAAACGAATACTATTAAGGTGGACACGAATCGACTTAGCATCTACCCACCCACCTACTTCTGCGTGTTGTCTGTTGACGCACACATAATGATGAAATAATCAAGCGCATCTGGTGTTATAAAGAATAGCCAATATGTCATAAACTAGGTTAAAATGTTTTTATTGTAACATCGCATCGCACAATACGTGAAACGTAAAGATAAATCTGTGTAACTATGTGGGTAAGTATGAAATGTCACAGTGTGCGGATGTACGCACGGCTGAGCAGCCAGGAAGTGGATCAGCCCAGGGGCGCAGTCTCTCGTTGATATAAACGAACGTGGCAAGTGACTGCAGACACGCTTCGCCGCCGTATGTGTGCCTGTGCGATGGCCTACTACACATGGGTCAAGGACCGGAGCGCGGTCGTACCTGCAACGCATGCCTTGTCATGCAACCATTTCGCACTTACACGCACGCATTCAGTCAAATCTGCGATTCACAGAAATCTAAATAAAATATCGATATTTGTATTTACTCGCTTAACCAGCACATGGTTCCGTTCAGTATGCTATTTATCTCTTATCTGGTAGGTGCTTATCTATACTGTACACCAACGCATTCACAGTTAATTTCATAAACCTAAAGTGCTTGATCAAGAGATGTTATCTTCTAATTGAATTGTATTTGGTTAAAAATTTTAGATAGAATATTTATAGGTTGGAACATGAAACTAAAAACATAGTTTTGTAATTAAATGCTGAGTATCGTGATATAGTTAATTACTCGGTTATGAAAAAATGTGATTGGGTAAACTAAAATAACAATCGAATCGTAAATAAGAAGAATGTTTAATACCAGAAATCTGAGGTATTAGTTAATGATTAACACGGTCGAAAGAAAATAGCTTTTAGTCACGCACCTAACTAAGGCGTGGCTAATTAGGTTAGTGGTATTAAATGAAATATCACAAAATGTAACAGCAATGCATTTCTTTGGTTTCAGATACTATTTTGCACGCTGAATACTCACAAAGTGGATATGAAGAAACTACTAGGTGGACAAATAGGATTAGAAGATTTCATATTTGCACATAGAAAAGGTCGTCCTAAAGAAATAGAAATAGTTAAAACTGAAGATGCCTTGGGATTGACAATAACAGACAATGGTGCTGGATATGCTTTTATAAAAAGGATAAAAGAAGGCTCTATTGTAGCGAGAATACCACATATAGAGGTAAGAATACATTTTTCATTAATGTAGTGATTGTTCCTAGAAATGTAAGAAATATGTGGTCGGTGTTTGTAATGTAGGAGTTACATGATTTGAATGAAGACCTCCAGAAAGTTCACGATCAATAAACAATGTTATTAAATCAGGTGGGAATGGAATGCGATAAATGTGTACTAACTCGTATCTCATGTAGATAAAATGATTAATGTTTTGTCTGACTAGATTACGATTACTGAATCTATGATAGAAAATACCTGAATAGTGTTGAATAGTATATTTCCTTATATTCGCGTCGAACTACGAAGTTCTGACACATCAAGATAATATAAGAAGAACGTGGTCGTGGTCACGTAACTTTGTAAGTTACCATGGTTTTGTTGGGAGGGGGTCGACTTATCAAGGTGAACTCACTCGCCCTTAAATTTATACCCCGTGACCGTGACCACCCATTGCCCGGATGAGTTCCGAAAGGACTGTGGTATATGTATAACAAGACAATGACTCAAATACCTAGCAGTTATATCTGTCGGCTGATTTCGATTGCTCTACGAGTGTAGAATCTTTCTATCAACTTTAGATTTGTTTTTAATCCAAAATCGATCAAATTTTTGGCAGCAGCTCAGATAGTTCATATAACCGTTTCGGCCGTGGGTGAAATGCGTTGATAAATAAATCCTTAAACTGACATTTTGTCTTAAAAATGTTTCAAATATTTAATTACCTCTTGCATTTGGTCGTCACATTTCTTTTAGGACTTGGCGAAAGCTTTCAATTACTTAGTTGACCTGCTAGACTTCTGGCACAACTGCCTACTCAATTATTCAATAAACGTAGGTGTTGACTGGTCCATATTGCATGGGCACAGCTCAGCATTGTAAATGTATCGTAGTTTCTAGTACATTCTTCAAGTTATTAATATGTGTAACATTTTAAATCACCATTTTAAATGGAGTTCCTCAGGGCATTCCATTTTATGCGAGATAGACTACCAATAAGAATTAGAAGATTAGACTGAAATTAATGAAACTTGTTCATCTTAGGTCAATGTATTGAGTCCCAGTAGACATCTAGACATCCTTTTAAAACACATTTTTATAAATGGCAACTGTAAAAAAGAATTTATTGAAAACTGCTAAGTGAAACAAAGTAGACTAGAAGATAAAGTTTGTAATAGAATAACTACGTATGGATTAAGTATACGGAATATTAAGTTAAAACTAAAGTAAATAAGTAAAATAACCGGCCATAGTAAGGTAAAAATAAAAATTATATTATGTATAGAAGGAAATACCGAGTGTTTCTGATAAGGCATTGATGTTGATATCTATTAAACTTTGCTTCATTTGAATTGATAAATGTTATGAAATATGAATAGATATGAAAATAGCCTTAGAAAACTGTTGATAATATTCATTAATATGAAATTAAATAATGAGATCTGAAATTATAAACATAATGAACAAAAAGAGTTTAGCAAGATAAGAAGTGCAGATAAGCCGCATAATGATGAGTGAGAGTCATCATTATGTAGCTTATCCGTCTTAAGTACCATTACACATTGAGAATGTAAATAAAATGTACTTATTGAATTACACAACGATACCTAAATAAGCTTGGGAAAGAAATTGGAAGATGGTGCTAAGGTAAAAACTTAGGCTTGTATAATAAATAAGTAATGGATTATTGTATCGTGTTTAATATTGTTGTTTGTTACACTGCCTATTAACGGACGAAAATATCGGTGTTAATGCCTGTTGCGATACGGTAGCTCGTTTAATATCGCTAGAAATAAATGAATGCATACCTACATCTACATGCATTAGATACGTTGCGTCATAAGCGAGTCTTTTAAAGAAACTGGCATGTTTCTGACGGTGATCGTTCGTTGGCCTTGTTAAGAAATTCACCGGAAACAACTGATTATAAAATTAAACTTGTTCACTTTTAATTCAGGTCGGAGACCACATCGAGAAACTGGATGGAGAAAATATGGTTGGCAAAAGACATTATGAAGTCGCAAAGATTTTAAAGGACATTCCAAAAGGAACTACTTTTACGATTCGATTGGTCGAACCACTTAAAAGCGGGTTCGCAAGTATTGGACCAAAGACTAGCGGAGCAAAATCTGGAAGGAAACAGAACTACGGATCCGGCAAAGAGACATTACGGTTTAAGGCCAATGGCCAGGCAACAATAGAAAACGACGTAAGTTTTATCTTTTTGACCTACAAGAATTTTCTTTAAGTTTTATAATAAATACCTAAATAAACAACAATAACAGACACAATAATATAATAGCAGCTCTTGACACTCATGAATCACATTATTATTATTAGAGACATACTTAACATAAATGGCTTCATATATGCTTGAACATAAAGAAACAAATAATGCCTGTTATTTTTTTATGATCACTTGAATTCCCGGGATCATACAAGTTTTACATTCCTTCACGACAAGATCAACAATATTATCAACTGTGTATGATAGGATATATGTATAATTATGGATAACGATTGCAGAATTTTTGTTCATCTGCCTTCTCTCTCTCTCTGCCCATCTGTTTATGATGAGCTGACGTTTCAAATTGCCTTCTATTTCTGCTTACGTGTGTAAGCAGGTATACACGATAACCGTATGGTTAGCGTGTAGGGACATTAGATACAGTTGCTAGTAGATAAATACATTGCTCTTTAATTTCAAATAATAATTGTCAGTCCGCAGTCGTCATTGAATGAAATCTGAACGTTTCCTTTCTAAGTATTGACGTGATTCCAAGACAATGAAAATATTCAGATTTGATTGGATTTTATTACTATGCCATTTGTTAAAACATATTCAAGGCTATACACCTATTTATAAAATGTCAATACAGTGAGTAACAAAATTTGCCTTAAGTATCGAGAGTGACTAATAACTATATACAATTAATATGTATAAATAAAACTGATGATGTTTGTATATTTGTATTAATCTGTAAGTTCACCTTGCAGTTTTAGATAATTATGGTAATTACATACCTATTCACATAAAATATAATGATAAATACCTATAATGAGTTTATTTCGAAATCATGTTAGCAGGTTATACGGAAAGATAGGTAGATGACGTAAGTAGTTAACAATAGAATTGGAATTTAATTGAAACCTAGGTAGGTAGGTACACATCACATCTTGCATGCAGCGAGCTGTTCCATTGATTACTTCATCTTACGACATGTTGTGTATTGTAATATCCATAACAATAAAGATCAGTTATTTAAAAAATATTTTGTGTTTTCCAGCACGATGAAAGATCGAAAGCTGGCATCGAGAAAATCAACAGTTTGCTGGAATCGTTCATGGGCATCAACGACTCCGAGTTAGCATCACAGATGTGGGATCTTGCCGAAGGAAAAGCAAATTCTATGCAACTAGCGGAAGCCATCGATAATAGTGACTTACAAGAATTCGGATTCACTGACGAGTTTATAATTGAATTATGGGGTGTTATTACTGACGCTAGATCTGGTAGACTCAGTTAGAAACGTTTTTATTTTGTAAGGTTAATAACACGAATGTTTATGTAGATAAAAGTTGCCTTAATAGATATTATAAACTGATAATTTTAGTCCCTCGGAATGACGGCCGGTGACCTACTTTGTACGGCTGCATTAAACATTATTTAAAACTTCACATACACTGCCGCTATTTCGATCCGTTGAGAATGTGAATCCCTACTTGTTTCGTTAAAAAGCATCGGTTCTGATATTATTAGTTTTACACTTGAAGTACTCTGCTATTCTTGGAACAAATTTACATTCATAGAACCGGTCCTGTTAATGAAATAATTGGAAGTTCCACCTGTTGTTAAACCAAACAAAACCACTTGGTAGGTACTTTAATAGTCCCGTTGTGCTAAAGTTGCGCTCCCCGCTTGAGCGACGGCAGCCAGTTCTTCGTTTTATGTAGTGCATTCTTTCATTTAAATGTTTAAACGACTTTGTAATCAGCACTTGTATTATTTTTTAATTCATAATATCAGTGTTGGTTGATTATCTTCAAAGTGTGTATGATTAATTTGAGTCGAATATGAATAATGGATATGACACGTATACTGCTAAGTACATGATAAACTTGTACCAAATTAAAAGTGTCGACGTTGCTTCAATGCAATAAAACGTGATAGGTACTGGCCTAATTATTCATTTCAACTTGTAAACAAAAATACGATGCATTTGTTGAAAAATAAAGATAGCATTTATTTAAAACAGATTGCCTTTGTGGTGGGATTATGATTAAAGTATATTATTTATATGGAAACTTGTATGTTAGTCATTATGAAAATGGTGCAAATTGTCAGCAGTTTGAAGAAAAATAATGGTACAAAGGAAGTTAACTAGCAACACTAGGTACAAAAATATAGGTACACGAAAACGTTCGTGTAACCGTGTGATGTTTTTGAGCATTTAAGATATTTAGATTTACAAATACCTTATTAAACTAGATTACTTTTCAATGATTTTGGACATATTACAAGGACAATAATTATAACTTTACGCCTGTCTCCTATGAATCTTACATATTAACTCTTTCGCTTCATCAATAGTCATCAGTCTTTTCATGCAAGCTCATTTCATGTCCTTGTAATATTATTTTCTAATAACATTAGAAAGATGACAGGATTTTTTATTAATGTAATTGTCAAAATAAAGAAATGTTAAATAATAAATACGTCTACGAATATAAAATTGTATTGTTATTTAGGAGGGATTGTTTTATGTTTTCTTGACGATGGACGATATAACGTCAGTTTATTTAGAAGTGAGTCAAAGCATTACCTAACGAAAGAGATCCTATAATATGTTTAAAGCTAATTTAAAATTGTAAGCGCACTAGTAGGTATTAAATGAATAGCGTCTCATTACTTCAGTATACCTACCTACACTTTATACACTTTACATTATCAATGTTGATGCACCTAATCGGTGCTTGTAAGTAATGTAGGTCCGTGATTTATTTTATAGATATTGGTAATTGCAAATAATGAAGATATTAATAAAAACGAGTCATTTATTTGTTAGAAAGTAAATTGATAAGTTTGCCTTATGTAAGTTGTATAACTTTCCGTGTAAGTTGCTTTATATAGAAATTTATTATTATGTTAATAATTAAGGCCTATTTTTCCACTGCTAAGTTATTTCTGGTCGATTAACTGCCAACAAAGTAACTGAAATATAACTGAGAGGTGGTAAAACAAGGTCTTAAGGTACCTAGTTAACGCATTTTAGAACAACTTCCAATCTGTGTGAGTGAAAATCGGATTATTATCTAATTTGTGGAATGCCTACCTATACGTAGGTGATGAGGTAGTGAAAATGTACACCAATAATTTAAAAGTTTTGTAGAAAACTTCCAAGTATTATTTTATGAAATTCTGGAACGTTAATTTGGTATTTATTTGATGAAATGGTGTTTTTCAATTGTATCGATATTAAGAATAAGTATTTTTAGTTATTTAATATCTAAGTCTTAAAGAAGCATTGTTCTAATTATCAGATTTATTTTTCGATAACAATACTTACACAAAATTATATTCATAGAGTTCTTATAGATACCTATATTAAAAAAGTTATAGACTTTAAAAGTTGAACCTAAGTGCCTATTTACAAGATTTAATTTGATTGAACATTATTATTAACTTGACTATAAGATATCTACTTATGTACAGTCATTAGATATCTAGAATGTTTTATATTAGATAATAGAAAAACATAATTAATAGAATTAAAATAAAGTTAAAAATTAAATGTAAAGAGGAACACTATTTATATAAAATAAATATTTTCTGTATTTTTACGATTTGTTTTGATTTTTTATCATGTAATAAGCCGGTAAACGAACAGACAGCTCACCTGATGTTAAGCAATTGCCGACGCCTATGGTCAAATACCAGAGGCGTTACAAGTGCGTTGTCGGCCTTTTGTGGATTAGGAATTTAAGGGCTGTTGGGGAATCGGGGATTGGGTAGGAGGGTAATTGGCCCTCTAGTAACTCATTCACTCACACAACGAAACACAACGCAAGTGTTGTTTTACGTCGATTTTCTGTGAGATTATCATGCCGGGGGCTCACTGATGGGAAATTCTCCTCCTGCACTTACCTCTATGTAGTATTATTTTTGCTACTTTAGATAACAATTTATATGGAATAAGGCTTTTTTTTGAGGGGGGAAATTCATCCAATGACTTCTCTCGCCTTGGGCGAGGCGAGAGGGAGTGTCAGATTCTTACTGACTAAAAACCACCTCGTACCTACTCCTGCTCTTCGAACCAGAGCCCCGGTAAACCCGATAGGTAGTCCGCAGCTCTGGATCAGGCATCAGCCCTACTGGGCCCCATCTGTGGTGGTCTGATGGCTCTTTGAGGCGCGCGCGGAACGCGACGCGCCGATGGAATAAGGCTGCAAACCAGTAGATGATATATCCTGCTTGTATGTAACATCATTCATGCATATGTACTACGCCAGCGGACAGAGGCGTTGTCGGACTTGATGTGGAGATTGGGGCGAAATAAAATGCAAGCGTTGTTTCACGCCGGTTTTCTTCGAGGCGTTAATATAATTTTCCAGCTGAGTCCTCACGAATGAGCTGGCTTAACTGGAACATGAATTGAATAAAATCTAACACCTAAATTAGTATTAGCTAAGTACCCACCCAGTACCACGTAAGTCGATTTGATTAGGTACCTCTTATACCAGTACCTAAGTGTTAAAACATCATAAATTTACAAAAACTGGACACAAGGTGGAACTCGAACTCTGTAGACTGCACTCTGCAGACTGACATTACGTTGATTCAGAGCTATCGTGTTGATGCGTGGTTGTTTGCGTTTGTTTTGATCTCGATGAGTACCTTGGTAAGTACTTATGTAAATAAACGTCCCTATTACCATTTGCAAGTTGCTGGGATTTCGAACTCAGTTTTTACTCACAGATAATTTCTGAAACTTATCAAATTTACAACTTACTATTTGACTATTTACATTACGTACTTACATAATTTATGATATTAATAAGATTTATTCTTAGCATGATAATATGCGTCGCGTGACATTAAGGTTTATATCAAAGTAGGTACCGCATGTTTAGAAGCCAGTCAATAATAAGTTTAAAAAAACCAGAATAACAGGAATCTTTGCTGATGTAAAATTAAATCGCATAAATTAATTTGCAAACAGTTCTTGTCGATAAATAAAACAACTATTCTCTAGCTTACGAGCCCCCGGTTGACCTCGAGATAGTGAGACAAACAACTGTTAAAATCTCAGTTTCTTTATCTACTTTATCGCGGGTGGTAACACAGGCCCTGTGCACCTCTTCCGAATACTTAAGCTGTCATTTTTGAGTGAAATTTGAATCTGTGAAGTACAGTATCTACTTGTACGTGAACATTATTTTTTATTTTTGTAACAATACTGTTATTCATTTCTTATCTATTTACATAATACAGTCTTTATACGAGTGTTTCAAAAACAAGTGAATACAATACGCACTTTATTCGTACAGACCGTGACATTGGCTGTTTCATTAATTAGATTTTTAAACAGCGTTAATAATAATTGTTAATGTGAATTTTAATCAGTGAAACTTAATCAAGACGTTTTTATTATTATTTTAGTGCTAAAACGATGGCGTCGACGGTGTTGGGAAGGATATTTGTGATCAAATCGAATGGTTTTTCAAAAAATAAAGTATACACTATCACTAAGGTAGGTAGAGTTCTGGTATTGTTTACATTTACTTTCGTAAGTCATTATATGAAGTTATTTACATTCTGTTATCTAATGTTGCAGATATTTTCATGTGCCAGTTATAGCACAGCAAGTCGTTCAAACAAAATTTACGAAAGTGCTAAAGAAGCTGTTAGCGATATTCAGGATGGGTCCAAGTTATTGGTCGGTGGTTTCGGATTGTGTGGAATACCAGAGAACCTGATTGTGGCAGTCAAAGATAAACGTGTTTCTGGTCTTACTGTAGTCTCCAACAATGCAGGTGGAATTTATTTAAATATCTACATTATTAACCCATTAACCGCCTGTGTCGCATTAATATGCGACGCATATTTCCGTGTCCCTGCCGCTCATGTCGTATTGCTGCGACAGAGGACATGCATGATTTTTTCATTCTATTCACACTATTGCTCCTTCTTTTTTAATGTAGCTATAATTATTGTTTCAACATGCTAGGGGCACAGTAATTGATATTTAACTGAGTGCTTAAAGGGTTAATAGAAACTTTGCTTAACAATGTGTTAAACAACAGAGCAGAAATTACAATTAATTTGCAGGAGTTGAAGACTTTGGTCTTGGTATTTTGTTGAAGACTAAACAAGTAAAGCGCATGATTGCTTCATATGTTGGTGAGAATGCAGAATTTGAGCGACAGTTTTTGACTGGAGAGTTGGAGGTTGGTATTTAAAATAGGTTTTTATATTATTAGCACTAGTATGAGTGCTTATAATGCCTTTTATTAAGTAAACTTACTTTACTCTTTAAATGCCACCAGGTTGAACTGACTCCACAAGGTACACTGGCAGAAAGGATCCGTGCTGGTGGTGCTGGTATACCAGCTTTCTTCACCCCAACTGGATATGGTACCCTTATACATGAAGGTGGATCTCCTATTAAATATGCTAAAGATGGAAAGGTATTTTCTTTTAGTAAAATCTTCCAACTTCCAATACTATCAATACACTGAGTAATGTTTGTTTTATAAATATTATATAAAGATAATGATATTATTTATATATTTTAGATTGATATTCCAAGTGCTGCTAGACATGAACAGCAGTTCAACGGAAAGAATTACATAATGGAGGAGGCGATTACTGGTGACTTTGCCCTTGTGAAAGCATGGAAAGCAGACAGGCATGGCAACTTAATATTCAGAAAGAGTGCTCGGAACTTCAACCCAGCTATGTGCAGGGCGGCTAAGATCACCATAGCAGAGGTGGAAGAAATTGTGGATGAGATTGACCCTGACTTTGTCCATGTACCATCCATATATGTACATAGAGTGATTAAAGGTGAAAAGTATGAGAAACGGATTGAAAGAAGGACAGTTCAGAAGCCAGCTCAGGCTGGTAAGAAATCGGATTCAATGAGGGAGAGAATCATTCGGAGAGCTGCTTTGGAATTTAAGGATGGAATGTATGCTAATCTTGGAATTGGTAAGATCTCTGTCAAGATTTGATAACGGTGTCTACTAAATTCTTTTATGATTGTCACAAAGTTTTGCAAATATACAAATCTTTAAAATAAAATAGTATAATATTTGTACATAATTATAAAAATCTGACAATTAGTTGTCTTTTAAAAATCTATACTAATAATTTTGGTTTTCAGGCATGCCCATGTTGGCAAGTAATTACATACCGCAGAATGTAAAAGTGTTCCTGCAGTCAGAAAATGGTATCTTGGGTCTTGGTCCTTTCCCAACTGAGGAGAATGTGGATGCTGATCTTATTAATGCGGGCAAAGAAACTGTAACCGTACTGCCTGGTGGGTAAATTGTAAACTTATTTAGCCACTTGTTTAGTTTGTCTCATAAAATTAATTTGACATTATCTCTATGCAGGTTCATCATTCTTTTCATCTGATGACAGTTTTGGCATGATCCGTGGAGGACATATTAACTTGACTATTCTTGGTGCCATGCAAGTGTCTAGATATGGAGACTTGGCTAACTGGATGATCCCTGTAAGTTTTATTTTATATGTCCTATACTAACATCTTACCTAAATGTGAGGGAGGTGAGTGTGTGCATAATGTTGATTTAATTTTTCAGGGCAAAATGGTAAAAGGCATGGGAGGAGCCATGGACTTGGTGTCAGCTCCAAGAACTAAAGTAGTTGTAACAATGGAACACACCGCCAAAAATGGAGCTCATAAAATACTGCCTGAGTGCACACTTCCACTCACTGGAAAAAATTGTGTTGACATGATTATCACAGAAAAGGTAAGCCATATTTTGTATTTTTCGTATTTGTGAAGTTGTATTAGATTATTGAGAACTAAGAAATTCCATTTTCTTTTGTTGTAGTGCGTCTTTGAAGTCGACAAAGAAAAAGGTCTCACCTTGACTGAATTGGCCGATGGAGTTACCGTAGAAGATGTACTGGTAAGCACTGGTTGCGAAATTAACGTTGCTGAGAAAATTAAGAAAATGGGTGACGTCACTCAGCCTGATTCTGAATGAATAAGCTTTACATAAAAAACTGAATACCAAACGCATTTAAGTGCCTTAAAAACGTATTTTTATTATAGTACATATTTACAGTAATCATATAAACACATAAGTCTTGCCATTAAAAATAATGAAATATTTACACATTCTTAAAAAATAAGTCAAATTATTATTTTTATAGATTTTAAGATTCCTATGTAAAAATATGGAAAACTGCACAAAAATTTTGCGCATCTTGTAACTAATATATGATAATAGGATATTGATAATATCATTAGAATAAATTAAACCGAAATCACAAATAACTATTGCTCAAAACATAAGATTTTTCTTGTAAATAATGACTTGAAGGATTTTTTTTTATAATACGATAGATAACTTCTTTTACGTCATAGTGTGTTTAAGATGCACTATTTCTAATGTATTTATCAAAAACGTTATTAGGCAAGGTTGATTGACTTTGTACCTAATTATTAAATAACTAACACTTTTTTGTTATTGCATTCCTATTATATTTGATCATGTTCTATGAATTCACTATTTCTAGTCTCAAAATAAGTCTTTATTTACATAATGGATCGATATTTTCATAACATTTTATTGAAACTGATGCAATTTAAAACATTTATTGTATTTGATATTTCTTATTTTTTGAATAATAATTAATATTTATGTTATTGAATTTGTTATTGTATGACGTTGACGTTTTAATAAATATAATGTACATGTTTAAGATAAGAAAGGCTTTTTATTACAAACGTGTTAATTTATTATGCAGTCATTGTCCTTATTGCTGTAAGAATATTGAACATATTTCCTATTAAATTGTAGTAAAAGTTGAAGAACTACGCACAGGTAGAGGTACGCGGTACAGGAGCACATACATGTTTTACTGTTTCCGCGCAGTGTCACCCGCTGCTCGACTCCCTATTAGCCGTAGCATGAGTGTTTTATGTTATTTTAACGCATTCCATCGCAAGTTGCACTGATAACGCTTGTTTACCAAGTTATAATTTAATAAAAACTGCTATACCCCACCTACCACATGTGTGAAAGATAACAGAACTCATAATTCGTCTATTTTGGTCTATGATAATGACATCATGTTAAAACAATTAAAATTAAAAATTGACTTAAATCTGTCAAGGTTGATTGAATGGTTCTTTACGATAAGATTTATTTACGAGATAATTTTAGTAAATTAATTTAATATTTATAGGTTTACTTGGTTTATATACTTACGTGTTTGTTATTTGTACTTGAATTAGTTATCTACCTGCCAGCATGACCTCTATGAGTCCAAATCACCCTTTTATTGTGTGGGGAGCATGCTTCCTATGGCTTGCGTCAATGTTTGCCATAACTTGGTCACTGCTTTTATTCTTTTGTAAGTATCAAAATGCAGGGCTGATGCCTGATCCGGAGCTGCTGACTACCTAGCGGGTTTACCGGGGCTCCGGCTTGAAAAGCAGGAGTAGGAACGGGGTAGTTTTTAGTTAGTAAGAGTCTGACACTCGCTCTCGCCTTGCCTAAAGCGAGAGAAGCCATTGGATGACTTTCCCCCCTTAAAAAAGTATCAAAATGCAGTCACTCTAAAACAATGTCTGAGTGGCCGACTGACATGCGAGACCAAATGCACAGCAAAGAGAATATTGCCGGGTCCATGCTTGCCACGGCTCGGGCTTCGTGATGCCCAATGGGAGTGTGGACATTTGAGGCGGGCCTAAGGCCCTTGTGTTTGCTAAAAATATTAATCTCCTGTCTCTAGGTGTTGGTGATATTCTGATGTTAACTGGCACAGACGTCGTTAACGCGATTGTGTTACTATCTGGAATTATAATGCTCCCAACTAACGTACATATTTTGTGCTCTATAGCAAACGGTAGACGGATTGAGTAAGTTTTCAGATTTTATTAAATTTTACTATAGGTACAATACTGCTGTACCGTATGCCCTAGGTATACTAATTACCCTAGGTATGCACAGCTAAATGGGTATCGGGAAAGGAAAAGTATCAGAATGAGTACCTCAGAATCGTTTTGAGTTTTTTTGCCAGAGTGTAACAGCCGTGTGCATACCTACATGGTAATGATAGCGCGGTATAACAGTAGGAAATATATCCTATACCCATTCGGTTAAACTTTGGTGACATTTTCAATTAATGAACTTAATGCTCGATATCTAGGTAGTATATTTTTATTTTTTAAATTGCAGTTATAAGTCTAAAGTGGTTTGCTGTCCATTGTGGCTATGCATTGTATGGATAATAATAATAAACATGTTGGGAGCTGCGTGTTGCATTCAAAAGATTTATTTTGGAAAATATCCAACCCTTGAAAATATAAGCAGGACTATAAAGCATTACCGGAGTGTTCCAAGATATAAACATTTTGTTGACAACTTACAGTGGTCCTTGAAATGTTGTGGGGTATGTTTCAGTTGAATTTTTAATAGATGGTGACTGCAAATATTACTGTGTATTTTTATAGAATGTATTGTATTAGGTATGTGTAGGGACTTATACAAGAAATTATTTTGTCTATTTCAGCTTAATTCGTATAAAGATTGGTTTAACCATGATTGGTATGATAAGATACGTGACTATGAATGGGATCCGACTGCTAACAGACGTAATGGCTACAAGAGAAGAGAGTTGGAAACTTTGTCAGACAGCGTTCCACTGAGGTTCAATATTCTAATCATAATTACCTAGAATATAATGTATAAGTGTAAATTTACTTGGCACAGAAAACTTTCAAATATCTTCTTTGAATTTTGCGGTCTTTAGATCTAATGTCAGTCACTTCAGTGGTGTGACTAGTAATGGATACATATTTTTTTATAGTGGCAACTTTGATACACTTTACATAATAAATTAATGTTCATGGTTTTTATTTCACAGTTGCTGTAAAAGTGGGTCGTGCATATCGAATTATTTGCTAGAATTAGGAACTCACTCAATTAACACTAAAGGATGTGGGAATTTAATGTATCGCATTATATTGTCCTCAATGATAGCTCACCTTATTATGTTTATATCTGTAATTATAGTGGAGGTACGTGGTTTTTATTGGTCAAGCAAGTTTAGCACATAATTATGATACCTTATCCTTATTTATTTAAATATTTATTTTACAATACGTATATATATTCATATTAGCTGTTTTCTCAACAGATTTTAATTCTAAAGTATATAATTCAAAATAGTCCTTGCCCTCAAGATAAAAAGCCGGTGAATATGAATGTACGACACATAATGTCCGTGAATGATCGATTCGCCTCCAGCAACTCACTTCAAATGAATCCTGATGATACTGATTATGAGAATGAAGTTCATCTTGGAGATGTGCGAATGGATGGTTCAGGGTATGTTGTATATCTTAGTATTTGATATAGTTGGACAAGTAAGTAGTTGACAAAGAATGATAAAGTGGGTACCACTCTACTAAATAATATAATTATTTACTTCATTATTTAGGTACCTAGTTAGTTATTACCAGTACCTTCGTAAGGTTGGTAACCGGTCATTTCGACAACGACAAAATCTTGATTTTTGATTTCAGTCAAATAAGTTATTGTTAAAAATATTTTTTTATTACTTTATTAATAATTAACCTTTCCATTCGCAGATTAACGGTAGTTAATCGAGCTGTTGAAGATGAAGATTCAGAAAGTGGGAAGGAGTCGAAAAAATGGAGATATGACGATGATTAGTTTGTATGTACTTTATTGTGACTTCTAAGACGATTTTATTAAGGACGCGTTCTCAAATCTGACGTAAATAAGCTATTTTTCAGTACATATTACGACCAAAAGAAACTTAACTGAACATAACTAACAATTACAATAGATAGACCACTTCTTTATCTCCAAAATATTGATTTGTAATGTGAAAAAAAGTTATATTTTATTATTGCAAACACGATTTTTCTTTACCTCTTCACACAAAATTGACAAAAAAGGGTTGAGTTTAGGAACATTTTACTGCTACTACACGCATAATTCTGAATCTCAAAAAAATATCCCAGGGAAGCAGACATAATCAAAAATTATACTATGGGAAAAAATTACGAAAATATTTCAAATTGTCTCGGAAATAAATAAAAGATCCCGTTTAATTTTTTCTCCTATTTTGCTGTCAGACATCAACTTTAAAGCGTAGCAATAAGGGTTATTTTATTTGTTTACTATTTAGATTTATTGGATAGAAAATGTCAAATGAAATTTCAGTCTGCGCTCGAGCGCTGTCGTGGGTGGACGCTGCGTCGCCTGTTACAAAAAATGGCCTTGAAAAAGATCGCTGTACGAGTACAAAATATTTGATATTATACTTCACAAACCAATCTTGATATTTTTACCGACTTCACAAAAAGGAGGAGGTACTATGTTCGGCTGTTTGTATGTTTTTTTTTACACATTCTGTACGAGCAACACTTTACTGAATATAGAATGTTTCGTTATATTATTTTGAACATGAGGTTAAATCAAAATCCAAGATGGCGCCGACAAGATTTGCCAACTTTCCATCATGGGTGTCATTTTCATGGTTTTTGGGGTCGCTTATAGCGAATATGGAGTCAAAATCAAAATCCAAGATGGCGCCGACAAGATTTGCCAACTTTCCATCATGGGTGTCATTTTCATGGTTTTTGGGGTCGCTTATAGCGAATATGGAGTCAAAATCAAAATCCAAGATGGCGCCGACAAGATTTGCCAACTTTCCACCATGGGTGTCATTTTCATGGTTTTTGGGGTCGCTTATAGCGAATATGGAGTCAAAATTAAAATCCAAGATGGCGCCGACAAGATTTGCCAACTTTCCAACATGGGTGTCATTTTCATGGTTTTTGGGGTCGCTTATAACGAATTTAAAGTGAAAATCTAAGTTCAAGATGGCGCCGACAAGATTTGCCAACTTTCCAACATGGGTGTCATTTTCATGGTTTTTGGGGTCGCTTATAGCGAATATGGAGTCAAAATCAAAATCCAAGATGGCGCCGACAAGATTTGCCAACTTTCCATCATGGGTGTCATTTTCATGGTTTTTGGGGTCGCTTATAGCGAATATGGAGTCAAAATCAAAATCCAAGATGGCGCCGACAAGATTTGCCAACTTTCCATCATGGGTGTCATTTTCATGGTTTTTGGGGTCGCTTATAACGAATTTAAAGTGAAAATCTAAGTTCAAGATGGCGCCGACATAAATATATAAATGACCATGCCAGATCCTGCCCCACTTAATTTCATCAATGTACAAAAAATGTAAATTAATCAAAATTATGCAATGAAAATAAGACCCTTGGTTACTTAATTATTATTCTGATAAACTTGCGGATAAAAATTAGGAAATAAAAAGAATTTTAAAAACCCAAGGCCTATTTCCTGTATTTATCGCGACCCTCTGCGTTTCTTAGTACGCTTGCACAAGGAACAAAACTAGTGTTGCCCAGCAAGAGTCTTGCAAGTCTCGCATTTACCAAATATACAACTTTAATTTTTAATACGATTATGATTTAACTGTATTAACTGTAGTATTAACTGAGATTTAACTTACAGATTTAACTATACAGTTATATTGTAAGGTGTAGCCGCTATTAAACAACCTCAAAATATAGTATACTAGCTACTCTGTTTCGTCATTGTAAGATCAAAAGCACCTAACATATAAAAAATAGCATTAGGCTAATAGGTATTTATTTGTAAGACTAGCAAGACTCTTGCCGGGTAGTTATTACAGTTAAATCATAATCGTACAAAAAAATAAAGTTGGCTAATTGGTAAATGCGAGACTTGCAAGACTCTTGCTGGGCAACACTAAACAAAACGAGTAATTCAATAAAAAAAAGATTTATTAATGTAATGTGTACGAATTTTAATATGAATTTGGTTTTAATACATACTGCTAGTTAATTTTTTTTTATAATATATGTATATTATAATGAATGCATATTATAATTATGATTTCGTGTTTGAACGTTAGTGATTAGATGTAACGAAACCTCATTGGCGTGCGTGTGTCATTATGTCCAAAAAGTCATTATTTGACATTCGCTCTGTCTGTTCTGTTTACATTGTTGTTTCGTTATGATTATGAATTAAAGTAGGATTACTAAAGGTGATATTGGTGATGAGTGATGACATTCCTTCCTTTCATAGCTAAACACCCTATGATAGCATTGTAATTTAATTATTTCTACCATTATAACTGCAATTAACCTAACCTAAATGTAATATTTTGTACTTAGATTCATATAGAAACCGCAAGATCTAAAGGCTTTTAATCATGTTTTTAGTTATCACTAATAGAGCAGCAATAGAATGCTACATTTGGCATGTCTGTACACTATATTTTTTTGGTGGGACAAAGCTCTATAGAGATTCTGGCATTGTCATTTTTCGACATGAGTGTCATTGTTGTGGTTTTTGGGGTTGCTAATATCGAATACGGAGTGAATCATTCGATTTTATAAAAATTGTCTTCTTCCGGAATTAATTGACCCAAGACAGGCAAGAAATATGAATTTACGGGCTCATTCCTCGCATATTCAAACAAATCGTGAAAATAAAGAATTGATGTTTAATTTATTTTATGTATTTTCTTTGTTTGTTCCACCCAGGTCTTGTCACGTTCGTTACCATAATTGTTTTTTTTTTTATCTTGGCGACCCCGAAAACCATTGATATAAAACCATAATAAAATATACAATGTGATAGGGGTGAGACTTCTAACCCGTTAAGGCTGAGTTCTACATCTAATTTTATCGACAAAAGTCGGGGGTCGAAGGGGTCGAATCCCCTCCCCCTTAAAATTATGGCAATTTTAATATTTTTTTTACTTTTTTTGATATCAAAGGTTGTATGCGTCCTAGAAACAAAAAAAAAACGGTAGCTAATAACCTTGGCTAACTAATTCATTACTTTTTTCAAATGTTTGATAATGTTTTGGTGAGAAAAAAATCATTTGTGAATTATTTTTACCGAAAAAATCGCTATTTTTCAATATTTTAAATTGGGGGTTCAACCCCCCATATTATTATTTTTTGTCGATAAAATTAGATGTAGTACTCAGCCTTAACGGGTTAGAAGTCCCACCCCTATCACATTGTAGATTAAAAAAACTTAAAAACATGTTTTTGTGATGAACCGAACAAAATAATTTTAATATTAATACTAACAGTAGGCGGAAAATTTAGTATTGTTATGAGAATAATTAGTATAAAAGATATGGCGAAAAAGTGCTCATCACGCTAAATATCTTTTCTTGAAAGTATATTCAAATCTCTTCAGGTTCGGCTGGGCTGGAGTCCATGTCAGGGATTCTACATCCTCGATTTTCGTATGGCGCTAAAATGTGCTCATCACGCTGAACAACTTTTCTTAAGATAGTATATTCATATAAAATGCTCATCACGCTAAATATCTTTTGTTGAAAGTATATTCAAATCTCTTCAGGTTCGGCTAAGCTGGAGTCCATGTCAGGGATTCTACATCCTCGATTTTCGTATGGCGCTAAAATGTGCTCATCACGCTGAACAACTTTTCTTAAGATAGTATATTCATATCTCTTCAGGTTCATCTGGGCTGTTAAGTGTCCACGTCAGGGATTCCTGACCCTTGATTAATTTCTACGAGGTATTAATTTGCCACCGGTCCTTGATAAGTCTACAAAGTTTGAACGAAATCGGTCCGTTTAAAATGGGTAAAAATCGAGTTGGAAGAGGTCGGTTATATAGAAACATACAAACAAACACACATACATACATCCTTTACATATGAAACTAAATAAAAGCATGTAAAAAGTTAGTTTTGCGTTGGCACCATTTGATTTTTGATTTCGAACGCTTACTTTCCGAAAACTATGAAAATGACACCAATCGAATAATCCGAGCCCAAATTCGGCACTGAACGGAATTGAACAACAGATAACACAAAACATTTGAGTCTACGCACGCACTAAACAAAATAAAAATATTAAAAAAGAAAGTAAGAAAATATTCAAACTTTCAAAGTATCAAGTTCATTTTGTCATAATTTCCGCAGCTATCCGTGCGTATGTGTGTATTGTCGAGAGTCGTGTCAATGTAGTGATGCGATTCGATACCTGTCAATTATGAGAACGCGTCCTTAAAATAAAGAAAATAAATTTACCTTTGTATGCATAATGTCATGGCCTTTATTCTTCGACAGAATACAGTACTTACCCACTCAAACACTGAAGATATCGTAAGATATCGCTTTTAATACCTACTTTTTACTTTTACCTAATTGTTAATTATACAAATCAAGTTATATAGAAATAATTGGCTATTTATTTTGTACTAGCTGACCCGGCAAACTTCGTACCGCCTCAAACATTTTGTTCTCACCTTTTAAACCTTCCCTGGACTTCCACAAATAATTCAAGACCATAATTAGCTAAATCGGTCCAGCCGTTCTCGAGTTTTAGCGAGACTAACGAACAACAATTGATTTTTATATATAGAGATGTATAATCACATTTGGTCTAAAAAGACATTGTATTCGTTATAAAATATAATGAACAGTGGTCGTTGATTGAAGTTATATTCTCTTTGGTTGCTTGATTTCAAAGCATTTGACATTGACAGTTACGTTACAATGTCACTGTGACAGAAAGCCCTTTTGTAAGGTGTTCTCTTGTCTTGTCTTTATTGATCTTTATAAAGAAAGAATTTTCTATATTACTTAACTCAAAGTAAGTATAGAAGTATAAAAAATTGTTTGAATGATTTCAGTCTACTTACTTAACAAGCATTGAAAACTAATTTACAAACATAACCTCCATTCCAGTTTACCATGGTGTTCCTAACAATAGCAAACTGGGTACGTTCCCGAGGGCCTGATGAGTTTTGGAGAAAAAGAAGGATGTTCAGGCTCGCTGCACATTACATAGGACGTAGAAGAAACTGTTACTCTGTCACTGTACGCAATGTTCATAGAGCATTAGTCTATGCAACCAAAGCTAGGAAGTTGAAGAAACAGGACATGATTGATCTATGGAGCACTAGAATTACAGCGGCTTGTGAACAACATAACATTACGCCTTGCACATTGAAGCAAGGCTTGGACCGTGCTAACATCATGTTAGACCGTAAATCCCTGTCAGATCTCGCTTGTTGGGAACCCCGGACATTTGAATGTTTAGCTGCTGTAGCTAAGCAGAAGATGGAGTATGATGGAGCTATTGACTATACTGATAAGAAATACCCCACAGGTGTGAATCTAAAACTACAAGATGTTATGCTCGAGGCTTGGCTGAAGGAAAAGAAACAATAATTTAATTCAACATTTTATTACCTAATATCTAGTAATTTTAGTTCAACATTAGTTCTGTAAATAAATATTACTTAATACAAATGCTTTTCATTGACTGCTCCCTAATTCTTTCTTTAGTTTCTTTGTTAATTCATTTTGCTTCTCTAATATGTAAAGGTTTTCTATTTTTCGTCTCTGCTGTCTCTCAACATCCTTTATTACTCCTTCATGCATTCTTTCCCTGAAACATGAAATGTTTTGTTATTATAAAGGGGAAAATGAAGATTGTCAGCAGATATAAAAAAAAACTTATACAATACAACTTGTCTAATATTAGTGCTTAGAGAGTATACAAAGACATTTACAAGTTGGACAATAGAAGATAAGTAGATCTTCTAGATCTACACAATTTCAGTTATCATCAAGAGATGATTTTAAAAGAAATGAAGTAGTCATTCTGATAATACATACCTGTCTGCTTGTTGTTTTATGTGCACATATGATACAATACCCAAAGTGACTGAACATGAAAGTAATAAAACTAACTTGGATGTTCCTGAAGACATTTTTACTTAATACACTTTGTAGGGCTGTCAATACACATAATTAGACACTATTATCTTTTAAATTCTAAGATAGTATTTTTTCTTCGAAGTAAATGTTGTCTTGCGAATTGTCATTAGCAGGACAAGATTTATCTGTCAATGTCAGCATTTGACAGCTTTGACATTTCAATTTCAGTTGGCTCGGTTTTTTTTTTATTTCACTGATCATACGGATCTTTATGGAATATTACGTACATTAATACTTATTTGGATAACAATATGTGGTACACCAGTTTTAATGGTCTGATACGCAACATAATATTTCTTCTGATTCCTATGTAGTAAAAGATTAATGTCGATGGTTCATGGTAGCCCGCGAAATTTAAATTTCGTTACTTTTTTGGTATTTATTTATATTTTAGTTATATTTGCGGTAACTTAGAGAACGTGTCCAACGTCAAGTTTTTACCAAAATGGTTCTTTGTAGATCTTAATTGCGGAGTGCGGAGAATAAAAATTTTGGGGTTTGCTTTGTAGCATCCACCTTACAAGCAATCTTATGTACCTTTTATATTTTGGGAATGAGATTAAAAAAAAACGACACATAAGAAAATAATTTTATTTCAGAATCTGTGATGTTTTGTTCGATAAGTTATTATTAAAAGGGAGTACCTAAATAGAAACCTACATTTGAATTCGGGATTTATTATCACACTGTAATTTTATTATGCATTTGAAGGCATTTTTTTCACCAATCTTGTTGTTCCAAATGAGTGTCTATTAAAACACAGATAAAAACAAAAGCAATTTACCTTCATATTTAATATTTTATTAGAATCTTTTAGCATTGTATGCACTTAGGTAGGTAGGTAGGTACTAAGTTTATTGCTAGGCACTAGAATATTTGTACAGCTAGGTACCTACAATAAATAAGCACCTAAATTACAAATTTAAAATACCTACAGAAACTAGAATATATGGAACCAATTTCATAAGCTCTAACAGTACCTGCTTACAATAATAGGTGTACGGTAAAAATAAGTTGTACTAACATTTTGTGATATACACATGTACATAGATACACAGGTAATGTGGTAATGTCGATATGAATGAGTTACGGTCACATTTTAGTTTTAAAGAAACCTTAATCACGCAATGGACATTGTTTGATTAACAGGTTTCTTTCATGTTTATGAATTTGGTTCCAGATATTTTATGGATTTACAATGAAACAGACGCACCAAAAATCATTACCTTAAGTAGCAACAAAATGTGCTTAAAAAATACGAATCAATCGTATATTTATCAGCCATTTTTACAAAAACATAAATATAAAATTATTACGTTAAGTATTTACAAATGTTTCTTATTTACTAACTTTATTACAAAAACTTTAAGTATTCCACTAATCGTACGATTATATTAACTAGGCACCTAATACTTAATACAAAGTTAAGTTCAGTCAGTTACTGAGAATTTTGTAACAATATAAATATTACGTAAAATTATATAAGTAAAAAACATCTAAAATCTTGGAAATTAATAAAAAAAATGAAAAATAGGCTATTTACAATAGGTGAGTATTTATTTCAAGATGAAACAATTTGTTCCTGTCAACAGCATTGATAAGTTATTTTATTTATGTACCTATATACATACATATTTTGTTTCTTTCGTTAGGTAGGTAAAACCATTTAATTTATGGACATCGCATAAAGATCTCCAATTAAGGTACAAGCCAAGTTTGTACTTACTTAGCCTGAATGAGTAGGCATAGCAAGAGCTTAAGTTATTTAGCTTTTAGCAGACAATTTAGCTCTTATTGTAAATCTACCTACATGCAATAAAACAAGTGTTCATAATTTAAATAAACGCATGTAAATGTTCACCCTGTAACAACTGTACACTAAAAACAATCACTGGTATAATTACACTTCGGCAAATGTTCCCTTTTCGTTACTACGTCCACTTTTCATTTAAAGCTTACTCGCAGAGTCTATATAAATAGACAGCAAAGTCTATAGTGGGAAGCCTACTGGTTATTATGGCACGACTACCTGCCGCAGTTGTCATAGAAACTGGCAGAGCCCCGGTTGGGGATTTCAGCGAACTCGCGTTTTGGTGTGCACAATTTTGTGCTGAAGTCGACGTTTCTTTTCCTGCAAATACGGAAAATAAGTTGAAGAAAGCCTTTGACAATCTTTATACATAATATGTATCAACTAATAATGAATACTGCATGTTACCCTCTGCTTGGCAGTTCCATTTGGTCGACGAGAACTGATTTGACGTACAATCGGTCGTTACACCATAGTATGCAAAGAGATCGCGGCTCCAGTACATTCATGTCGTACTCCCACGATAACTCTACCTGAAATATAAGATAATGAAATATGTCTTAGTACTTGAACTTCCCCTAGGATGATTCTTTTCTTGAATAAAATAGGTCGAAATTTTATTTATTTTTCTACCTTTCTAACTTTTCCACCCAAATCCATAGGGTGTGTGACCACTATGGTGTAGGTAGTGCCATGTTCTAATCTGTAAATAAAGTTGATCGTAAAATTATCTAGTCACTAGAAAGTAGCATGGAATTCAGTTCAATTTCAGACCACACTCACTTAACGTAGTTATTTGGTGTTAAATCCATTCCTCTAATTACACCTCTATCGGACATCAAAGTCACTTTGAGGAAACCCTGTGGATAAAAAAATGCACGTTATGTATAGGATTATAGGAACTTATTTTCAGTGACTGTATGCAAAACTGGCTTCATCATCAGTCCGTTTTCGGGCATAGGCCTCATTAATCAATGCCACGCTATCGCCATCCAGCTCGATCTTCAGTTAGATAGCGGCCTACATCTGTATATAGTGCTCAAATCTAGGCCCTGGCTGAATTTTGAAATGTAGGTATATGGAATCAGATTTCTTTAACAGTGAAAAGCAATAGAAATAGTCAAAGCAGTTACCTGCACCCACGATTCTGCTCCTTTAGGATTTGCCAGCTGAATAGCTACACGGTAATGTCGTTCTGAAATAAAAAATCACATAATAAATCATAAAATTGTATTACACTCTAAAGGTATTTTACGTTGGTAGGAAGTTGAACAGTTTTCATGAACCTACTTGACGCACTTGGGTAAGAAAATTGTCATATTCACTTTAGATACTAAACAATTGATGAAAATAATAAGCACGTTTACCGACATCTCTTTCCAATTGTTCATTATATGCAAAGGGGGCCTGGAAAAGATTGTCATCGTATAGTTAATTTTTATACTGACTTGGTAAATATTGTACGAGGACCTACTTCCATCGCAGCAAAAGCAAGTAAATAGACTTTAATATACTCGTAGTACAGTTTTGTTATTAGTTTCGAAAAGATGTTTTGCAAATGGGTAACTTATTAACTAGTCCAAAATCATTAGGAAATCTTTTAGCAAATGTCATATTACTAAACCGCATTCTAAATAAGCAAGTATTGTGTGTTGTAACATGAAGTTGAAAGCAATCAGCCACACGCCGTTATTAGGGAGAAAGGAACCTCATTTCAGATGTTATGTATGTTGTAATGGACAGTTTCTCAAGGGTCAACTGCACCTCGTCATGATGAACCCTATTCAACCGCCATGAATAATACAACACATACAACACATATGATTTATTTTAGAAGTCTAGCTTTAATCAATAAATTCATTACTCTCCGGAAAGACCTCTGTACCCTTAGTACGAGTTTGCTTTACGTTTAAAGTAATCGAAACGAGAGCGTGTTCGGCGCTCTGATTAGCCGGTTCGAATAAACCAACCAATCAGATTGTCGAACGCGCCTCTCACCTCCAAGGGTACAGCCATCGAATTTGATTAAAACACAGGACTTTATTATATAAGTTAAATAAAATACTCACGACAATAAGGCAGATCCTTGCCGGTGCTGAGGTAGTATTTAGCACCGATAGTATCGTGCTCCTCCGATGGAAACACCTCATTCTCAGATTGATTGTTTTTGTTCGTAATCAAACCCGGGGAGCTGTCTGCGTGGAATCTATTAGATCAATAAATATCGGTAAGAATTAAAGCGTAATTAATTATTATTTAAGTATATAAAATGAATCATACCCCATTATTGCACAACCGTGTCCGCAGTGGAAACATTTCCCTGTTAGAAAATGTTGGTATGACGGGCACTGATGTCCTGAAAATGTAGGTAATATTAATTAGAGCTGTATAATAATAACGTAATAATAGGCACGGAATTTAACTTCCTTACCTTAAATAATGCATTATAATTCACACAATATTCCTTACCTATATAGGAACACTTTCCATTGATAGATTCTGTGAACAGTTTAATGGCTCTAACATGGTTGCAGGCTACTAGTACCCTAGAAGCTTCCTCGAGTCCTTGTTTGACGAGTGTCAGAGGTACGAGCGGTCCTTCGGTGAGGTCACAACCTGGTTGCTCCTTCCCGTTGTTCGGGTAGAAATCCAAATGACCGACGGGTTGTGACATTCCATATCCTGCCATAAACACAAAATCTGTCGCACGCGTGAAATAAACCGTCGATTAATTAGTTACCATATCACGCGATAAATATATACTCAGATATACTATACAAATGAAATGATGAATGAAAAGCTAATAAGCGTATGGTACATATTTACAAAATAAATACATATATACTATATAATATATATTAATAAGGGTTAGTAAATAGTATGATTAGATGGTGAAGCGACAAAGCAAATTTTGTTGTTACGAACTTCATTTTATTACGTGATCAACAAATGTACATGATTCACGATAGTGCGGTGTAGATTATAAGAAGCGTACGTGCAGTATCACGAACGAATGAATATACACAGAGTTACGTCCAAGGCATTACCTAAAAGGAAAATGCTCTTTCCGTCAGTGTGTATGACGTCGACGAGTTGCGCGTCGCTAGGATCTAATCGCACATGCGTCGGCATTCCTTGGAAGTAAGGTTCGGCTGGATCCAGGCCTGTAATTCTTCCTAAGCCCTACGGAACGAGAAGCTAAATCAAAGAAAATATGAAAAGAAGATACGTAACATCATATAATGCACGATCTCGTCAAATATGTTTTTTGGTTCCAACTTACCTGTATTCTTTCTCCTGCGTAACCAGCTGTATGGGCACCTAAGGAATGACCTATAATATGGACATCCAACGGATTCACTCCATGTTCTTTCTGTAAATATATTTTGGTATTTAGTAAGATATACTATTTTTGCTTCATAGCGTTACAGTTTTTGTAGTAATTTACCTGTAACGTATTAATGAAATGTGCCACTTCAAGTCCCACTAGCCTAGTATTGGCCGTAGCTTGTGTGTACAGCGGTAGACTGCCGCCTGCCCAGTCCACTACAACAACATTGAAATCGCCTGCTTTCACAAGCTCATCTTTCATCTCACTGACCTAAAAACAACACATCAAGGGGGTAATTTATTGCATGTTCCATCATTTACAATGAGCCGTGCCACAAAGACATGATACTTACCCAGTTAGAGAGCGGAGTGTCGATGAAACCGTGAATGATCATCTTAGTCAGCCGCTTCGGGTTGAAATTGGACTTTACTATAGTTTTGTTAACGTTCACGTTCAACAATTGTCCATCTGTCGGGTTCTTTTTTGTATATAAAATAAACCTGAAATTGAAATTTCTCTTTAGTCGTTTCATAAAAGATTGATTGACGTGAAATCTAGGTTTGTCTCGTAAAACTCTTCGGTGTCGGATTGACTCTTTTGAAATTTGTAACCATGTAAAATCTTGTATTTAGTAAGTTACAAGCTTTTATTATATAGTGGCTAACGTGTAATATACGTACACTTTTGAAATACAATTCGCAAATTATGCCAGTAGTGAACTACTACTGATGTATAAATTATAACTATAAACGATATAATTTATGTTGATGGCCAGTCACATCCATATTAGAATGATGAATGGGACATTGTAGATAATATATTACCTAGTATTGATGACCACTCGTGGCAGCGGGAACACGTTGAAGGGCCGGTGAATGAGATGGTACCAGCTTCTAGTGATGTTCAGGCATCCTAGTTCATCGTAGCATCTGGTTTCATTTTCAACTGGAATCATTTGAAACAATAAATACATGAAATGATATATCAATGCGACAGATAATCTATCAAGTGATTGGAAAATAGTCCTACCCTATCCAAGTCGTACCTTACAAATAATCCGAGACCCCTAATTTTCATAGTTCAATTTCGGAATTTTCAGTGATAGCATTTGTTCATGTGACAGTGACCATGAAACTCAGTGTCTTTAGATTATTTGTGGATATATTTTTTATTAATAAAACTCTTACATGGTAGCCAGGGAATGTTGACCTCGATGCGGTCTGAACGCGCCCAGTTGAAGGGGTCCAGAATGCCAGCGAACGCTGGTTGCAACCCGAGCAGAATGCACCACAGCATGACGCGAAGATGTCTGTCTGTCAAGTGAAGCCGTCGCATGCTCTGTGGATCTGTGAACAAAATAAAAACCATTAATCGTTAAAATATTTCTTAAGAATTACAAAAAGTTTAATAGCGTTTTGTAGTCATAAATGTACACAATACTCAATATAATCAAAGATTTAAAATAAGAAACACAACAGTAATATTTAAAAATAAGAAGAGAGGTAGGTACATAATGGAATGACAAAAATTCATTTATTTGCAAAAGCAAAATAAAAGACAGGTTTAGAAGAGATCGTTGTTTTTTATTCAAATACCAATCTATCTATCTGTAGAATAATAGTAGGTAAGTTTGCTAGCGTATACTTAGGTACAGTTAGACTGCAGAAATATTTTCTGTGTTGGACGTACGGTATAATTATGGGTACACTCGTGGATAATGTTATGGACTTATGGAGTATATAGGTGTGTGATTATGTGATTGTTCGTGCTGATTCCATCGAGGACTAACATAAGTGCACGATCGTGAATACTGTTTATAATTACTTCAATCATTCCATTTGTCTCTGTTGACTTTGATTTTTTATACCTAATGTATTAGGTCACACAGTTATTTATAAATATTAACTCAAAAACAAAATAGCGCATTAGTATTTTATTTGTTACACTGTCTGTCACATCTATAACATAAAAATGAATCGCTAAATGTGTTGCTAAGCGCAATTCTCGAGAATAGCAGAATCGATTTCGTTCATTCCTTTTTGTTGCGTTTTTTATTGTTAGGAGAAGTATATTATATAAGAAACAATTAACAAAGATGTGCAGGAAAATGTCCAAGGCGAAATAAAGTTCCCGTATTCCGATAGTTTTAAATAATTGAACCGATAGTTAATATTGCGACAGAAATAGGGGACCTAAGAAGTATGAATCTAAAAATAGAAGAATCGGAATGATGCCGATGCGTATTATTATGCTGTACTATAAGTATAGCTTGTTGGTTTAAAACTGCTTGTTAAGGAACTTTACTAACAAAGATCCGATATAGGCAATTCTCAAACCTTTGTGCGTATTTTACAACAGAGATTAGAAAACAAGTGGAAAGTTAAATATTCAAAGTAGCCCGTGTCGTGATCCCTGCGCTAGTAATTTACAGTCATGTTCAGATCGTGGGTACTGATTGGTTTCCTTTGCTGTGCCGTGGCGTGCTTCCTAGCTTCGGCCACGCGGAAGGTACCCCCCCTCACTTCTTATGCAATGGGTAGCTGTATGAGCGGTTACGATGTTATGTGTTAATATGTAAAGGGTAGAATTTGTGCTTATTTTATCTGTTATTAATTCTGCGGTAGGGGTTTTCATGGTTGTATCTACTGTAGATTCTGGGTTACTTGGAGAGGTAGAGGTTTTGGGAGGTTGTGGTGGGCTTGTCCCTTGAAAAAAGGTTTGTTCCTATGCAGTACGGTAACTGGCTGCAGTTTGAAACAGTTTTATAACCAGGAATTTGGGTGTTATTATATTTTCAGGAGCTTGCGTATTATTTTAATTAAATGGTGTTGCCCGATACTTTAATCTTTCTTCACCTTTTAAATGCATAGCAATAACAATATTTGTTTAAGTTCTTAAGCATCTACATTTTTGGTAAAAAAGTAAAAGTCGTTAAAAAGTTTGTCAGTGAAAGGGGCGAATTTTTTGAACTCGTTATGTTCACACGTTTTAAATTATATTTTAAAATGTTATTATGGATACGTAATTTAATCGAAAATGTATTTATTTTATTCTAATCTATTCTAGTTTTATGAATGAAATCGAATTTCAAACAAAGTTGAAAGCTTTTCCGATGCGAGCTAGAACCTTGTAACGTCAATAACGTCCTATTCATTTAATTGTTTTAGGTGCTTAGGTGTTAATTTGTAGAAATTTTATGTTTATTAAGTAACTACATAGTACAGACTTCATTTGCTAAAATTCTTACTTTGTGCTCCTCAGGCAGTTAGAATTAGAATAAGTCATCGCAGATGTCAGACTTCTTAACAGCTAAAATAAAAGACAAATCCATGCTCAGGTTGCCAAACATACATAATTCCATTTTCAAATGGAAGAGTTATTTAAAAATATAAAAAAAATAACAGTTAACCAAGATATTACTTATTTATTGTTAGTCTTCAGTAACAATAAAATTCAGCACAAGACTACGACGTGCAGAGGTTCAATTTTTTGTCATACCTAAGGACAAAGACTTTATGAATGCAACGGTTGCGTTTTGAAGCAACCTATATACATTTATCGTCCAAGGCAACACACGATATTAATATAAAGGTCTATTACGAAAGTAATCGTTTTACAAATTCACTACACGCGTCGCTGCCCGTAATCGTAGCGTTAATATATGCGAGCACAATCTGAGTGCCTAATGATTACCAATAACAATATCATTTGATAATAATATGTTGCGAAGTTATTTTTTCAAGTATAAGTACTTTGTTAAATATACTGTCCATTTTAGCAAACACATGATACTATAAACAGGTGTAATATCTTTGTATATTATTTTATAAATTACTAGCAAACTCGGCGAACTTCGTTTCGCCACCAATGGTTTTCCCGTTTTCTTTGCTATAAACCTCACGGAGCCCGAGACCTTTCCAACGAATACAAAACCATGGAAATCGGTTCGTGCGTTCTGGAGTTATAGCGTCAGGAAGGAAAACCCGACTTATTTTTATATTATAGATAATACAATCTCTTGTCTTAAAGAATTGCATCTGTTGCGAATCTTGAAGGTAAACAAATGTTACCAAATTATCAAAAACATTATTATTTAATCATCGACTTTATGATAATTTTATACAGTTCTAGAATATTCTTTTGCATATTTTTACGACGAAACTCTTGTTCAATGTTTGTTTACAAACTAGAATGGCTATTTGGAAAACATTGGGCTGTGTTAAATTTAAACGAAATTGATACTCCAATCAAGGTGTAGTTAAACATGTTTCGAGTTTAATAGACTTTTTAAATCGACAGGAAACGTCTACTTACGCAGAGAACTGATTAAGTATTAAACAACATAAGTACATTGTAATTGTATAATCCAAATAAGTTTATGATATAATTTGATGGGACATTTCACTTTCTCTCATCATTAGAACAAGAATTGGAGCTGATTGTATCGCGAGATAAACATAACCGGAAGACTACCGGCAACTCATCAAATCGTTCGATGAAAAAACCGATCCATCGAGTTACAAATAAAATAAGGCACTTCCAGAGCGGCGCGGGCGCCGAGCTGCGCGGAAGTACTGCCGGTGATGCAATGCAGCGCGAACGCATTGTACCTTAACCTGCTAACTCTGATATAACTGTTAATGTCAGTGTGCTCGACTTATGCCAACTTTATGTAAGCCATGAAAGGCATCTTCCGAACGCACGACAACTATGGACTTATTGTCCCACTATAAATCATGTCTACAACGATATAAGAGTTACATAGAGCTTTGTTTAGAGCTTGTCTCATCTAGCAATTCATAATCATATTCAAGCTTCAATAACATCTTGTTCGACACTTGTAAGTAATGTTTTGATTGTATAACATTTTTGCAATTGTCAATGCCTACATTACATAGTATACAAATATCGGACGGCGACCTTCTTCTGCACTCGGTATCTTGTTGACCTACATTCGGTGTTGTTGTGGTCAATGTGGACTTAACGAAGCGAATGCAACACCCATAACCGTCAGTTTAAAACTTTACCATTATGACATTTATTACATTTTCGAAGATAAATTGTTCACATTTTGTGGTAATAGGAACTCGTGCGTAAAACTTGCGTTAATTTACGCACTTGTTTTTGTTTAGTTAAAGTGTGTTGCAATTTGCAATGTTTGTTTCTTGTAATGTGTTGATTTATTACCTAAGTTACAGTATTTGTTTATGTAGCAAAGATAATCGTTGTATACAAACATGGCATAATCTAGGAAATACGCACGTAACACTTGATTGATCTCCAATCTGTTGATTATACGGACGGTTGCAACAGATGTTACACTTCGGTGTTACACTGTCTTGCAATTCTTTTGCTTGTTATTGCGAATTGCGCTTTCGAGAAGACGATTGAGACAGAGTGTGGGACGTGAGCGCACTATATTAGTTCATATATCGTTCACTTGTTACGCCTGTGGCTGCTTATTTAGGACACGAAACTACTCTATATGGTTATATTCGGTTTGCATATCGAATTCCACACTTACACTAAAGCTCATATCTGCAAAATTATAGCCGTTGTAAAACTCGTTTGTCAAGTTGCAGAATGATAAACCGAAATGTTTAATAATGGATCCTGTACTCATGAGATGGTACTTAACTGAGGTAATCACTTTTAATTGAATGGTGATTTGTGCATTTAGTGGTACAATTAGCACATCCTCGGGAAATGAATGATTGTCGCCATAATAGATGGTGGAGCCACCTGTGATTAAAGAATGTACGCTTTAGCAACCGTTCGAGTTGACAGGACATCAATTTGTACAGATAATTGTACAAAGTAACACATGTTTGTGGTCAGTGGTTATAGTTACTGACACCCGAAATCGAAGGTGCAAATTGCATATTGATGAAACAGAGTAACTGAATCATTGTGATAATAATATTACAATACTTTCGAAATAAAAATACACATGTAAATTTGTAAAAATATCTAATTAATCAATCCTCTTAGTGGACTGGTCAAGGCCATTTTTATATGTATGCACTAAGGATTTTGGAATTGTTTGTCTAAAATACATAGACCAAGATCTTATAAAGTTTAAAATTACCATATTCCAAAGTCAACTTAGCTTACAGAATTCATAGATACATCGATACAAGATTTGACATCGATTTAAAATGTTCTAGAACAGTGAAATCGAAGATCTTTGACCGCTTAATGTCGGTAGAGCCCTTGAACACATTTGACACATTTTGCCCATAACGACGGAGTTGTGAAATTCATTTAACAAAATAAACTTAACCTTGACACAAAGCTATGTCAACCATTACGTAAAAGTTCGGAATGGATAACTGGAATCTATCGAGTGTTACTCATCGTAAGGTAACAGATTGATAAATATTGGTTACTAAGAGGAAAAAGACATACATAGACAAAGCTTTGTTCCAAGGGGTATAGTCAAATCATATAATATGTTTTGATATGTCAGATAAGAGAATACCGTTACTAGCCGTTTTCCTGTTAAAAATATATTCTCAAAAACAGTATGAAAACAGAGTTAGATTCCGAATAAATAATCAAGTAAACAAGGAAGTTATTATAAAAGCAGGTTTGTAGATCTATGTTTTACATTTTAATATGATAATAAATAACGGCGTTGTGTAAGGAATTTCGTTAATACACATTATAGTCGTTGACTATAGAAGAATGAAAACATTTCACGGTTGGTTCACTTCGCGGCTGTTTATTGCAAGGACCTTACTTTATGACAGCTTGCTTATATAACAAGAATACGAAATATGATTTTAATTTAGGCATGTAAAATATACCGCATGCAATTTTAAAGTAAGGTAAATACAATAAAATTGAGCAGCGGGCTGCTTAGTGGGTTACAGCTCGAGAAGCAGGAGTAGGAACGGGATGGTTTTAAGTAAGTAAGAGTCTGACACTCCTTCTCGCCTCGCCCAAGGCGGGAGAAGTCGGTTTGTTGATTTTCCTACCTCAAAAAAGTTAAATATATATTAGACTTGCAAATAATATTTCAAGCAAACTTTAACTACACAAATAGGATGTTAAACAATTTTTAGATTCTTTTTCAAATAATCGACGAACATAATGTAATTGTGTACATTATAAACCACTAAATTGGCACGTTTCGCTGAAAACCTTTCACCAATAAAAATACTCTACTTTTATTATTGAAGCAAATATGGCGATAGGTTGTTAAGTTTCTTATTATTATGGTTTTATTATGCTCATTATTATAAAAATAACACCCTCTTCGTTAATAAGGTTGGTATGTGGTTAGTGCGGTATTTTGTGCGAAAGTTCATTTTGTAGTTTTTTTAATGACAATGATAATGATGCTGTGTTTATAATTTCTAGATAAATTAACTAAAAAATTAGACGTCTGCGTACGCTGCATATGATGAATAGTCTATCTGTGATTCGAAACTAATAGAACTTTTCTCCATTAATTTACGTGATTAAATCGTGATTTTTTGCTTAATTTAGTATGTTCCACGTTAGTTATTATAAAATATATAAATATATAACTAAATGCTCCTACATTGTATGTATTCTAGCCTAATTTAAATAGCATTGAATTGAATCCATTACTCGATCGCCAATCCATTTCTCAATAGTAAAGTGAGTAATCGTTCGAGACTGTTCACGCACCGTGAAGAGACGTTAGTGCTTTCAATAAATACGAAGTAATGCAATAATATATCAATTGGGTCACACATCACCAGTACTGGCTAAAAAGTAACAGCCTCTTCTCAAATTGAGAAGGAATGGACATCAATCTGGTGATTGTTCGCTTGCTTCAAACTTATAATTAGTAATTAAAAGTTCACGTTTCACCATATGTTAGTAGTGTCTAAAAAATCTTAGAAAGTACATATGACCTTCTCTGTGCGAGAAGACGTTTTAGTCAGCTTCGAGCACATATTGGCTGATGATGTGACATATAACTGCGAAACAAAATGGGAGAGCCATGTTACGGCACAAATGGGCCAGCTAGACCGGAGTGATACCACGGCCTCAGAAAAGTGGCGTGAACCGCACGTCATGCATGACAAGCCGATCGCCTTAATCTCCGCGCTACCACAACGTTCAATGTATTGGTTATAGATAGCGTATTATAAATTCATAGTAATTGGCCGAAGATTGGTAATGTCTCGTTCTCTATTGACGCTTTGACCTGATTCCCTCGATAAGTCTTACAAATCTGTTTTCATCTGTCGGTTGTGTACACACTTGCATTCTTGTTTAACATTATGTAATGTAGGTAAACGTTTGGCTGTCGTGTCGTGACTAAGTGTTTTTCTGTCGTTGCTCGATCATCGCGGCCTTCAACTAACCTTTTCGATTTTATTGGCGACTGTACCAATATCATAAAGCTTAACGGTTTGTTGATTTTTGTTTCTATGAATGTGCAGTTTGCAATTAAATGTTGCATTTGACAAGAAGTTGGAGTCGTCGTGAGATATTGTGAAGTAGTAAGCTTGTGAAGTATTTGAATTACGTACATAGTTTTCCAAATCTTAATTTCATAAGTAAATCTATACAAGAAAAAATCTGATGTTATTCTTAAGTTTCTGATAACATTATGATAAAATATGCTCTGAATACTTTTTTACGCAAATTGTACCATAAGAAGTAGCTATTACACTCGCAATTTTCTGAGTAATTTTCTTATCGACTAGTAATAACGAGAAAGCAAACCTAATGACAATTAATATGCAGCCACTGAGCCACCTGGTGAATTAATGATGCTCGCTACTTTCGTACTATTAAATCGATTATTTATCGATTAATCGCCATTTATGATTATTGTACGCTGTATCCTGTTTCTAATGGACGTTAGATATTCCACGAATGAGGATATTCTCGTAAAGTGCATCGCAAGAGACGAGTCGTTGACATCACTTTACATTGTTTACACGCATTGAGGAAATTCCGTGCATTGAATTGTAAATTTATCGATTTGAATACCGATTTTCTTTGCAATCGATCTATTTTTTCCTTTGTTAATGATGACAATGTTTTACATTTAGATTGTGTATCGTGCCTTTAAAGAGTTGATATATCTCATATGCTCATAAACGTTAATTTACAGCCTCCAATTAAGTTAACAAATTATCACAATCACTTTATTTCATAACAGTCTGTTACAATTATACCGAAAGAGAAATGAACGACCTTGTCAAACAACGAACGCATTTGTAATATCATATTTCTATAAATAAAGAAATCTTTAATTAGTCAGTAAAAAAAGATTAAAAATATAATACAATCAACGTTATTTCATATTTATAATATCAACCTTGAATTTATTATTTAAATTATGTAAATAATAAATGAAATATTTGATAATAAACTGCATTTTTGGCGGTTCAAGTTGGTGGTTCCGCTCGCGTTAACAAAAGACATCAACGCGCGCTGAAATCGTTTGCCGTATCATGTTTACATGCTAACGTGGTACATGTAATCGTATATGTTCTAGAAAGAGAATTATTTACTTTCATTACTTGCAGGTGCACTCATTGTTTATGTAGATGAAAATATATCGCATAAAAATATGACCTAAGCTCAAATAATAGCCAATTAAAATTAAATCCTACAATGAAATTACAATAACATATTTATACTATTCATTCACATATAAAGATAATAAAATACATGTCAATTGTATCAAATAAGCAAAAAACTTTAAAAATATGACAAATATTTTAAACATCATTCATTTTAACTACACCAATTAGTATTATTTTATTATTTGGCGTTAACTTGACAAATGGGCGTATAATATACGATAACAATATAGTACTTAATACAATTGGCATTAGTATGTCACTCAGGATTGTGAGTGTGAAGGAGATGGTGTAAGTGCGCAGGCGCAAGACACGAGTGCACCGACACTTTCTCCGCCTGCACTTGTCATTGCGGTCACTATCACTTTTGTATATGTCACCAACAAATCGTTAAATTAGGCAAACCGTGGTCTTTCTAGTCGTATCTCGATTTATGATAGAAAAATTGAACCATTAATCGAGTAGTATAATTTAAAGTTAATGGTTATTGAATTTAGAACTTTACGGTATAAAAGAGAAGGTTTAGTATTTATATTCATAAAATTAATCAGTGGAATCAATAAATGTCTCTTTTGCTAATTGTAAAGACTTATAATTCTGTTTATAGTGACAATCAGTATGAATGTCAGCTGTACCGTATCATAAATCACACGGAATTGTGGTACGAACACGATCTGTCTTATTTAACAAATTGCTAGAGTCACATGTAAAGCATGAAAGCTTAAACAAAATAAATGTTCTCATTACTTTTGTTAATGAATATGTTTTTCAATTAATAATGTTTGTATAGGTATGAGTACCTTAATGGCCGTCCTTACTTTGCTTGGCCCTTTCGTTTTGGCCAAATTTGGAGCGAGGTTTATAGCGTCTTGATACTACGAGTGTTACTATACTCGTTGATGATTGTGATCTGATCGTTGCGGAAATTGTTGTTAAAAATAACAAAAGCATCGCAACTGTGATTGTAAAACTATAGATGGTAAGATAAACTGACAAAAGTTTCGAAAGTACAATGGAGTAACAATAAATAAATACGCTTAGTTTGCAATAATAGTCAGTTCACTTAAGGTCGTATGTTATACGTAATACTAGTTGGGGAAGATTGGGAAGGGGGAATTGGGCCTCCGGTAACCTCACTCACACAACGAAACACAACGCAAGCGTTGTTTCAATAATAATTATGCATAATTAAGATTTCATGGTCAAGCAAAGTTTGCCTTCTTCCTTTAAACTTTTATGTAAACTAATTTTGGGCTGTGGCACATGGACAATGAGACTTACTCTGATCTCAGATCCACATAAGACTTGCGTGTACGCAGCTGAAATAGCAACACGCGGTCGTTCACGCTATGCATGACAAGTAGGAGGAAAAACCTGTACACCACATCAATCTATTGGTGCAGTGTACTAGACACTACCGATAGTGGCGATCTATTGAAACATTTTGTAATCAACTTAAAGGACGTATTGATTAATGTGTGTAATGAATTATGTAGATATTTTACATTGTCATGGTTGCAATAGTTTGACTACGCAAGCGAAGCTTGGGGCTAACTTGAATTCGAGACGAATAAGTACCCTGACTTAATTTGTACTTGGAGACAGAGAGACTTAAAATCACCACGCTATCAAAAATGTATTATCATGTTTTTGATTACAGAAACACACACAATGGCCCGAGCATTGCTATTGACTCACTTACTAACTAACTAACTAACAGTAAAAGATTTATGTATTACAAATTTCATTCTATCACTTATAGAAGTATTTATTATATTATGTTAGCTTCCAGACTCGAGTACCTAAACAATAGTGTATTAAAACTTCCCCTCTATCAATACTCTTGAATCATTGGGATATTGAGTCATGGTGACGAGACTATGATAAAGTCATTCTACTAATTGCTTTTGTTTCAAATGAAGCACGCCCATAAACGAACTCCGGTAAGCGCCGCGCATTTTACGTAATAATAATTTTAAACCGACCTATTCGCAATAGTAGGTTTTCTACTTTTTAAACAAGCGCACTGCAGTAGCGTATGTTTATTTTTTATGCAAATACTTGTTTGTTTTATGTAAGATATAATTAAGGTGATAATAGAATGAGCTATATTACGCATTGTGTTCGATTAATGATTGTATAGGTGAATGACTGTGTGATGTCTTGTTAACAATGTAGCGCAGATTTTCCTTCACTTTAATACAATCAACGATATGATTCGTGTCTTTCCCGTGACGGTTCTGACGCTGCATGCTAATCCGCTAATTACTCGCGAATTAATTGAGGATGCGGAATGTTCGTTAACACTGACGATTGTTTCGCAACATTAAATACACTGTGACGTAACCTTTAAACTGGATATCGGAAGTAAGTTATATTTCACCACGACGCTGTAGTTTATGCGAGAAAATTGCAAATGGCAGACGTGCTTGTGACGCCTTTCGAACAGGTCACAGGACCTCAGAAATGATATTCAAATTTATTATGATATAATGCGCCGTGGTCTATGGATGCTAACGTTATATTGCTATCTTGTGATTAAATAATTATATAATAGTGCAGAGATAATAAATTAGATGTAGCGCAGTGTTGAGTTGCTAAGCGACAACTTACTTTCTCCGCACGATTTGGCAGTTTTGTACTGTTGAAGTTATATTTAGTTACAGATGTTATAAGATATCTCGATCGTACCACCTGTTACGACTGTCAAAGATCTTTGTAAGCCAATCGAGAACGTGAGCCACGCGTAAAATAAATATTTACGCTCCTTTGTAATGAAAGCTGCAAAACGAATTGATGAAGTAGCATCAGCAACCTTGTTTTATTCCTAAAGAGTCAATTGAATATGTATTTTCTAATTCACTAATAATATTAACCTCACATTGTGACTGTAAAATAAAAGCGGTATATATAACGATGTACATGCAACAAATGCAGGTATAGGTAAGTAGGTACGACCTGTTTACATAGCTGCACCCAGCTCCGTTCGGTGCTAAAACAATTTGCATATTTGCTAAGAATTAGTTGGCACAGGTTCGCCTTCCAATGTCTCTTTGTGTAGGACAAACAAGTAATAACTGTACTAGTGTCTATTTCTAAATTAAAAAACGAATTTCACAAAATAATTATTTAAAAAATATTGAACAGATGAAGCAACTTTCAGTTACCCTGTTTTATAAAGGAGAAACATTTAGTAATAAAGTATTAAGGCTTTAAGAGATTATGACATGTACTATTCATAATAAATTTTAATCAATTAACTTATTTATTGAAACGCTATTTTCATTTACCATTACTAAATAGTAGGGCTTTGGATGTTATTGCCAACTGCGCAAATGACAGTTAAAAATAAAACATTAAAATCATACAAAGTCTAACTAGTCTCTAGTTTAAGTGTACAAACAAATCGTAAAAATGCACTTAATTTCAAAACAGCAAGAGGGCAGGCTTGGAGAGTAAGCCTGTTATTCTGATGTACATTACCTACTACGTGCATAGTGCATCGTACTAACCTGTCTACCTTATGAATGTGAACGATAAAAGGTCTACACGGACGAGGAACTTTTATCCTATTAGGATTACGGAAAATGGTCCACCAAAAACTTGACTCAACTGTATTATGGGACTAGCTCATATTCATGAGCAGTAGCAGTGAGACTATCTTCGCGTCGTGTATCCCGGAATTTTGCTCATGGATATGAACCTCTAGCAGGGCTTGAAACTAGTCTAATTTCTTAAAAATGAGACGGAGTTTTAAAATTCTAAAGAGTTTTTGTCAGAAACTTTGATCGATACAAAGATTTCTGTTTTGTTTGTCAGTTGAATCAAGTCAGTCGGATAAAATTCCGTCGTCTGTATAGGTACAAAGAGATAGTAATTGGTTCTCGAGTGATGCCGGTATTGGGGTTATGGGCCGTAATAGGGACAGGCTCCGTCGTCTTGTCTCGAAGACGTGTTTACTAATGGGGTCACATACGGAGAAAGCCATACGAAGAACTGCATTCACAGGCTTTTTAATTGAAGTGGGTTAGTGTCGTTTTATTTGTTTACAGTCAATAACCTCAGGTAGCTATATAAATAATATGTGTATGCATAGAGCATACAATTTGTTGACGTCATTACTTTGAGTTAAACATTGTTTATTTAGCTAGATAATGCACGATTATGGTCGCAGATGAGACAAAGCGTTTGACAGTCATACGTACTTGTGAACTAGTATAACACATTCTGAATATTTATGTCAGTTTAAGTATGTATACTTAGGCATAGTCACTTTAAAAATCAAATTTGCGCTACTCGTTCCGGCATCCTCACTTATTTGTCTACTTAGCTTCAAGATCATAGGAATGAATTTAATGACATTGAACTGTGTTTCACCTTGTGGAGGACTTCTTTATTTATAAACGTATACAAAACGAATGATAATATTATTATTCGGAAACCTTAATCCCGCAAGTTATTTAATTTTGCAAATGACAGCAAAATTATTCAACTGCAATTTATTTATTTTTTATGCATATTAATAGGTACTGGTTTATTGTTCGATTGCGTAATTCAATTTATACAATTATTTATGTAACATTCTATTTTAAAAAGCATGCAAATTAAAATATTTAAATTTAACTAAAAATATAAATCGTAAATGATGCGAATCGAGACTTCCTCCCTGTCACATTCTTAGCAACTGTCACGTTTGGCCAATTTCTATTCAGTGGCCACTTTCAAATATTTTCAGAACAATTTAATTGATGCTAGTGTTAGTTCAATTAATTTCAATTATTATATCTTACATAGTAATATCACACGCCTGTAATTTAGTGACGTGTTGGATAGAGATGGACACATTAATTATGAAGCCAAGTCAGTCAGGCTACTGACAGGTATGCTACGAGTGCCTTCTAATAGTTATAATATAGGACTAGCCTATTTGATACAATCTCCGTTCCACTACTGTGACATCGCAAAACAAGGGATGTAATAATTCTTTACCTGACTTACGAATACAATCGGAAATCCTTTTCTCAAACAATGAGATAGTTTGTACAAATGTTTTTAAGAACTTTGTTCAGATATTGTAGCTATGATAAAAAATGGTTCTTATATGTATATCACAGCCGTATAACACACACACAGTATACGGTAATTTGACAAAAATTACGCTATTCAATCAAACGGCTAATCAGTCAGACCGTTACTTAAACAGCTAATTAAGCTTGTTGGCGGCGACAGATATACCGCATTTCATTGTAGTGTAAGGTCCTACTTCGATATTTGTCAATACACATACACGTAGGTCATTATTACAATTATGGATAAAAAAAATATGGAAAGCAAAATAAATTGTTATTACGTGCTATCAAAAACGAGGTAATCTTAATTATATTCCTATTGCTAGTCTATAAGCTAAATAAAGTTTTATTGAAAATTTAATATCGAATTATATCCCTTGGCGTGTTACGTAGTCCATGTTGTACTGACTTTCCAAACACGTAATACATTTAGTATGTGGTTCTTTTATGTCAAATTAAAGAATCACGTCGAAATTATTGGTAGGCTTAGTACCATTAATCTCCGATTAACAATTTGACGGAAGGTTGAAATGTTGGTACAGATATAGTTTAATTATTAGACCTAAGGTCATAGATATATTTTTATTTCAAAAATCAAAAAATAAAAATAAGAAATAAATTATTTATAAATAATTCTATGTCGAGTTACACGACTTCGGTTCATGTTATTGTTTTATTTATCGAAAAAAAGTAAATAATAGTGGTTGAAAAAAATAATATGAATATAATGTACAAAGAAAATGTGAGTTATATAAATAATCCAAGTTGTCTTTATCCTCGATATTTGGGATCGAAATAGATCGCGCTATGGTTTCGTTACATTCTATGGTTGTATCAGCGCTTCGGTACTATCGTAGAAAAAGTGTAATCAGTCATGATTATTTGTCTGTAGTGGTCTGCTGTTTCGTATATTCTAAATTGGTTTCGTTGTATTTGTCAATTAATAAGTTTATTTGTTGGGTTTTCCTTTTTTGGTTAAACATTTAACGTAGGTTTAGTTGTGATTATTAGTGTTACTGTAGTTAGTGTTTTTAATAAAATTGAAGTCTAATTTATAAATTAATTAGATTAGATTTAAGTCGTTTCTTTTAAATTATTTAGTTTAAGCTTGGTTATTATAGCATAGAGGATAGGTTGTAATATAGTTTCTTTTTTAATTGTTATAAATTCGTAATTCGTAGCTTTCTTTAGTTTTAAGTTAGTTTAAGTCCGTTTTTAAACTATTTTTTCAATGCCCTAAGTGAGTATACATCTATTAAATTCAAACGCAGAGCTCATTATGTTGATTTTTGAAGAGTTCCCTGGAATATCTTCCACATCTCATTTTTGAAGAGATCCCGCGAGATCGGGAACTATGTGGTTATCTTAATTATATTCCTATTGCTAGTCTATAAGCTAAATAAAGTTTTATTGAAAATTTAATATCGAATTATATCCCTTGGCGTGTTACGTAGTCCATGTTGTACTGACTTTCCAAACACGTAATAGTTTATTGGTCTTTTCAACACTGAAATTATTAGTAGGTGTAGTAAAAGGGAGATTAACAATCTGACTGCAGAAAATGTTGTTTATTCAATTATTAGACCTAAGGTCATCAAGATAAAGTCAGTTTTCTATTGCTTTATTTAGCGTATCTAATATGGTTGTAATTGATTGTGTAGTTGTGGTTGAGGATCTTTGCTTATTAGTATTTTTCAGTAAGCAAACGGATTCTAAAGTTCTATAGAGGTTTTAATAAAATCAGCTATTTATTTATTAATATACACTTTTGTGATAAAATACAGACCATAAAAGGTGTGATGATACGATAATACATCAGTTTTGCACTGTGCTAATTCTAGAATACATAGATACATACATGTATTATCAACCAGTCAAAACAATCTCGTAGCTACTCTAACAAAACCGCTTTAAAAGGTGTACAAAATTTTCTCCTCACATAAAACAAAATTACTACTTCATTATTTTACAATGTTTAATTAAAAACAAACAATATATGTGTAACAAATAATGCTCTCAGCTAATAATTCAGTTATAGGTGTTTATATAATAATGAAGTAGGCACGCTGTGAACAATTCTCATACTTTCTCCATTCAATACTAGAGCAGGTTTTTAATGCCATCAATTTAATCCTATCTGTAAGAAATGTGATTAATTAAGTTAGTTTCTAGGCTTAACGACATGAACAACAATAGTTGATTAGATCATTATGGTTTATGTTATAGCTCGCTCTCACATATTAGTGTAATGTTCTGTTAATTAAAGCATTCTAGAAGATCTAAGAACGTTCTAAGCGTTGGATACCATATATTTGTCGAGAGTAAAAAAGCTTTTTACATCTTATATTCACGAGTCATCAAGTAGATCTTTTTTTTAAACGTTGTCCCACACTAGGATTTTCTCCAGTGTCTTGGGTGCGTTTACAAACATATAAGTTCACAGGCACATGACACTTAGACTCGAAACAACAATTTGTGGATCACACAAAGAATTGTTCCGTGCGGGAATAAAACTCGCTGTCCGTTGCACGGCAGCCAGTTGCCCAGCCACCACGACAACCGTGCAGTCAGATAAGTAGTCATAAAGGATATACAATATGATAGCTCGTTATAAGGACATTATCGACAAATTATAAACAACAAACATCAGTATCAGCTGGTAAAATTCCACTGCTGCATAGAAAGAATGCTTTAAACAAATCAGAATCTCAATGAAAATTTAAACAATGATTACTACGAGTATATGAGTATACGATGCAATATAGTAATCATTGCACATGTATCGTAAAAACAAAAAAACGTTCATTGTAGTTTTGTGCGTAAATTCGCGCACTCAATCAAACATGACGTTTGTCAACAAAAACGTGCTTGTCATAAAGTCTAGCTAGTGACGCAATGTATTGTCCAGTACTTCCCACCGTTATTATGATACTTATGTAAAATATTATTAGTATTTATTAAGTTTACTACGCTTTTACAACTTACCTTACGTAGGTACACATTATTACGTGATCACACCATCTGTGATAGGCATTCTTGGACGTTTTTTTCGTGGCAAGGCTGATTGAATGTCGCTCTATATAAAAAGACGTGGAAGTGCGTTCGGCTGAGTGTAGCGACTGTATTACTTCCTCTTCGTGGGTGGTGTGTAATACTATCTATTGTTGATTTCTATAAAAGCAATCTCAAGTGCAATCATTCAAAGAATGACTTCAAACACAAGGCGGGTATGAAACGTTTAAGGAGATACGAACTACAATTATAAATACAGAACGATTTATTGATACCACGTTCTTCCTGTGAAAGTAGTTTTACATGAGAAATTAATGTGTAGCTTTAATATTAAAGAAATAATTGTAGTTTGTTTTGATTTGATGATAGTTCTGTTGGGTGAAGTATAACGTAATAGCCAATTGTAAAGAAAAAGCTCCGGTTAAACGAGTCTCTATTTCTAGTTCTGCTCGCTCACCTAGATCGGTATTACATTTTTTCAATTAAAGAATTTAGCGCGTATTATGGTACTGACAGTGATTTATAGTGTTTCATGCCATTGTTACAGTTCCATGGAGACATCGAAGAAAGTGTTATTATAATAAAAAATCTGATCTTATTGTGATTTGATGAAGATGAAGTTATATTTTGTGTTTGTGCTCAGTATAGGCTTATTAAATTCACGTAACTGGTGAAAAGTGAATTTTTCTTTCTATACTACGTACGGTAGATGGCAATTCCTTCGGGAAAATTCTCGCATGAATGTATTTACAGTTATTCACGTTTGTGCGGTAAATATAATTTCTACAAGTGCCTGTTATTAGTGCACGGTACTTTAATTTCTGTCATTACCAATGTTATTTGCATTTCTAACAGGATATCCTTGTGCTACACACTGTTTAAACTACCGCATCTAAATGATAGCACTGATCCGGAAAATATTAGTTCATGATATAATAAGATTTTTTTATCAACATTTTCTTCAATCAAAGATTTATACCTAGATAGAAACATTAAATAATAAACGGGTGATTTCTTCCGGATGGGACAGATATTTTTCTAGTTATGGGATATATATATTTTTTGATATTCTTAACGAATTTAATTTATAAACGCAGCAATTATATATATCTTCGAAGAGTATGTACTGTAGTAACGATTCCACATAAAATTAAAAGGAAAACGAAACAGGTTAAAGTAATCCACTCACTGGTTGTTAGCATAAAATGCTTATCACAAAGTTTATCTTCATGTATGCAACTTGTTATCTTAAATCCAAGTACTTATTCTTGTTGAGAAGTGCATCAGAAAGCACGCGGTGCAATGGCCTTGTTGGCGCGGTCACGCATGCGCTTCTCACTAGAATAGTAAGGCACGAGGTCAAACGTTCCGAACTTTATGGAAAACAGGTAAACGGACGAGAATACGAGATAAAAAGTATGTCTAGTTCACAAAGCGTTCTTAAATCACGTCCAGGTAACGGAACAGATTTAATGGAAACGTGCCATCGATATCGGTATCGGAAACGGTTTTTGTTATACGTATCTATACAGTATTGAAGGCTGTTTCTTGTTATGTTTCTATCAGTCATTAATTTTTGGGCCTACATCTTTAAATACTAAGTAAGATCGACATACATCTTCTTTGATTACCACAACATCGGGAAGGGAATTCTTCTTTACTATTTTTCAGTTCTTCTGGAAAAGTGAAGCCCTAAATTTCATACCGTCCGGAGCTGCGGACTACCTAGCGGGTTTACCGGGGCTCCGGCTCGAAAAGCAGGAGAAGGAACGGGGTGGTTTTTAGTCAGTAAGAGTCTGACACTCCCTCTCGCCTCGCCCAAGGCGGGAGAAGTCATAGGATGATTTTCCCCCTCAAAAAAAAAAAATCATACCGTAATCTAAGAAAATTAACAGTCGTTTTCAAGTAACGTAAGATATAAGGAAAGTGTACGAAATTTGTAAATTGTAGTGCTTGTGTACTTTAGTAACCAAGTTTCAGTCTGGGTTTATACGATTCCATATTAGTAAATAGTAAAAGGTACCTCGATGTACTTCAGATATCTACATAATAGTCCACCATATTGTTATGTTAATTTCATGCAAATTACTTGCATAGAAATTTCCCTTTCAATAAATTAGATTAATATTGGTGATTGATACACTCGTATGTAAGTGAAATGATTTTCACGTTGACTGCTTTCAATGTGGTTGTCGAAAGAGATTATAAAATAATGAATATGAACATGTCGCTCAAGATTATAAAACAGTATCAACATAAGTACATACCAGTCTTTATTTTCTTACATAGCAAATAACTTGGCTGACTGTATGACTGTGCATATGGAGAAAGGATTGATCAATGAATATATTTGAATTTAATACATCAAGACAAAGGCAGTAATCAAGATATACATTCACCAGCGAACGCGGATAGACATAATCTAGTACTAGATGGCTAGATATTTAATCCAACCGAACAATACAATTAGAGAATACAATCCCGAGCATGTTTTTCAATCCCGGGATTACGGGATTTTAAATGTGTAATCCCGGGATCCCGGGGCTATCCCGGGATTAGACTTTGTGGTTTCTAATTGGACTCAAATGAAAACAGAACTTGAGTTATTTAAAAAAAATGATTTTAATATCGTTGCACAATATAAATCACATCACAACACAATACAGTACGAAACGAAAATTGACAAAACAATCAAAATACTTTTGCAAGAAATTTAAAAGACAACACAACAAAACTAATTAGAATTTCGAAAATACAATCGCAGGAATATCAAAGCATCCAACGTTTCACTTCCAAGCCTGCTTCGTAGTTTATTGCCAATATAAGCAGCAGCTGAAAACGCTCGCTCAGGTTTTACGCTGGTTGGAGGAATAGACATTAGATATTTATTTGCTATTTCTAAGTGATATCCACGAGTTCCTCCATTTTCGAACAGGCTCATTTCACGTCTAATACTATTTGCCAACCCTGATTCATTTTGTATTTGTACTTTAGGATCTGGGGAATTCATACTCTTATCAATTTCCAGCTGTAACTTTTCCTTTAATGTCAATCCTAAAAATCCCGAGATTAGCCAAGTACAGTCCCGGGATTTTCGGGACAAGAAAACGGCCGGGATCTCTTTATTTTAACTGTATTCTCTAAATACAACTTAATACTCACGCAACTTTGATTAATTGCCAGCGTCTTGTTAATTGTACAGAATATGTAATTACAAATAAAGGAAGTTAGATAAGCACTTTTTCCACACATCTATACTAAGTTATTGAATCACACGAAAAAGGTTTGTGCAGCTGTAATTACAAGTGAAATGCGCCAAGTTATGTGAAACAATTGTATTTTGCACGTTGTTATTATTTCGGCTTGTAAAAAGAATGTTAACATGAATTACACAATGTCTTCACTCTTCCAATGAGAAAAGCTTTGCCGCAGACACATACAAATTATCTCTTTGAGTCCTAAGAAATTTTGTAAAAACCATACACGTGTAACAATACACGCTATTTGCATGTTTGCGCCACAACACTCTGGGAAATTTCTTTTTCTAAATGTTTTATTGAACAGAAAGTTCCATGGACAGAATCATGGATTTCATGGTCGCGTTGAAAGATACATAGCAAGTAGCATTACTGAACTGAACATCTTCACTTAATGAATGGTTCGTATGTATAATTAACCTTTTCATAATAAATACTTATTAGTCGTAATGGTTTGGGAGTTAGTGAATGCAGCCCAGATGCTGTTGTACAGGACTAGGTCACCTGTACTGCAGTCAGCGAAAGTATTTGTTTTCTCTTGAGAGTCGGTCTGGTTTAGCTTCTCCAGTGGCGACCGTATAGAATTTCTTTTTCCACTAGCTCGATGAAAGTTATTAGAAAATTGATTACCTATAGCTTTCAGGTTGGAGGTGACGATTAGGTACGTTAAAATGAAATAGAAAACATAAGGAAATATATATAATTACCCGTTGTTTATACAAATAACAGGATAATAATTCAGAAGTTTAAAAACAGTCGTTAAGTGTGAACATAAAAGTTTAACGATTGGATGTGATGTGACTTCAGAGTACGGAGAAAATATTATGGTGTGCAGATCAATGCAAATTATACTGATAAACAAACAATTGTTTGACGTGTACTTGGTTAAATGGTGTTGCCGTTGCGGTTTATATGCAACTTTCATCACTGCAAAAGTGCATCTGATAGCAGCTGTTATTATGTTGTCGAAGGCTATTCCGAATAAGGATACGTTCGCATTGTTTCCGATACGTAGGTAAGTTCCAAATAGTGTTGTTATCAAGAATTATCGAGACTTGTGTTTTAGAGAGAACTTGGATAATTGCACCCATGGAACAAGGAACGAAGATGATTGTGTAAACGCGGCAGTATGAAACGATTGGCATGCAATAAGCGTTCGAGCTGAAACTCCGATCATTGCTATGCGCGACGCGGTCTGATAAACCAAATAATTTGTCAACGTATCTAGAAACGTCTATATCTATGTATAAACATGTCACGCTGTATGGGAATATAATTTATGATTAGTGCGAATGATCTTTGTCTTTGTCTGTCAACTAATCTTGTGTTGCTTTGGATGAAGTCATTGATCCCGTCTTAATTAGAATCTTAGTGAGTTTATGGTGATCTCTACAGGAGATCCAGACTTACAAGAGTTGCAGTGCTAGTAGGGTATATATGCGGTATACTATCTATATAAGAAACGTCATTGCATAGTAGGTAATAAACCTACTATCTACCTGTTACTATCAAGTACTAGCTTTAATTAGTTTTTGCTAGTTTATCAGATGGTACTACATACAGGAGACAGAACATTAAAATGACTTATAAGTAGTTAAAGTACAGGGTAAGTGCTCGAGATTTTGCTCTCTCAACTTGTTTCTCTGCCTGAGCAGCTTGCTTCTAGTAGCTATGTACAGCTCTTGCCATGCATTAAGCGCCACACCTTGTTAATTTTCTTTGATTTATAGATACAGACTTCCATTTATTTTACGTCAATTACACATTGATAAAGGAAAGTATATTTGTCAGATTTGTATGCAGAAGATTAATAGGTATTAATCATAAAACTGAAGGTGCCTTTGTAAAACTTTGCACTTGGTATAATGTAAATACCTTGATCAGATAGACTGCAGACGTTGAAATACTAGGATGATGTCACTATTTGCTTAAAATGCTGACTGATCTGATTGATTGTATTAAGTACATGTTTGTAAGAACACTTATTTTTATCGAACATTTATTATTTTAACTGTATTTTTTTTTATTTCACAATATGCTATGATTTTATGATGTCACTATTTGCTTAAAATGTTGACGCTTACTGACTGATCTGACTGATTGTATTAAGTACATGTTTGTAAGAACACTTATTTTTATCGAACATTTATTATTTGAACTGTATTTTTTTAATTTCACAATATGCCACGATTTTGTTAGCATTAGCGATTGATAAATCACTTGTCTGTCCCGGTAGCCTTATTGGCTTTCTCACAGATGTCTTGGACATACAAATTGTGTTTTTGTGGAAAACAGCCTATGCAATCGTTACGTGACAGGTACTCACAACTGTTTGTTCAACAACAATGTGTGCTGTGTATTCCGTTTAAATTCCTCATAAGGCAATCTGCAATTTGTTGAGGAATTGATGTCAAATGTCAAAGTTACAAATCTATTTGTTTAAACGTTCCAGTAACGATACACGAAAAAGGAACAGTCACTTAGTAAATGAGATTTCATATAAAATCATGACTTACTTTAACACTATGACTATCATTTATCGAATAAATCAATGTTTCACATTCATTTGTCACTGTCTCACTAGCGACCACAACGTAATGCATCAAGAATCAATTTATTTGTTTGATAGAATTTTAAACTAAAGCTTTCTCTGTCATTCAATTAGCACAACCAGCTCTCAAAGCAATAACAACCTGCCTACTGACAACTACGGTTAGTAGGTAATGTCCATTTAAATATAATATCTGTGTAAAAGAATTTAACGTTCAGTTCATCTATTAAAATGTCATACTTTTGTTCAACAAGAAGTTGCCACACATTTTTCGTAATGATGCTCTAATATCGCATGACTGAATAAATAAAACACTCAAAAATTCAACGTAAGTACAATACAAATTGGGTGTCCTCTGTACGAGAAAATTGTTTCTTGATGCAACAACAAGGAAATGGTTGCAATACATTACTGTACACTTGTATAGGGTATTATGAGACAATAGTTTAGGAGCATCGAACTAGAACTCGTGGCCCAAACGTAACACTTATGAAAGTTATGTCATTCGATATTAAGGTCGGTGGTAATGCGCCGACCATTAGGCCGCGGTTTTCGAGGTCTCACGAGAAAGAAGAACAAGACGAATTACTGACTTACTGCTCCACATTGATAATGACTTTTTAAACTGTTTATTATTTGTATTAAAATAACAATTTAAACAAGTATTATTAGTTTAAATTGTTCTTTTATGTAATGTCTAACACGTGGTTAGTGAAGTTATTAAGCCTGATTGTTGGTTTTGTTAGTGTACGTGTTTCTTTTTCGAGGTTTATTTGTGTTTAATTCATGTATTTACTGCCTTTTTTCGTTTCATACCAGGTAATTAAATAAATAACTGTTACACGAGGTTAATAGCTTCGGATTCGTTCTGGATGCAAAGAGGCTAGCCACCAGGTTCAAAAACCATCAACCATGACGATAGTTTAGTTATGGTGCCCGTTAATCTAAAGAACGTGACTTAGGAAAGGTTAAAGTTAAACAAAATCACAGATAATCATTATACAAAGAACATCATTGTAAAATCCGCTTTAAAGTTATTGATTTTAAGTGTAAATCAAATTATACATTCACGGAGGCTATCTAATTTCAGATAAAGTCGTATAATTTCAGAAATGACCCGATAATCGTTGTTAATTCATGCGAATTATTCGAATCATTTGTCGCAAATGGCGTTGTTGATAATAATAAAATTAACTGTAAAGTTATAATTAACGTAGTATTATATAAATGGCGAACAGTAGCCAATTGTGTGGCTAGTAAAATTAATGTGATATTGTTTGGAGCACGCTATGATCGGTATGTCGCGATTACTGCAACACCAATTGTACCGGCCAGCAGAATTTAAAACGTAGCGGATTAATGGCCGGCTCGACCGTGCTTAGGCAGACATGTAGGTGATGTAGGTGAACGACATACTCGTAAAAGTCAATCCTTGAAGCCATCTAACTTAATCTATGCGTAAAAATGTAACGAAAATGGCTGGCTCACCTTGGCATAGTTGGATCAACCAATTGCAATTTGATTTATTGGAAACGTAAAGTTTTCATTGTGAGTTATTTTGTAATACATACATTGTCGAATGTAGCGAAATTTCTACCTAAGTTGAAAAAACTAATTTTAGCAGGATTACAAAAGTTTGTACAAGACATGTTAGTCGTCTCGATTGCTCAAGAACAATAATAATATTTATGTACTGGTTCTTACCACAGAAGATCTCCATGTTTTAAATTCTTGATGCGAATCTTATATGATATGTAGGATGTAGACGGTACGTCTACATTAAATAGTTTATTAGTGTAGTAGGACGTCCACGAGGTGTTATGTAGAAATGGCAACTGATAAAATGTAGAGCCGATTAGCTATATTTATATATTTACCTTTGGGAAAAAAATGTCTATGCGTCCCAGCTTGTGTGTAATGTACCTATGCAATGGAAAATCCGGGAAAATTCATAGGGGTACCAAACTTAAGGTAAGTATCCTAACTTTCCATTAATAATTTTTATCTGCCGATGTTGATGATAATCTACAGTTCAATAATCGAGTTGGCACATTGGAAATCTATGGACACCACAAAGGAAGGATATAATGCGTTGTGAAGTCACGTCACGTTGTGTTTTGCATTACAAACGAGACGATTGTTGATTGATTCACTTTATTAACTGGATATCAATATATAAAACTCTTCCGTTACTGGTTATTGAGTGACTTACAGCTGAAACTAACTACTGGTCAAAAAGTCAATGAAGTAGGCATGTATGTATGTTTGTTTGGGAATACGAAGAGAGAATTTTCTACGATCAATAATTCCTAGGGAATTAGAAAATTATGGATTTTGCGCACGAACGAAGTAGCAGGCTATGGTTAGTCATTTTATATTGTAACAAAGAACAGTTTCACTTTCTTCGACAGGTGCAATATTTGAAGTAAGTTCCCTATATATGGAAGTAATAAGTGATATAATTGTATGACAACTGTATCGGAACAGTCGACGGTCATCCGGCAGTTGGTAGCTTGTTGGCAGCTAACTAATATTTAAGTTGGACCGTAATGGCTATGTTATGAGCCGTAATGAGTCGGTAAGATCATAGATTACGAGGTACGTAACTAAGTAGCTGTAATCGATACTTAACTCATGCACTTTGTTTTAGTAGATTAAATAACTAAGGTATGTCCGTCACTGATTGATTATATTATCATTTCTGGGTACCCTTTTAGTGAATGACAGGTATGACATTAAGTGAAACGAGCTTTACTTGTAGCTCTGAGTACGGTACTTATATAAAATACGTTCCATTATTCACCTGTATGTTTGTCTAGTTGGTCATACTGTCCTTTTTGTCCGCCAATTGTTGTGAAAGACATTTGTAATCGAACGCAGTAACCCGGTTTTATCTTACACGGTTGTGAAGTGTTCGTCTAATGCCGTAATGCAGAAGCGGAGCATTAAAACGCAGGGACGTAATGTTCTGCAACGGTTGTGCAACTCATTTTACATATTCACCCACTGCACTGCACAGCTGCCGTATCAAACGATAACGTTGTGTAATTTACTATGAACTTTCACACTTCACCGATTCTTCCTGGGAATTGGAACTATTGACAGAATCGCACATTAAAATGTTATTAAAACCCCATTAGGTGGGCTTTGATTGGAAGTTAGACAAAAACAATTTCGCCCAGCTAGTAACCAGTAGTTATGTTATATTACAACAACACATCCATCATTGTATTACTGTAGTATTACGAACATGCAAAGTTCATCTTGATGATTTACCAATACATATCATTTCCGCCTACCTAAGTAATTACTATTGCGAACTTGATTTGGATCAGGAGACACATCATTTCATAATATGCGGAACAGAAACAGTATTTTCTGAATTCCTAGATCTCGGAATAAATAATCTGATTAATGTAACCATTCAATATCTCATTGGTTTGTGTTTTGATTTCAATTGCCGCTTGAATATATCAAGCGATGGTTAAAATCGATCGAAACTCAGGAAATTAAGCATTAATAAGCGTTAAGTGTAATCAATTATGTTTACAACTTTCTAATCACAGTTTGTCGGGTGTATCTTCCAATTATTGTTGACTGAGCATATTAATAACAGTCTTGTTATTTCCTGTCATTCAGTTATGAATGGACGATGAGAAAATTTGTAGCAAGTTGCGTTGAAGAGGTTGATGCAGCAAGCAGCAACACACGCAATGAAAGCATCGCTCGCGTGTAAAATGATGCATTTGATTAAATCACATGCTTAGCGCCTACCAAGTGGTGTTCAATGTATTTTAATTATAGCACTTTTATGTATTTTCGAAGGTTCTAGTGATTAGAAAGCGATGCGTTTTGCAAGCAGCTGGCCGCTGCGGGCCCGCCGGTGTCGGCGACTACTTGCTTAATGCAACGCACGTGCTTCGCGTGCGGGGCGCACACCGCCAAGGCGACCACGACAACAAATATTGAGTAATCACTGACAGTGATAACGATTGCTTATTGATATGTTCAATTTTGTATAATTTGGTACATCTGGATGCAAATCTCTGACGTACCACTAGGTTGTTATTTCATCTTCTGCTGATTAAGTGTTGTTTTAACAAATTCTTTGGAAATAGAACTATCAGTAAGTCGGTTAAATAAATGTCTACAACTATCATATCTAAAACTGAATTGCCCTCTGGTATATTTCAGATCTTTTAAGATTAAGCTTAAAAAGTGATTTACTTATTTAAGGCTTTTTACATGTTTGTTTTGTACATTTACTTATTTTGTGAACAGTGGACGAATCTTCAGTGGATGTCGCAAGGGTGCCTCAGAGATTGTAAGGGACGGACCACATCCACTTGTGCAATGTTTCCATTGTATCGTGATCCTCTGCCAAGCGTGGCAAATGTGGCAATTCTGTAAGATTTTCCAGCTGTTATTCCGGTCAATGGACAGAATTATTTATACGAAGAGAATGCATAATTGGACGGTTGATGCTATTTTTTCCAAGATACATAACATTACACGTACGAAACTAAAACAAAATGCTCGTAAATTGAACCAATAAAAATACATATACAATTATCTAAATTTTATAAATAAAAGTTACACAGCTTTTACGTTTGAGCGTACTCGTGGGATTTATTATATGTATTTAGTTTTTCTATATTCAGTATACTCTTCTAAGTGCATTGTCCTGAAGAAGCACATTAACATGTGCATTGATTTTAAGTTCACTGCCAGTTGCATGGAATAGGATAACTTTACTCTACATCAGTATCTTTTAGGTTTATTAATATAATTTTAGCACATTTTATACCCCTAATACAGTGTTGTTTAGACTTTTTTCGACTGATAAAAAGGTCAAATGTTATCTTCTAGTATGTTTATTTCAACGGTAGTATTTTGCGCATCGCCTGATGTGGGCGTTAACCTTGTTTTATTTATCGCTGTTTGCTTTCCAATATTTTTCAAAAACAACGTAATGGGTATTTCCTATACGCAAAGTTCTAAATAACTGTATGTTCCGCAAGTTTAACCTCATAGTTCTTTGTTAAAAATGTTCTGGTATTGAAAGCATTTGTTATTGTTGGATTATATTGTAATGGAACCGTGTGACTAAACTGATTTGCAAAAACAATGGTATATGCACACACGTAATGGTATTATTAGAAAATGTTATATGTGAATGTTTTTATGTCATTTAAAGTGATTTGCCATGTAATAAATGTTTTTCATGGTAATTTGTTCAATCGCATTATTTAAGGTTGATGAATGAAAAGCCGAGTTAACGTAATGAGGCTTTTGAGCGATTACGTAGGTACTTGGAAATTGATTGCGATTCGCATTCAGGCGTAGAAGGTTTTTCATGATCCGCTATATTGGTTACGAACTCGGAAACATTTCCTCGAAATACTTGAAGTTTCTGTTGACATAACGCAGCGGCGCCGGCGCTATTGTCTTTTTATTATGACATTGGACTCGAAATCTGGTTTCGTTTTCGTAACATCACCCCTGATTCGAAAGACATTTTTATTTTCGGAGTTCTTATGAAAATTTTTAATTAATTACGCTCTTCTTTATGAGTCGATTGGTCATTTTATTATTTATTATATTTATATAAAGTTTATTAAGCTCTCGTTACAGAAGTGTAGCTATCTGTTAAGTGAATTAAATAAGAATGTTGAGAGGAAATAAGGCTTTGTTTACTATATAAATTTTAAAGAAAATAATTATTTAAAGAAAATTCATGAATTAATCTTACAATTTATTTGATGAAGTCATGCGTGAATGGTTTTAAATAAGTCAGTTCTAGATATTTAGAATTAACGACTGCAATATTTATTTGTTTATTATTCATCGTGGAAACTAAACAGCACAATTATTATGCCTACTTAAATATGTATTTGCAATTTATAGCGCAATATTGAGAACTCGTTACATTTTTAATGTTCGTTTATGAGGCCGTAGATATAAATATTTCATGTTTTACATTATGTACTTTATTTATTGACATAATAGCAATCTCTGGAGCCCTAACCACTGGTAGCTTGGACCATGCTCCCGCTACTGGTCGGCTCCTATTTTAATATTTTTAAATGTTATTTTGATTTTTGTATTTTATAAGTAATGTTTAAAAATATTTTTTTTGAATATTTTTAATAAATTTATGAAAGACGATAATAAATAATCACATATTGTCTTCAATAAAAATAATTATGTTATCTCACTCACCCGAGATCCTGTAATTAGCTTTTGTACCGCTTGCTCCCAATTTCCCGCTTCGCTCAGCTGTTTGTGTCACCGCTGAAAATGGTGCGTCAAGCACGAGGCTCACGTAAACAACCACGGGATGATACTGACGGCGACCCGTTACTCAATACATTTTATATAACATACATCAGTCGTATTTACGTGTAGTTACACTTTGAATGGGAATGGCTTTAAATGGAATCACGTAATTTCGGAGCGTTTCCGAGTGTTGTAATACAGGCGAACGTACGCGCGTGCGCGGTTCGGGAAAGTGTTGTGTAGACTGGCCTGTGGTGGCGAGCCCAGCCGGTACACTCGCACTACTACTCGTACAACTGCAGACCGGCTTCAGACCGCACCACTTTCATTAAACTGCAACCTGACGAACTGCGAGAAGTCATTTCGTGTACACGTCGCAATTTATTCCACTGATTGATGCCTAGATAACAAATCATATTTCAAGATCATAAAAGTATTTGAGAGCGTTCTCTAAAGCTGCCTCGTAATTGTTAGTGTTTAATGTATTGACAGTCGAAGAGACAGGTGAAATGGCTATGAATAAGAAAGTCTAGACAAATGTTTATGTATGAAACAGCTAGGTTTATATTACAGCTACTAGCCACGCTATTTGAGTCTGTGTTAGAGCTTTTCTAAATGAAAATCACAACTTTATTGGTGCATTTATGTTGATTGATGTACCGCAAAGGTACCATGGATATCTTTTATGTATACCGTGTGAGGCACCTGAGCGTATTCCTTAAATTCAATTAAAGTATCTTACAAAATATTTCTTCTAATAAACTGTCCTAAAAAGTATAGATATTAGTCAAGTAAATAATAATCTGTCGTTTGGTTATATTGTGTGAGTTAGCATACTTCGGAGGTTGTAAACCTTTTTTAATAGAAACATGATCAGAACTGATACAAAAATCTCCTTTTCCCAAAATAAGTTTCAGCTAAGCCTTCCATTTGTAAGTAGTATATCAAGTACCTATTGCTTGTGCGTAGATCTGGAACGGAAGAAACTGGATCAAGTTATGCGTATCTGGATATTAATTATTTATTCAAATAAACACTTCATAATCAAGGATGTTTCAGTACCTGTGTAGATAAACGACTTTGGGATGAATAAATTTGGCACGAATTAGTTAATAATTTTTAAACAAAACTCTACAATAACTTTAGGGAACAATGAGTAAAGTTCCCTAAGAAAAGGAGGATCCTCTGACCAGACGAGGTGATCATGCCTGGCGGGCTTTTTGCCCAACTGTTGTTCGTTGGGATTTTTTTCCATGTTTATTAGCATATAAACTTAATAATTATGAGTGATGTAGGATTTATGATGTCATCCGTTGATTTGCTCGTCGATCGTCTATATGCGACTTCTGTCATCTATCGTGTCCTGTGTCTGGTGCTAGCGCACGGGAGGTCGCACCAGGCGGCGGCCAATTTAATGGCGAGAGCGGTTACGACGGTCGTTGAAAGGATCCGGCAATTGGGACTCGAGGTGGCGCTCCACAAGTCCGAGGCCATGTGCTTTCATGGCCGCGGAAACGCGCCACCTCCGGATGGGTCCCAAATAACGGCAGGAGGGGTTACCATCGGCGTCGAGACGACGATAAAGTACTTAGGACTCGTCCTCGACAGTCGATGGAACTTCGTGGAGCTTTTCCGACGTTTGGCTCCTAAGTTGGAACGGACGAGGGCTGCGCTTAAGCGACTCCTGCCCAACCTCGGGGGCCAAATGCCTCCTACCGAAGGTTGTACGCGGGGATCGTGCGGTCCATGGCCCTCTACGGAGCCCCTGTGTGGGCGCCGAACCTGATGCGGCGGCCAGCTCGGGCGCTGCTCACGTCCCAGAGGGTCATGGCCATTCGAGTGATCCGCGGATATCGCACGATCTCCGGAGAGGCGGCTAACCTCCTTGCCGGACTACCGCCGTGGGATTTGGAGGCGAAGGTGCTCGCGCGCGTCTTTAGTTTGCGCGCCGACGCGCGTCGCCGGGGCGAAACTCCACTGCCGCGCCAGATTAGTGCGTGGCGGGACGATCTCCGGCGCGATCTCATGGCGGAATGGCAGCAACGACTGTCGCAACCGAGGGCTGGGCTCGCTGTCATTGCAGCGGTAAGTCCCCTCTTTAAGGAGTGGCTAGAGAGGCGCCATGGCGTCCTCACCTACCGCCTGACACAGGTGCTTACCGGACATGGGAGTTTCGGTAGGTTCCTGTTTCTGATTGGGCGGGAGGAAACGCCCGGGTGTCATCACTGCGAGGACCGCCCGGAGGACACGGTGGAACATACGGTTGCGGTCTGCCCTGCGTGGGCTGAGCACCGCCGTGTCCTCAGGGATGTGGTCGGCGACGGCGACCTCTCGCGTCCGGCACTGGTACAAGCCATGGTGCGGAGCGAGGGGGACTGGGATGCCGTCTCCTCCTTCTGCGAAGCAGTCATGCTAGCTAAGGAGGAGGCGGGGCGCGTGAGGGAACGAACCTCACGCCCCAGCCGTCGCGAGAGACACTCCGGGCGTCGGGGATCGCGCGACGATCTCCGGCCACCGTAAGTGCGGGTCTGCGGACGACGAGTAAGGGTAACTCGCCGCCCGACCAGATCCAGACCCGTGCGTGCGGCGCGTCGCGTTCCGCGCGCGCCTCAAAGAGCCATTAGACCACCACAGATGGGGCCCAGTAGGGCTGATGCCTGATCCGGAGCTGCGGACTACCTAGCGGGTTTACCGGGGCTCCGGCTCGAAAAGCAGGAGAAGGAACGGGGTGGTTTTTAGTCAGTAAGAGTCTGACACTCCCTCTCGCCTCGCCCAAGGCGGGAGAAGTCATTGGATGATTTTCCCGCCTCAAAAAAAAAAAAAAATCGTGTCATGTGTCGCCTCAGTCTATGATTCTACTGCTAATAAATGTCTCAACCTCATCATCATCAGGTACAAAAGTTAGGTATTAAGTCGGTTTAGTATTTGGTCAAAGATTTGGCATTGACATGTCAAATCAGCATTTACGTACATGTATGCGTATTTGCGAAACGTATAAGAATTTGAATATTTCTTTTTAAGAATTTGGCTTAGCTATATTATATTTTTAGTCATTGGTATACAACAGTTAGTCAATAAACACATAAATATTTCAAAACACGTAAGTCTTAAAATTCTATCTTGTTTTTGGAAATAATTACTTTCCGTATCTACTTAGGCGCATCTCTACCTTCCCTATTTTTACTGAAAAATAGATACATATCTTTTTGGATTATAACCAAGAATGTCTCAAATTACTGATACTAAACAGAGCGTAAATACAAACCAAAACATATTATACTTCTCTAGATGCGTTATAGTCTTCGTAGCCTTGACATAGTGTTTTTATAGAAATGGGATCTTTGTAACGTTTTGGCCCGTTAATTGTGATTAATTAAGTCATTAAAGGTGATATAAATTCGTAAATAATTATCATGAATAGTAACAAATATAACTGCTAAGTGCTAATAACAAAATTTTAAACACAATCCTAATTGTTATTTTAATAAATCTATGTTGTCTATAATGTTATTGTAACAAGTGTCAGGCCTATTTCTGCAATGTGAGCAAGAGTATGGTTCTGTTGTCAATGTCTTCATTTATATTTATTATAAATCATGCAGATTGTCTTAGCGGGTCTGAGCGAATGTTCGACGACCGATGACTCGTAGTTCGTAGTGCGAAGATCGTAGTGCGTAGTCCGTAGCGCGTATTCCGTAGCGTACTTTGTGGCATCTAGCAGCATTTTCCCGTTATCAATTTCCATTGGCGAGTCTGGCGCACGGAAAGCTATTACAAACTCAAAATCTTGGTAAAAAAATTGTGGCCTGAGCATTTTGTTACGGCAAAAATATTGTGTAACAGAACTGTAATAGGTACCTATAATATTCAGTAGATTTTTAAGTCCACACACACACAACTTCACGCCTTTTATCCCCGAAGGGGTAGGCAAATGCACATTACGGCACGTAATGCCGTTATACAATGTACACCCACTTTTCACCATTTTGTGTTAAAGTCCCATGTAATAGGGGGTGAGCCTATTGCCATATTCTGGACACAATTCCAGAATCCGTGCTACTACCGAGATATTTTCGAAAATCCGAAAAAGCCCAGTAATACTTTGCCCGACCCGGGAATCGAACCCGAGGCCCCTTGTTCGGCAGTCGCACTTGCGACCACTCGACCAACGAGGCAGTCGTTGGTCGAGTCATTTTTAAGTCCCTTTATACATATATGAGCAATAGTAAAATAGCTAAACAATGCGTTCTGAATAAGGTGTAATTATTAATTCTTGTAAAATGCAGACGGTAAATTTTTAATTTTATTCCTACTCGTTTCTCCTATATAACAGGAATGATTCAGGTAACCTTGAGATGACGTAAAGTACTGTAATGTACCGTATTTTGCGAGCATTGGTTATCCCCGTCACGTGAGTTCGAAACAGGCCTTTACCAATTGAATAATTGGGACTTCACATTATGACAAATGATGCCTACCTTTTGGTGCAAGCGCAATAATTAGTAATCATTATTTTGCATTCGCAAAACAAAGTTAGTGACGCTATATAATATCGTGAGAATTATACATATTTAAGTAGGTAATACATAGTTTGTAATGCTGTAGGTTTTCAGGAACGGTTAATTATGGTGGTATTTTTCCTTTGCGAATATCAAGCTACTCACAAAGGGCCTTAAATATATAAACGTACAGCTAGCTACCATCTTATATATAAAAATGAAGTTTGTTCGTTAGTCTCGCTATAACTCAAAACGACTGGACCGATTTGGCTAATGTTGGTTTTGTCGGTACGATGTTTCATCGTACTACGTAGAAGTAGAAGTTATACATATACAGTATACTTATAACGAAAGGCTTCTACTTCCATCTTCTGTTTCAAAATCCTAAGTGCTCCTGTGAGATTTGACCTAACAGCCACAAGCACGACTACAAAGTTATTATAAGTCTTGTTATAATTTCTCAAGAGTAGATATGCATCTGCATGTTGCACGTGTTTCGCAAAGGCAATCTGAGATAGTCCTATTTATCTACCTCGTAAGACTTGGGCACACGTAATTATTATTATGCAAAGAAGACGAGAGATTTATTCGGCAAATTACGCGGTCGCACGCGATGCAGTTGGTGTTATCACTTCCAGTATTTTTGCTATTAAATGCCAGTGTTTGTTATATAACACGTAGGTACCTTCTACATATTGCTACAGCTATTATCTGTCTAACCAACCCGTCGGCACGCAATGTCCAATAATTTGTTGCAACAATCTGATAAATGGCGCCAGTCTGCAGTCAAAAATTGCAAAATTTTGGTTAGGTCACAACTTCTGATCGTTTTTTAATATTCATTTTTACCGTCTCAATAAAGTTTAATACTTCCTAATTGAATTGTTGATTAAGGTGTAACGTAGGTATTATAAATCTGATTTTACAATTATGATAATATCAGATTAATATAACCGGAAATTATTAATTGGGTAATTACCTACTTATTTCTATTTAATTAGGTAACAATATTGATATGTTGTTGATTAACAAATCACTGTGAGATTTTTGAGATCTATTCTGCATTTTCTACTTTACTTATCAAGCAGGACAGATAATTATGTAACAATAGCTTCAAGCGGTTGCAAATGTTATTGCCAAATAAGGAGTCTCTGGTTCCATTGTCGAGCTCGGCAATAATTGGGGTTTTAGATTACGAACATTTCACAAATCGCAATGACACGACTTTCAAGCAGTAGACTTATTCCTTCATAGAAAGAGGGCGTTGTTACATAACTTTATGTACACCTCAACCTTCCATTTCGGGGAATAGAAGGCGTGATGTTAAGCATGTATAATTAACATCAAATTAGACTTTCTTCTTCTAATGTTATTTGCAAACTGCTTATTAGACAGACTCTAAATATCGTGATTACAAACATTGAATTGGATAGGTAATCACGATTTCTGCCATTTTTTGCTATAATTATATAGTTGAATGAATGCTAAAAGATTTTAATGTTTATCATTAGGTATTATATCAGGTACTTGATACAAAATTATGGTAATTAAGTGGCTTATTTAAAAACAATCGCGTAGACAGGTTTAACAAAAAGCGTTGTCGTTAGGCTTACACGCTTGGCTTAAGTGGTTAAGTACATATTATGTATGTGGTTAAGTACATATTAGGTATGAAGTCAATATTTGGTTTAGGCTGATCATTGTATTGATGTGGGCATTAATTGGACTATAAGATTCATCGGGATGGTATAGGGGGTTTAACCAAGTTAAATAACATCGCATCAGATCTGGAATCGAACAGAATAATGGCATATTGTTGTAAATCAGATGACATGATGCAGTTAAACTGAAATAAATAGGACCATCAAGTTAACTGCTTAAGTTTGCCTTATTTAAGTTTAGAAAGTTCCTTACAATATTTGTTGTTGGGGAGTAGAACTAGTTAACTAGTGGATTTACTCAATACCTATTTCATTTCACATGTCTATACTTATTAGTAATGGCAATTATATTCTAGCCCAGTCTTTACGATTCCGAAAACAGGCGGATGTTACGTTACCTAAGAATCCAAGTTATTTAGGTAGTAAAATCCAATAATGAATTTTATTCTAGCCCACTAACGAGTCATTGAGCGTGATAATGAAACTTATTGGCAGTTTATAGCAATTAAAGGCAATAATAATAAAACACAACTTTTTTAGTACTTTGACCTGCTAGCTACGGTGCTTGGTGGCTGGCCTATCACACTATCCCTGTTTCTGTAATAGATTTCAACCTTAATATTTTTTGAAATAAAGTTGAAAATCTATTAAATAAGTTTGACAGTTTCGGGTAGGTTGAGGTGCTGCTGATACCTATTTCTACATAGGTGCCAGGTTATGCTACTAGCGTCGGATGCATCGCAACAGTTACATAACATAAATGATAGACTTTGATTACCGCACCTGCCTACAATTTGCGTTCTATTTAGCTTTTTGATTTATCTATAGATATACTAATATGTGCAGTAATTGATACCTGTTCTCAATTAACACTTGAAAGGTGAAACAAAAAATGTTGACTCCTTGCATTCCTTGGAGGGTTTAAAGAGAAAGCTGGTCGATGGATTGGTTTGGAGATAACATTGAATTGAGCTGCATATTTTTATGGAATTCCTTTAGACTGGGACATGGGATAATAGTCTTTATGTGAGTAGGTATCTACAAGCTTTTTGGGTGAAGAACTCTAGCTGTAACCTACAGCTAGAATTCTTAACTTTATTAACTAGATACTTTTTTATGTCGACGGGCTTGAAAAGGTGCTTAGGTTTTTGGGGGAAAGATTAGAATGTGGGGTTATTACTTCACAAAAATTTTCCCGGTGACCACCATCTGCACCTGAAGGCGTTACCAGGTCATCTTAATAATATTCTGTCTAGGTACCTGTTAGGTGCCCTGTTTGTCTAGGTACCTTTATTTTTTTTTGATGACGGGTGGAAACCTTCAAAAGGCGCCTAGGTTTTTGGGGATAAAAGACTAAGGAGTGTGGGATTTTTACCTCACTAAAAGACTAGGGAGTGTGGGATTTTTACCCCACTAAAACCACCCCGGTGGCCACCCTCAACACCCAGTGCTCTTAATAGACCTGCTCTGGAGCCCCCATTGTCTAGGTACCTACCTAGACAGTTTGCATAGACGCGGGCTTTTATCATTTTTTTATCGTAATGTTTTATAATTTATTGTTACAACTGTTACAATTATTTTATTAAAGGTTTCTGTGTGCTTTCGAACACTCAGTGGTCTGTGGCCCGAGGCACTCTTCTATGTTTGGTATGCCTGAAATTCCACCTTTTACTCTACCTTTAGGCGATGATCAATCTTAAAGAATAAAAAGTGACATAAACTTATTTGAAACAAAAGTACCTAAGTATATTCTTTAGTCTTCAATGGTATAGAAGCGTGACGACTGTAGGTGTTTAGTACTGACTAATTTATTAGGTTGATTAGTGTTAGATAACTTTCTTTTTTACTTTAAACCTATCTAGAACCATAATTCCAGTACTCCATCGTTATCGTGACACAGAGCGACGTTAACGTGTGAATTGTTTCAATTAATTAGTTAGGTAACGCCGTAAGTTAGTTTTTTTCATTTCTTGTCACATTTGTTTATGAGCGACTGTAGGCAATGGCGTGCATTGAGTAAATTAACCTGTAAACCACATTTTCACTCGATCTCAGAGGTACTTAGTACTTATTATCTTCGTTGGGTGGGAATTGATAAATAAAGAAGTGGAGATGGCAGCAAGTTTGCAACATAACAATATTTCATAGAATACGATAGACGGGTGAGAAACAACTCTACCAGTAACAACTAATCCTTAATTTTAAGAGTTTCGTGAGATATACTAAATTAATATGTTATCGACTTACTCACGTAATTTACTTGACCAGGAACTCGACTAGTTTCAAGCCATGCTAGAGGTTATATGAATGAGTAGCAATCCGCGACATACGACGCGGCGATTGACGCGTTGCTACTGTAGTAGTAGTAAACTAGTTGAGTTCCTCGTCAAAGAGTTACGCGAGTAAGCCGATAACATAATAATTAACTTAATCCTTAATCGATAAATTAAATACAAAAGGCACATTTAGGTATATAATATAAAATATTTATTATTTTGTACATTCAGTAAATTATTAGCCGAGAGTGATCATGTTGTCAGTGGTCTCGGCGTGTAGCTGATGGTTGCTGGTAGTCGAGGCTGCGACGGCATGATGCGGGCCCACCAGACAGTACTGTAGGTTGCAACCAGTGTCCACCGTCGCTCCAGTGTATACCACGCAGTCTTGAAGAACACAACTGTACAAATAAAGTATGGTTAAAGTTTTTATAACGATTCTTAATCTTATTATGATGATACTTAAGTCGGTGGTGACTAAGACTCAATACTCCATTAATTTATTTAATGATAGAAAATATTTGTTTTAAAATATTTTAAAATAATTTAATTACATCGAAATATTTCTGATAAAGCCAGAAGCACATTTTATTGATGTTACTAAAAAGGCTAAGGCTAAGGCTAAGGCTCTAGCGCCATCTAGTTATAAACTAGTGAACTAAGTAAAGTTCAAGTACATTATAAACAACTTTAAACCCTTTAGAGTTATTAAATGACTATATTATTATTTCAATGAATAAAAATAATATCTTACCCTTCTTTAATAGTAACATTGTTCATCAATATACAGTTAGTCAGTCTAACTTTGTTTTCAATAGTACAGTTGGCACCAATGAATGTGTTCTTGATTGATGTCTTCTCATTGACAAGACTCTTTTCACCCACTGTACTGGTTTCATCTATTTGTTTCGTTTTCACATCACTATCTGGGTGGAATCTTTCTGTTAAAGGAGTACCAGTCAGTTCTTCCCACTTTGACAATATCTGGAATAAGATGCATTTGATAATCATAATTATGTGGTAATATGATATGATATAAAAAAAGAAAGGAAACAATAATAACATAAACAGCAAACTGGCTAATAGTTAAAAAATAAAGATTTCATTTACAAGGTTTATGTTAAATAAATTATTTCTGAGTGATTAATTACTTTATGATTAAAAATCATAAAATATTATCTGACCCAGCAAACTTCGTACTGCCTCAAACATTTTTTTGTCACCTTTTAAGTCTTCCCTAGACTTCTATAAATAATTAAAGACGATAATTTGCCAAATTGGTTCAGCCATTCGTGAGTTTTAGCAAACACCAATTGATTTTTATATGATTACTAGCGGACCCGACAGACGTTGTCTTGTCTACACGTCTTTAATTTGAAAATTTTAAACTTTTTTTAATAAGCTAAAACATTCTGAACCATTTTCATGAAAATTATCATTGAAATGTTATGACAATATCTAACGTCATTAATATTTGACACTGCGATGGTAGCGCCGTCTGTCGGATCTAATGTAAAACATTCCAAAATCAACAACTACTAATAAATTAAAAATTAATTAAAAAAACATTGTTCAGCGGACAAAATTGTGAATCAAAACCATTCTCAGATACCCTTGAACACACACAAAAAGAATCATCAAAATCGGTCCAGTCGTTTAAGAGAAGTTCAGTGACATACACACTTACAGAAGAATTATATATATAAAGATATAGATTGATTTTCAATCAAAATTAGCAAAAGCCAACATATCATATATAAGATCTTACCTTGTTATTAGACAGATAAAATGATGACAATGTATTTACTCTTATACCAAATGTGTCCTTCTCTGGTATATGGGCATAGCACCGTAGCAAGTCATTGTAGAAGACTCCCTTACTGCCTAGTCTATGGTCATTGTATGCTGTCATCTCCCTAATCTTACTCTCGTAACCATTCTCAACTGCATAATCAAATATATCTTTAGTAATTTCAACATTTTTCTCTGAAGTTCCTTTCTTTTCCAAAGGGTTTTTAGGCTTGGACAGTTGCTTCTTCACTATATGTGGTATAAGTTCTCCTTTGATTGATGTGAACCTGTCCGACTCTACGAGGTAGTTCATCACCCAGTGCTTCATAACATACACATGTGCATCTAACAAGCGGCTGTACATACTTATTGAATCAAATTTCTTCAATAACATTCTGGGTATTGTAATATTCTCCTCAAAGTCACTAGCACTGGCTAAGAACACAAGTCTTTGTGTTTCCTTGTCTATGCACACTAGATCTCTGTCTGGTTTAGCTTTAGTTTTAGGTCCGGGGAGCTCAATCCATTCTTCCGGGCCATTGTTAAAGAATAAGGTTGTAAGAGCTGCATCATATTTTCTATGAACATTCAACACTTCATTTAGATTAATATTAGTTATAAGATCTCCAGAGATCACCAATAGGTCTGTAGTTACTCTACTACTGATGTGCTTCAGGGAGTTAGCTGTGCCCCAATCCTCATCTGATGGGATAACTATCAATTCATATTTAATTTTTAGAGGACACTTTTCTAAGGCATTCAAAATGTTAGACTTGTCTTCGTCGAGTACAACTATCAATGTTTCTGTAAAGAATACATAATGTTATTAGTTAAAAAAGCTATCACTTTGTATTAATAAGTATCAGTTAGTAATACTACTTGAATGAAAAACACGAAGACAGATTCTTTAAGAGCAAAAACCAGTTTATATTATCCAAAAAAAGTATACCTTGAAATCCTATTTTCTCCAACAAGTTCAATGAGTACCACACGACTGGGTACGGTCCCACAGGTAACAAACACTTAGAAACAGCACCACCAACATCGGGCAACCTGGATCCTCTGCCCGCGGCCAGCACAACAGCTTGAAACTCTAGTATTTTATGCATCTTTGCAGACGTGTGATTTCCTGGAAAATTTATTTAAATTAATAGGTACCCGGTTACAGTAAAATGAAAAATACTATGAGTAATATCGTTTACCTTTTTAGAAGGATAATTTCAACACAACAGATAAGAATTATTAAATAGTTTCGCAGTTCATCTGTTCATCATAACCCCTATTCCACAATAGATTCCTGATTTACGTCAGACGTCAGATTTGATTGTCATCTGTCAGTTATGTTGCTGTCACAGTGACAAGGCTGTGATCTATGGTCAGAACAAAAAAAAAAAAACTCAACGTTGTTTATGATACTCGTTTTAACAATTTTGTTGTGTTTAATTTAAAACTGTTTACACCATTTAAATATTTTTTATTAATTCAATATTAAAACCAAAAATGCTTTATTAAAACCAAAAATATGAAAACAAACTAATAATCCTAATAAAAATTTTGTTTCTATTCACCCCTGAGTTTCTATTCACCCCATTTTACCGTTAGTTAAACCAGCTATTTAATTGGAGCCTAGGCACTTTACCAGACAAAGCCGTTAGCTTTGTAAATGGTAGGCAGGTACTTACTCAATAATTTGATAAAAGTGCAAATGACTTGAAAACTTATCTTAACGTGCAATAATGCAATGATTCGTGATAGAGGTATGAAATAAAAAGCACGGTATTATGTAAAACAATTTTATTTAGAATAATAATAAAGAGAAGAAAAAGAAAGAATAATAATTGTATTAAATGAAAGAAAGTAAAAAGTTTCCATGCGATCCAATGTTAAGATGCCATGTCGTGTTCCGGCGTCGTCATGGAAATGTCTCCAATTTCACAATTTGTATTAAAATCTTAAAATAAAATAATGTTCTAAGTTAATAGGAACCAACTAAGCTGATAAAGATCTCGGATCAATAGTAACAGATTAATACAGAATTGATAGCGTGGTGTTGCCTTGAATCATCTGGGAATGGAAGTCCAGAGAAAATCTTTATCGTTCAACCGCAGTTATACAGAAACCTCACAGAAAAACGACAAGAAAGAGCGCCTGCTTTTATGTTTCACCAAGTGAATTACCAAACCAAAGGCCCTACCTCTTCCAAAAGGCCGGCAACGCATTTGTAACAATTGCCACTAAGTTAAGGTTATGTGATACGTTTACCTACTTGTGCCTCTTTATGCTTTAAGAAAGCCAAAATAAGATTTCAATAAAGCGAAAGGTTAGGTACTAATATCACCTTTATCTCGATCCAATGGCGCTTTTGTTTTGTTGCATGGCAGACATGGTATTTTTAATTCAATAGGTTCTTCGTCCATCTGAAACGAATTTGTGGATATTACGAGTATTTCTCAAACAAAACGTAGTTTTAAATAGATGTGTTTAACACTATATACCATAATAAATATAATTGTTGGCATCAAATCTGATGAATTATTAAAATCATAGAATCACGTAAAGATTTTGTCTAAGATGTTTTTGAGATAATTACAAAAATGTTCGTACTTTTATAGTTGGATTTACAACTTGTTGTATTTGCATGCCAGGTGGAACTCGATTTGGGCCTTCGGTAACCAAAGTGTGAGAACCACCGCAGTACCGCTGACATATGTGTGACCTGTTGATTAGACAATTAGTTATAAGTATATTAGGTTATAACGTTTCAGTACTGTCTCATAAGTATTCACAAATTTAAGAGCTTTAAAAACGATAATGCGACCCGAAGTTTGTGAGTGCATTCTTATTCATGGGGACGACATTTCACAACTTTTAACAAACTGTCCGTACCTTGGATCTCTCGGGTGCGGTATGACAAAATCTTTATAACAGATTCCATGATCCCCTCCTCCCTTAGTTGTCGACTCCGCTTCAGCTCCTTCACCTGGCTGTCTGGCTGAGGGGAATATAGGTAGAGCAGGTATGGTATTTGGTTCTTCGTGGTCCATGTGTGCTGGGCTACCACAAGATAGACATGCGGTGTCGCGGAATAGTTTCTTAGATAACATCGCACTTTTTGGATCTCCCACAATATCTTGTATGAATTGTATGCGCTCTTTCATTTTATTTACATATCTAGCAATTTCATCTCTTAGAGATTCTACTTGAATTATATCAGCTTTTTCGTTTAGAATCCTTATAAGATCGTCTATAGCTTTCTGTAATTGTGTCATTAACAGTCAGTACAACATTACCGAATGGGCAAGTAGGAATATTTTATGTGTATTTATTGGAAGTTAAAAATAATTGAGTCACTTACTTGCCAAACAGTTTCTTGATTATTAAATTTATCGTATGCTGCACCTATACGTTTTTCAATTTCACCTCGTACAGCATCAAATTGTTGTAAAGAAACGAGCCCGTTGAGTTCTCCAATGCCAGCTTTATCACGGAGCGCATCTGTTACTTCCTCTCGATCAGATTTTGTATCCCGAAGGATTTCTATTTCTCTCCATAAATTCTGATGATGTTAATAAAGTTTTATAATTAGAGGTTAAAACTAGACCCTTAGTCACATTACATGTTAGTTATAAACAATATTTTGAATACTACTTAAATATATTCGAAGAGAGAAATCTGAGCTACCGACAAGACGACGGTGCCAAAGAGAAAAAAAAATCGGACAATACCTAAATGCTGTGTCCTTCTGAACGGCATCAGGCCTTTGACCCAACCATCTAACGTTAGCTTACTCAGATGTCGCTTGAGGCTCTTGACTATAGGCACATACATAATTATTACTGAATCTGTTATTGTTATTAATAATGTCTTTAGCAATCACGCGAGCACGGGGTCCCGGTCATTTAAAACGCACAAGAATTTGCTCATGTGTCATGAAACACAGACCCGTAACAACAATTTTTGAATTAGGTAGGTACACGAATCCGCTACACGTTACGCGACCGCGCCAACCGTGCAGTTGAAAAATAAAGTAGTAAATGTACCTACATAATATTACCTAATACTACCTCTAATAAATAGGTATGTGAGAATGATCTAACTTAAACGTAAATGGCTACTCACTTCGAGATCAAGAGCTATAGAATTTTGTGAGTCTTTCAAATCTCTTTGTCGAATTAACATATTGTCTAAATCCACTTGCAGGACATTGAAGTGAGAATTCAGCTCTGTCACCGCTATAAACAAAAAACACGATAATGTTCTATTTCATCGAAGAAAGTCACGTAACTTCTTAAAAGACAGAAAATCAATGATGTTGAACATTGTACTGATGGGCATAGACTACGGTGTTGCAAATTATTAACATTAATAATACCTGCTGTATCCCCGCCAGTGTTGCCTAATAATTCTGCCATAGTCTCCAATCCAGTTTCTAAATCGTGTTGCATTTGCGTTATTTGTTCTTGGTAGTTAGTCATCTAAAACCGCGTATAAAACAATAAATTTACATTGTTGATTGTCGTGATACTACTGTTTAATAAATACTACCCATATTTATATCTCTACAGGATTCATCATCCTTTGAATGAAACGCTCGTTACCTGAGAGGAGAGACCCGTATCAAGTGCATTTATTTGATCAGCATATTGTTTGACCAACTCTTCCAAATCGGTCATCCGAGTAGAGGCAGCTAACGCAGCTTCGATTTTTGCATCTATTTAAAATTTAGTAATTGGATTAGTAAGAAAAATAAGCAGCTTCTTAGTACCTAATCCTAGTAGACTGGTAAATATACCACCTAGGTATTACATGGAATGCCGTGTTGCTCATCTACATGCTATGTAGAAATAAATGTCATTAGTGAAGGGAATTCTCTATGTATATGTATATGTAATATTATATTGGTCTTTCTGACACAGATCCCTACTAATATCACAAATATTATAAAAACACAGTTTACCTAAGTACATAGATAGTTTGTAAGCACTCTCAGCGTTATTGGTGGTACGCGCAATCGCTTGTGTTAAAGCACTTAATAGGTTGTTATATAATTGTCCTGTTGTATAACTGCAAATAACGAAAGTTTATTACTAAGAACACTTTAATCGAAACTTACTTTGCTAGAAAGAAATAAGAAATTGTTTGTCTGAAGGAGCTAAACCACCATTGGTTAATGGTTAATCGTAATGTCTAAACTTTAAAATACGTATGTCCAGATTTGAGGCTGTTCACCAGTTGAGTAAAAAAAATCTCAATTTATATTTCGTCAATCATGTATGAACAGGAATCGAACCTGATTTAACCTATCTTTAAATGTAAAAAAAAATCTTTAAGAAGTATTAGCTAACTTACTCCAAATCATAGTAAGTGACGTAATCATGTCTGCCATATTCTTCACCCTCCGGACTCGGTTCGGTTATTTCGGTATCAGGAGATATTTCTGAGTGTTCTAAATATTTACCAGGTGCATGGGAAGTGGTGGTGGTCAAAGGACTAAAGCTAGAAGAAAAAGTACCACCAGAGGAAGACAATGTTTTTCGGGTAGTTTCTTGTGATTTTAAGGAAGGACTAGCAGGAGTCCCTGGTTTAGTAGCTTTACGACCACCTTTAGTAGCAGTACTAGGTGGGGTCCTTCGTGTAACGTCATGACCGAAAGTATCAGCAGCTTCAAGTTCATCGGCCGCAGTCAGTCCACCAGGTGGATACGGTCCATCGGCGGTAGTTCGGCCAGATTGGGGCCCACCAGGAGTACCTCCAGGTCTACCTCCTGGGCCACCAGGAGCTCCACGTCGTAAGCCAGTTTTAGGGTCGTAATCTGATGCGTCAGTATTATAGGGTCCGGTAGGTGCATCAGATTTTGCTTGTTTGCCCTGTAAAAATAACAATGTACAGAGCGTTCATAGACAGGCTGAAATTAAATAATTTATATGATTAAATTTTTACGAATTTTTAGGTTTAAAATGTCAAAACTCATGTCTGTACAGTGTTGTGCTTGTAGATACAAAGTAAAACTAAGTTACTTACTGGAACAGCTAATGTTTTTTTACTCGCTAACTCATTGACCACTTTCTGCATCTTTCCAAGTTTTCTTTCAGCCTCTTCTAGTCGAGCAGAAAGTTGTACGGCTACCATTGGATCTGCGAGTGAAGCATCTTTTCGGAGTTCTTGTATTAGTTCTTCGTGTTCGGGAAACTTTCGGGCGCTAGCTGACAAAAGCCTATTTTGTAGCTCCTTGACGGCCCGGGCCATTTTTTCAAACTGTTCTTGAGTTACCAGGGAAAGCCGCGGAGTACGTCGCTGTCCTTGCACCAACTCTGCTCATAAAAAACCTTTTTGTTATGTTTCATATCTTGGTGCTGTTATCAATTTATTGTTTAAATCTTACCTCCACCCCTTGATTCTGTACTCGGTACTCTTTCAACTGGTAAAAAATGTGATATTAGAATTTAGAAAAAGGTTGTTATAATATAACTTTTTTTACAATCTGAATCTTACCAACAAGCAGTTTTTCATATTGTTCAGCTGCAAAAATTTTAAATGTTAAGTGATAATTAAGTGTGAATGTTTAAAAATATGATTTAAAAGAAAATGACATACCTATAGAACCGATCGAAGCCATAGGTGTAGGTGTTTTTGCTTGTTCTTCATAAGAGTTGGCCCTCTACGGTTTCATGAAATAAACGGTTTATATTAGGATGACATTATTCATTATGAAGATTGTTGTTCATAATTAGTACTGAACACATTTTAAACAACTTGTGAGTTTTCTATTTCTGAGACCATTTTTAATACCAGCTAATGTTATAAATGCTGGTGTCGCCGTTTGGCCGTCATAAATCTATTTATATACGAGTTACATACAATTATAAGTAATTATTGAAGGTAAAATAATTGCATGTACTTACTTTTGTGTATATTTTTACCTGGTTGCTATGGTTATGTATTTGTTCAAAACTTACCCGAAATTGTTATAAATCATTGCTAAAATTAAAACTACAACAAATTAAAAAAGAAAGACAACAATGAACAATGTTTTCTGATGCGATGAAATTTATTGCACCTGATGAATTACACGAAGCTCATTTTCCCGCTGCGTTTCTATGGCGTCCAGAATATCAGGTTGTAATTTTGGCTGCAGAATACATTGTTTTGTAATTATGCTCATAATAAGCAATACTTTACTTCAAACATTAATAAAAATACGTATGAATAATTTCAGCTTAGAAAACTACAATTATAGCATTACCTTAGATTTGCTCACTTGTTGGCGTTGATCTTGTAAAGAACTTGTACGTGAAGGCTTTCCACTCGTAGTTTTAGTTGTTTTGCTTGAGGTTTTAGAGGTTTTATCTGAATATGATGTTCCGTATTTAGAAGTCTCTGACAAAGATCTTTCCGGATATGTTGATGAAGTTCCTCCGCCAGGACCACCGCCAGGTCCACCGTAGGCTTGTCCAGCCCCGCCAGGTCCTCCGCCCGGACCACCGCCAGGTCCACCATAGCCACCACCTGGACCACCACCAGGACCTCCGCCAGGGCTACCACCAGGACCTCCGTAGCCACCGCCAGGGCCACCACCAGGTCCTCCGCCTGGGCCACCACCGGGTCCACCGTAGCCACCACCTGGACCGCCGCCAGGGCCACCACCAGGTCCACCGTAACCTTCACCAGGACCACCACCGGGTCCACCGTAGCCACCACCTGGACCGCCGCCAGGGCCACCACCAGGACCACCACCGGGTCCACCGTAGCCACCACCTGGACCGCCGCCAGGGCCACCACCAGGACCTCCGTAACCTTCACCAGGACCACCACCGGGTCCACCGTAGCCACCACCTGGACCGCCGCCAGGACCACCACCAGGACCACCACCGGGTCCACCGTAGCCACCACCTGGACCGCCGCCAGGGCCACCACCAGGACCTCCGTAACCTTCACCAGGACCACCACCGGGTCCACCATAGCCACCACCTGGACCACCGCCGGGTCCTCCGCCGGTACCTCCGTAGCCACCGCCAGGGCCACCGCCAGGGCCACCACCAGGTCCACCGCCAGGTCCCCCGCCAGGACCTCCGTAGCCACCGCCAGGGCCACCACCAGGACCTCCGTAACCTTCACCAGGACCACCACCGGGCCCACCGTAACCACCACCTGGACCACCGCCAGGCCCTCCGCCAGGGCCACCACCAGGGCCTCCGTACCCACCGCCAGGACCACCACCGGGTCCACCGTAGCCACCACCTGGACCACCACCGGGTCCACCACCGGGTCCACCGTAGCCGCCACCTGGACCACCACCAGGTCCTCCGCCAGGGCCACCACCAGGACCTCCATAACCACCGCCAGGACCACCACCAGGTCCACCGTAACCTCCGCCAGGGCCACCACCAGGGCCTCCGTACCCACCGCCAGGACCACCACCGGGTCCACCGTAGCCACCACCTGGACCGCCACCAGGTCCACCACCACCATAACCACCGCCGCTATCAGAGCTAATGCTTGCGCCACGTTTTCCTGCGCCAGGTCTTTTATCGCCCTCGTCTCTCGCTTTCTTTTTTTTCTTTTGGCCAGCATGTAATTTGTATTCAGTAACTGCCAAGGTTGTGTCTGAGGGTAAATAAGTTATGGGTCCCAATTCAATCTCTACTTTTCTCTCCAGTAGTCTTAATTGTCTAGCAATTAAGAAAAGTACGGTTTGTATAAGTTTAAAATTCACCGCATTTCCCTAGAACACAAACAAATAACAATTATGTAAGTTTGGGTGCTTTTCCACCAGTGATGTGCTATGCTACGTTGCTGTGAATGCGATTGGTTTCCAACAATCATTTTCATTGGTACACATAGCATAGCACTGGTGGAAATGGACTCAGCTAAGCATTTTTTTTGATATGTTAAGATGCGTGCAATGGATGCGTGCCATGGATGTGTACTACTCGTATTTTTCTTTCTTTCTCGCTCAGCTATTTTGCCTGGCGCATCGTCATCTTACTCGCGTAGTACCATAGCTTAGTATTAGTGGAAACGCTCACATATTTTCACAGTTTAGCTATTACACCCTAAAACTGATATAAAAGCTTTTCCCTAGCAATGCTCACAACACGTTATATATAATTGTAAATAGTTCTTACAATAACTAGATTTAAAGTCATCAAAAGCAGAGGTTCAAAAGCTAACACAACAACACACATTACACTTTTACAATACACATTTACACATCTTTCATAGATATTGCAAGCTTTAATTCTTAAAATTTTACAGGATAAAAACCACTTTCTTTTTCTTTCAAATATTATATTTATCATACAATCATTTTTTCTATTAATAATGTTTATCCCTCCTGATTCCAAAATTACCTTCCACCATGTCGGTCACCTATTTTAGAAAAACCTTTTATCACATTACGCATCTAATTCATTTAAGAACTTAATTTTCTCTGCTGCATGCTCTCTGCCTTCATTCGTCTGTTTATAGCTCAGCATTCAAAATTCCTACAATAATAGGTTACGAATATTTTGGGTTTTAAGAGCCTTCTGGGATTAGGTTTCTGATATCTAATCTGTGACTCTACTATTTCGCTTATTGCCAGGTGCTGATTAATCGTATGATGGAGCATTCCTACCCACAAGCAACATATTGACTGATTCCTTGAACTCACCCAAATTCAGACCCTACCAAGAGACTCCTCAGCATCAGTATAGTGTAGTAACAGTTCTAATGAAAATAACTTGAGCCGAAATGCTAAACTACAATTTAATATGCGAATTACTCACGTCTACATCACCGAAAGCGAATTCGATGATTTCTTTAACATTCATTATATTTTGTCCTTTAGGGTACGACATTGTTAAATAATAAATTCAAATAACTAAAAATATCTTTAAATATAAAATTATGTGAAACTAGATGGTTTTTCAAAGATAATCTGTCACTTTGACGTAGAGCTATAATTGAAAAGAATTCCTTATAATGAAACCTCTTTATTACACCTTTTAAGTAAAGACAAATAATTTCACTTTGGTTTCACTATTATACTTACTTATACTGATTTTTGTATAGGCTTCTCGAGGTTCCCGATACTCCAAATCTGCGGACTGCCTAGCGGGTAACCGAGGCCAAAAGCAGGAGTAGGAACAGGGCGGTTTTTAGCCAGTAAGAGTCTGACACCCCCTCTCGCCTCGCTCAAAGCGGAAGAAGTCATTTGATGATTTTCTTATAAGATAATTCTATCCATGTGCTACATCATTTAGCCTCATTTATCAAAAGAAATAGGATTTTGTCTTCAGTGACTGTAACAGAGATATAACTTAGTACTTACCGAACTAGGGGTGGATGGTAGAAGAAGTATGCGTGTCCCTTGTACAAAAATAAAAAAATGGGAACAATTATTTGGGATAGAGAGGAAACCAACAAATGATTTTTTTTTTGTTTTTTAGCTTTCCAAGAGGGATTAATTAGTCTATTTGTAATTTATACATAGATAAATACTATTATTTACATATATTGTTAATATTTATTATTCATTGGTTATACTTACGCCTAAGAAAATAAAATAAAAGGTCTATAGAAACATCAAGTATATTTTATGATATTTACAAGGTTTCCATCATAAATATCCGTAGGTACTTATAAAAAGATATGACAAATTTAAAAATAACATTATATCAATTTATCAAAACTGGTACATATTTACAATGTTTAAAATAATTAGAAAACATAAATACTAAAGCTCCGTCCGAACCGGTCTAAAATTATAATAGATATCTACGAACATTATAATTTCATTTGTGTTGTATGTATTGGACGAACTAGTTTAAAAGGTTGTTGACGATCTCTTTAATTGAACTTATACATTATAGGGTACACTGTCACTCAATCAGAGGTACTATCTAGAATCAACTTAGTACCTATTCGAAGGGAGCTTAATAAACGATTTTCTTAAAAGGACACAAGGCTTTCAAGATTGTATTTTCACAATTGTAATTTATTTTACAAATAAATCCATACGATCGATGACTTAACAGTGCGCCTGAAAAATTGTTAAAATTTTCTACCTATCTAAATATGTAACTAGGTATTTATCTATTTATCGTTTAAAGTGAGCTAATTTAATTAGGCACGAGTCCGACAGTGAGTAGAGCGCGAGGTGGCGCAGGCGGGCGCAGGAGCGGGCGCCTCGAGTAGCGGCGCAGGCGGCGGCGAGGCGGCAGTGGGCGCCCTGTCCGCGGCCGCCACATGACTAGAGTATGTCTGCAGCGCAGACGCCGACGTCGGCTTGGATTGTTCGATATTACCAATATTCGTTTTGTGATCTTTGTGAGTCTTTTTTTCACCTAAATCATTCTTAGATAGTCTATCGTGTTTCTTATACTTATTCAGCTCGTGTGGCACTAACACAGCTAGTGGTGGTACTGGTGGAATGTAGGCATGCGGTTCGTAGTTGTCATCGACGTAGTCGTTAGGGTTCCAAACGGCAGTCGTGGTCGCTACTGATACCTGGTGCTCTGCTATTCGTGTAGTTGTCGCTCGTGATGTCATAGGCGACACTGTGATTGTGGTTTTTTCAGGTAATTCGGACGCTACTGTTACTGTAGACGGGACCGTAAATATATTTCTATTTTTATTAGATCTAGTTTTTCGTCTCTTTTGCAGTTTTGGCACATCAAGAAAGAATGGGTCAAAAATAAGATCGGATTCTTTATAGTCGTCGTAATTTATCGGAACTATTGGTTTAACTGCACTGACAACGTTGCCAACTGTATAGTTCAGTCTTTTACCATTGCTATCACTGACTGATGCACTTGCTGTTACAATCACTCTTGGAGGACTTTTCAACTTTATTTGTGGTTTTTCTGTTACATTTGGTGGAGCAACAGATCGTGCTGACAATGCAGATGCTGTTTCTGGAACCACATCGTCGCTCCGTTTGCGATCATAGTAAAATGGATTAAATGGCAAGGGTCTTTGCGCTGGTAAAGACTGAGGATAGTTTTGTGGCCTATTTTGTTTAACAGATGTTTCGTGTCGTTCGGAAGATTGAGAAGTAGGTCCAGGACGCAGCAACTGATCACGAGGATCTAGTGTGGTGGGCCGAAATGGAGCTGGTTGAGGTCGTTGTACAAAGGGAGCGGGACGTTGCGCTGTTGGCCGCGGAGCAGTTCTAGACGACTCATATTGAAAGTGGTCGAATTGCTGCGGTGGTGCATGGGTTATATAAACTCCATCAGCGGGACGAAAGCTTTGACGTTGAAATGATATAGCTTCAGATCCTGGCCCCCGATGACGGTAGATAAATTCTTGCGGCGAAAGTAAGGATGGGTCAAGTGTGGGTAGAGAGGGAGCAGAAGGTCCGGATGGTGCCGAAGGTGCAGACGGAGCTGACAGTCCGGACGGAGCTGACGGAGCGGATGGTACTGAAGGTGGATATGATGGCGAAGGAGGAGACAGTGACGATAGAATGGGAGTTGGCGAAGAAATTATGTGAGGTATTGGAGATGGATTAGATGTGGAAGGCAGTATTGTTGTTGTGGGCGGCCTGGCTGTAGTTGTCGTGGTCGTAGTTGTGGTGGTGGTTGTAGTCGTCGTCGATGTCGTTGTGGGTAGTGTGGTCGTTGTACTTGGGTGATGAGCGTAATCTTCGTAGTCGGCATCTTCATCTTCTTCTTGGTACTCTGAAACAGATGTGTGTTTATTTTATTACCAATTCCTGCTACGATTTCTAATTTAGAATGCAATAAGAATTCTTAAATACATCAGAATGATAATAGTTAAAATAACTACCTCCTCCGGTTAGTTCGTCATGTTCTGATAATGGTAAAGGTTGATGCGTAGGGTTGGATTGTGGAACTTTCGGCTCATCACGTTGAATATCTTGGATAGGGTCTTCCGTTGAATCTGTAGGATCCGGAGTGTGTCCCTGTGTTTTGTCCTGTGTTGCGGTCGAACTATCATCTACTGAAGGATCAGCTTCTAGATTTGGTTTGGTATGTTGTTGCGATTGTTCAGTTGGTTGTGCTTGAGGTTTTTGTTGGTCTGGCTGTATGATAGGTGGCGCTGTGCTACCATATAACTCTAAATTTAAACTGTAGAACTTTTCAGACTTTGTACAATCTACTTCGTCTACTCTTTCACACACTCTTGTCTCCTGGAATGAGAGGATATTTTTTATCAGATATTGATTTATTATGATTTAATGAATGAAACTCAACATTGTCGCAGTGACTCATACACAGTAAACTTAGATAAATCAATTTCAATGAAAAAAGTAAGTACGTTAAAAAACTGACCTGATCAAAGACAGTGCCATTGAGGCAAAGGAACTTGATGTCCATGGGCTCGTCATTTTGGCCCACCGTGCACACGTGGAACATCTGGCACGAGGTCTCCAGGTCCGCGTAGTACCCGCCAATAACCTTGCCCGTGCACGTGAAGTTCGTTTCGGGCAAGTTGTCAAAATCCAAATACTGAAAAATGTACAAAAGACTTATGCAAAAAATTTGTAGGGCATGTTCAATATAAAGCATCGGTTACAATAGATTGGGTTCCACTTTGATTGACTGGAGTTTTTTCGTGTTGAATGATAAAGAGGTGGTTGCAAAAAATGCAATACATCCAATCAACAGTGGCTCTGATAACAATAACACCTTTGAACCAAATTATTTATGGTGCATTTCGTGAGTGAGAAGTGTGTTTGATAAAATTAATATTTGAAATCAATCTGTTTGAATATCACGTGTTTTATTTAACATTGAAATACTGAACTTTTGCACAACTGACATCTTTATATAAAATCACAACAAGACTGTGTTTCGTCCTAGATTTAAACTTTTTTAGTGTATAGATAGATACTCACACCTGGTTGAATTGACCTGGATATTCGAAACTCATTCTGGAATATGAATATCAGCAACCACAGCCAAACTGAAATAGAAGCAAAATATATATATTAGTGACTTTTTAGAAGACTCAAAATGCTACTAAAGAACCTACTATTATTATTAAAGTGACAAGTCAATTTTTAACCGACTTCAGGAGGTTCTCATTATAATCTGTTCGTTGACTAAACCCGCGTTTAGCTGAACCGTCTTTGATGCGGTTTTTGGCATAGTATTTTTCAGACTTATGAGAAGGTTATAAGGATATTACCTAACTTAAAAATGGGGATGGTTAAGAAAATTGAACGTTCCTTTTTTAAAACAAAAGATTTTCAATAACGTAAATTAACAATTGTGTGAGGTAAGTATCCCTTGAAAATAAAACGTTTCACAGTATTAATTATTCTATATTCCTTAAAATAGATAATATTCCTAATGAAGTAACGTTTACAATTAACTTTTCCGAATTCACGGTTAGTACTTTGAACAAGAACTATTATGATAAGTAAAAGTAAAATTAACATATCTTGAAGGTATCTCCTTTAGAAACTAGGTACCGTCTTAGAATATTGAATAGTCAGCTTGAATACTTGGACTTGATTTCTACTACAATATCTAGTCTACTTGTAATGTACTATGGAGAAATTGGTTACGTACTGACAACAATTGTTTTAAGGGGTGGAAATCCCGAAAAAGTATATTAGTATATTTTTCTTATTTATGAAACTTTTTTTTCTGTTATGCGGGGAGAATCATTCAATGACTTCTCCCACCTAGGGCGAGGCGAGAGGGAGTGTCAGACATTACTGACTAAAAACCACCCCGTTCCTACTCTTGTTTTTCGAGCCGGAGCCCCGGTAAACCGCTAGTGTACCCGGCAGACCGCAGCTCCGGGATTTATGAAAATCTCCCTTTTGTTCCTTTTTAAATTGGATTTTGATACAAATTACAGAATGAACTTTATATTTCCATACATATTATGTTAAAAAGCGTAGCCGTGATCGTAAATCGTAATAATTTTAGTTCGGATCTAATCATGTTACGAGCCAGATTTTAATTATGAATGAAAATTGATGTGACTTGCTTCAATAAGATAAAATGAATATTTTAATTTGATTCATAATTTTAATTTATCGATTTTTTGTTTATGTTTACATATTCAGTTTCATTCATATATAACTACTTATTTGAATTTTAATGGGTTTATATCTTATCATTGACACGTCACGTGACACGCTAGCGTATCTGACTATACAGGGTGTCCCTGAAATCGACGTCCAACGGGCACTAGATGATCGGCAAGGTTCCAACTGTTATCAGAAAAATATAAAAAAAAATCTAAATCTTACAGTTTTTAAATTACAGTGACTTATATGTTATCCACGAAAAAGTACACCCTGTGCCAGTCTTTTGACTCTTGTTGCTACAAATCTTTATTTTTTCGTCTGCAGTCTTCCTTACATTATCCTGAATAGTGCTCCAGTAATATGGAATCATAAATTCTTAGCCAACTGCTTTAGATTGGAAAATATTGTTAGTTTTAGAGGAACCAAATACTCTGAATAAAATTTTCACCTCACTTTAAGTGACTGTACTGAATAAATTATGTATGGCGCTAGTAGTGGCAAATTTCACCAAAGTTGGCGCATTTAATAAGGATTATAAAATGGTATAGCACTTTGCAAATTATTTCTTAAATTCGACACAAAAAAAGATTTTTCAACGAAACTCCGTTTCGATGAATTTATTTGAACTTACTAATATTTCTTCTAGTGTACTCAAATCATACGTTACAACCTCGTATGCAATAGACAACACTATGCACGCGATTTGTTATCATCATGTTGAAAATCAGCGAGGATCTCTTGTCAAACAACATTGTCTGTCTACTCATGATTTCGCTTGCAGCTTTCTTCGGCAATATTACTAGACTTACTAGAGGAACTGATATTGTGTATCATGTTTCACTAAATAATATTGAATGATTGCAATATGATGTTCATAGTGCATCAAACAAATTATCAAATGTGTAGTAAAATCAAAAGGAACAAACGCGGTAGCGTCATGTATACAGCATATCGACGCGGTAGTGGTAAGGTCTACATGAGCCCTTACGCACAATTACTCGTCATATCCCAACAAAAAAAAAAAAAAGTGGGTGAATCCTCTGATTAAGTTACGTGTTCATGCCTTGTGATCAAATGCGGGATAAAGCATCAAATATTCTTTAGTTTGTCGAGAAAGAGTTACAAGGAATTGCAAGTAAAGCAAAAAATAATTTAAAAAATAAATCGTCAACACGGCGCAAAATGGTCAGTGCTCAGCTAAAATGCCGAAGCCCGAGTACCGATGGCTCGAGATGCACAACACCAATTCGTCTAGCGATAATATTGCCGACGAATGCTGCAAGCGAAATCACGGGTAAACAGACAATTTTGTTTGACAAGAGATCCTCGCTGATTTTCAACATGCTGATAACAAATAGCGTGCAAAGTGTTGTCTAGTATACGAGGTTGTAACGTATGATTTGAGTACACTAGAAGAATTTTTAGTAAGTTCAAATAAATTCATCGAAACGGAGTTTCGTTGAAAAATATTTTTTTGTGTCGAATTTAAGAAATAATTTGCAAAGTGCTATACCATTTTATAATCCTTATTAAATGCGCCAACTTTGGTGAAATTTGCCACTACTAGCGCCATACATAATTTATTCAGTACAATCACTTAAAGTAAGGTGAAAATTTTATTCAGAGTATTTGGCTCCTCTAAAACTAACAATGTTTTCCAATCTAAAGCAGTTGGCTAAGAATTTATGATTCCATATTACTGGAGCACTATTCAGGATAATATATAAGGAAGACTGCAGACGAAAAAATAAAGATTTGTAGCAACAAGAGTCAAAAGACTGGCACAGGGTGTACTTTTTCGTGGATAACACATAAGTCACTGTAATTTAAAAACTGTAGGACTTAGATTTTTTTTTATATTTTTCTGATAACATTTGGAACCTTGCCGATCATCTGGTGCCTGTTGGACGTCGACTTCAGGGACACCCTGTAGATAGCTGTTCTGACTGCTTATAAATCCTTATTTTTAGTGGCCCACTAAAACTACTTACTACGTTCTCAGCGATATGTATCTTTATGAAGTTTTCTATAAAAATATGTAAGTTTACCTTGTAAGGCAGAGGCGGTGCGCACGACAAGCGCGCCGCCGCCTGAGATCCGAGCCTGCCGCCGCATCTGGAATCAACAGACATTCGTATTATTACTGGGAGACAATAATAACTACAACATAATATACTTTAATAAAGATAAGCTAATTTTAAGTAGTCAATCAATAAGTACACATATCGCAAAAAACTCGACAACATGTTTTGTTGCGGGATAGAGGCAAAAACAAGAAAATCTACTTTCATGTCTAAGTAGAAAATAGCAGGAGGATTCTTGCTGATATTCAACTATACGTTGTTAATAAACATGTTAAGGCATCTTGCTGGATATTATAAGAAGAATAGGTAATATTAGGCATAAATCTCCGGATTTCTAAACGACTGCCTAGATGTAGCACATGAACACTAGCCAACTTAGTTCGGCTGACGTAAGGAGCGATTTAATCATATCAAATGGTCTGCATGGGCGTCAGTATCTGCTTGAACACTGATCGAACTACGAAATTCTAGTATTTTATGGGTCACTGGGGTCAGATGTACGTACGACGCTTTTATTATTTTATGAAATTCTTAGTAGTAGAGTTATGTACGTTCTAGTTGGCTTTTTGCAGGATAATAATTACTAGATAGTATTAATTAAAGTTGCTTATTAGCTTTGTCCCTATATCCCTTTGTATGCTTAAATCTTTAAAACTACACAACGAATTTAAATGCGGTTTTGCGGATAGATAGAGTGATTCAAGAGGAAGGTTTATATGTACATATCTATAATACATGCATAATATATCACCACTGTACCCATGCGAAGCTAGGGCGGGTCGCTATGCTTCACTTTACGGTTATTCTACATCCGTGTGGACGAAGTAGTAGGTATATATTACTTGTCCCGTACTACTTATGTGTACGCTTGCATTTAAACCAGATTGTCATTTTTCATATTTTTTAAACACCTGGAAATGTATGTTTTCTCCTTGTAAATATAAACAGAGATGTAAACAAAAAACACAATAGGTAGGTCGCGGTGTTCGCACGCGCATCCACGGAACAATTGTGTTGCGACACCCACAATTAGCCTTCCACAGCGAATTGTTCCGATATGCCTCATCTAAAATTACATAATTTTATAATTACATACTTCGATGCATAACGATGAGCCAGTTTTCTAATTCATTCTTGAATTACTGGTCATTGAGCATCTCTCTGATTAGCTTAGCTTAAATAATTCTAGTAATCTTATTAGCTACAGTCAGTTATTGTAATGGCGATTAATGAATGATAGGAAACCATGTATAGGATCTAAGTGAATGTTGTCCTATTTGGACTAGAATTATAACATGGTATACTGTATACTTGTTTTTTGGTGTTTCATAGACGAATGATGGTTGTAAAAAACAGCCACAGTTTCGGAAGTCTCTAAAACGTATACTTCCTTGTCGTAGAATTATTACAATGCTTATCATAGGATACCAAAGTGCCATAGAAAAACAAAAACAAAGTAAAATAGACACAAATGTATCTATCATCAAAACATATTAATTTCCGCCTCATGACAGGCAAACGTACTTTGCATAAAACATTTACATCGAGAAGAAAAAGTGACATGGATATAAAAAATGTTATTAAATGTCAAGGCCTCTCAATTGTCAATGATAAAGAAAACATGTTTAGGAATAGGACATAATATATGGAGAATGTTCCGTGTCTTATAAGACGGAAGATTTACAAAAAAATATAGGTAAGTTGACTCGGTGACATGGTGACATGATAACGATATGTAAATTTAGAATCGAGACTAATTTTAATAGAACCAACTTTAATGTAACGATGTTCTTTTATTATAAGAACGTGGGATGTGCCTGTACGTTTTAATGTATTACATGAGCACCTTTCTACTCTAAATAATTATACACGTACCTCTCAGCTCTTAATTTACGAAACGTGCGCGCTGATCGAATATAATAGAAAGTATGTCCGACATTTATTAATCCCTTTTTACTAATAAAACCATTAACAAGACTATTATAGTGATGTAACCGCCCATTTAAATCGTAACAAAGTGATACGTGTATTTATAACAAAGTCTGGTTATGATATTAGGCCCAATATAATCGATGCTAACATCGATTATGAAATGAGAAATCCCAATTCGAATGATATTACTTCGGAATTTAAATCCTATTACTTTTTTGTAACGGTTGCTTAGAATTGAGTACGGAATTTGAACTTTACATTAGAATCCGTCACGAATTTGTAACAAAGCAACTATTGTATGACGTGTGTTGAATTTGCTTTCGTACAAATTACGTAGACTTTTAAGTTTGTTGTTTTTTATATAAGATCAGCTTGATACGAGTAGATACATGAATGTAGAGGACGGCAATGAAGTGTGTAAGAATCTAAGTAGATGGCATTCTGGGCTTTGTGTATCTTAAGATCTTTACTCAGCTATTAGTTTTCTGTCATTTATTGTTAATAAATAAATTCTTGGAACTTGAATCCAACTGAAATAATCAGATGTTGCTTGACATCATAATATCAGTTCTTAGACACCGCGCGCCGTAAGAAATCACCCCAAGATTGACGGTACGGTTTGCGCGGATGCTATAATAAAAATATTTTATAAAACCGGTGATTTGTGTAGTATTATCTGCGACATATAATAGTGTTGAGCGTTATTCGATACCGTGAAAGCTGTTGCAATGAGTAGTTGTGTCAGATTGTCGTAGGGCGTGGTTTCCTTGATGTAAGCAGTAAGACCGACGGCCAGTGGACCGGCACGAAACTGGAGCACTGTGAGCGACACAAGCGCTTAGGCTATGTGCAGATGATAATATGGTGTGTTTAGGCGTCAGCTTGAGGGATATTAGGGCATCGAAGTGATGAATGGAACAATTTTTGTGCAGCTTCTTTTATTTTGACTTTTCGTTTGTTAAGCATTTTCATAAACTGGACATTTGGATTGTAAGGACAAGTGTAAGAAATAGAATACTTACTATTAATGAAGGTAAGAGTCTATTAGTTAGCTTTAATGAAGAATTAGTAAAACGATGTATCGATTTAATAATTTTTTCTAGTTTAAAACATGTAATTATTACTGATACATATTTTATGCATTCAAATAAACGTTCAGTGTTATAGCCAAATTTTTAAGAAGAATTTCTTCACCGCCATATTTTTAGTTTTACGCAGTCATATCTCACGACGAGTCTAGAAATATTATGTACGAAACCGGTATAATAACCTCGTAAAGAATGTTTGACAGACGTTATGTATTCTTAATGGTTAAACCGGAACTAGAATTAGGCGTACCTATACCCATTATGTATATTATAGCATGAGAGAAGCTTTGTAATGGCAGCCATTTGACGTGTTGTAATCTGATCATTAATTAAATTTACAAGGGTATGGGTCGTGTGTGCATAGTACTAACATAACGAACTTAAGTAAAATGGTACGTACATTTGCGTAACGCCATGAAAAGCGACTATTTACGAATATTTAGTGTGCTTGTAGCAGTTGCAGTTATTTCCTTTTACGACAATATACGGCCTAAATGCGAACACCCCCCGAGCTATACGCAAACTACGTAAAAGTTTTATCGTCGATAAAGTGCAGAACAGTGGCACAATATTGCACTTTAATGTTGAAAATAAAGTATGCAAGCGTTGGGGGAGGTGTCGCGCTATTTTTAACTGATTTATGAATACGAACGCGTTGAACTTGGGTGATATTTCTGAAATTGGATCTAAGACTGATTTACACCACGTCTATATATTTTTCACATATTTCTATAGTTATTATAGTTACGAAATTTGACAATAAATCACTAAGTCAGGTAGCTAGAAAGTTTGCCTTGGATCGCCCCGATTCTGTAAAGCTGCATCATATATCTTTCGTAAAACAGGAAGCATATACACCATAATATTACACAAGACGAGAATGATATATTACGAGAACTTTTATAAAAACAATTGAAGCAAATTGCTGATTGTTTATCTATACTTATATCGTGAGTACAATTAAAGAAACAATCTGTTGAAAAGATATTATTATAATGGCTTTTATTATTGTTAAACGCAGTTGTGATCATAACTAATTAATATGAACCCGTAATTGTAGTGGCCATGACACCGCTAATCATAATATTCACATTTTTGGATTGTAGAATAACCAAATAGAGGAAAATCGAGAAGTCTTTTATAATATTTTTAGTTATATAAGTGTGCATCTGCTAGAAATAATAATTAAAACGTTTTAATGGTACTTTTAAATCAAAAGGCCTTCATTGACGTAACGTATTTTTGCCTTTTTGTCAGGATTTAGATACTTTAACTGCCTTGTTAAAGGACTTGTTAAATTGGCGAGTGTTTGCGTCGTTCCCTATTTTTTTTAGGGATTAGGTGGCAAACGAGCCACGGGTCACCTGATGGTAAGCGATCAGCGCCGCCTATACGGTATTATTACAACAGGATTATAAAAACCTGGGGAAAAGTGAGTGTATTGTTAGTATAACATAGGCTACTTTTTCGGGGTGTTACTTAATAAAAATGTATTCCCCAAAAAACTTGTCAAATTGTCAATGCTATATATGTATAATATGAAATATTGTAACCTACGTGATCAAAAATTAATTAAATTATAAAAATATAGAATCAAATCAAATCAAATAATCGAGTATCTCTCGACTTTGACATGTTTGGTATACAAGGACAATGTTTACAATAATCTTTTTACCGCGGCCTTTGTAAAGTACACGTAGCGTAATTGAAAACATACTGGGTACATTCATACAGTCAAATTGTGTTGTGGTTACATTATAATGACTTGGACCACAGGGGGGTATTGCACTTTGTGGTCGGCTTCTCACTAGACGATAGGTACCTGGAATAGTATTAAGTATAATGTATTTATATTTATATCATCATGTTTATAACGGATTTATTTACGAAATTAATATGACATAATTGTTATTTTTTTTTTATTAGATATTGAGGTACTTTATATACCACTTCATTACACGGTTATTAGAATAAAAATTATGCTATGATTTAAAAATATCCATGTGAAATATTGCGTTTTAATTAGTACAAATTGTTTCATGTCAACTATCCACTTGATAATAAATGCGTCACTCAGTAAAAGATTGCGTGTACAAAGACATCAAATAGCTCAACCAAATAAGTGCAAGTGCAGATAGTGCGACTATTAATGTCTTATTAATTGAACTTTCTTTAACCATTCACATAAAAGCAAATAACAAGAATATCAAATGAGGAAGCGGAGGTTTCGATAATTGCGGCCAATAAGCGGCAATTAGGCAATTACGCCTATTGTTCAGCTAATTAATTTCATTCATGTCAACTAAGCACTTAGGCGATATTATTTCACTTCATTACGTGTATAACGGGAACAAATAATTTGTATTCCATAACCGTTTATGTAATGTTATTGCCGCAGGATACAAATCGTTAATCGTTTCTTAATAACCGTACTATTAAATTTCAATCGAGAATCGACTGCGTACTGTCTTATTCGATTAGCATTCATGGCAAAGAGCGAGCTATGGCCGCTATGTCAAGTGCTAGTATTGCGAGTAATTTGACTGGTAAGAGGTCAAACACCGTGCTTCACTGCTTCAGGAACTATTTATAGCTATAACGGTGGTAGTGACTATTGCTAAATGATGATATTTTAATGTGTCCTTAGTTAATCTTGAATCAAATTGGTCACAATAAAGTAGATGGAATGCGAAACAACATAACTGATATTTTGAAAGAGAACACCGCCTCGAAGGTCGTATCCTACTTCGAGTTTATCGCAGATCATTTGATTAACAATTTAGTGGGTATTATTTAAATGGATGTGACCGCGATTGATTAACGGGCGACTATTGGTCGTGACTTAATGTTGTAAGTTTGCACAATGCCCTACGTCTATTAGGAATGGTATTATCGTGTTACGTAGAGATACAACAAAAAGCTACGCATGAACGGTGCACCGATGTAACGGGCCCGAGTCGGCCGCACTCCGTTATGTCATCAAGTATGTCGAGAGCAGCGTCCGAAGCACCTGGTAGCCGACAGAATGCCGGTCACTACACTACTTTACACTACACGCATCACGCTTCATCAACTATTCAGTTACGGTACCCGATAGACCCAATTAACATTCAATTTAGTCAAATTTCAAAAATATATTATCGTGATCTATTAAACAACTTGTTCGTCTGCAATTGCTTTGCCTACATAAATCAGTTAAGCACAATGTTATGTAATGAACACACATGAATAAGCTATCCTCACCGAGACATCACGTCTCGCCTCTCTCGTAACAAATGACACCACCCACTATATTATTGACAATCGGTGACGGACATTCACGAAACCACTCTGATTCTGACCCACTAGATCCTTTCAGTATGATAATATTACATCAATATGTCGTATCGTGTTGGGACCCGATAAACACAATGATATTCAGGAAGACAGTCGTGACGGAGAAAATGTGATAAAAGAATCATTGCATAAGAATGACCTTTGATCGACGATATGTTTTGACCACATTGGCATGTCAAAATGGTCTGAATGCTCCAGTTTTTAGAACAAAACAAATGAGGTCTCGTATTGTTACGAAATAATAAGTTGTATAAATAAGGAATAAGCATGAATAAGTCAGGTCTTAGATAGAGCTTGCGATACGTAACCAAAGCACAAACAATGGGTCGCCTACTCGCTAAGACAATTAAGTTATAATAATTGTGACCTATGTCGACACGCATGGCGAATATTACCTGCACCATATTAGGACCGTTTAACTACCGGTTGTGTATTTAATCCCGGGACTGATTCACGACGTGATTATCCTTATCAATGACAGAGACGCGTTCTCGCCTACACCAGTCGTTCGTTCAATTGTTGTACATTTTTGGAAGTAAGATATTTTCATTGTTACGTTAACTCATCTTAAATCACATCTGTTTAAGTTTCGAAACGAATACTTTAAGGTTTGAGTGTGCAGTGTATCAGGGCGCTCGTAAAAGCTCTCTACGTACCTGGCTGGTCTAGTGAAGTTTTCGTAATGTGTTGTGACGGAGCTCCGCGAGGCACTCGTCGTACAATAATAATATAGAACGTGAACGTCTGTCCTATTATAGTTAGTGACAACACTAAACACGTGTTAGATTTGTTTATATACTTATACTGTACTAGACTGCTGGGTCTCCGAAGCTGATTGACAGTGACTCACTTGCTACGCACGAAACTCATATTCACAGGATATGGAACAATTTATGTATCACCACGGCTGAGTACTGAGTAATGTTTTTGTGATAAGTACCCATGCGTATTGTTACGCAAGCTCCTAAGTACATCTCACGAAAATTAACTATTCATAACAAGCAGACGTGGAAATGAAAGTGGAGCAACATACCTTAGACACTTGGATTAAATAATTTTACTATGATTGCAAACTGTAGCGATAAAGTAGGTACCTGGAGTAAACTGCTTGTAATAAATATTGTTGATTAAACACAGATTGAATGACTCGTGTCGAAACTGATACATGAAAAACTATATTCACAGGACTGAATCGTGTTGAGGAAAAACTTAAAATGTGATTGTTTGAGACATTGAAACTAGTGGCAAAGGTCGTTGACCGGCAACGACTTAGCAAATAGTGCGTATCCTGGATGACTGGGTGACTACATGAAAGAATGCAGGATGAAGGTCGGAGAAACACGCGTACTGGCCGGGATGAGTAGACGACGTGTGGGTTACGAGAATTAAGGCCACTACCACACTGATGGGCAATAGCGACACCGGCATTTTAAAACTTATAACCGATTTTTCTGAAGGATTTATTTTTATTACGTAATTTTATGATAGAAGGAAAATTAGATTATACTAACTCTGATGGAATTTATATTGACTACAGATCAACTTCCACATTACTACGAAGTTCAAATATTTATCATAATAACGTTACCTTTATTTTCATAACATAACATCTATGTTATATCAATAACTAATAGTGATTATTTAATGTTGTGAATCCAAGAATATATTAAATACTATGTCTTGTGTTTGTATAATTAAAAGAACGCCAATTGTGTGCACTAAGAACGTCTCCATTGTGCCGCCTCCGCCGCATTCCTCGACGTTTCCTCTGTCATTCACAAGTTTTTTGTTTATTCCTCAATTTACAATGATGAATAAAATCTTCATTGAATAATTGCAGCCACGTCGTCGTTATATTGTTTTATTTTTCTAATGACACACGGTGAAATTGGAATCAGACGAGAGTGCAAGCGAACGTTGAAATTCTTATAATGAAATGTCAACTATTGCACTCGACAGTTTTACTCGAGTGTTGGTCAGATCTTCACGCATAATTTGCAATTATGATCCTTAATATACTTAGTTGTTTCGTACATGTTCTACTGCTGGCATTTAGATACTAGTAGCAGTTTCGACAGAAAAGTTCCCATGCGTCCGCTGGCGGTTATATAATATTTTAGAAGAAGACCGCGTCAGACATTTGACCTCACTGAGCAATACCGAGACGTGTTGCACTTACACACGTATGTCTCTGCTTTTATATCTGACTTTATGGAATACTAGACCGCGCTGCCATGTTTGTTTATCTCATTCAAATCTGTGTAAGCATTTTTGAATTTAAGTGAGGCTAAAGATGTCGTAAATAGTTCGCGGGATTTGATTTTGGCGACATGTCTTCATTATGCCACACCTTTTATGGTTAATGATATTGTTATCTGGCCCAAATTTATAGCACGTAGCTGTCGTAGCTAAGTCTTACAATCTCATTTATTTTAATAACTAACCAAAGGTTTATTGTCATTATCTTAAATGTTAATAGAGTATTAATGTAATCAAATTTATCTTGTTTGTAATCTATCAACGAACCAAATCCAGCGAAGGACTACATTATGAAAAATGTTGCTCAATTTGTGATGAATAACCAGTAACCTATTGGCTACTGTGTGGCTGTCATCGTATATTTTATCAATTCACGAAACCACTATACGAAGTGGAATCATAGAAATTGTTTTGGATTTCGTCATAGTAGTGGTATGTGGAGAGATGTCCGCGTTTCTTACGTAACTTATGTTTTCCTTTGACAGTTTTGTTGAAGTTTTGCTCCAAAGATTCCTTTTTTATTCTCTTTCTACAAGCGTTGCGGCGCGCCGCTATCGTTGTAAGTTTTAGAAGAAAAATGTTTCTGTGTCGAAAGTTTCTTCTGTGCCAAGCAGTAATTGTGTTATTTGTAAATATCTTTTACACTAATCTTTCACATGTTTTTGTCGATTACGTGTTATTAAAGATGTAAGAGTAAATATGCATTGACTGTTTTCTAAAAACCCCATGTAAGTCCGTATGACATATGTGCGAAGCGAAACTTAGAAAGCGTAGTGTTAAGAATGCAAGACTATCATGATTCCACAAAATGTGGGAAAAATGTCACTCTTCTTTTGGTTGTTCAAAATTTTCTTTTAAAATTATACTTAATTATTATTTTTTGCTTGTGAATTATTGAGTCATCGTTAATTAAATTATACAATATGGCGAAATGAAGCCAGTGTTATTGGTGAAGTTACAATCAGCAACCGAGTCAGATTTATAACTACGCTGGGTGGTAATTAAAAGTTTTGTCATTCAATCCTCCGCGTGATGTTCACAGCTAGCGGAAATCGTTCCCATGACCTTTCGTTTGGTGGCCGTACGCTAATCTTTTTATTTACGAGTCAGCCACTTGCCTTCGGTTTACGTACACATGTACTTATTAAATATCATTTATTGTGGTTTCTAAATAGGTCGAAATGCGCAGATGTCAATTTGTACTTCGCAATAGATAAATATATGACTTAATATCCGGTTTCCGCGTAAGTATTGTATGCAAAAATTTGTATATTTCGTTTAATAAGATTGAATTAAAATTATTGGGTTACATACTTACATATGGACCGTAGTACAGATCGATCGTAATGTAATAGGTTGAATGCCCTTCAAGCGAGCTAAGATATGGTCTCCCGAGGTTATAATTTAGACAGTTTATTAGATCACAACCGCAGACAAGTAAATATCTGTTGAACATTTTATCATCGCTATATTTTGTGCCATAATTTACACGTTTGATATTCAGCTGACAGGTAAAGTCGTCAATATCTAATAAGCTATAACTTAGTACATAAAATTAATTTATTAGTTGTGGAAGGGGAGGTCGCCTGTGTCACGGAGAGTTTCACAATAAATCACTGCAGTTATCATTTCATGCCGGTTTCTGAACTAAATATTAACAGTTTTTTATTTAGCTTTTTACAATATCTTTACTGGTTTAGATGAAAATTTCGCAAACAGGTGCTGTTTTAAATTTTCTAATCGAACAAAATATTACTTGTTTGGTAATATAAATCCCGAAATGCTTGTCTCTATTAGTAAATCCTTATTACTCCGTTTCTCGAGGAAAATTACACGCTTTCTTAAATCATTCCAAGACTTAGTTATACGCGGGTAAGAACCGTGAAACGGAACTAGTAATAAATGTCAGTCAGTGACAGTCAAAACCCATTTGTAGAACTCGTAGACCTATGAAACTTTTACAGTGAATCAGAGAAAATTCTTGAATTGTTATAGAAGAGTTTCTAGTACATTGTCATCTCAGCTATTAATCTTTACCCATTAATCTTTGTAAGCCGCATCCACACTACACCGCATGAAGATAGTTACGACGTTTCTTTCAACACTTAGACAACAATAAAAAGAAAACGAATTGAATCGTATCACAAGCAGAATGCGAGTGTCGCGCACGTACAAAAAGTAAGAATGCAATAAAAAGACGTAATATGATATAATTAATGTTGTACAATTTGTGTTGTAGGAAACTTCACGGGCGAGCAAACAGCGCGTGCACGCTACGTGATGGTAGAGTCACCACGACTTCCGTGCGCGGTGAGAGCGCAGGCGCACACGATCTCATCGACAAGGGATGACGCGCAAATAGCTGCAACACGCCTCACATCGCCTTCGTCGCAGTCGCATGCAGCCAAAACGTGAATGAGTGCACACGTACAAGGGAAATTAAGCATTACATCTGAATCTGATTTATAATTCATCCGCAACTACAGCGCATACATTTATCTTACATGCATCAAGTAGACTATCATACTTCGAGAACATTCTCGCTATAAGAATTCTGAAAAGCAAATATTAAAGATTGTTTATTTAAAGAATGCTATTTAATTAGCAAACACGAACACGAACTGCCTAATTGTAGGCAATAATGACATAATTGCGTAAGAAAAACCGTAAATGTTCAAAATTAAGGGAAGTTATGACAACATTATTTTGGAAAAATGTGAACATATAATTTTAGGTTCCGTTATACTACTTAATAAAGTTATTATTTAGCTTATTCATTATATGGCATGGGAGGAGATGTTTGTCAAATCTCAAGAGACAATGCGGCGATATGTGGGGCGTAACTCTGTCAGTGGCGATACACAAACAATGGAGAAAGCAGTGCATCAAACGAAATCATCATCTTGAGAACATGAACACAAACGTACATACAAGACAAACAGACAGTTTAATCACTCTCATTGACAATTTGAATACAGTCACTAATGACGAGCTTGAACAAATATAGGCTTAGATACACTGTATTGTTTGCAGTCGTAATTGGACATAAACCTTTAATTAATAAAGTAATTGAGAAACTTCTCTTTTGCATTCTGAGATCTTTTTGTTTGTGACGAAAAACTCAAGCGTTAGTTTAAGTATAAAATTTCTTATTAAGTCAGGGTACGTAACGTTACTAAACATCAAATTGTATACAGCAATGTATAAAAAGCTGGTGTTATTCATCCTAATATTCCTAACGTAAATAGCCTAGTAAAAATTAATACTATCATACTCTAAAGAAAAGTAACGTGAAAAACAGAGAGCTAAAATATTTGTAGCGAATTTATTACTGACATAAAAAGGGGCCTTTTAAGGCACATAAAAGCTGGAGAAGCCGTTTTCTTCCAATGCATTATCTACTGTTTTTAGTGCTCTGTCACAAATTGGACCTACTATTACTGATGCTTAAGTACAAGAAGGACCATTACAGTCACAAAAAGATGAATTTGTTGATAAAAAATTAGATAGAAATTAATATTAATGAGTGTAGGCTCCAGGCAATTTCAATTCAATCCACAACCACAACTTCTAGCCCGCTGGAGCTAAAGGCCTATCACATAAACGTTCCTCCATACTAGCCATAAAATGTCAATAAAACTTGAACCGTAGAATAAAACGCTCTCATGAGTAGTGTATATCAATGGAATTCCTATGATTCATTCATAGGATGCGGGGCTGCGAGCAGTGGGTGGGTGATGTGCGTACAGGCGCGCATCGACTGCAAATCATTGTGGCTCTCCAAGGGCACAGTGCGAGTATACTGTCTTATTGTAACCTTCAAGGCCATTTTACATCATGTATATGCATAGATTGACAGATAAATTGCCTATGTTTAGATAGATGGGCCCGTCAAGTGTGAAGATGAAGATTAGACACGTACAATGGTAAGTGTTAATTTAAAAAAGATGATGTTGGTTAATTTACATTGTTTTTTCTGACCACTCATGGTTGTATTGTGGTTTTTGGTCAAACATTGTGCCTGCCCTACCGTGGTGTTGCATGGCTTTCAACTAGCGTGTTGCTACATTCTTCTGGCTTTGACCGGGTTAACATGCGATGAGTTCCGTTTAGCCACATGCACTTGTAGTGTGGTAATGATTTTCAAGCCATGATGAGCCCAATCCAGCTGTTGTATATGAGTAGTCATTATTTGCAGGTTGCAGGCGGATCTATTGGCATGTCCGCTGCTGCAGATTGTCGTGACGGCGCGTGACGGTGGCGCGGCGCGGGCGCAACGTTGCGCAACAAACAACGCACTCAACCCGCTTTTACTCGCCGCTCGTTTACATGGAACGCGTCAATTACGTAAAATTGTATCAAAAATTGTATTCACGTACCAACTACCGCTGGTATGTACTTGCAACGGCTAGTTACCACATCTCTATAGAAAACTCGATAAAGTAATGATTGTTATTTAATTAGCAGTTTACAATATCTGATACAAGTGTAGATATCGGTTATGAAATGGTACATCTCATTGTAAATATTCATTCAGGTCTAATAATAATAGGGCTACACGGCCGGTCATTAAAACAATAATAACACGTTATGCCGGTAGTGATATAGCTTAGGATTGTGTAACATTCCTTTTAGGGTTGCATAATATAAGGAGTATCTATCACACGAGTATTGAGTGTTAATATTTGTATAAGCCCGATTTCAGAAATGGTCCCATTTCTCTTTTGTCTTCAACTCACTGTAAATCCGTTTAATTTTTACCTGTGACGCTGGAAATGGTTGTTCAAAAATAAATAAAAATAAAGATAATTGGCTGCCTAATTAACAGATAATTATATAAAATCACTAACTGAACGACATTCCTTGGAGCCATCGTACTCTATAATAAAACAACTACCCATCGTTACAATCAGTACAGTCAATTGTTTTTGGCAACGGAAAAGTGTTAATTTGAAACATTTGCAGTAGTAAATCCGCGCAGATGGAGCGGAGTCTACTTATGCAAGACAACGCTACTTTTACTTTCATCGTGACGCGGCATCATAAAAAACACAAACGTTTTTCTCACAATAACACAGTTTTTGAACCGCAAACGTTGTATAGGCGAGACTCGACCCGGCTAGTGCGCGATACTTTGCATACACTGACATTGGCCCTGATATTTGAACCATAGTTTAGAGTGATCGATTATGTCGCGAACCGAGACTTATGCAGCGATAATGGTAATTATGTAGCCATTAGGACCCGTATGGTGATAATTTTAAGCACAAGAGTGTATGACGTCATCTGGTGGCCGGTTATCACAACACAACCCACTTTACGACCACATAAGGGTTTGTGGTACAAGGCTCTTTAAAATTCATGTCGGGATCATTTTAATGGAAACGGAGTACTACGGAATGAAAAGCGTAAATAATTTTAGTGGAAAATGAAATGAAGTGGAATATACTCTCTCTTTAAATGAAGGTACGTACCGAGAGATTAATTCGAGAAATTTATCAGAATCCTTGGAGCTTAACGATATTATTTGAAACTGGCTAATTGTAAGTAAGTCGGCTGTAAGCGTGAATGCTGAGCCTGAGACAGTAGATTAGACTTCAGACTAAAATTATGTAAAATGTTAACAGAAATTTCATGTTCAATTATACGTAAAATGACAATCGTCGAATCCAAGTCGAACGATTAGGTAATCTCGAGATAGTATTGTTATAAGAAAGAAGTTTAACATCAAGAAGTATTACAATAAAGTATCACACCGGCAATTTCATCTAAAAATCGAATAAATCAAGTAATGCGTGTTTTGTAACCGTAACTAAACATTAATTAAACGTATTAGGTAAACGAACATTTCTTCAGAAAACAAACAGTGCTTCGGTCGACGTCGCTTCGCCCTTGACATTTCGTTACACTTCTCCGGTCTCGGCATCGCTTCAACAGACCTTTAACTAAATGCCTTCATCTTCCAAACGAATATATTTCAAATCTAAATTGTTACTAATTATTCACGCTCACATCACTAAAAAATTAATTCTTTATTTTTTATATTCTGATGACAGGTAGATAATAGCTAGGTTATGTGTTTGACCTAAGCTCCTTCTAGACGTTTTCTTTATAAGTGCCTTAAGTCTTAAGTCAGATTGAGTGAACGGGTTTGGTGTAGTTTTATGATGCATCAAGATTCGCAGATTAGAAGTCTCGTTGTTTTTATTTTTGTAATTAATCTTTGGACGGCCTTTAAGGAGATCAGCGCGTAACAATATTATTCAAGTAGCTCGAAGATATTAACATTTTCGGATTCAAGGTTATCGGTGTAAAGAGCAACAGTTCTTCCAAAAAATGTATCGAATCGAGAAACAAACTTGGTTATTAAGAAATATCTCAATTTGCTTAAAGTTGGTGCCTTTTCGAAACACTCATTAAAAATGGCTTTCATAAGCACCTTTATTGTGAAGTGGGTTCATGTAGATTTTATTGTCACATTACAAAGTTAACGTCCTCTACTTAACTTGAGTCGTCCAATAAAGAGCTTTGCTGAAACGAACGACAGAATACAGTTACAGTCACTTTTGTGTGTAAACTTAAGGTATAAACGTATTTGGTTACAAAACTACAAAAGGTTTGTTCAAGCTGTTTGAATTCCTTAAGCAGGTTATACTGTCAGTAGAGGGTACCGGTGCAATTTATGTTATTTTAATAAGCTAACATGAAGTGAATTTTAAGATTGACGATATTTTTAATTACCTAAATAAAAACAATCATTTGTCGTGTTTGACTAACAGTTTTTTAATTATAAATGAAGGCAACATTCAGAACGGCTGCAACAGTTGCTATGTGCACACGTGCTTTGTTAAGATAGACAAGATAGTGTAATATTAAGGACAGTGCTGTACCGGTATGTGAGTTCCGGTAGCCGCGGTACAATCGGGCACACAAGGTCGGCGCCACTCGCGCCCGCTGTTTTGTTGCCTGTCAATCACTATTCAACTACTCACACCTTTGCGTGAACAACATGTTTGTACGTTCCACTGTTAGTGCTAGACTTTAGTTTCGGATTAGTCCTGTTTGTATTTGAAGCTTTGGAACCTTGTTGATGTACAAAATATGAGCTCTTTTTTAAAGTGAATGTAGTTTTTTGCGTGCATGGAAGTTTTGTTTCAGCTTTCGGTTTGCAACGACTTCCAGATCGACCGGTTGCAAGTTCTCTCTGTGATATTTATCACGTTGTCTCTCCATTTCATTTTGTCCTTATTATCTAAGTTAATTGAATTAATTTAAACGCAGCGCCATTTACTATGGTAGATAAATTAAGATTTTGATCCCAAATTTATTATTTACTTACGCCTGAAAAACAAACAATATCATAATTAAACAGCTCTTTTACACGTTTAAGTGAGGTTTATATAAAAATGTCGTCTCTTCAGTGAGTACGATTCCATAGATAATGTGTTTAGTAAATATATGTATGTACGGAATGTTACTTTCATACAGTCAGTATTACATGTACAAAATTCAAACTTGTGATTGCAAGTTTTCAAAGGTTTTGCTAAATTTTTGTTTCAGTGTCCAATTTCCATTAGAATCCAATGATAATAATAACTCATGGTAAATTAATTTACGGAGGGATTTGTTGGGAATCATGGTCAATTTTCTGAGTTCAGTGTTGGACAAAAAATACATATGATAGATGTTTAAGACTAGTATAGGGTATGATTGAAACTATTTTGATTCGCTTGATTTAAAAATAAAATTAATAGTGTTCAACCACCATAGAAACATTAAACTATTATATCTATAGTAGCCACTTTCGAGGCTGCCAATCAGATTAAAATTCATAGTTACAGTCATATGAAAATTCCCTAAATTAAAATGTAATTAAAACTAGATTAGAAGAAAATTGTCAGCGATTGTTTGTGTCACAAGGTCCTTACAAAAATGATTGTTTACAATTTTGTCTCCGTATTGCCACACGTAATACATATGTAAAGTCATATCTATGTCGAAATTGCACTATATTTGTACTGGGTTGCACTAAAAACAGCATTAGTTTTTTTACCATAAATAGTGAATATAAATGTCACTTTCGTAAGAACTTAAACGTGTCCATGAACATGACAAATTGTTGTTAGAGTCATTTAATGAGATTATTTGGTTTCATTCATGACGTCCCAATAAATGCATTCGTGATTAAGCCTTTTACAACCCAGAAACCAGACTCGAAGCCTCTTATTCCATTGCACTTGGGACCACTCAATCAATGCGGCACTAAATTGAACAGTACAAAAGTAATAGACATCGTAGATGTGCAATATAATAGATATTGATGTACATCTGATTGTTCTACTGAGCTGGTTTTACGGTGCTTGGTCCATATTCCAGCTGTACGGTTTATTTTGCAATAACTCGGTTATCCGCACTTTCAGCGCACAGTGAAAGCACTAAGGTAAGTGTGTAAGTAAGCCGAAAGCCTTGTCCTAATTAACTACGACAAAATCAGGTTCCACAACAGGTGCTAACTTGAACAATTTAACCGGACATAAAGAATTATTACTTTTATGATAGTTAAGTTTTAATTACTTTATTTGTTAATTGTGCTGACAGAATATTTATAAGGCAGCCACCAAAATTTATTTCCGACTGCGGTATCATAGTTGGTATCTTATTTTAGTGTTCACTTTCGTACGAAACATTTTAATAATGTTCAACTACTGCAATAAAATACATTAACTTGCTGTTTTGATGATAATTAATAGAGTAGTAACAGCTATTTCGTAGTTTCGTGAAAGTTTCAAATGGTGTAACTATCTGAATATCTATACGCCAGTATTATGTGAAAACGTATAAAAAACGTAGTTACTATACGAAACGGAGTTTGTCACAACAAGTTTTGAAACGATCCCGGTGTGGTTTTAGACGAACGCGTTGGTTTTAGAAGCGGAACAAATTGACAATCGAATTACGAATTCCTGCGTCGGCGCCACTATTTTACAAACATTACATTCTGACTGCAAAGTAGGTCGTGACAATATGGTTTTGAATGTCTGATGTTACCATTCGCAGGGAGTCATTAGCGATCATTCGTACAGCGCCGACCATGATTGATGACTTTGATGAGTATCGATCGTAATAATATCGCAATCACTTGCAATAGAATAGAATTATTGTTTTGTAAAGTTGTATGAACATTTAATAAGTTCAAGTGGAGCGTAACAGTGCGGCGGTTTCAAAATGTTACATCTAAACTTAGTAACACTCTTGTTGTCGACAAAATCGTTTCAAATCAATCTCATGTATCGATTGTTCCGCAGTAGGTGATTTATCTAATGGCCTGGCTAGACAGCTTAAGATACGGCAGCACCAGCGGAACAGTTATAATAATTACCAGCAGCCAGTCGTGCCTTACATCATGTACTTATACATTGTTATGTACTAAAAAGCTAAGCAATTAAGCTCATAACAAGACGTAGTTTGTTAGCAGTTATAATCTTATTAAGTGAATATTCTAGGTACAATGTGTACTTAATACGTGACACGTAAGGGGGTCAATGAGCAACAACACCGTACGGTAATCATATAATACTGTATTGAATAAGGTTTTATAATCTCACAAAACGTAACGTGCTGTAACGATTCAATTCATTTGAGGCAGAAGGGAGGATGGCTCTCAGCGGTGCTTACTGTGCATGATGGCGTGCAATGACTCCGTCTTAATTAATTGCACACATGGCCGTCAGTCGTATTACAACCCATTACGGCGGAGTGGTTCTTATCACAAGACATTTGTAAATGAAGCTAATTTTAGACTGGCGGCGCCGGCGCGACCAGCTCGTTGACCTATCAACTTGCAACTGAGCCATTCATTCGTAATATTTAATTTCAATATAATTACATGTCAGAATGGTGTTGCACTTTCAGCATTATTGCCTGCTTGCCTGAAATGTATTATGAAACTGCAATAATAAAGTGGTTTAAAGCCTCTAAATATCTATTAAGAAAATGCTTGATATTGGTGAACGCTGCAGTCGCATAAAAACGTGACAAACTGCGAATTTGTAAGCGCAGTTCGGTGCGGCAAACTCTCTCTAGATGTAATATCAATTTGTCCGATGGCCTTGGCACACTAACGTATTAGAGTTTCTCTCAACAAAATGGGGGCAGAACGTTTTGTTTGTAAGTTAAGATGAGAGCGTGAATCGTCCGGGAAATCCTAGTTGCAGCGTCGCGTCGCGTCAACGTAACACCTTCATCGAGCCACTCATTAAACCGTCTGTGCGAAGTTTGTCGCAATGTCTGTTCACCTAAAACATTTTGTTTACAATGGTCCTTTGAACGGCGGTGGTTTGTCAATATAACTTGTTAAAACAAATGAGTGGGTACGTGCTAATTTGGTGACTGACGTTATAAGTGTGTCGTAATTGCGAGTACTTAGCACGTTAGTGGTTGAATCAAAGCACTATATCTTAAATAAGTGCTTGTAAGATTAGACAGATACTGACACGTTAATTGTAAGTTGGTATTATAACAATGCATTGGCTCTCAGCGCACAAAACCAATAACATGTGACTTTCATAATCCTAGCCTCATTTCTATTTGATAGGTACATAGAAGTAATTGCTACGCATGACAAAAACTACATTGGGGTTGGGGTCGTGTGGCTACTTAGCTTATAAGTTTCACACTATTCATATCTACAATCTACATAATATATTACGTGTATAGTAGGTATATGTGCAATAATCCTAACTTTTGGTTGAGAGGCCTCAGTTCAGAATATAGCCACATACAATATTTCAAAGCAGATGGATACAGGAGTGTTACTAGTGATTTGCGGTAAACCGTAGAAGAACAAATCTGTCATACGTAAGTAGCTAGACCCTGAGTAAAGTAACTTGTAGGTTAAACAAATATTGGTTTCGCCCACTTAACACAGAAGCTACTGTGCCAAATGTTATAGAGAGAAAGCAACTTATATTGGATGTGGCAGTCTTTTGTCTCTATCAGCATTTGAAAAGAGGGTCAACTACCCGAGGGGCATAGGATTGACGTTGAGAGCTCCCGCGTGTCTAGTTGTCGAATTATGAATGGAAATATTTGTGGCATTTTGGTAAAGGGTTTACTTTGTATAGGACCGACACTTTTCATTGTTGAGATGTTGATTTTACGGGTATAAATAAAATTGTATAATAACTTCTAGTGACATATAAGATTTGTAACAGACAAGGGAAGTGTTTTCTGTGATAACTTAAAGATTGATAACGCTAAATGAAACGAAATAGGTACCTATTTCGGAATCTTTCTTTCAGAATCCTGTCAATTAGTGCTCCAATAGACAGGTTAGATGTACGATATATGTAAGTATCTTACCTCAGTATAACACAAAGCGCAATGAGGCCGTGTGGCTAGTCGCTGGCCACTCGAGAGCCCGCCCGCATGGTGTCGAGTGTTCACGTCATAGCACTACCGCGCGACACCGATACATCCGGCGAATCATGTCCTGGAACAAATACATAGTGGCCGTATTAGTATAGAATTTAACTTCATATTAAGATATATTGAGGTTAAGCAATATTTTATTGGTATTTATGTCGGATGTTTACGTTCTGTTTGTTTCAGGAAATAAATAGGGAGTTGTTCTGGGTGTATGGCGATAGGAAGAGGTGTATGTGGTAGGCTTTTGATATGTATGTGTGGCGATTGGCGATAAAAAATAGTCTTATTTCTCCTACTTCTTCATGGAAAACTGTCATATTCGTCATTTATGTCATTGTAAAGTATAGTGAAATCCAATTAATGTTACACAATACGTGATATTAAAAATAAATAAATATATCGACCTATTCATATATCCTATTATTAACTCGTAGAAAAGTTAATAACAAACAAATATAAGAACATAGAAAAGCAATTACCGGCTATGTAACAACAAAACTGTAAGCTTTTGTGGTATAATTAATTGTTTTGAAACTCCTGTATACTGAAAATCAATACAATGGAATTGGCTTACAATTCTGCACGCGCCTGTTGGTCATTTGTTTTGTAAAATAAAATAAATAATAAATAAATAACTATTAGTTTTACTGAGATTAGATATTGTTCAAATAAAGCGAGTTATGCTAACTCTAATCTCTCTAATCTCCTGTTGGTCATTTGTTTTGTAAAATAAAGGTAGGTGACTAAAAGTTGTATTGAAAGGGAACTAGTTTTACAGGGCACTCACCCTGCGACCGTGAGCTAAGGAGCACACGGAAAATGTAAACTGGGTTATTATATTAAAAATTGTAATGTTGTATGTAAAATTCGTGTGGATGATAGCACATCCTTGTTGTAGTTTTAAGAAGGTGACATACATCGAGGAAAATTGGTGCTGATATTTTTAATATTTCGATTTTGTTACAAGATAGATACTATTATGATTACCAAGTAAGCGCAGTGGATAGTAGGTTAATCTGTTTATCAAAAATCTTTGTAAGGATTTCAATTTTAAAAGTTTTCATTTTTTCAACTTTAATCTAAAACAAGCATAAAATCGATAATCCTATGAAATAAGGCAGAATGAAGTATGTTAACCTGCTGGCCTCTGTAAACTATCGACATAAAAACGATATTGATTAGCGTAGCCCACAGAAAAGAGAAATACTGGCATAGCCACTACGCGTGGCTACTACGCGTAGCCACTACTACGCAGTAGCTCAGTGATTGACTTCTGAAAGCTATTAATAGAACAATCATGACGTCGCTGTAGGTCACGGAGTCGTTACCTATGGCCTCAATGGGGGTCACTTGTCGAGACTACAATGCTCAACCTGTCAAACGCATTCACTGATTGTTGCCTATTATCTGATGACTTTTACATAAGTTGGAATCATTATAAATTATACCTCTAATGTTGACGGCGACAGCGGACAATGGCAATCAGATATGCCTGCCGTTTTATAACTATCAAATGGCAATATTCTAAACGTACAGACATCGTACTATTCTATCTTAAATAAACGACGTTTGCGACGATGAAATCCTTTCAAAGGTCACACGAATTACGTAATAGGTCTGCTTAGCCGACTTTTTGGGAGGCGCACGGGAAATGCCAAATAGTCAGAATACGTATCTATGGGGACAAATCAAATTATTTGCAAAAATCTGGTTTTTCTTAATGGGCTATGGCGAAAGAGGTTGGGTCATCTCATTAAGGTGATTGAGAATGTTAAAGTTGATAACTCGTCGAATGCCATCCGACCGGTTGATTTTAATGCCGGCGGTGCCCGCGTGCACGCACGGGCTGTGATATAATTTGCTAAATATATTATTGTTCTTTTTATTATCCTTTAATTTGTTTCTAGGCGACTGACCAGCCATAAGTGAGTGGGCGAGTAAACGTCGTGAAAGTAGTCAATGTGTCAATAGGTAACAAATACAGACAAGCAACGAGGTCGTAATTAACAGATCGATATCAAATATACCCACACATAATTGATTTTTAAGATAGGTATGAGTACGATAGCGAGATCGTTTTTCTGGGTGACCTGACTATTGTCCGGTGAGGTGGTGGTACAAAAAGCCGGAGTTTCAAGGCAGGACGCGGGGTCGCAGGCCGCACGCCCCGACCTCGCTAGCCAAATAACAAACCAATCGCATAATGTAATAATTGCTCACCTACCGTGAGCAACTAACACACAATACGTAAACAATACTAGGAAAGTTATTTTAGCTCGTTTACCACGCAGGGTGCCGGCTATAGATAACGTATATGGCTCAATCTTAATAACAAAAAGTGCTGACGGCTGCACTCCACATAACTGGAGCACATTGCTGCAATTAATCGAATAACTATTAGTTTTACCGAGATTAATGATATTGTTCAAATAAAGCGAGTTATGCTTTGTTAACTCTAATCTCTTGGACTAGGTGCTTAAATATGTTGTTAAGTAATGGCTAAGTTGAAGCATATGTAAATCGGATTACTGTTTACCTTGCAACGGGTTTAAAGATTGGTGGGCAGATCAAGTAAATGTGCAAGCTCACAGATTGCTCACCGTGTGTGCACTCCATTAGCGAAACGAATCGTAATTCATGTTATTTGCACGTTTCATCCTCATTGTTAAGCCTTCAAACCTTGACGAAACAAGATTAAGGCTATTCTTTGCACAATTCGGTAAGTGCGTTACAATCATCGAGTTTCCGCATTTCAAAATCAAACAATAGCATTTTTGGCCGGTAAGTAACACGGCAAGACGTGGCTGAAATAAAAACTGTTTGTTCATTTTGTTTTTTAAACGAGTTCTAAGGATAACGAGTTGTCGTTAGCTTATTGGATCGGTATTCGCGGTCATTTTTGTTGCAGTTTTCCTGGTGTGACAATTGCGATCGGAGGTATTCCTACAGAGTCGCGTGCGTTGCGTTTTCACTTAAATGGAGTTTCGTTAGCTGTGCACGCATTGCTTAATCGTCATCGTTTTATTGAACAATACATATTACGCTGGGTACACATCAATGTGATGTCACGAGTAGTAATGAATGTGAGTGTACCTGAGCGGTCAGTGCCAATACGACAGCAAATACTTGAAAGTTTAAAAAGGTTATGTAAAAATATATGCAGCACTGAATCTAAACTCTCTACCTTTTATCTACGAACATTTTTAAGCTTTAAGACTGTCATAGACAATTATTTAAAAAAGTACCTAAAGCTTATTTTACACTCGGGTAAAACTAAAAAGATATGCAGATATAAGAGGGCATATAATTTTGAATAAAGTATGCGCGCACATCTGCCGTAAATAACGGACTTAATTATTGAACTAGACATACAATGGGCGCATAATGCTGGCCGTGGGAAAGGAGCTGACATTTAGCTGTGAACGCGACCGAGCATCTTCGGTTACCTAACGACACGCCAGAGACACTACACCTCTTGTAGGGCACACCAATCATTCAAATGTTTAATGGTTTCACATTTACGTCTGATGGAGATCTGGTTATTCTACAGATATATTATTTAATATCTAAAATCGCTAAGCGGTGATCAGAATAACTGGCAGACTTGGGTGTGATTAGTAAAGTTGGAAATGTTACTTTTGCGTTTACTTTTGTATGTTTTATATGATAACACATACACCATACACTTAGTCTCACGCCCTGAGCCTAGCCTCTCACGCAAAACACAGACGTTTCTCTACTTAAAAACATATTTTCATTTTTATTACGTATTCCAAAGTAACGATACATTATAAATGATAAGTTCAATAGCGCAGTCACAACCATTTGTTATGTTCTTGTTTCACAAATTGAACAGTTTATTTCAGAACAAAATATTTCTCTACAGCATTGCTTGAACTAAAACTTTACCTATTTGTTTTACTTTTCGAAACTAATGGATATTGACGTTTTCAAGATCGAAGACAATAGAAATATTTCTGCTGGTTAGATAACGATACATCTGTTCCATGGTATTTACTAATAGTTATCAAACGGTAGTCGTTTGTCTTGTATTGGAGGTGTCATACATCACTAGTTGGTTCAACAGTGAGTTTACAAAGTAGGTCTCAGTAAAACAGTAGCGCTTCTCTATTGTCATGGCCACGAGATAATGTCAAACACAATTTGTAGTAGTCGAACATATTTGTACGAGTGAAGTTTCAAAATGCGTAAAACTAAACAACTTATGCGGCAGCTTGTAACGTTTTGCGATGGCTTGCGAAACGCTAGCGGTCCGTTGATGGAATGCACGATATATGTGCTAACTAATATTATACTTTATGTAAATAGAAAGGCATATCATTAACAACTTTAGCGTTCATTCATTTGAATACACTTTAAGTGACATTTGAAGTGAGTTAATTTGAATTAACCTCAATTTCGTTACAGTAACGATAAGGTGTTAAAAAGTAATGAGATTTTTCGATACGCTGCATGAACTGAGGTACTGAGGCATGAAAATATTTTATTAAGGAAAAATCTATAATATGCTGTATGAAACTGTTTTGTTTCGTGTTGATGTGATCGAATGACTGGGAGCCTAAGTCCAAATTAATAGTGATGGAAGCTGAAATGTTTATGTATGTTCTTTCACATGTTATGTAAGAGCGGAATCTTAAAAATACCTAGTAACAAGAAAGTCCTGAATATTTACCGTGTACAAAGTTGTAGGCTAAATACCTACTTAGTTTAAATTAACGCTGATTTCATTGTTTGCAGATAATTAGCAAAACATTTAATGACTTGACAGTATTTTGTTGATTGTTTATAAATAAAAAGTGAAACAAGTTATATTACTAGTATTTTAACATTATAAGTACAAGTCGGACTATCTAGTTCCTTGAAAAGATTATAATAAGGTACTTAACATTGGCCCTTCATTGCTCCTCAAAAGGAATAAAAATGTGTTTAACAGTCAATATGCGTGCCCAGGAATGTTATTAATTAAGTTTCAAGTATTTTATGCGTGTACCTCGGACATGAATGGTAATCGTGTAAGCTACTATGTACATATGTATAATGAATGGAGATTGAGATTTTTTTATGTTATAACAGACGGATCACCTGATGGTAAGCAATCGCCGCCGCCCATGGACACCCGAAACACCAGAGGCATTACAAGTGCGTTGTCAGCCTTTTGGGAGTTAGGAATTTAAGGGTTGTTGGGGAATCGGGGACTGGGAAGGTTATATTTTATTTCTTTATATTTCAGGTACTTTTATAACGTACGGCGTATGTCAGTCCCATCATACCCTAATATAATGTTGATCAATGTATCATGATCAATCTATGAAACTTAATAACATCTTCTCATAATCATTAGAACTTGGCTTTGTTAGTATTCTATGAAATGTTCCGATATCAATCTCGTTCAGTTTTAAAGCTCTGAATTACTTCGTCCTGTCAGCCTCATATTTAACACATTCCGTCATCAAATTAACAATGATGCTAATCTACAAGATATAGATATGTAATTATGAGATAAGAATGAATCACAAATTTTATTATTTTCGACCTTTTTATATTGACATGCAGATTTGAGCATCAAAAAGCTCTAAAATACTTTGACTCGGTCTAGAATTTCAAATTGTGATCTCGACATAAGTTGTTTATCTTGTAACCGCTAACTTAAAAAGCATTAAATGTTTATTTAAAGCACTACTTGAAAGTAATACCACTTCATTACTAAGATTCGTAAATCGTCTGCGATCTTTTGCGACATCACAAGATTAATTCAACAGGTTTAACAAAACCAATGACGATTAATCGAAGTAAATTGTATGAAGTTACCAAAACCGATTTCTTAACGTAAAATTGCAATTAAAATTCTTCAAACTGTTTGCGCATTATAATTCCAGGCGTAAATTTAATTATTGTAAAGGTTTAAGTGGTAAAATTTTTACTATAAGTGAAATGCGTTGAAGATTCAACTTGGAGGCTTAACCGATTAAGTTGATTAAGGCAGTAAACCTTACCGGAACTGTTTCAGATATGGAGTTGTGTAAAATCCGTTGCAAAATGTAAACATGATCAGTAAATTACTAGCTTCGGCGCAATTACGCCGGCACGCAACACTTTTCTGTGCATTTGCTAAACCCCGCCTTGGTACTCGTTATTTCATTATGTTTTTTATGAAACTTCTTGTAGTTCACTAAAATCGTTATGTACCAGATAATTGCTTTTCTGTGCGAGTTACAGTTTTTCCAATAAACAGTTACATTATTCTTCAATTATTACGCATCATAAGCGTGTAATCTTTAAGCCAGAGCCTTAATCGTAAACCGATAGTACATTTTTAATATTTGCCATATTATTATGATTTCAACATTTATTTTCGTTGCGCGCCAATAGTAGGTTAATTGGGTTTGGGTCGATTCACTCGTTTTGCGAAACAACTATCCACCTGCGACAAACATGCCTAAAGCTATTTTTTTTTGGCTTCGTTCTTTAAAGGTCGCCATGAATCGTCTTCAAAGGTCAAATGTTTAAAATAGTTATTCATTCAGTCAAATATTTTAATTGGTTGTATTCATCTCGTATAATATGTACCAGCAATAAATTGGGCAAACAAGTCTAGCCGAGTTTCATTTAATGCTCGGAGACAAAAAACATTGTCAACTAAATGACACAGACAATGTAGTAAGTTTTAAAAATAGTCATCAGGTTTATTACTGCGCTTGCTCGAATTTCACTAGAAACTAGTCACGACTTCTTTCAACTTCTGTTTGCCACTGAATTTTTACTTTTTGTGACACCTGGCGGAAGCCTACCGTCACGATACAGCTATTAAATCCGGCAGTCTATTATTGCGTCAAGTTGAATAACATTTTAGCTACGCCTACCTGCACTGGACTGCTACGAACACGGACGTTTATTATCACTGGCTAGCTCAAGTTCCGAGCGCGACTTCTCTTGATCTGGGACTAGTAGACAATCCCAATAGGTACTTCATTTGCCTTACAACTTTGTAATCCAAAATGCTTAAATTGTAACAATAAAATGCCACGATGAACGCTCTGCTGCATTGTGCAGCTTAGTTTTATTGCTACTGAAAATATCAGATGATCGGTTGCGAGGTGCAGCGGAAGGCGAATGGGTAAATATGTCAAGAATGCCGATGTGTAAAGTTTAAATGGAGGAACAATAGAGCGGTGGTGGGTCGCGTGAATATCGCGGTGTTACACTATGGAATGCGGTGCTATTTTGAAAGGGGCACGTGCAAGGTCAAAGGTGCAACCGACAACCGACAGACAGTTGTGTCAAGCAAGATATCCGTTCTAATAACTACGTCTGGAGTTTATCATTGTCTTGCAATAACACTTGCACACTGCGTTGGTGATAATTCATTTGTATTATTGTACTCAATCACCCCCGCATTGATCGACTTTATTGACACGCGTAATTATATCGTTGTTGTTTATAACTTAACTCGTAGTGTACCCAGTTCGAGCTATTATTATATTTTTCTTAAGAAGGCTATCTGCAGACGAATGTAAATAGATTATGTGGTTTGCAAATGCAGTTTGACATTGTTGAGCTTAATGATAGAAAGTTGAGGATGGGAATAATGGGCGCAGTCGTGACAGACGGCGATGGCGATAACTTATCACGTGGACACTTGAATAATTAGCCGCCTGCGCAACGCATTGCCATAGAATGCGCGGATCATGGCGCATGACGCTTGTAACGAGTGCAACACTGTAGCACAACCTATTCAGAATACAACACACTTCTTTTATTTGTTCCAGATGTTACTCTGCTTAAAATTGCAAACAACTACAAGGAAAAACATTTTAAATCGCAATCAAGTAATTTACTTTGAAATTGGGTTTCATGACTGTAAAGTTTCTTGCTACGAAAACGAATAAAGCCACACGATACTTCTAAGTGTTTCTTCTTTGGATAGTCTTGGCGAAAACGTGCCACAAAATTCAAAGAACCGTATACTTTCACTATTTTTATTTATAAAGCGTACACGGCCAAAAATAAATATTTTATGGAAGGCAGTTTAAGACAACTATAACCATATGTTGCCCTATGGTGCAAAAGTTGAAATATAAATATATTATGAAGAGTAAAAGTTACGTATGCGTCGCAGCAGGCGGCGAGTTTGCAAATAAAGCGAAACTCTGCGAATAGTGATTAACTAAAATGGACTTATTTGTAACGACATTGGTTTTCAATTACAATGGCTGGTATGGAGGTGGCATGCGGTGCGGCGTCACCGCTGGAGTATTTACACACGGTGTGGGTCGTCGACCCGCGCATCTCCGCCGTCGCGTGAGCAACTGCCCCGTGATTACTTATCGCCCGTTATTAATAGCAAATAATAATAATTTCATTGTTTGTACACAGTACTACTGCTTTAGCAAAATATATTTAGTCAATTAAATACCTATCTGTTGATAACTATTAATTTATTAGGTAATAAATGTTGGTTAAACGTACCCTATGTATGTATGTATGTATGTGTTATAACACACTTCTATGCCACTGAGCAATGTTATTCTGAAAGCTTGTCTAATAATTTTATAGTAGCTTAGTATATGGATAGTAAATGAATTATGAACGTACTGAAACCATACTGAAGTCTAGCTACATGAGAGAATGGTAAAACACAAACAATTAAATTTTACTGCTAGAAATGACTGTGGAGACAAGACGGGTACTAATTCCTCGTGGTTTCATTTCTTACAGTATAATTACTGCAAGCAACTCTGGCTGAGTGTTGTGCCATCAAAAATAGGACAGCAATTCTCGAGCAGAAGCAACTATTTAATATAATAGAGGATCTTTGTAATCTCTGCCTTCAGTGCGCAATCTCGATTTGCGATCAGTTCTGATAATACGTTGGTTAGAGTAATCAACTGCATTGTTTGAAAATTAGTTTTTACATAAGATTTACGTGATATTTTTCAGGCGAATTATGTAAAGTAATTTTATGATCTCAAATCACGGTAAGCCGGGTTTATATTATCATGTGAACAGGTTTAGTTGTTCAAAACTGAGAATATTATGACTTCCTAGAGATTGAAAAACTTTATGTAAGATCTCATAGTTTAAGATGCACTATCTTTTTGTATTGTTATTCCAACAATTTACGATGTAATGAATACCTCAAATTAATCACGTATAATATAAAAAGGCCAAGGTTCGTTTGCACGTCAAGATGCTGCTTAAAACGGGTTGTCGTGTTAAATAGGTCGTCTCCGAGTGCGGTGGCACGTACAAGCACGTAACGTTGCAGTTGCTTCACCGTGCGCTTGCGTCAGTAAGCACGCGGCGCTGGCGCATCGCGGGGTGTCTTCCGCGACCCGGCGACCTTCACGATCGACAAAACCAAGCACGAACTATCCAATCTTTTTTCTAGCTTAGAGAAAGATGTCTGCATGTTAGATGCCGAACGAGGTCGACAAATTAACCGGGTACAAAGACAGTTGTACTCACGTCAAGTCAGCTGTTCGTTTTGCAATCAACATATTCGGCTTTTTGAGTCATGCTATAATATTTTCGCGATAAAAACTCGTTTAGCATAATGATGAACTTTAACTTTTTGCTTATGTTAATTAAGCCACTGATGGAAATTCATTTAGCAAATTAACTAGTGTAAAATTGTTTTTAATTAAAATGTTTCTAATCAAAACATTAGGAACGCCGATTCAAATACAATTACTAGACAAAAAGTTCGGAAAGCAATTTATGATTACAAAAAAGTGAAGGCCGGGATGAGTCAAAGTCATCAGACATTAGAGAGCCGCCTCGAGGTCGCTGGTCGGTGCGGCCGGTGTGTTGGCCGCATGCTAAACACCTGTCGAAACACCTCGTTATCCAATGTTGCTGACAGAAAACATATATTGCACTACTACTGGACAACTGAAGTATTGTTGAACCATCTACAACAATGTATTGTGTACATTGTTTTGTTATTAGATTGGTATGATAATTTATTATAACATTCTTCAGTATAGTCAGAAATAAATGTTCGATTATAAAGTTATATTACTGACTTAGGTAACATTTAATTTATCAATTGTTAATGCTTTCTAGTGAACATTTCAGTTGACGCAATCAAGGTTATTTTTTGAATTTTTTTAGGTAAAATATTTTTTAAGCTTTCTGCACGCGTTGGGGTCGTGGAAAGTGTTCAGTGAAGCGAGACGCGGGTGCGCGCATTTATTAGTTACGCCACGACTTAGAGGTCGCCGCTACTTGATTGATCGCTTTAATTTCAATTATGTATATATATCTTTTTCAATGATTTGATAACGATTAACAGATTCAACGATACCCATTAAAGTACTTAAACCGGTCCAATTTGCGATTGGTAGTTCACAACCAATTTCCTCACATTAACGTTCGCGCAATTTCATAAGATATTTAGTGCTCCAATATTTTGAAACGTTCGAGTCACTTAGTTGAGATCTATACAAGTTTATTTGCTTTATTTACAATTTTATGTATCGTATGTGGTGTAACTGCTCCTATATGCTTAACATATTAGAACGTGAATGCAAGACTTTAAATGCGAGCAATATTGTTTTATGACTTCGACGGTTCTCGTGAATGCAAATGCTGAGGAATGTTGGTATTGCGTATAAAATCTAAATGTTTTGTTCTGCTACGTGACCAGACTGCCGAACGTCTGACGCGCAGACATTTCCATCTCCGAACACCAATTATAAGTAACATTGATCGGCGATAATCAATGTGTTTATCTACGCGGATGCACTTCAAACAAGGAAATGTTAGAGGTAAAGAAAATTCTTATGAATTTAATCAAGTTTGAAAATGCTTTATAGTTTTACGACTTGTATATTTATAAGGGAAAACGATTTAAAAAACGGTTTCGTTGTTAAATGTAACGTTATTGTATCCTGTTGCATTGCAAATCAGTAGGCAGGGGAAAGCAAAATAATCATGTATGTATAGATCAGTAGACGTTATTCGTGAGTGAAATATACATTGAGTAGTTGTGTTCTATTGCGGCTATTAGTAGTCAGTCTTGTTACGGTTATTTAGAATATAATAATACTACATAACATCATGCCTTTTATTTCCTAAGTGTTTGGCAGACTTGAACTTGTAGCATATAAGTACCTACTTATATGACACGCCTACGAGACAAGCCCCCTTTTTACATGTTACGTTAATATTAGTTCTATATTATTAGCAGCAGCGCGACAATCGCCGCGTCGTGTGTCGCGGAATGCTGCTCATGAATATGAGCTTCTAGCATGGCTTGAAACTAGTCGAGTTCCTCGTCAAACAGTTACGTGAGTGAGCTGATAACATAATAATTAATCTATATTATTAGGTTCCTAATGCTCTGATATTACTGAGAATTCTAAAAGAAAAAAAAAGTAATTACTCGAACCCAGAACTTTTTAAACGGTTTTATTTAGCTTGATCTGTTTGTTTGTTTAGGTCAAATTTAGTGATTGGCATTCAACCCCCTTACTGGCTTGCGATCAATCTGATATTTGGTACACACCCTTAATATTGATGACTATACCAATATAAGCCCAGTAAATCTATTTAGCATAAAACATTTTTTATTGTTTATTATTCTCTATAGTTGACAAGCTCACGCTTGTTAGCATACGGCGATGGAGGTGGTCTATTGTAAGATAATAAAGTAAAAAATAAATTACAATACCTTGAACTTGTAAGTAGATACAGTTTTTATAAAGCAATCTATTTTAGTTCCGTTCTTATTTTAGATTGATTAACATTATTTTATCATTACATCTGGTGATTGGACCATCAAATAACTAAGAAATTATTTCCTAGATGCAATTTGAAACTTGCTTTAATAATAATATCAATTTTTGAATTGCAGGGATGTAATACGTAATAGTAATTATTTATTTTAATATATTTTTTTAATCAAGAACTGGACTGAATTCAATCGAATCTTTGTCATAATTATATTGACAAAATGTCGTTATTACATTATTATTTATCATTTATTAGCATCATCGTCATCATAATCATCACGTAATCATCCACGAGGGTATTCCCCAAGTAATATATCTGCATCCAATTACTCCCTATACATATACTACATACTTACTTATACAATATTCATTGATAAGAAATATTGACTGGTAATTTATTTGATACATATAAAAGAGAAGAGAGATCAGACTATCATTGCCTACTTATATAGTCTAGTAAATTATTTACTTTTTTTTACGTAGGCAATATCTAGATTGATAGCATTACGCCTGTTTATCCTCGAAAGGATAAACAGAGTTATCGTATTGTTATTAAGTTCAATATAACAAGTGATGAGATAAATATTTAAACAAATACCTATTTTATAACATTTAAACTATATCAATTCGCGCGATTCATCCAATTTGATCAATTACTACCAATGTAATGCAAGCTTTAATATGTAAATGAACGCTGGAAATTGCATAAACATTATATGCATAATTTCACGTCAAAAATGTGGCTATGTTCGAATATTCATTGACACAAATGCATCTTGATTGATACGTAACCCTTTGCATGTTTCAAAGTGATAAATTTGCCAGTAATGTTAACTTGGTGTATGCGTAAACTGATTTTATGAATATCTAAGTTGGTAGCTGTTGTCACTGGCACAGCAAACATTATTAGGTAACAAATATCAATAGACAACGTAATGCTTATTTATATAGAACCTGTTACCACTGTTTCCTAGAAGTGTTCGCGAAAACTTATTTACCGGTTACACCTTGGATAGTAGGCTTCTGATATTTAAGATATTAATCAATCAGATTTAGACAAGGCTTCCAAATAAATCTATTTAAAAAACTTTTGATTAAATCTAGATAGAGGCTCTGAAGTAAGTACGACACGTGTCTACAAGAAGTTTGAAACCAGTTCTATGATCCGATTGCAAGCTGATTTAATCACTCGCTCACCGACTGGCCGGGTGACCACATAGCAGTCACTGGCGGGAAACGCGCGACCACTTTCATCACCTCATTAATAATATATAAGAATATCCTACAAAAACAACTACACAAGTGTATGGGCGTGCGTACACACACATATCAATAGGCATGGGAAGGAACATGTTCACAAGAAATAAACGGAAATAAAGATAAAACTTAGGTAGAAGGTTATATTAAATACTAAACAAACGTTGAAAATACTTACGTGCAAGTGAGCGTAACATCCAATATTGCCGGCAAGTACAACAACTATAAAATATTCAAATTCTCATTAACGTTATTGAACTTTTGCAACGTCATAAAATAATTCACGAAAGTTTTAGCAAATCACATCAAACTATCCAATAGGAAGCACCGAAAAATATTAGAACGCGACACGTAGCGGAAAACTTTTTCTAGTCTACGAACTGCCACTGGCGTCGGATTCGATGTCCGAAAAAGAAAAAAGAGCGATATGTGGTGGCGCGCGGCTGGAGTTGGCGAAACTGACGTACGCAGCGCGCAAGCGCCGCCAAGGTATTGTTAAAAGTTACTTTTACTTACGAGACTTGCGGCGTGCTTGCGTCTGCGCCTCTAGCCACTCCGCACGGGGACCTTGCGACCGTCGCGCCACCCGTTTCACTCTTTGTATGACCACGAAAGAGAAAAACAGAGGTCTCTCTCCTCCTCTGTAATACTACCAGGAAAATTTATGTTTACGTACGCCTAGGAATACATAAGAATATTTGTGCAAGATTAAATTATTGCTATGCAAAGTGATGGTCACGGTTCATTGAAATTTTAGGTGAGTATTGCCTTATTTCCTTGCGTGGCAGGGCAATGGAATGAACGGAAAAGTGATGATTACCAGGGCGTCAAACACCGTAATTGTTGCATGGAATTTATTAATTACTGTGAAGTCAACCTAATAACCAATATAATTTGCATTTTCCACTAATTTGTACCGAAGTATTTATTATACAGTAATAAGTAATAGAAGATAATATTATTTATATTCAAAGATTATATTGAATACTCATTTACATGCGCGAGCAATGTCACGTGAGATATAATATTAGTATCGACTGAGTGCATTAAAAACCTTGATCTGAAAGCTGTCTGTTACTAAGCAGTATATTTTATTTAACACGAGCAAGATTGATTAATAAAAAATAATTTAAAGCCCTGGATTTAGTGATAACCGTTGATTAATACGTTACAATTAAAAAGTAATGTGAAATCGAAATACGAGTACAATACGGAAAACCCCGTGTGACAATATTCGGGAAAACTAAAATGTTGTAGATAAATACGAGTAACAAATGACGAGATTGCCTTTAGCGTTGTATGGTACGATTACGGGCAGGCGTGAGTGTGTAATGAATAAGTCAAAGTGCATTATCGTTGACACATTTACCTCCTGGCGAGGTTAATCAAATTGCTGAGTTAGCTAATAAGTTGTGTTTAGCGCCAAAATGCTAAAGAATTGATGTTGCAACCTGTACCCAAGGGTTTGTACCAATCGTATTGTCTATGAGGTGATGGAGTAGTGCGCCTGGCGCAGTCGTGCCTGTAACGACCTCGTACGCAACCAAATAATCTGATCCAGTTGATACGCCCGCATTGATTAACAAATGTACCAGATACATACAGCCTGATTTCAAATTTCTCTAATAGTGACCACAACTTTTTATCTCCTTACGCAATTGTTCGTCCTAAATAATAATTCAAAGCAAGTGCAATCTGATAAACAGAATGTCAAAAGTTGAGATTGGCGTCGACTTCGTGGACAGGATATCAAGGTAGGTAACTATTTGGAAACTATGTGTGCTAGCATTTATTGGTAGCCGCGTTATAATTAATTATTGGTATGAATAGGATAAAAAACTAGCAGTAAAAAACTCGGCTCGTAAAGTCACGTACAGGATATACAGGTAGCAGTTTAATCGTAAGTGAGATATGCGGATAATAATATCAATTTTCAGAATATCCCTTTCAATATAAATTAATCAAAGGGAGTATTTTATAATAATACAAACGAGAGAAAATTTTAATCTGCCGTCACCACTTCACACTGGCAGTATAGTCGACAACACCGAATTGGAGACTCAGTTGCCATTAAGGAAAAAAAAATGTCAAAAATTTTTGATGGAACTTTTAGGTAGTTCTGGAAGTTTCATAAAAAGAAAAGGACTTACATTAATGTACCCTGTAACATCAAATACTAGTTTTCTTTGTTAATATATTTTATGTATGATTTTCGATGAAAATGATATCACATTATGATAATACATAGAGCCACTTGAGTTAAGAGCTTGTCAAGAAAACTGCTCCAATGTATACTAAGAGCATTTCTATAGTGACATCACTGACAGCTCACAAGGGTCGCGTCGTGAAAATATGATCTCGCTTCAGGAACGTTCCGATATTGAATCTAGCAACGTGATTGGTCAGTGATTTATATTTCTTTCAGAGCTGTCAACTGAATATCGGGTTCTGGCAAATTGGTTAAAGTGACTAGACTGCACTGATGGGTACTTCTCGTTTATAAGATTTATTTGACAGATAGTCGTTCATTGAAATATGCCTTCTAATGCTAACGTGTTAACGAAGTACGTCAATAATAATAAAATTAAACAACATTAAAAGCTAATTACATTTTAACGTAAAATCAGGTCGACATTACTTTTACGAGTGTCCCTGTAATTTTACAACTTTTATACATTTCATAAATTTAAGAGCACCGCAAATATTTCACCAACAGTTAAGCACCAATTTAAGCCAGGTGGCAACAGTGACATACGAGTAGGGCACTCGTATATATTATATCTAAAATTAAGTTTTCATTCCCCGTCCACAGCGCTGTTACGAATACCAGGCGTTCAATGGGCTTCCTGTCTGCGCTACTACCAGTTTTTATGTGACTTACGCCTTCCTGATCGTTATATAGGTATCACTTATTATGCGTCTAATTATTCTTTCGTAAGTGGATATGGCCATCGATTTAACTAACAACTGGAAACTATTGTTTGGAGAACACAGGAATTCAATTATTGTGGTTTTAGTATCGGAGTTTCCATCATATGGACGTATTTAAATATATGTGTACCGGGACTTGGTTCGTGAGGAAGCCCACACGTTAATAATAAATTCCGAAGGTGTGTGGCGCCATGATACGGTAGGTTGCGCCACCTGTCAGGCTCGGCACGACCTACCGCCGTGACGCGGTGCAACCAAGTGCCAAGCATTTACCGCGGGAACTGACATTCTATTGAATACGTGTATGAGAAATAGGAGTAATGATACTTTGCTTTTTCCCAATAATGTGGGCTAATAAATATGTGTCGTTAATAACTAGCGATACCGATCTAAGGCGTTGTGGTTAATTCCAGCTTAACAGATAGCAATCAGTAAAGTTGTTTACCTACAGATAGTTATATTTTTTGTAACTACAGTTAAACAATATAACGAAGGTTAGACATTTTATGGGATAAAACTTGAAATTAAACTCAAGGTATTCGCAAAACTATTACTTGCAATTGGCAAGTAATTACTGGGCTAGAGGTCGGCTCACAGATAAACGATCTAGCAAAATGATGTAAAGGGTTCTTTAAAACTTCAGATTTATATTTCGAAAGTGATTTCTTATTTAAACATTAAATTAAGGTTATTATAAGACAAAAAGTGAGAGTGCTCTATCTGTTCGCTACGCCCCTACGGTAACAGTACTTGCCATTTATTAGTTTATTATTCTTTATTTTATTTATAACTAACATTATTATTTTATCAGAATGCATTAGCTTATGATTTAATATCCGCTTGATGTCATGGCCCGGGTCACAATGATATTAAATATCTAATGTATAACACGCGGAAGCAAACCCAGCCAATTAAAGTCCTTCGCCATTACGTATGGAATGTACTTACAATAGCTTTCATAATTACAATGAATTACTAACTCACGTTTTTAATAACATTCAACTATTAACAAATCTCATACATTATTATTACCTTGCACAGAAATGTTATAAGACAAATCATTTTCGTTTAGCCGTGTACTGGTCATTAGGAAAGTTGGAATAAAGTTATGATAAGTTATTTTGTCAACGTCAGCTGACGTGTCACTGCGCAATACACGTTAGTCAGAGTTCCTGACATTTTCAATCAGCCGATGTTCGGCCATAAAAGCTTTAGTCATAGACAAGCTCATGACATGTTAAAGGTCAATGTTACATAGTCGTTATAAAAAAGTAAATTTGAATTCATTGAAAATTGCAGACTCGTGGCTTGTGATCGCTAGTGCGTCTGCACCTTGATTTTGAGGAACGTTTACATTTTTGTAGACCACGAATTATTTTTTAATAGACATTTCCATTTATATTTTGAAAAAACCTAAAATAATTTACATGTGTAATTAATACTGCAGGTCAAGTCCGTACTCAGTGTCATTTAATAGTCACTTAACCCAGTTCTTAGCATTTTTTTTCGATACAAAATCTTTACTAAGTAATATTTTAAGTAATCATTTAATGTCTGAGAGTGCGGCAGGTAGTGATTAGTTTTTTTTGGTTTGTGACAATGCATTTGCTTTGTTCAGTGTAGGTAGAGTTAATAACTTTAAAGGAAATGCGGACATAATGATTATAAAAGATATTAATAACGCATAGGAAATACTGACAATGAACTGAAACACGGTAATTAATATTTTTATGAAGAACAATGGTAATTCATCATTAGTCGAGCTTATTGAAAATGTTTTTGCAATAAATTTTATACCGTTTATTATCGAGTACATCCATTTATTACAGAATGTTTTGCAGCTAAGCCTGAAGGATAATTAATGTTGTTATGAAGGGAAATATGCAGTGGACGAACAGAACAACCTATAATTAAATGTCATTATGTCATCTGTAAGCTCCATTCAAATATTGTAATAAATCATATCTTGGAATTTTATAAATATCCTTCTTCTTTTTTAATTATTTTGGCCTTTTAACGTCGTGTCGTTTCTTTTGTTGTTTTAACTTGATTGTCTCTGTTTTTAATTTTATTTTATTTGTGTATAACGTTGGAGCCTCTTTGGTTGATTAGATACAATATTATTTATCGTTTTAGTTGTTAGATGTGTCATTGAATTTGGATTGACATTCTTTTTTGTGAAATAGGTAATTATTTAATAATCAAATCTGTAATCTACTTATGTCCGATCTCCGAACCAATGAAATGGAATAAATAGATACCGTAACACAGAAGACTATTCTAGTCCAAGGCAATAAGAGTTTTTTTTTGAAACCTACTAAAATTATGCCTGCCTATAAATTTACGCAAGCATGTACTACTGCATCATTGATTTGTTTTCTAAATGAGCAGACAGATCACCTGATGGTAAGCAATCGCCGCCGTCCATGGTTGCCGGTTAGGAATTTAAGGGTTGTTGGGGAATCTCTCTTCGTCACTCATACAACGCACGCGTTGTATTACATGCATGGCTCGCATTAGTGGCCACACTATTGATAAATTATCAATGATGTAGTTCAACTTATAGCTATTATTTAACACATTACATACACCTATTCGCTTTTCGCCTAACATAATGACATTGATACTATAAACATAATTACTTTTATTAGCAAAATAAACATTGAATTCGATTAACGAAACCAAATAGCGAATGTCATAATATCCTGTTATTTCTCTGCAGGAAAGTTAAATACAAGATAAGATAATTATGATAATGTATGAATATATTGCTGTAATTGAATTAAATTGGTTCTCGACTTATATAGAGACATCAGCAAGTTAACCTACTCCAATCAGTAAAAATTTTTCATTGGATTTTTGCCTCTATATCAAAACGATAAAGTTGAAAATTTGATAAAGGATCTGATAGAAAGGTGTAGTTTGACGTGCTGTGTAATGGTATAATGGTATAGACGTGATAAATATCTGTCATCTAATAAATCAATGGACCTTGCACCTACAAGCCTCGCTAAATAGATTTGGTCCAAGTGGGTGGGTTTACAGTTAAGTAAAAATTAATTCGGTCAAGTGCGGGTTAAGCTCACGAGCTTGAGAACATTGTTAGTAGATTTATGACTCACATGTATACGTAACTATGCCTACATAATATTATGCGATAAAATATTGCGATTCGTGAAACCTTTCATTTTTGACACGCGTATTTTGTGGTTGACGAAATAGAGAATTGCAGCTGGCATTTAACTTGAATTTGCACTGTGCACTTGACTGCGCGGTTTGTGTTTTGGCTGGGTAACCGACTGCCGCATAACGTGTAGCGGGTTCGATTCCCACACGGAGTAACTCTTTGTGTGATCCACAAATTGTTGTTTCGGATATGGATGTCATGTGAATGTGAACGCAGCTACGATACCGGACATAATCCTAGTGTGCAATAACGGTTAAAAACGGTTAAAAAACCATGTATTTTTGTCGATTGATTTGTGGTTTAAGGATCTAAGGTTTATAGGCGCTTTTTATAGGTAGTAATGGTCAGGATATTTGATCATAAAGTATTTAAGAGTTAGTTTTTATACTAAAAGTCTTAATTAAGGTCTACAGTCCATAGAAATATTTGTTTTTCTGCACTTACAAAAATTAACTTCTGCTAAGTATACCTACTTTAGGTTTTAAAGTATTACAAAATAACCAAAAGTTAAATAAAATATTAGGCTCCCTATTTTATATGAAATGTTATAATATAGCTTTTAGTTAACGAAATCTGACTTATTATACGAGAAGGAAGAATCGAAGCCAATATGTTTCATAAAACAAAATTTGGCATCAATCCAAAATTAAAGATGAGAATGTGTAAAAATATATTATGAAGGAAAGAGAGGAGAAAAGAAATAATAAAAGATGAAAATATTAGACATGCCACGACACAATGGATTAGAGGAAAATATATAATACAAAAAAAAAAACTTACAATAAAAAACTGTTCAGAGAGAAATTCCAGTGTCCGAAATGGATGACAGAAGTGTTTATTAGGCTTTTTTTCTTCTAGTATGATAAACCTTAGAAAATAGTAATTAAAATATAATATTTATATGAGTATTTTTTATGTACAGTACTTTCTTCATCGCCAGTAAAACTTAGTCTCTAATAAACCTTTTAAACTGCGATCTCCAACTGTGCCAATGAGATTATAGCGTTGCCTTTAAGTAGAGGAGGCATCTTCATCGCCAGTAAAACTTTGTTACTGGTTCTCTAATTAATTTATTACCTTTTAAACTGCGATCTCCAAATTGGCTGCCAATGAGATTATAGCGTTGCCTTTAAGTAGAGGAGGCCCGTAGGCCAGCTGAATAAAACCCTGAGCATTGTTACATGGTTCTCTGACATACATTTAGTGTCAGTGCAAACGGTCGCATTGTTTCACAGCTTAGCTATTACATCTTCGTAACATAGCTATTATACATCTCTGATGGAAAAGTACTCTAATAAAAGTCTAAATCGCATCACTCATTTAATGTAATTCAGTATTTATATTAATAGAGGATAATTTTAATGAAATTAAATTGTACATTTTATGTCAGCTGATTGATATGAGATTCATTTAGTATGGCTAAAAGCACATAATTTAATTTCGTTTATTTTGTTGAATCGATGATGTACATAAATGCTATTAACTAATAAAGTAAAATTTTATAATTGCGTATTTATAAAGACTTTTGCGCGGTTTCACCCGTTCTACTCGGCTTCGATTGATCGTAGCGTAATAGTTTCAAAGATTTGCGCGTTCAAACTAACAAATAAACTCTTCAGCTTTATATATTAAGTATAGATAAGGTACAAATTTTCACACAATTTTCTACAATTAAATACTAAATGATTTTCGGGATCAAACGGTCTAGATGATTTTTGGAAGAACGCTTAAATGCTCGCTTAAGTAATAAGTCATAAAAAATCCTCTTCTAAATAATGATATCGTTCTCGTGCAATCCAAATAGTAGGTTCACGTAGCAACATTCCGTCTCAGAGAATGTTGACCTATGAAATATTTCCAAAAATATTTAGCTTGTTCTTAATATCAAGGCGTGCATACAGAGCGACAGCTTTACATATTGTAATTTATTATTTTCTTGTTTCTTTTAATGCAAAATCATGTAAAATACTTAGTCATAGCTTTGTCTTTTGTTGAAAGAAAATTAAATTGGTCAAGTTATATTGACTTTACTTACTATACATAAAAAGTACTCTTAACTGACGAGCATGCATGATAAGATTGATGAGTGTTGATGAAGCGAAAGAGGTATGCATGATTCTTAGCAATTTGCGTTCCGCTGTCTCTGTTTACCCCCATGGCAGACAGGCATGAAGTTATGTATGTATCTATATTGACTTTTTCTATGTGTTTATTATAGTTATGAGATGTAGATATAAACTCTAGAAGAGCACGTATCCATAATCGATTTTGTTATTGAAAGTTGCATTAGTATCAGATTTTTTATAATAAAATGCCAACTCAATATTGACCTTTCATCTTAAAATAACTTACGATTTACATACTTAGACAAAATTAGATCCCCAATATTGGTTTTTTGTCCATCTCGGAACCGATCCTTAAAACCAATCAAATATAAAACAAAGTAACAAAAAATAAAAGGGAAATCGAGATATTTATTCAAATCAATATGTATAATTTAAAACATTCGTCATCTCTCAAAAAAGAAGTCTAATAATCAATTATGGGTCATTAAAAAATCGATATAAACTTTGTCTTTAATTTTATGCAAAGCCATGACATTGTTATTTTTTTCATTTTCTACAATAGAGCGTAGACAATTTGTATTACATGTTGCAGTGCAGTTCAGAACTAAGCATCGAATTAAAAAAATGAATAAAACGAAATATTATCTTTTATTATGATGATCACATAGGTTTAGGTCACAATTTATGACCTGGTAGACTTTGTCATTATCATTTTATTATTTATTATTATTTTTTTATTATTTATCTTTTTTGACTTTATTATTATCATTTTTGTCATCGTTTACGATTGATGTAATTTGGAATAGAAAGTAAACAAGGTATATAAATGATTTACAATTTAAGTGCCTGTGACTCATAATCGCTTTTCTTTGTTGTAATCCATACTTTTTAATTTTTAATTATCGTTCCATAATGCTCTTTATGACTTATTAATTAGCGTAGGATCATTGAAAAGTAGTAAACTTTAATTTATAGAGTAGTAGCACAACTTAAATGAATATTCATAGACACGATTTTAAATAATTACGTGATAATGAACGCTTTATGGCAATTTGTCATGTACAATATCAAAAAAATATGTAAAATTATTATATAACTATTATGATTCTTAGTTTTTACTTTTCGAATTAACATAATTTATAAATCAATCTTGAATGGTGATAATTTTTGTGTTACGTTAGTCTCTTTTCTAAAATCCGTATTTCGCACGGTTTCTGAAACAGTATTGTGTGAGTGATATTGGCATTTGGCTGTAACCGGAGTCGAATCGAACAACACGAGATCTGTCGAATACCTATCTTGTGAACATGTAGTGAACGGCAAGGTCGCGAGGGTATAAGTTTCTTTCCAATTTTATACACACGTATTATCTTAGTTGTACATGTGTATTAGTGACGTTAATAAATATTTTACAAACTGGTATTCTCTTATTACCAGCCAGCTATACGGGGCGTGATCGAAATCGATTGTTTATGGCGTAGCGTGTTTTTCTAAATGTCGTTATTATGACATTGGAATTAAATATTTCACAATACCCATGGCGTTCTATCATCGTATTAATTACCAAAGAGGTAATTACATAACGCGGCGGTTTTAACTGCTGGAATATTTATGGCTTAATCACGCTTCAGTTCCTAATGGCAAAGCAGATTCCAATGAGAGGTAAAGCGCCCTGTAACCACGCTTGGCATAAATCACGCGAGTTAAAAGTCGATAAAACACAGACTACTTTGCCATGTAAATGCGCGCTGCAAGAAACGACTGCCTTAATTTAATGTCCAGTCAGCAAAATGATTTGTAGAACTAAAAGGTACTGAGAACGTTGAATATTCAGCTTTTTTTAGATAATGAAATTAAGGTTCCCATTTATATTTGAAAAGTCCTCCTCACCGAAAACTTTGTGGCCGTGACATTGAATTAATGGGTGACATTTTTAATTCGGGATTATTTTTATCCGTACTTTATTTTAGCCGAGACCATATTTTAACTCGTAGGTAGAGCAGTGGAGGTGGAATTTTTAAAACTAAATAAACTTTGTTGGAATTTTATATGTTATTTTCTTTCTTTATGATACCTTTACTTTGATGAAACGTTACAAACTACGTACATACTACAAAGATATGATACTATATAGATATGATAGTTACTTACGTCTAGAAATGTCTCTCGCAAGACGAATGTCTTTTGGTCGCAACTAACGCCATCTATGGTTTTAACTTGCAAATTGATTACTTTTCTTCGTTCGCTGTTTTGAACGCAACACAAGCGCACAAGATCTTTGTGTACAATTTATATAGAGGACGTGTTGTTCGACATTCTTGTTACATACAGGTAACTTAAACTTCATTTTGTTTGTTCAGTAAGTCTTGTAAGTACAAAATATGGCTTAGTAAGAGACAAATTTTGAATTATTTTGCTGCCTTTCAATATAGTACCCTGTACTCTGTAAGATATTATAAGGTTATAAAGTGTCTACACTATACAAGGTTTCATTATTTCGTAGTAGTAACGATTGGATGGTCCTTAAACATTCGAGTAGTAGAAGAAATTCTTAGAATTCTGGCTTCGACATTTTAGTCCTTAGAAACGACTTAGCTAAACCAAGACTGATGGTTTGTTAATGAAATAAAATAATATGTCAAGTAAAAAAGTATTAAAAAGAAAAGAACAAGTACTTTAAGGTATCTATAGACTGAACTGGAAGTTGAGAGATAGTCTAGATGTTAATAATGAACTAAATAAGTTAATAAAGTAGTTGGCCCAAGCACACGTATCACATTTTTTCATACAAAGTTAAAATGTAAGCTTGTAAAGACGATGAATGTCAAATGATATGTCTGGTTCAGGTCTGATATTTATAAAAAATATGGACATAAAAAGTAACATAGTGGTTTTTATTTCACGAAGTTTTAATTACAGGTGTGCATGTATTATTTTATCCCACCTAGGTATATTATCAAGATGTCAATGTACTTACGTGTTTTTTATATACATTTGATGGGTCGACGTTTGGCCGCTATTTCGCCTGATGGTAAGTGATGATGCGGCCTACGATGGAGAACGTTGCATTAATCAGAATTTCCAAAATCATAGAAACGTTTGACCAGGGAACCTGAACTAGATTATTAATTTATTTTCTGCCGCACACAGAGACATTTGAACTTAAACTATTCCTTAGAACGAATTTGTAAATTGCTAAGGACTGGGTTAAGTAACCATTAAATTACTCTGAGTGTGACAGTGAGTGTTAGCATAAATTTTTCGGTTTTTATAAATTTATTGATAAGTATTTTTATAAATTTTTAGCTACTGCCAGCTGCATCGCCCGCGTTCCCGTGGGATAAGAAAGTCTAGAAGCTAGTATGTAATATTAGTGTGACGAACGAGGAAATCAAATAAGCATATTAAATACGTCTGTATAATTATATGCTTGCAACACAACTAGAACGTATAAACTAATGATTTCACGTTAATGTGTTGTTAATAATTCACGCGATTGCTTGATTTGATTCGAAGTAATCAGGCTAAATTGTGATGATATTGCTACTGCGGTCCTCAGCAGTAGAAATGTGCTTACAACTCCAAAATTATATGTTACGGAAAATGTGCCAGGAACTCGTAGTATAGGGCGGTAATGATTTAATTATTATGTGTGTACTGAAGGGAGATTTGTATAGACTAAACAGAAAGGAATATAATAGTCGACCCGCAACGTCAACTTCAAGGCATATACACGGGTACAACTACAGATATCATGCTATCCTTCCATTGAATTTCTATGTTTCTGTGTTTGTGGTTCTTATGGCACAGTAATACGTGTGATTTTAGCTAATGCAGCGTCAGTTTGGTTTCTGGTCGGGCAGCAGTTTATTCGATAGAAAAATCGGGAAAATTGGCTTCTTCGAAACTCAATAGGACCTCTTTTAAAAAGCTTTGATATGGCTCTACGCTTCTCTTTTCAGTCCACGAGGAGGCCTTTATTTGCGAAGGTTAGTTTCAAACTTTTTTAATATGAGTGAACGTTTTGTCCAGTTTCGACCGTAAATTGCTTGTTCCTATTTATTATAAATTCTATTTAGAAACGATAACAAATCATAGCAGAAACGAAAAAAAGCCTTGCCATGCTCAAATATTTGTCCTTTTTATGCAAAAAGCATAATGTTATTATTTTACAACAAGCAGTCTTTTACAAACAACAATAGCTTGTTTGATCACCGGATGAAATAGAATTTTTATTTAGTAGCACTATAAAGCGATGTAGTTTAGTGCTGAACAATAGCGTTGCATACTTTACTAGTTTCTGACTCGTTTGTCTAGTTTTCCGACGTTTTCTGTTAGACAATATTAAACTTTCATCTTACCGCTAATGAAGTTTCTGCACATTTCAGAACATTCCGTTTTACATTTTGTTTTGCAGGTACAATTTTACAAACATTTTACTGTGTAAGTTTGTTTGAAAAACAAACTAGTTGTATTCTTCTCAATCGCAGTTGGATGATTGCTCGATATGAGCGTGGGCCAAACGTTGTTGATAAAAACCATTACAACTGGCTTCTATGTTTTGTTACAATGTATGACAAGTTACCCTAATTCCAGAAACTCGTGAAAGGTTAGCAATATCTGTAATTTATTTACAGAAAACCTTGCCTAGAGCATGTTACATTAAATAATACAGTACATATAAGGTACACCACAACGCGTGAAGTTTAGTAAACAATGGTACAGCGTTTCGGCATACATTATTTAGGGACAGACGGAAAGTCAGAAATTCTTGTAGTAAAGCGAGTGGAACTTCCTGATCGATCATCTGGAGGTATCAAGTTCGACGGAGGAATTCCATATTAAACTTTTACGAGCTACATTCTCACTCACTATCAAAGACGTACACCTTTTCCTGCCGAATAGGGGGTCAGTGACTTTATTGTATTTTACTAAGGTTGAAAATACACTGGGCTTGCGTGCCGTCGACCTCAGGGTCGCCTTAAACCGTTCTTCAGGTTTATTTCATCCTTTTCAAGGAAGGTATGGGATGGTTGTAGGCTCTTCATCTCGGTAAACGTTTCTTGCGCCGAAGTTATCAGAGACTTAATAGACCGTAAAGGCCGTTGGGTGCTGCGGCTTAATATACCTCTGGAAGTACATACAGGCAGGGTCTGGAATTATAATTATCAAGGTTCAAAGGGAATAGGACCATTTACAAGAACTACTTGTTCCGCGTAATAGGTATATTTGAAAACTTCCTCTATATTTAAGTCGCAAGAAGCAAAAGAACTTATTTACTTCCTTAAGATAAAAATTTGAGATAAAATACCGACACCTACGTTGAAATTCCCGTCTAGGAAATTTTAGTAGACTAAACAAAGATGGTGTCGATAAGGTGTCCGGAGATAAGTTTCTCACTGACAAAGTTTTAAGGACACTAGTAGATTGGATGTGATAAGAGCTATTATAGTTCACACAAAATAGTTTGTCCCTTACTACAACTGAGATGTTCTAAAGTACTCGACTTTTGGCGCACCTGTGTTACCTCGGTCTTAGTATCTATTTCGTCTCTCCGAACTTATGTAAGTATATGATAAAGGTACACAGCACAACGTTGTGAAATATAAACTTACTCGCTGAATTCTAAACCCAAAACATATTTGGAACAAGGTTGGTACACTTTTTTGTTTTAACAGAGAGCGACTTGCTTAAGCGGCTCGTTATACGTTATGATAATCAGCAAATAGCCACAAACGTCGACGTCAGACTTTTTCACACACCGCAAGCAGGTAGCTGTAACCGAATTGTCGACGATTTCATTTCACGAGTACCTTCCATTTCATGAAATTTTAATCAGTTCTATACGCTGTGTCTCATTCGATTAATAAAAGCAAATATTGAGGAATTTCGATAAATTTTAGTGCGGAATTCTTTGACTCGACGCTGAGTAAAATAAATTATTTTTATGGCAACTGGAGCGTGACAAAACCGAATGGTGGCGAAGTTTGGTAATTATCGAGTTTAATCACTTTTGGTGAACTTGCGGAATTATGCCACAGCGGACTGGTATAATGAAAGCTTAACAATGATACGTTTATAGGTGCACTGAGTCAATCCGATGGGCAAATGAATTCACATAGGTAGGCCGCGGCTCGCTGATAATCACACACCACAAACACAATCTATGCTGGTCCGTATACAACTGTGTGTGTAGGAGAATTTATTTCAGTTAATCTTGTTTTCATAGCTCCCTATAAACTGTTTTGGGGAGCAGCAATAAAGGTCTCTATTTTTTCCGGAGCAGTTTCAGAATGAAAATGGTATTTCATTTGTTGTTTTCGTAGCCGGGAAAGAGCGGGTGATACCTATCTGTTAGCTTATAGATAAATGTCTAGAAAAAAATCTTATATAATAAAATCGGTGGACAGTTTTTTAAACGTTTCAATGTAAAAGGGTGTGCAGCTGATGAGACTTATTAGTTTTGACTGTAACACTAATGTAACGTGAAGAAAGTTATCTGACTTGAATAAAGCAAGTGCCTAAAGCTTTTAGTGGCGCTTTCGGGAATCAGAATTATTAGTAGTAGTTCCGGAGCTGATTCGGTAAGAAAAGTGGTTACAAGTTTACCTAAGTCTCATTAGAGGACTGGGAAACTAAAACTTTTCAAAATGTTGTGATTTCAAAGAGTAAATGTAGTTGATAGGCAAGTAAAAACTAATTAAAAGCAATGATACTCATACCATGTTAATACAGCTCAATTAATTTCCATTTAAAATCAAATTGTGTCGACATGAATTGTTTATACATTTTGTTTAATAAAAGAGACCTGAATTACGATAAATTAATTAAATTAAGAGCACTATACATTTTGAGCACTTTGGAGGAAGTTTAGATGGGTTACAATTAAATTCGACAAGAGAATAAATCTTTATTGTTGTAATTTCTAGAGTAATGAACGATCATGATTTCTTGTTTTCCAAGTGGCCAATCATAATTTTCTGGGTTCTTTACAAAATATTGTCATTATGTAAGCAATGAAAATATTTGGTTCTAAAGCATTTTAATACCTAATAAACAAAATTAATTTGATTAAAAGTAGTTAGTAGTGCTAAATCGTGTGTATCTATAACATCAACCTTCTTCATGTCACATCGCGAAATGGCGGAACTTTGGTATTTTTAAGATTTCTTCCGTAATTTTCGCGATAAAAATGTTTTGAAAGATTCTTTTGTACAAACCTATAGAGACTTAATGGGAGCTATTAGAGAAATAATAAACACTTCGTTTGTGCTTTCCTGTGAATTGTAGAGGCAATTTAATTTTGTTAATGGATGTGTTATTTGGTTGACTTCAGTCTTTTTGCTTGTTGTGATACCTTTACAAATCGTTATCGTAGGTAACTAATAATTATGCAAGTTTAGTTATGGTACTATTTCCTATTTGTTTGAGCTACTTAACTTTGTGAATGTAAATAGTGTTATTACTTCTTACAAAAACTTCGACTAATAAGCCAAGGTCTGCCAAATAATTAATTTAAACTTTCAGCATAGTTTTAAGAATTCAGTAAGCCCCAAAAACAAAGTATTATTTTATATTAAACAAGATACTGGGAAGCACGTTTTAATAACGAATTAATTAACCTTCTTTCTTTCTGACCAAAAACCGGAGGATTATTTATATTTAATTTCAGTATCTAACGGGCACAGACTGCTTTACGACTTTGTTCCTTTGCCGTACTTGGGTAGAAAATGAAAGCAATAAAAAAGTTTGGCTAACCATGGAGATTTTAACTAATCAAATACTGGCCAACTATAAAAAAGAATTTTGCTAGACTATAAAGGGCAATTAACTATAATTGAATGTTAGGTAATTGAAATATGGATAATATTAAAACCTTATTCCTTAATGTTGATAAGCGGAGGCATGTGTTCATACTCGTAGCATCGCATCGTTGAGAAAATAAAGTCGTTTTCCGTTGCTAAGCAAATGAAAAGGATATAAAACTAATGGTTCAAGTTTTATATATTTTTTACTACTGCCAGTTTTAAGTTCTGTTTTAATTTTCCATTAACTTATATTAGGTTTCAGAAACTTTATGATAATATTTATTAAGTTTCGTTTTCCATATTAATTTTTGTAAAGGACGTGACAAGAACGAAAATGACTGCTTAAGATCATTTTACTTTCAGCGTGTTTACAGTGTCATGTAATCTATTGATTAGAATGTAGTAGTACATGAGTTGTTTGACAGAAGTGTTGAGTGACGGGAGCGGGTAGTGGGTAGTGTGGGCTCCGGAGCGGAGCTGAGCGTGCGAAACGGGGGTGTCGGGGCTGAGCTCTGTCGGGCGGCAGTGTGGCGGATCGCGCGTGACGTCAGCGTCCGGGCGCGGACGTCCGACGGCGCAGGCGTCCCGGCGCTCCCCCCCGCGACCTCGCGCCCCGCCCACACCCTCGCCCGCCACTTCTCGGGCGGCGTGCGACACCTGCACCCGCTCGTCCGCCCACCACAACTTTCGCCTACCCGCGCCGATGCAATAAAATAAACTTTCCGTTAAAAGTGCGTGAGGGATTTTATCGGACTTGAACTTAAATTATTTTTCAGTGACATTTTCGCTACTTCTGTGTTTTGTTAACAAGTTCGGATGTTAAAAGTTCAGGTAAGTTATATTTAGTTGTTAAGAAATATTTCTTATTAATTATTTTTAATATTAAAAAAATACAGCTAATGTAAATTATATGTTAATAATATTTTAAATTAAAAAATAAAATGAAATAATATTCTACAGTACGAATTCACACAAAAATTTAAATTACGCAGATAAAAATGTCTCGACATACGACTAGAATCTTCATTGAAAGCGCGGCGGCAAGTCCAAATATTTGTCTGGAATATTTGCTCACACATTGTATCTGAGCAATAAACTGCGTAAATTGGATAAACAAACGTTATTGGGTACTGAAGTCAAGTGCATGAAGTGCGGCGGTTGCGTAACCGGCTGCGCTGAGATCAAATCCGCGACCCTAGCGCTGATCTTGTCAACATACGCGATATTAGGTACTAACCGAAAATAACGTTTATAAAACTTGAGGGGTGACGTCATTTGCAAAACGGACAGCTTAAATACTGGCAATTCTTTCATTCGATTCGTTTTTCAAGTTTTGGTGTATATGTATGTGTTAGAATGGAAGTTGTATTGGATTCCCGCCGTGAATGTGTTCGGTGCCAAAATCTGGGACTCCTATTAGCGGATAACAGTAGAATTGTATGAGGGTAAGTTAAACCATTAGAGATAATGGTTCGTAACAAGTACAAAGACTAAGATAGTAATGCCGAGTGCCATTTTGATTTCATTCTGGCTTAATACGTGCGCGGTTTGTGAGATAATCTCTATTGGTTTTTGGTGATAGATATTCAAGGGGTGATTTAGGGTTTGATTGGGATCCGTATTATTGTGAAACTTGCTGATATCATGTATTGGAATGTACAAGTTTGGAAACGTGGCTCCAGCCTATGGCGAGGATTTGGAATTAAATTAAAGACTGATAATATCTACAATAATACTTGATTTAATGACAAAGCGAATATTTTTTCCAAGAATATTTTTAATTCCGTGAAATATATATTTGAAATATTTAACGGGCGAATTGTATTTTTGACATTTATTTCAAGATGGCGTAGGTATATAATGTCTGTGGCTTTTAGTTCACTGTGGAAAGAAACGCTCGCATCGTGTAGTTAGTTTTTTTTTAATATGAAATATTAGCCTCAATTTTTATCCTCACTTTTAAATTTTATCAGAATTGGTGAAATAAATTTAAATCGAATGGGTGTGTACTCACATCAGCGTAAATAGCCAGGGGATCGTTACGGTTGAAAACGATTTTATTACTACTGTCCGTATTATACCTGCCATTAATGATTTTATATACAGAGCGGTTTTAGTTCAACTGCTGCCATCTTATGATTCTTATGTACTTATAAAAATGTACAACTAGTCAAATAGTGATGTGAGTAATAATTTACTTGTCTCGTGTTTAGAGGTTTAGTGAAGAGATCGATAGTGACAATAAATTACATTTTACAAAGATACGTTTAGATACATGCTGTTACCTCTCTATCGATGATGTTTGATGTCTCTGTCATCAAACAAAGTTATTTTGGATACAAATTCACTTTCGCCTGACCACGCTTTTACTTTCATCAGAGATCCTCATTCACATTCTCTCGACCCTATTCTTCACATCTGAATTTTCTTTCCACGTAATTTCTAAAAATTATTTCTTTTTGTGATTGTCAAATGAGGCGTTTCAATTTAGAAAGGCACCTTGATGACAATCGACCCTAATAGATATACAAGTATTTCAGAGTCAAAGAAAATGAACGAGGAAAATGGTTTCTCTTATTGTATTATGAAAGAAATCGAATTTACGATACTCAATACTCGCATGCTTAAATTTTTATTACGGGAAGCGACTATTAGACCCTCGAGGTACTTGTCATTTCACGTTGACGGTTGCCGTATCAAGATAATTTTATTTGACATCCTCGGCAGTAATGTCGGCGACGTGGAATCGTCTGTATAGAATGACACGTTTGCTTACAAATTAACAAGTTAATTAATATCTTTTAAATGGACTGAGTCTATTAAATTGCTGTATCCATTTCACATTTTGAGTAGGCTTGAAATTCTGAGAGATGTGTTAATGACAGTAAGTAATTAAGGCATGGGTATGTATTTTCATTTATTAAGAGAATTCATACGAATCTTCTGCGACGCTTGTTTCATTTTATAACAATGGAACTCTTTTATTCAAACATAAAAACTATTTGTGAACCTTCATGGCTGTGTTTATTCTTTCGACGACAACGGATACTATTCAAATAAGATCCGTATTTTTTTCGTTCCCCTCACGCAACGTTGGGTTGTTCTTGTAATCTTTGCTTTGTGAAGAGATTATTAAAAGAAGACAAAGAATACTGCTTTCGTAATTAGCGACTGACAAAAGGCAAGTTGAAAAATAATATGAAATGTTCAGCAAGTATAGGTAAATTATTCGTAGTTCGTTTTTGCTTAGTACATATTTATTGTATTGCCTAGTAAATAAATTATTCTCGCTACACAATACATAATTGGTAAGACTTTTATTGATCTCGTTTTTAGCGCTGGGTATTATTCACCATTAGGGTCAATTCGGAAACACGTCTGGCCGTTATTTAAACAAACCCCACTCACGCGTTACGTTACGGACAAACACACTGACCAAATGTATACTTGACTGAATCGTATTTGTGTACCAAGGCCGCTTACATATCCATTCTTGCCTATGTTTGCTCCCCCTATTTCGTGAGTTTCCACCCGACACTTCTCACCCGTATCAGTGTACCTTCCTTTCTTTCAGTATGGAATTTCACTTACGCTCGTCAAAAAATTCACGTCATACTTCTCTTCATTTTTATTATACTGTTTTATGTTTGTACTAATAGGGGCTGTAAACAATTTCATAGTTACTCTTAAAAGGCTTTCACAGTGATATATAATAATAGCAGTGCTTGAATAGTGTCATAATTCTACCGGGAAGGCGGGACAATAATAAAGTTTCTTGCAAGTGTGTTATTTTCAACTGCTGCTTTTTGTTCATAAGGTAGTTCTGCTGCAATTTGTTGTAAGTAAGTTTTAATTAATTTTACACTTACATTGCTGTACATTCACACTATTCATTTGGTATTAATCAATTGTTGTTATCAGAGTGCATTAGTAGCGAGTATTAGTATCAGTAGCTATCTCAAGCTTTCACACTAATTGCAGATAGTCTATTGGCTTAGACACTTCTTGCTGAATTAGCGATAGAAGCGATGCAAAGGCTTTGGGTACATTTCTTGAAATCACGAGTCAAGGCGAAATCGGTACATATGTGAGTTAAATCAATATTATGTTTTGGAGGATGAATGCATAGAAAGCGTTTCTATGTCATACATTTCATCTGTGACCTTCACAAATCATCTTGGCTGGCATACCTGGTATCTAATTAAGGAGAACGCTACCACGGCTCTCATTGTGATGGGTTTTCTGTAAAACTTTTGACATTAATATTTGTTGGTTACGTTTTTGCAGTTGTTCAACTTTTTTGGCACTGTTCCGTGGATGTCTTGATTCATTCCATTCTCTCGTATTCCATTTTATACGTCCGTCGACTTCCTAATAATTTTCCTTCTTTCTTATTATAATGTCATGTTACATAGCTACTTTTCTGTGAGTTATTTATCGATTTTTTTTTGTGTTATTGTGGCTAATTTGTGTCATGTTTTCTTCACTATCATTGTTATTTTGTCTAACTAAATGCATTCATAGAATTAAAACCATAGCTAAGAGAAAATAAAGTACGATTTCTGTAATTATTAAGAAGATTATTGTCATTTAACAATTATTTTTTCTTAAAGAAATATGTCAATAGCACAAAATTACTTACTTATACAGTTGATCCCCCCAAAAAATCAAATGTAAATTAGGTCTTTGTGATAGAAGCTTCAAAAAGCAAAGTAACAAAAAGCCGGCAGGAGCGGTAAGCTCCGTGGAGGCTTGACTGCTAATTGCGTTTATAGATATAAAACCACTTTTAATAATCCCTACAAGGAAGATACCCTGAATGTTGAACCTCCTTAGATACTGTCCTAAATTTAAAAAAGATATGATCAATAATATTTTTTGGAGATAAAAAAGTATTTTTTCTGAATAAAAACACCAAAATAGCATTTTGTTGTTAGTATAGAAATTTGACTCTCTTTAAGCTAAACATTTTAAATAAAAAAAAGCTACAAACATTTCAACCACTTGGAAAAGTTTAGTGTATTTATTGGAAACGCTCCTGTAGAGTGTACCTACAGGTAGTACGTGAACGGACAATCCGGTCAACCACCTGCTAGTACGTAGTATCCTACAACTGCGGTACCTATTAATGCCTGTTTCTGAGTACCTACACTAACAAAAGCCTTTCATATTGTTCTGGGAAATACCCCTATGTATGTAATACACTTCAAGCGTGAGTCTGCAACACTGAAGTATGACGCGATTTTTGTAATTAAGTAATTTAATAATAAATATCATGTAAAAGTTTTTTAGATGACAAAATCATTTCGGTCCTTGAGTATACTAGAAAGGAAATAATGGCATTGTATATCAGAATGTCTCACTCAAACTGTTTCTGATTGACGACCACGATCACTTTGTCAAGAGTGAAATGGCTTAGAAGAAGCGATTTTTGTACATAGGAATCGAAAATGCTCATCAAAAATCTTTTGACGAGTATTCTGATATCATGACGTCCTGAAAAATGATGTTACATTTTCCGAAGTTAGGATTATATTTTCCAAAAAAATATACGGCTACCGGCAACCGGCTGAAGCGTATATGATTTCCGATACTAACTATTTACATAAAAGAATTCATAGCAGAGTTCTATCGGTTCAAGTGTGCACTATGAATGATTCTCATGCATAATATGCGGTTAAATCTAATGCCGACCGAAGTGCTCCAATATGGTTATTGATGGAAATTAGGATTTCTTTTCTATTTTGACTTTCGCGGAATATCTAACGAGTTAAAAAAGGCACTTTATGAATATTGATAAGACAAGTAGTAATTTGAATTTATTGTTGACACAGTCTGTGATTTTAGTTAAAAGCATTGAAAAATCGTACGTCTCTGACGAAGGGTGTCTTGTCTCTGTGAAGTTATTTTAACTGTCAGCTAACATTTCAGTGGTCTAAAGGCGGTTAGTTGTAGTTTACCTCGTCCCGAGCGAATAGAGTTGAAACAAAGCAATTCCGTTCTGACATCATTTCCACAGTTCTGTTTTCTTTAATCTGATGTAAACTTTCATAATGTCGTCCTCATCCTTTTATCTACAATTGCTGTGATTTATTTGTTGGACGCGGAACTTGCGATCCAATTAAGTCCACCTGTAATGGAAATAGAAATATTTATGGTTCCAGTGACTTATTACGAGACTTTAGAATTTATCTTGAATCTGCTTTGTATAATATTCGCTACCGATACAATAATAAAATTCTTTTAAAAAGACGTCCGATACTTTATCGATTACAAAATAATAAGCTTACTTTGCTACATTTAAAACGAATAAGTAAATAATACCTTTCAACAACTTAGATGAAATATAAACCACGACAGAAAATGCCGGCTGAATTTTCCTAATATTGTTTGATATTTTCGGAGCTCTTAATACCGTATTATTTATCCAGGCAGTGCGCCCCGCAGGGTCATATTTTAGTCAAAGTCCGTGACACCCGGCGTAGAAGGGATCGTTTGTAACGGCACTCGCGGTCATTATCTCATTTCATTTATACTCTGCGAACAATGCTAGCTAGACGTCTGAAACAGGCCGTTCTGTGAATGAATATTAATGATTATAGTTCCAGCCTAGTGTAACAACATGACTCTCATTTACTAACACCCCGTGTCAATAGCAATGAGATAAAAGCGACAGAAAATAAAACGAAACTAATTAAATATTAAAACTCTTTTGTATAAGGAAAATACTTTCAAGAATTAACGCAGACAGTCGTCCAGCCTGGAGATATTTTTTCATTAATTTGGAGAAGGAAAACTTTCGGAGAAATTAAAATACTCTCAGATCCTGTAGATGAGTAAGTGCTTAGAGTTGTAGAGAAATACGAAATATTATTATAATTTATGAAGTCAGAAAGTGTTTGACACTTTATATCTATGAGAATAGTGGAGACTGATAGTTTTTTACACGAGACAAATTGGCTGTTATTGCTGTTCGAAATCCAGCATGTACCTAATAAAATATAACATAATAAAATTTCCATTTGGGGTAACCCTTCAGGAAGAGGAGAGAGTAACGGCTAAGAAATAAATTACTAAGTGAGACCAGGTAATAACGAGTATGTGTGTAGTTGGCAACAAGAAGTCTCGTTGACCAAGTCCAAAGTAGGTGAATTTATGTGTATCTGCCAAGTTATGTGTGGTCGGTGTTTGTGTGCAAATAGCCCGTTTTGTTGGAGCCGTGAAAGCGAGACGTCTCGGCAAGTGGTTCTGTTAAGATTTCCACCCGTTGAAGGGTAGTTAGCAGTAACTACTCACCGTTAGAGACCACCTGCGTTGCAATGAATGCACTCTGCATGCGAGCGCTACAAAATTCCCTCGTGGCCTCGCTGCTTAATTAATGTCTTCATCCCAGTTACCGGCACTTCGCTTAAATTGTTTCTACTTACGTGTCTTGTTTCTAGATGGGGGACTGCATAAACATTATAAAACTGAGCGTTTAAAACAAAGCCTTGTTACCGTAATTTGTATTTAAGTAATTATGCTTCGTATTTTAGTTATGTTAGTTTAGTCAAATGAGCTCCGACAATCTGAAACAAAATGAACTGTTTGTTGGTTTTGCGTGGAGCGCCACAAAGACTTCACAAAAGCTAAGTAGATAATTAAAATTAAAAATACACTGCAAAAGTAATTTAAGGCGCTTAATTTTAAAACGAAAGCGTACTTTGTTAACAAATACTTGAGCAGTAGAGTGACGTAGGTCGATATAAGTTAAAAGCTTCAGGCGCTTAGTAACGCGCCCTACGAAAGTTTTCGTATTTTCGCTCGACTTGCGCAGTTATGTACGTGTTGGTGTACATAACATATTATTTACTATAGTACACTGTAGTCGCTGTGTGGACTTTAAGAACGTAGACGAATGAAATTTTATTTACAAATAACTTTATAAACTTTCACTTATTTCTTTTTCTTAACAGCCAAGCTGGGAATGAAATTACTACCTTCACTTACTGGAGGCGAATTTTTTTTTTCTGAAAGGTTAACGGGATTGAAGCGTAAAATACGGAGTGTTAATTCCCGTTTAAAAATTCAGGGCAGGTCACTCTGTATGGAAGGGTTTAATTTATTAATTGTATTATGGACGTGGGACAGTTAATCAGTTTGTTAATGACATAGATATTTTAACAACTACATAAGTTAAAAAGATGTTTTTAGCTATAAATAATATTACTTTTGGTCATTTTTTCAGTATAAATCTTGTATCGACGACATTTTTTTACACATACTATGTCTGTCCAAAAGATTTTCTGAAAAATATGCTCTTAATAAAAATTTTACATCTTGTCTTATCTAATCTCTGGACAATATACATAATAAGGAAATATAATGTACTAATAACAACACCACAGATTTATTGCGACCACATCATGTAGATATTTCGAGCGATACAGTTTATCTTACAATATTGCCGTATAAAACTATATTTTATAGTGTATTGATAGGTATTGGAGTACTAAACTAAACGTTAACGTCGTGCACAATGGCACTCGATTTGTAACCTACTACATGAGCTACATCGTTGGAACAGTTGCGACTAATTGTCACTGGCTTAACAGGTACGCACCGGTGTTCTAGGATCATTTGGCATGCTAACTTCGCATTCCGGTAACGAGTACAAGCGTTTAGGCACCCACGTCTGTAGTTATCAGGTGTCCTATAAACTATTACCTGTACAGAACATTGCCACGAGTAAGTGAATATCTTAACATAGTTAGGTACCAAATTCCTAAATACTAATTGTAAAAGTAGGTTGATTTATTGAAGTTCTAGTTGTATTTATTACAACCAGTGTTCAGGTAAAACACTATTTTCCCCACATTTTTATCATGTCGAATAACAGTTTTTATGAAATCTTCTTCGTTTCAATAGAATCCTATCTAATAATATCGACTACGGAAATTTTTCGCTTCACAATATCTATATAAGAGGCAATAAAAATAAAATAAAAGCAAAATGGACAATCAAATGGAGATTGTTGTTGTCAAGAATGAAATGTTAAGTGCCATAACAAAATAAAAGGTTCTTCAGCTAAATTATTGCTCGAAGAGTGTCCGAAATAAGTCGAAGAAATGTAACAACGGAGTGGATATTAAGGAATATGGCTGTCAGGCACCTGCTATTTTAAAAATGACAGTAATATTTCGCCGATAATATCATTATTATATTTTATTCATCAAATCTGTCGAGTTAATTGATTTCTGATGTACTCAACATTGATTGCTCTTCAAATGAAAATTGTAACTCAATTATCGGGTGTTATTATTGAACCATTTAAATATTGAAACATTAATTTGAAATAATTAGCCGGTATGGCCGTGGATACTGTTGAGTCAATGTGAATATTTGTGTCTAGAAATACATTAACTGTAATTTGGTGCTAATCAGCTCGTAACAGAATGTATTACAATGATTTTGATATTATTGGTTTTGTATTATTAGAGCGGTAGCGCTACTTATATGCCAGGAATATTTTTGAAGGCTTTTATTAGAAATCTCTTCTATAGAATAATCATTGAATCGTGTACTTAAAATATTATCCTTTTTATATCGTATCGTACGTATATACGAACAATACAAGCTGATCATTAATTAAATATATGTATCTTTAAAGTCTTTCCACTAGATTCTTGTGAACTTAGACTCGCCCAAAGACTGACTTTCAAAATTCCTTTCTTAATGGACTGGGCCCCTTTCTCCAAGGTCGCAATTCCGCGTGATCAGAGGGTTGGCTTTGTTATTTGGGTAAACAATTGGTAATGCCATTCAAGCCTTCAGGTGGCAAATTGGATATTGGGTGCCAGTCTCCTGGACACCCCACTTATAGAGGGGTTTCTAGTGATGTGGAAGTGTTCTATGATCATTTCTTTTGTATAGTTATATTATAAGTTTTGTTATATATGGTGGTGCTTGCATGGGCTGATAAAGGTTGAAAGTTGGGTGGGTAGATATATTTTATCTAAGAAACCTCTGTTCTTGAGGTGGAAAGTTATATCAGACTTGAATTAGGAAAATGTAGTTTTTTCATGAAGTTTCGCGTTTTATTAGGTAATTGGTAGTCAAACAATGCTACAAACTTTGTAAGTAGTATTGTGACAAAATACGTATTTGTTCCGAGTCAAACTTGTTAATTGGATATTACAAATCGTAATCCCAGAGGTTTCTCAAAGTGGGCCTTATTGTTTATTAAGTTATATAGCAACAACATCGGAATCCTAATTATTCTCTTCGGCTAACATTCCTGTATAAACAGATCCCAAACATTAGAACGTTGATGAATAATTGATGCAATTTGAGGACAATGTTCTGTTAAGGAAAAAACACTCTTATTTTATTATGCATAAGAGTGACAGAAGCACAGATTGATGAAAAAAGGGATTACATATTTATAGTTTCGTAGTGTTTGTTTAATATATATTTGCGTAGGTATATTGGTATTTTAAACGGTATTTAACCGTTGGAATGGAAATATTTCAGTGGTTTATAGTTTGCTCAATTGGTCACCAATCTGGTAGATTACAAAATGCGCGGAAATGAAATTCCTGTTTATTCACGCGTGTGTAGGCTCATACCAATATTTCGGAACATGTTTACTATAGTTATATTTTTATCCGGAATCAATCAAAAAGCAATAAAATTGAATAGTTAATCGATGACTAGATTACAGTTAGTTTTCCGAATCGGTTTAGTCACTGTTGCATTGTTATTATATTTTTAAAATTTACATTATTGTGTAACATAGATATAAATATAAGGTATGGTATGTGGCATAGATATAATGCATACCTTGGGTAGCATAGATACAAGGTATATCTACATATGTACTACAAACTTAGACAGTAGGGATAACAGATAACATTGAATTTTCACCTCATTATAATTAACTTAAATAACTTTTTCGAACAACTCATTACTGGCATTTCAGCAAAAAACAGCTGCAGTCATTTTCTATGCTCTATTAATAAGGTAAATTATCTAGTGCATATCGATGGCTAGATGGCAACGTGGTTTTCAATAGAGAAACCTTTCATAAATCCAATTTCAGATAGCCGCCATTAACACAGGCCGAGAGAATTAACATCGTTTCGCGTTGTTAATTACAGATTATACTTTTATTTATGTCTAGTCTGTGCTGAGCTGTGGTTTTAAATTAACACATTAGGGAATATTTATTGGTCAGGTTTTTTTATATTTCGTAACTGAAAAGTGTCCTTTGTGATCCATTCCTGTGATTGAATTATTTATATTTTCTAAGCTTTTTTCTTTTATATGTATAAAAGAGTATAAGATAATATAATTATGATGTCATCATCATCATATTATAGACTTTTTTATGCATCATCAGTATAACAAGACTGGCTTAATACTCAAAGTCAAAGTCAAAGTCAAAGTGTTTTTGTATTTGTAACAAAAATAACAATTCGAACGCAACGAATTAAATTAAACATAAAAAATAATTTGCGCGTTAAAATGAAGAATGGCGAGTAACAGGTAGGGAAATAAACATTTAACATACATGTACCGAATTAAGCCTCTACAGTAACAGTGCTCGAGTATGGAATAAGCCTTCATGAACTTATTAAAACGTAAAAAATTGCGGCGCGACATTTTTATTAAAGGTGCTTCACCCTCTGACCCAAGATCTTTAACAAAGACCTCTTACTGTGGCCTACTGGCTTAATTCAATGTTAATGTATGATACGAACATCGGACTTAGGTATAAAGCTATAAAACAAATGGGTCGGACACATTTTTCGAGGGGACGAACGAAAACAGTTCCGTAACAAAAAGCAAAATGTAATTCTTCGCTTCGATTCTTATCTGGTTGTGTTACATCTTTTTCTTTCTTATAAATGAGTTTTTTTAAACGCGTCGACGGTGATAAAGTTGTGGACATTCAATTACATTACATTTGTGAAACACGGTTAAGTATGTTATATTGTGACGCTTTTGCAGTTTATGCGCTCTTCTGGTTTATACGTCAAGGTTTTTCGAACTTAAATAAATACGAATTTGAATCGTTTTCGGGAGTAAGATGTTTTTTTTTATATATAGCTAATGCCGTTTTATTGCTAGGTATCAGTGTATAATGTATACATGAGTCGATGATCGGCGGGATACCATTTAAGAAGTAAATTAAGACTGGATTAATACTAGGCACTAAATTGGATTAGCATGTAGTACTCTCTATTTGTAGTAACTTAGTACGACATGAGGATTGTTCTAAACCCGATGCAACCATAATTAATTGAGTTGAATCTGTGCAACAATGCCCAAGTTGGTAGTTGATTGCTCAGAAGTTTCATGGACTAGTCCTTACTAGTTCACTAGTGACTAGTGCGTTATAATTTCCTTGAAACGTAGTTAAATCTATTGTCAGCCAATATTGAAAAGATATATCTTTAATATATGTACACCACTGAACATTATCTCCTAACACGATAAAATTGGCAATTTTCTCTCATTGAAATAAGTATTAACAATTGAAAAAGTATTTAGATTAATAAGATTAGCTTTCTTGTACCAAAAGGTGGACAAAGAAAAATGGAAATAAGTAGAATACTTAAATATTTTTCTTCACTCATCTTTTCCTTGAAAGACAAATTTCACCATTGAACCAAAAATGTTTTCGTTCTTTGATCTCAAATCGGGACGGATTTGTGGCCATTGTTAGAGTAACGTAAAATAAATTGTTGCATCTAATCTATATTTTGTGTGGCGTGTGGTATATCAGGAATGATGATTATTATATTAATTTGGTGGGCTGAAAAACAAAAGCGTAGTATTCTATTATGTCGAGTTGCGTGTGGATCAATCGATTAATGGCTTGTGTATTGTACTAAAGATAAGAAAGAGATTTTGCTGTTAATGATAACTATCCATTATACTTTATTAGTTGCTGTCGGGACTAATCCACAGTTATTATAAAAACCATTCGGTCTAGATTTTCAGCTAGAATAATGAGTAGTAAGATCATTTATTACAGAGATACAAAAGTTATTGTAACAGTGTACACAACTGAATTCATTTTAATTAAAATATGGTATTTAAAAGCAAATTCATTCATGTATTCACACATATATATGTACTGTAAACATAAAAGAACTCATCAGACCATTAAAACGTGACAAATCCATTCAACAAAAATATTCCACCCACGTATATTAGATTCGCTGTGAACTTCTCCTCGAATTACATTCAAATGATATGACATAGGTAAAATGGAAAAAGATGTCAGGTGTGATAAAAGCCTAGAAGATCCCTGCGCCCCTTTTCACATGCCTAATCACATATAATGTGGCATCAATCTATTCAAATGTGGAATAATAAAATCTCGGCGATGTGAAAGTTTTTCTAGCGGCTGCATAAGTCTGTGTTCAGGCCTGCGAGCCACATTCAACTCGCACCATAAGCCGAACTTGATTGGACGATTTCGAATGCATCGAACTGAGTTTTCACTTCGTCTCGAAATAGTTGGAGTCTAGAAATTTCCAGAATTCTATTTCAAATCTGTTCATCGGCACATTTAGGAACGTACTCGGATTTTCCTACATATTATTTGCTGTTATAACAGTTTGTGTTGAAGTTTATTATTTGTTGCGTAAGAAGATGTCTTGGAGTATTGTAGACATTTCACGATAAGATATTTTATGTTCATTTTAAATGAAGATTTTTACTTAGACAGCGTTAACATTTTTAATTTTTTCAAATCTCGAACAAAGTATCTGGAACAATGTTGGAACTTAGTCTCGGTACCACTTTAACAACATTTAAGAAATGTTAGGAAACTTTTGTTTTAATAAAAACTTCAAACCCATGTAATACGAAAGACAGAATTACTTTTTTTCACGAAACAAAATGGAAATGGTAAATTAAAAGGTTTTACAAATATGACACACGTTGTCCATCGAAACCAATTGGACTAGCTTCCTGGAATCGAATCATCGGACAAAAAAGATTTGCGCTATATATGGGACTGTAGATTCGAAACCGATAGAAATTAATCTCTTTAAAATATGTGAATTTGGAGGCAAAGTTAAATAATACAGCGGCCACAGGCCATTATATTTGAAGCTAAGGCCCGCTTATATCATTCTACTTATCAGAGCAATTTTGTTTTAGAGCGGCCGTTATGAGCAGTATCAAAATAATTGTTTTTATGGTTATTGCTCTAAAAGGACATAGAGTGGGCGGGAGCGCACATATAATTGTTTTAATTATATCTTATGCGCACACATAATCACTTTTAATGGCTTGCATTACATTGGTAGTGTTTCTAAAATTAGTTTATATTGTTTAAAATAGTTATTAAGTGCAGAGTTAATTAGGAGATTATACTTCCTAGAGCCATTAGACCACCCGAGATGGGGCCCAGTAGGGCTGATGCCTGATCCGGAGTTGCGGGCTACCTAGCGGGTGTAGCTGGGCTCCGGCTAGACTAGCAGGAGTCCCGCTAAACCCGAATGGGGTGGTTTTTAGTCAGTAAGAGTCTGATACCCCCTCTCGCCTCGCCCAGGGCGGGAGAAGTCATTGGATGTTTCCCCCCCCCCCCTCAAAAAAGCCACCTACGCAATAAGAGTGAAATATTCAGGTGTAAACACGTACCTACAGCCTACTATTTGACCACCATCGAAGCTCAAACGATGGTTAGACGTTCCCTTTTCAACGTATCAATCTTGCAGTACTTTCTTCTAAATATAATCTTCCTAAATAGTATTGGAAGTTTTATGTGAGGGAGTTCCATCCATCATTAGACTTGGCTCTGATTAAGCTGAAGTGCGATAAGTGTATGTCAACAGGGATTAGTTGGGGCGATTAATTGCTTCCTTCGCTCCTATTTTCTAAGAAAATACTTGTGTTTATTTGTTAGTTAGGTTAGTTTGTATTCGTGTACCTACGTTAATGTGCCTAGTTTAAAAAAATATTTGTTGCCATCACATCACGGACGGTTTACGTATCTCGTAAAATAATTTATTATTGTAAAAAAGTTATAAAAATAAAGAACAAAATACTTACGTAGATGAAAACTTGATTGGTAGTGACAAGTTACGCAGTTTAGTTTCTATGGTCAAAATTCAGATTTTCATAACTTTCAGTAATTTAGTAAAATTAAAATAGTGATCAACAATATTATAACATACCCATATTTAAAAAATCGAACAAAATTATCATTTGACGACACGGAAAAATGTACATGGCTAGTTTGAACAAATAAAGTAAAAATGGCTGATAGGTACGTTCAGTTCTCCATAGATCAATAGTAACAAAAATATAACTTTTACATTTTGTCTAGGTATTTTTACTATTTTTATTGACATGTATCTAAAAAATTCTACCCAAAAATATTAGCATACCCAAAAACCAGCATACCCAAAACTACTATCGAAATTTTTTGACTCTTAATGTATTTCCCTGGCGGTTGAGTGTATTTTAGATCTTCTCGAGAGCTGTTTGTTTACCTACTAGCTTAGTCTCGTTGGTGAAAAAGGCTAGCCAATTTCTTATTTAAAACCTTTAAGTGAAAGTAAAGGTTAAACTTTTGATTCAAGTACCAACGTTACCTAGTAAAGTTACGATCGGTTTCAAGTAATATTTTTTTAGAGTTATATAGTCGCCAGTACGTCCTTTAAAAGGGTCCCAATTTCCCTTAGCAAAGGATCGAGAGGTTTCTATTATGTGGGTCCTATGAAATGACAGGAAATGTAAAGATAATAATATTACTACCACCCACTTATGCTGAGGGCGCAATTTGCGTCACATATTCACGAGATGCTGACTATTTTTATTAAAACTAATGGACGTAAAGATCTACATAGGCGCAGACTAGGTCAGATATATCTAGCAATTTAGGTCATAGGTATTGTAAGCACTTAGGATTCGTGTTGGCGATGGTATAATACCGACTTTATTAGTGGGTATTTGACCTGGATAAAATGTAAAAGCACTTATTAAATTCAATGCAGTTGACGTTCTAGGTACGGATTTTAAGTTGTCGTATATTTTTTCTGTCCTTGTAAAATCTTCTTGTTTTTTTAAACAAGTTCAGATTATAGACATGTTTGCCGTCACATGCAGTGCTAGGTAATAAAACAATGAAACTAAAACGAGTTTCAAAAGTATGTCAATATGAGGTTAGCGTTTAACCAAACAGAGCAATAAGTATTTCAATGAAAACAAACAAATTTAGCTATTCTGAAAATCAGGAGCTAATTGCAATAAAACGTCGCTCTCAGTAAAAACTATGTAATATTAAACGTTCTAAAGTGTTGCGGTTTATACAGTTTTGTGGCAAAATTCGCATTTCAATTGTTATTAGAACGAGGAATGTTTAGTGTGAATTGTAATTAGGAGGATTTACTTATTCGTTGTTATGTACTAGTAATTGTTTTGAGTCATACATTGTTTCATAAAACCCCTATATGATAAAATGTTAAGGCAATTAAGCATTTTTTTTAAGTAAAAATCAGTTGCCAGCCTTATTTAAATGATAGATTCTACAAATACATTTGTACTTCGAAGCTTTATTTTCGAACTGATTGCATTAGATGTGATGTCGAATAAAAGGAGAGATTTATTATAATAAATTCATCTTAATGTAAATGTGATAAATGGAAACCTTTAAGGTCTACTGAGCCGTGGACGTGGATATATTCGATGCGATAGGTTTCACCAATTCTTTCATGTGACACTTCGGCCTTAGCTATTAGTCTTCAGTCGGTAGGTTGAACTTATGACTTAGACAACCCATTCTATTTTTATCGAATTGTAATTTAAGAATACTTACCTAGAAATAGTTTTAAAAAAGGTATTTGAATAAGTTTCTTATGTAAGATATATTTAATCATCTTGTCTTCAAATATTTTCTTAGCTGAACCTAGTTTTATAAAAGAATAAAAATCAATTTAGATAGGTTCATAGGTTCTTACACTATCTGGTTTTTACAGATGTATCGATTGTTACACTTGATTGAAAACACGTGTAATATTTCAAGGCAGATTCAATCTACTTTCTAAGCTTTGTCATATTTTCACTGAAACAAATAAAAAATCAATATCCTATTTTCTTCCTACGCAACTTCACACCTTCTGCTTCATATAAAATTTATGACCAATGAAAATAGAACAGTAACACTAACACATAAATCGATGTTCTTTAAAAAGAGGTGTAATGCGTTAGATATGGCTTGTGATTGTGACGTCACACATGTCTTCTGGTTGTGCATGAATTATTGGCGTAACGTGTATCGAGTCATTCATCCATTCATCCCCCACCGTGACTGGCACTTGAATAATCTATGCTCTTTTGTTTACTCTGTGCGAGAAACCATTTTGTTTCCTTTCGTATGTACATTGTAATGTACACATGCCGAGCATGCTAAGTTACCCGGTATAGTCTTTAATAGATTTTCGATTTTATTAATTAATCAATAAAGTTGAAAATCGAATGGCAATATTCGATAATTTAGGAAAGCTTGATCTAATATACTCTGCAACCTGCAGATATTTATTTTTATTGACATTAATACAACTCCATCAGTGAAACAATTGAAAATCAATCTTGTATTCACATACACAATAATTGAATCCTAACAAATATTTGACAACAAAATTTATGAAAATGTTTGGTCTATATTCTATTTCGCGATAAAATATTTGTTTCGGTGCTGAAATTTATTTCACTGAGGTCGCCTATGTGGATACGGTGTGTGGTAATAAACTTTCTATTTTTTGTCATAACAACGATAATGTCTAATTGTGTCTGTTTTTACGCTTTTTACTGTTCACAATGTTTTACAACATATATTATTTCGAGGTAAATAACAATCTATGTAAAGTACTAATTTGGAAAATTAACATAGTTTATCCCAGTGTTCCACTAAGTATATGTTTTAATTAAAGCTATAACTAATACGATGTGCGGTGACTGCCGAAAACTAAGCAACACACGTCTTGTTGATCTGTACCTAGCGTTAACAAGTTAACTCATTAATCAAACAACTTGAGGATTGGGTTACTTGTTAGTGTCTATCTATTGAATATATGGGTACAGACTACAGCGCAACTTCAAATTTAGTGAGCGAAGTACGTACTCGTGCTGCGTACAAATTGGAGTCTGGAGAGACCACATATAATACGTATGCATGTGTTCACCGCTACAGATTACAACAGGCATATCATTCCTTTCTTACCGTACAACCTCCATGAATAATTGCCAGTACAGGTTACAAAATAAGATAAAAAAAAAAATGGAACTGGAAGTTTTTCGCGCAATATTTTCGGACCAATAATTTCGCTCTGTGGAGTGCTATAAATCAGAACACAGTAAGCCCCTGATAAAATCGATACCCGAACTCGAAAAGGATTCGTACAAGAGTAAAATATCAAGTAACGAGAAAGTATTTTCGAACATAAATATCTTCTCCACGATTTGTGTCGTTTAGCATTCTATCATTACGAAGGCACATGATATATTGAGGTCCTCGCATCGCGGCATCATCGGTCTGTTTGTGCACGTACGTCAATAAGCCCGTTGTTTCCTGATATATTAATACGCAATGGAAGACTTTGGAGATTTCAGTAATATGAAAAATGTTCCTTGCAGATTCGGGTAATTTCCTAAATATGTAGTTTAACAATCCGGGATTACATATTTTGAGACTGCTTACCAGCTGCTGTTAGAAATACAATGCCATACCTCAGTGTATATTATGTTTACTTTTGTTTTTAACTTTTTTCAACATATTTAATTTGGCAAGTAAAATTACATAGTTATCCTAAAATGTAAAATTATAATTCTGAAGAGTTTAAATTTTGAGTCACTTTTGTGATATTCCTAAATCCAGCTCTTTTATGACAGGTCTCCCACGAGGAAATATTTTTATAAATGTAGGTACGATTTATCTGAAATCCGAGGACTCAGCTTTAGAGCTCAAAAAGTGTCACAGTCCTACTGCTGCGCTTCAAGCTTACCCAACGTCAGATCTCTAGCACAGAAATACTTTCAGTCACAGGATTACGCTATATTATACATTCTCTTTCACCATAAAAAGAGTTTTCTAGAACTTACTCGTTTGTTTGCCACTCTAGAACTAATTTAAAGTTCAATTTTAATCTAAAACTATCGGGAGAACAAAATTTTACAAGGAAATTTCCAACTTGGAATTTCGGTAGAAACTAAGAATTTTTCGAGCTCCCGCCCGCATAAAATGTGGGAGACATTATAATATAAAAACAAAGGCAAATAACATTTTCCTTAAGAAGTAGTTTTGTTCTGAAAGCTACAGTGTGCTCGTGGAGTCGGAGGGTTGTTGTAATACAAAGATAAAGATATTACTTGGAGCAATCCCAATAAAGCAAAAGATCAGGGTTATGTTTCAGGTCAGGGAATGTAAACAATTAAATCCTTTGGGCGAGCGCTTGTTCTCGTTGCTACCCGTGTAATCTCTACTACGAAGAGACATTGGGCCTGCAAAGGGTTTCGTTAAAGAAACATCTTGTGTATGAGATACTCTAAAGGTATAAATTAAAGAGATTAAACCCAAAAACATGCACTTCGTCAGTTTTAATCAAAACATATCCTTGAAATACAGTCAGCAGTAACCATTTTAAATGTGAAGGTATATATCACACAATGCGTTAGTGGGGCACAATTTCCGTAGCCCATATTATGATACTCACGCTGTTATTTTTCTCACCCGGCTTTTGTGTTTCCGCAAAAAGATAAGCTCAGCTTATCCTATGTTTTTCTTTCGTTCTCAGATCTAAACGTAGATAGAAGTCCGCTTTAATGTTATTCCACTTTTATTACTAGGCAGAGTCCGATTTTGTTAAAGGTTATTTTCCAATCTCCATTTTTAACATGTAAAAACTAAAGGAAGCGATGCTTAAAGCTGTAGCGGCATTAGTCAGCCTGACGGGCGTACATTGGCTCGACGGGACGGTTGAAGAGGGTCAATTGTTAAAGGATCACCTGTTTGGCTTACAGCCTGATAGTTCTTGATTTATAGCCGGAAATTTTCTAATATAGGCACTGTCACAAAAGGTTGTATTACCAATCTCATCTCTCTTTGTTTACTCGATTTTGTAACATTTTCACGACCATTTTCACGTTTATATCATTAAAAATGCCCCAACAGCATTATGTTCCCAGTAGCCCATGCGGATATTATTTATTTACGAAGGGTTAAAACAAAAGCTATCGTTCCCATGCGTCATATTAAAAAGCGATTTGTAAGATATTCGAAAAGTGCAAAAAATTCCGCGTGAAATCCGCGGAGTGAAACTTTTTATCGTCACGATAATGGCAAGGCGGAGTTGGAAAACATGTACTGACATCGTACTTAGGAATCTTCAACTTCGTCATGCAGTAAATATAAGATAATGTATATAAAGAAAAATTCCTTTTATTCTAGAACTAATGGCGTTTAGTATGAAGGGAGCTGGATTCTGGTAAATAAAAATTCTGTTATCGGTAATACCATAACTATACAATATTTGCCTAAAACCAAAGTAAGATAGAAATTACAAAGTCAATGATTCATTGTATATTTTACGAAATTAAAATACATAAATAAGTAGCTATATCATTTACACAAAGGGTATTTATTACCTTCGAAGAAAAGTGGTAGTTATATTATAATTAGCGAGTGAGTGGGTAATGATAACGACTAGTGTTACAGAAACAAACTTTACCTCTTGTACCCTGAGGGGTTAGCGGAAATCTATCGAGTTACTGCCCCTTGTTGGGGCTTCTCTACTTGAAATAATATACAGCGTTTGTTTAGGAATTCTTTGTGAACCATTTGTAAAAAAAAACATGTTAATGTTGGAAGCCTGCGAACAAATGTGTGACGAGTGTAAATGGAAAACGTAATGACCGTAAGTAATCGGGTTTCAGTGTGTTTTGTGTTAGCAACATGTATGTACAAAGATATACATATAGAAATCTAGATACCAATTTTGCTAACAATGACACACCAAAAAAGGAATTATAATTTTCTAATCAAACTTCGACTCAAAACTTTCAGTAATAAGATTCACTTTTACTAAACCTTCATCACGTTACAATGCACGCTCACGGTCAGGGTAAACATTGAATGCACTCTATAAATACATGTAGTACATCTAGCAAGAACTAGCTAAACAAGTCTAGTTCATCCAGTTCATTGAGTTAGTCAGTCCACTCGACCATAGCTTGACGGGATTCTAGTTTTACACTGTCTGCCATCTGAGTTTAACAATCTCTTGGGAGGTTGGCTTTTCTCAGTCCAACATAACATCGTGCAGTGTGATTGCTGGTAAACTTATTTGTTGCTGTTATATTGTATGTTGTATTTATGGATTAACATTGTATGAAAATATTGGCAATGTAATGAATTACATAAAAGATTTAGGTTCTCATTTTATTAGTTTCACACACAAATACATAGTTTTCAGAAACTCTCAAGTTGAATGCATCGTTTGTGCTATAGATAGATTATGATGTATTTTTCAGTAACTTTAAAAATGTTAAACGCGAATAGCTTTTTATAAATATTTATAATTTTATTGCACAAAAGTATATGAAGTTTCGACCACACGTATCGAAGACTTTACAAAATACTTTATCAATAAAGAAATTAACCAGTAGTACTGAACAAGAACAATTCTTTATGTAAATCAGATAGTTACTCATTATACCAATACCCATTGAAACCGTGAACAAAGGCGTAATATATTTAAAGACATGGCATATTAAAACCCATTCACAGCGTCACAAATGCAATAATTCTGTGGGTTCTCAATAAACAATCCTATAATCGACTTATAGACGGAACGTAAAGGCTTGGTTGAAAGTATTTTGGAACACTCGTATCAATAAAATAATGATTTCCAATTTAATCTTATTTGCCTCGTATCGCTATGATAAAGCTCGTTTGTTTACCATTTTGCAATTAATATAATTTCAGATCAATAATTAATTTAGTCGCCGCTGTGTATTGAAAAATATAAAAGACCGTATAAATTACAGGAGGGGTAATGAAGTTTTGAATAAATATGAATATGGTCAGACGGTAATAGTACTTCAATTAGATTCGTTCCATTTCAACCATTTTATGTTGAACAAATATTGGCTGTTACTCTGTATCCTCAATAATAACCGTTACTTCTCCGTGGCCTTCACAAAACCGTATTATTTGCCCAATGGCCACAATCAGCGAATGTTTACTTGTACCTGCGAGAAAAATGTTTGCCCACAGCGTACAGCGCGGTGAGAAAGCAAACATAGAATTAATTCCAACATGTCGACTGCGCCGCGCTGTATCACGGTTTACACGTGCGGTATACACAACTAATGAGGAATGAATGTTATCTATGCATGTGACATGTAATTTTATCATATTTAATATCGCATATCATATTTTCTTTGTGGGTTTAGTCTCGCTAAAAGCTGCGTTTGACTTGAAAGTCGTACCTGGTACTTCATGTATGACGGTAAGTGTTATTACTTAGAAATTGAACCACTTCAAGTTTCTTGGCAAGTAAGTAATCCTACAAACTAATTCAGAAAATAAAATTCTACGTATTTTCCTGTCTTTGACGATTATTCTGTTCGAGCATTTAAATTCTTTTAGCTGCATGCAAGAGACATGCAACCAAAAGAACACGATCCCGGAAAATTATCTACAGAGCTTTGTAGCTTGCTATTATGGTTGGGTGACCTTTATACACACACACTCGCAAATAGTATATTTCTAATCTGATTTTGCCAGAAAAAGAAAACGTTTGCAAGATTTACGATAGTATCCATGTGTAGATAATGTTGCTATCCATATATTGATAAGATCTAAGGAATCTAAGTACAAATGCGAACGGATGTGTCAATATTGGAATCCTATTTATCTTGGAAGGTAAAAGTTCGTGATGATACATATGGGTCCCCAACATTTTTATCATTCCATAACACCCGGCAGTTAGAGCCCAAAGTATTCCATTTATCGAAGTCGGTTCGCCGATCAAAAAGGGATTCTCTTTGTATGTACCATTTAGCTTCCGGAGATATTTTAACTATTCATTGATTCAATGGTTTTAAATAGTGAACAGATTTAAATGGATTTTCATTCAATTTTCATGCAAAATCTTTGAACAATCTGTAGAAAATATTACTGAGTAAAGATTTAAAAGAAGAAGTAAAAAAACAGCAACGCTTCAGCGTTATATTACACATTCTAGCACTGTGCGACCATAAATCTAATTAAATGACGCTTCTTTTCACAACTTGCTCTGTGCAGTATACAACAGCAGACTCCCATGCAACCTAATCACATTTAAAGCTTTAATCTACGAGTCCTCGGCTGACGTACGGAAACGCTATCATTTAACGTAAAGTACTGGTAAAAGCGGCTCGTGTCGAGCGAAATATAATTAATATTATAATACTGCGTAAGTATCGGAAATACGATACTGCTACGATCATTAATATGGCCTGATGATATTATATTTTATTTGTCAATTAATGAAGGGTGTTTTATTATGTCAATTTATGTGGCATAAAATAAAATTCCATCACCGTCACAGGCGCCACACTTGACATAAATCATGTTTCAATGGGACGCACTCGACTCGGATTTGTTTGCTTTAGTGCTGTTAATTTGGCGCTATTCTCTGAGACGATCATTAGCAATGACAACGGTATTAATTACATGCTTTGTTTTCTATTCAAGGGGCGATGGAATCGATTTTGATTCGGAGAACAAAAACGTTGCCGCGACTGTTCAGCAAATTGCTGTCACATAGTTTCCATTAGTTGGAAATGCCTCGTTTTGTATCTAGATAATGTTTCTAGAGATTGCAGCGGTCCCGTGATGTTCATGCATAAATCATGTTGGCAACGCGTAGACGCAGAACTGTTTCCACTAGGCTTGCCATAATTACTCCACTTAATGTAGGAGCGCAACTCATATTCTGTATTCAGTGTCTACTTTGTCAACAATCTTAGTTACCAGTTTGTATTACGGTTTACATTTTATGATACAAGATGTCGACAGCTTGTAATAACAGTTGGTGGAAGTTCCGATCTTTAAGTAATATACGTTTACAACCACAGTTATAGGTTCGGGACTACTTACGTCATCCAGATAATTATGGCCACAATTTTAAGATCCTTCGATTCGCAATATTATTGCGCTCTGGACCCATTAAATGTAATGATGCTGCTCAAAATTGATGGCTCTGTAATTTTACTTTGAGTAGAACGTTTTTTTGGTTAGAAGTAGTACCTATCAATTCTATTGAAGAAATATTTTTGTTGTAGATATAAAAGATTTTTTAAAGATAATATCGAAAAGACAAGTATTATGTCTGTTATAAAACGTCACGTTACTACCACACTACCTATGACTAAATCAAAAAACAAACTCTAAAACAAAATATAACATGATGAAATGTCACTTTATTTTATTTCAAAATTATTAAATATCAAATTATATAAAAGCGGATAAAAATCCCCAGAAAAATCGATTTGTTATTCCACGTAACCATGTCAACTCGCTTGACTGACGACGGGTAAACTTTGAGGAGTGCCCCAAAGGAAATACCTATTCGTCAAAATATTTACGAAATCAACAGACGTGAACATCGGAAACCTTGTTTATCTACCTAACCGATATATCCATGACTTTTTTATTCGTTTTGAATAACTTGTTTTGTTTCTCCCTATTATTCCTTTCTAATTGACTTCATTTAGATCAATCATAAAGTTTTGATTTATGTAGATTTTGTGAGTAAATCCCTCATTTTCTTTATACTTTGCTCGTGATATATTTGTCCGTACTAAACCAACATGTCCTTAAATGGCCGGCCGTAATATCTGGACCATAAATTACAAGTCTGGACTACAATAAAATAGTTACAATGTAGACATATGAGGCGAAGGGTCACTCGTATTGTATCTAGGCGATGAAAAAGGAATTTCGTGAAAAGGTTGGAAATGAGTGCGTTGCTCAGTTCTCGGTAGGGAAGTAACCATTTTTGACCCATATATTTCATTCGTCCCCTTTTAGCAGAACTTTAAACGAATTCATTTTATTCCGCCGGGGTTTTACAGATTTTTTAAAATGGAAAGGCAAAGAGTTTTAGGGCGGGAAAAATATAGAGGTTTCGACAGACAATATTAATATTTCCTTTGAAACGTTTTGTTAATTAGTTGAAAACTATATAAAAGTTTATTTTTAAAAGCGAAATGTCCACTCTTTGAAGCTCAATTTGGCTTTAGGCAAAAAGGCAAACAGGAGGTACATACATGAATATTTTGTACGCACGCATGTGTGGTTATAAAACAATGTTTTTGTTTGTTTTAAAGACCACGCCACGTGCATGTTGCATTTTAGTTTTAGTAAAGGCCGTTACCGTTCCAACGTTTTGTGTGCGCCATCCGATGTACTACAACGACATATTGTATTCAAAGTTTGATCATCAATCACGTTGAGGTTATTCCGTTTTATATTAAATACGGTCTGGGTGGAGGAAATTTCCATAAGTTGAAAGTGGTGCGCATAAAATCTTGTGGGTTGAAGGTTCGTTGGAGTTAGTGGTGTCCCTCGAGGCAGGGCGTGGAGGTACTCATAGCCGTAGAATAGCGAACCTTCCACTCTATACTGATTTATATTGATAGAAACTACTACCAGGCGAATTTATTCTAGACTTTTCGGAGATTTACCTCTATTTCATTTGAATAACGGACACATCAATTGATTCGGTTGCGATTCAAACAAAAACTAGTTTACTTTTTGTTCAAGTTCTAGAAAAACATCCCACAGTCACGTTTTCAGTTTGTTATCTTACCTAGTTTCGTAAATAATGTTGGTCAGACAACGTGCGCATTAGTACTAGACGAAAGAGAGAAATGTTTTGGACATTTGAGTGGGATGCAGAGTCTATGATGTTTCCCGTGGGGCTATAAAATGACGGGTTCACAACTATGATAAAATCGAGATCGCTGAGCGGAACGTGACACGATTTATTCGGTGGTTGAGGGAGAATGATAGTGTAAACAAACGGAGATAATAATATTCAGAATCTAAAGAAAAATATTATCAAACAGGACTTAAAATAAAATTTTCCACGACCAGAAATAATAGCCGATAGCGCAATCAAACAGTATCCGACACGGTCGGTAAGATCATTTATTTACTTACTAAACAATTTTAAGAGTAACTCAATCTTAAATACTTCCTTGAATCGTAATTAAAGATTTTATTCTCAATCTAAATGCAATTCACGGTATTCTAGGAATATGCTATTTGCACTAACGAAGTTTGCTGAGCAGTTAAGTTAATGTACGTTTGTAGACTTATTATTTTACCCTACGAATACTGCAGGGCGCTTTCATAATAAGCTGTAGACCATTTCCCCTGGGAAGAGTAAACGCTTGAACTCTCCTACGTTTTCGGCAGCAAAAAATGTTTCTTTGTTACTTAGCATATATTTTACATTTGGTAAACGTTGTACCGAAAATAATATAATCCTGAAATAACGACATTCTACTGTATTTCATGAATAAATAACCTGTGTATCGTTTAATATAAATTGGTTTACTAATATACGAAAATCCATAACAAAAAAGATAACTCTCGATTAATTTTGGGATCATTTAACGTAAATGTATCGCAGTTTAATGTTTCCTGGTAAGATTTCCTATTGAGTTTAGTATGTAATTTGTACTTGACGATAATTTGTTCTGACTCGCTCGGAAAACTTGGCAGAGGGCGTGGAAATGTTACTTATTCACAGATTAGGAGTTGTTTGAGGCACAAGCGTACACGTACTTGTGTATACAAAACATTTATTTCGAACAAAAACAATTTGGTGATATTTCAAGAAATAAATTGCGAGAATCTCAAGGGGTTTTCAATAAAGGTACATATAGTATGTTTGCCGATCGGAAAACAACGGTAACAAATGAACTGTATCGAAAATATGTAGCGGGGAAAATAGTGTAAGTATTCGAAATATTTGGGCAAGTAGGTAGATGTACTTCAGAGTAATAAATCATCGTGGCCACAAAGCATCAATGAGGCGTACAATGAAAAAACCACAAAAGCGACTACTTCAGTAATACTGTAGTTCTGTCGAGAGCGGTCAGTTTTGTAACTGTTTTCAAGCATCCAAGCTTATGTACATACTTTTCCATTTAATGACGTCACGTACAATTTACACAAAAAATGTTTTTGTTCAACTGCGAACAATTAGTAAAGGCTGAGCATTTTTTTTAAATAGCGAAATAAACATTCATTCAACCTTTCAGAAGAGGTGTCAAGTGTGACCCGGGCCGTGAATGAAAGATGTCATTAAAACGAAAAATGGCTCTGGATTTGAAGTCCTTATTAAATTGGGATTTGTTTATGATTTTTATTTCGTCAATGTTTTTTTGTTGATAGAGAGTTTCAGTTCAAGTGATTCTTGTGTGAGCTTTTTTTTCAATTTGGTACTACTTTTATTAAAAGTAAAACTTTAAATTTTTTATGAACACAATAAAAAAATTATGTATTATTGAAAGAAACGTGACTAAAACTAAAGGCATCAAAATTTATCACTATTATCAGAAAACAAAGAAAGACAAAGGGCAAAATATATTTTCATAGTATTTACCACCATGTCGCTTGCCATATAGGTATTTCACATCAAGAAAGAGGATGAGTTTTATTAATCAAATCCGCCGAGATTTATATGTTACAGATAGACGAATATAAGCCTCGTCTTAAGAAAAACATTTCTACTTTTCTTATTGACGGCCCCAAAAGTGTACAAACTTTTACGTTGTTTATAAAATATATCAAAGGAATTCTTTCGAATACTTTATCTTTTTTATCCTGTCGGTTTGTTTTCTGAAATAAAATTATTAAAAAAGCTGAAACTTTTGATTATGGATATGTATACAGTGTTAAATATTTGAACAAATTGTTTGGAGATAATCCGAGCTTTTTGTATAATTCGTTTTCGCTCGTTTGCATTCCAATTTCACATTAAAGCAAGGAAATTAGAACATTTGACGGTACGATTGGTGCGAAGTACTTGGTAATGTTGCTACGATTCCCGTGTTGAGATTTTTTATGACTTGCAGGTAACTGTTTTGTTTTTGTGTGTGTTTTTATTTCTTTATACACATTCAGTCGAAACTCGGAAAATTAGAGCATCATGCTTTTTCCCCGCGCTATCTTTTATCCTATTTTATTAAGCAAACATAAAATCTTTTTTACACTTGAACCAACAGTTCGAAAAATACTTCAAATACCTTTAAAGAATGCTAAAGCAGAAACAACGCATCCATAGTGGGTGTTCCTATATTTTATCATAGAAACGTGAATCTAGCGAGTACGTACGTGACTAGGGGTTTTACTGCACTATTTAACTTCAAAAAGGTAGAGAGACGATTGCAGTATCAATGTGTGAATGTGTAAAAGAAAAAAACTGCGGGCATTCACGAGGAGTATCGGTACATTTTATTTATTCTGTAAAATAAATTAATTCCTCCACTGGACACAATGCGGGCTATATGCCAATAAACTCCAGTTCTATATCAATTAACTACTTCCAAAAGTGTTGGTGACAGGGAAAATAAAACTATCAACGATAGTGACGTCACTGCTTTGTTGGTATTGCCATCAATTTATAAGAGCCGTTCAATGTTGTCGAGCCGAGAAGGGTTAATAGCAATATTTCACGGCATAATAATTTTTCATTAACTGCTTCGTGGCATGTGGGATATTTACGCGGTTTTTCACGAGAGTTCCAAATGAAATATAGTTCGCAACTGTATCACTCGGAGTGAGGAGGTTTTAAATTCAATGTAGGGTGCATTTCGAGGTTTCTCATGATGAGTGACTGCTTAAAACGTTGCACTTAAGTCTTTTTCTGTACTCGCCTTTTAAGGTACTCGTAGATACAAAGTACATTTTACAGTTGGAGAGGTAGGTAAGTATTTGGACTGAGCATGAAATGTGAGAGTACACTAAACATTAGGGAACGTAGTATCTAGCTAGACTGGACGGTAAATTGGAAGAGATTGTCAACTCAAAAGAACTAATGGAAAAACAAAACAAGATGAAAAGTGTATCCTAGTTACGAACGTCCATTGTTCAGTAGCGAATGTAAGTGTCACCCAAAACAAATAGTCCCGGAACTATTTGGTAAAATGAAAAAGAAAAAGAGGGTCGGCCACCCTTTATTGTTGGTGGAGATATTCTTTTGACGAGAGTCGGCAAGCAATGTCGCTCGTACCTCATGTCCTGGAACGTTCTTATTATCTTTGAGCCATCGGGTCGCTGTAAATGGTTGGCGCCGTATCGTCAAGGTTGCGGGCGCGACCCACCAAATGTACAGTCGACATAACAAGTTACAGCAATCCGTTTTATTTTAAGTTGCATATGTCTTAAAGTTTTTAAAGTTATTTTGGCTTTAGATGTTATAGTACCTAAGGGAAGGACTGCTAGGTGAACTAAGATGAGGACAAACTTTTATAAATGGAATGAATGCATTACTTGACCAAGATAGATACATTTATTTAAATTGACACATTAGATATTAATGTACCTACAAAAATCGGATTGCATAAAACGTTTAGGTACTTCAAACAAATTCTCTTTTGCAAACCACACAAACTTATCATTCCTAATACGAAAGAATGGAGTGGCGACATAAAACCTCAAGCATTAAACTATCTCCTTGAATCTTTATGTTATGTAAAAAAATGTAATTCCGCAAAGTTTTTGAAATGAGTGTAGGCAGCGCTCGTAAAAAGTAATGGGTGCTCCTTGATCTGGGAAAACATTGGACTAATATAACTAAAAGACTAGTTTCCACTATTCTTTATTCGAGGATCGAGATCGTGTTTTTAGGTTTACAACTTGATAAGTTCAATGCCCTTTTCATTTTCATTCCTTCACGACGCAGGGAGACAGTGACAAGTGTGACAACATTGTGTACCAAATAGATTTGTTTACTTTTTTACGTTTGGTTTTTGTCGCTTTCAATACAGTACAGTCGTTTTATAAAGAAAATATTAATAATATATATTCATTTTATTTTAATACACTTTAAAATGAAACAGTATTAAGTCTTTCAGTTGAAAATACTTATTAACGAAGGATGATTATTTCTCAGAAAATCCGGTCACATACCTACGTCTACCTCGATAGTATTACTTCCCTGGTAATCTAGACACACGGCAGTGTGTCCGCCAAGTTCGAGCAAAAAAACCGACACACCGGCCGTGGGTTATATTACACGAACCATTTCGGGCCAAGTTCGACCCACCTATAACTCAAAATCTATTTTATCTACGCATATGAAATTTCTAGTATCTGTCGAGACCTACTTACTTATCTAAAATACAAAATTTCATTAATGTACCTATTGTAGGTCTTGAGATATTGACGTCAGAAAATCGCTATTTTTACTATACACTCACTGACTGACTGACTCACTCACTCATCAAAAACCTACACCACTTCCAATGGTCGTATGTGATTGAAATTTGAGCATGGAATAAATCTTTGGGTCAAGGTAAAGTGAAAAAATCTGCACCCTTTATGTTGAGTCGCGTAGTTTAAATGAATAATGAAGTTGTAAATTCATACAGCTGTGAACTTTAAAGAAAAATTATCTAAAGATGGATTCGATTTGAGTTGTTTATCTTTTTGTTTGGTATATCGTCGTTGTTGAATAAATAAAGTCGATAAGCTGTCTGCGATGCTCTTTTGAATAATTCCTGTGTAAAAGTATTAAACAATAGAAGAATATTAAGAACATGCTTAAAAAAGTTGATGAGAAGTAGCCGAATGATAATCTATTTATGTTAAACTTTACATTATATTATTGTGTTTTAAAAAAGGGCGTATGTTATGCCTCACTATTAAAACTATTTGCCTACTTCCCAAACTAATCTAACACCTCACTCATCTTGTCAAGTCGAACGAAAGTACGACATCCTCGTCCGACATACTTACGAAAAACTTTAGCTCGGTAAAGATTTATGATTCGAAAGACTTCATGGTCAAATCTTTGGAAGTATTTCCCTTCCAAATAAATCTTTACTACGAAGATTTACTTCAGTACAGTTTTATAGGATCGAAATTGCTTTAAAATATTTTAGATAAAACTGAAGCTGTATTGTTGTTGTTATTATGAGTAATATATTATTTTTTAATTTTTTACATTAATTTAATCAATTAATATGGAGATAACGACTGTCTCCACATACACCAAGAATGACTGTGCCGATGACAATTACGTATTAGTGTTGAGGTACATCCAATTTACTAAATAGTAAGGTAACATGAACCATATGGGCTATTATGTCAACTTTATCTGATCGGATAAATAAATTTTTAACTTAATTGTTTTGTAAAAATGCCATTATTTCATTGCACTCCTCCACAGAGATTACATGGTTGGTATAGTAGGTATACATATAAACAATTGTGAAGCCTCTGGTGTTGCAGGTTGGACTTAAGCTACGGTGAGTGCTTACTATTGAGTGGCTCGTGAGCTTTGTTGCTACAAATAGTACACATTAACAGGGAACGATGAAAATCTATGGAAAATCTTGAGAAATTGAAATTCATCAATGTAGGTTTGTACGTACTATAAATAGTGATGGAAATAATGAAACGATGAAGTTTACCACGGTAATGAATTAAGTTGCTTAACCTAGAACATACATGCTTCCTAGTATTTTAATCTAGTTACGCAAACTGAAAATGAAGGCAGGATGCTAAAAATAAACTTTGTGCTGTGAACACCCGTCGTAAACATGATTTAAGAAATAAGTATTTATAAATTTATTTTAATCTCAACATTATTTTAGATCCTTATTCTTGGATGATGATGATTATATCCTTCTTCTATCTTATATCTTGCCTTACCTTTACATGTTAGGTTTTTGAATATTACTAAAAATTTGTTATATTTTCTTATTTATTATCATCTATATTCTAACAATTTGAAAAGAACTTTTATAACAAAGCAAACATTTTCCAAATATTAACCACGGCAACATAAAACAAAGCATCACACTGGATAATGTTTAAAAAATTATGTACAAGAAACATCTAATTATGGCTCCATACAAAAGAACAGCTGTATTTTTAAAATTAATTTATCTTGTCAGCCGGAAGTCTGTTGGGTGTCCCTATAGACCGGAGTAAGGGACAATTTGGGGACGTCACGGTTCAAGGAACGTTCCGTACTGTTTATACAAGTTTACAGGTGAACGCTGCTTGTCTTATGCAAGTTGTTGGGTGAAAACAAGCGAATATTCTTACCCGTAGGTACCTACATAATGAATTTGTAATGAAAGTCTGAGTTTGTTCTAGATATAACTTGTTCTAGATGAATTATTTGTGAGGCAAAGTAATTGTTTAACAAGTTTGAGAATATTTCGATATGTAAATGTTTTTAAACAAATATTTCAATCACTACGGTACTAGAATAGTGTCACTGAACTCGCTGGCCATTTTTTGAGAAGGAATTCTTCTGCCTAGGGTGAGGCGAGAGTTAGTTTCAGACTTTTACTTACTAAAAACACCCTATTTCTACTCCTGATCTTCAAACCGGTGCCCTGACCCACTAGATAGTCCCAAGCTTGCGACTAGGCCTCAGTCCTATTGGGCCCCATAGCATTTATTTACGAAATTGTGCACTAGTAAAATATAAGTTAGGTTAGGTATCTCCCTCAAATAATGGCTATAACGTTTATCGCTTTTTAACTTGTTTAGCACGAAACGAGTACAAACAGTGGCATCGCAGTCCGTGAAACACTCCTGAAACCCATTAGCGCGAAGAGTTTTCAAAACGTACTTCTTTATAAATAACTGTCGCAATCTATGTAATGCAGTGAAAACGAGTATTTTCAACTTTATTTCCTAGTACTTTTGACCTATATTTAGTTTTTGTTCGTATTTGTTTACAAACTTTAGGTAATAACCAAAGAATGTTATTTAATTGTATTTAAACATGGCAGACGTCATTCGGAAATCAATTTAGGTGATTTTTTTTTGCCTTTTCAATTACAGTTGCGTAAAATTGTTTACGTTTTTGCCAATCTACAAACTATTTACTAGCTGAGCTACTAAACTCTTAATTATGAATAAAAATTATTTTGTACAACTGCGAATTGAGCACCTACACACACACGCACACACACAAGCCCTTACGCAAACTAAGAGGCATCTGATCGCACTCCAGCCCGGACGCTATATGATACTCTTGATTAAATCTGTGGTGAATTTCAAGTGTCCTATCCTCTGAACGTACTGAATACTGTACAATAAAGAGATGTCCGGTGGACAATAGAGTAGGAACAGTACAGCCTGGACATTGAATATGTGGGGTATTAGCCATTTACCTAGGACGTCACTAGTTTGTGTGAGCAACACTGCCTATTATTACTTATGTGTGTATGTGTTCGAATATATTCCAATCAAAATGGAGTACCTATTCGTAAATATGTTGTAAAAGCGCTCAAAAGCCTGGATGCTTTATATGCATTAATAAGGTTTAGTAGATTATAACAATTGTTTTAAGAAAAATACAAATGCTAAAGTAAGAAAACCAATAAAATATCCTAAGACATAAATAACTTTGTTTTTAAAGAGATAACCTCGAGGATTACGAATTTATCGAGCCGATACGAAAAAATTCCGAAACCACGAACTGTCGACAAACTTTGATTTATTCCTACTTATAGGATAAGTTTGCTTTCGCGGCCTTGTGTGCGAACGTCTGAGTACCTGAATAATAGCCTCTATGTCTAAAAAGAAAATACTAAACAAAATCGAAGGAAATCCTCTCTGATCAAGGGATATAAGGAAATCCCAGTCATTGTTCTGAGTGGTTTCTCTAGTAAAATGTACTTTATTGGTATTGTTATAAGTACTAACCGTTTATTGTCATTTAAACGGAGTGTGAATATTTTTGCATATACTTATGATACTGAGATGTTTCGTTTTATTTTGTTAGAAATCCAACTGTCACATATCTCACATAGATATTAGATAATAGGAATAAGAATTACAGTTACGTACACATAAAAAATTTTTTTTGAACCAAATGTAGGTGTAAAATTTTAAAATATGCAAAGTTGGGTGTCTATGGATGGTCGTTAAAGTGAAGTTTGTCGCATCCAAATGAAAGTAGGTTTAGGAACGACTACGATGGCTTCCATTTATCACCGAGGTTTCATTTCACCAGCCTGTGACAAGACCAGCGGAATGAAACAATTATGTATCCGTCCCATGCGGAACTTATTATTTTTAAATAATGGCCGCTCTGTAATGAATGAATCATTTCAACTTTGTTTAATTAAAAAGTCTTCAATTCAGACGCTTTTAATAAGATTCAAAGTCATTATAAAATGTACTAAAGTGTACTTTTATGATTTCTTTTTTTAAGTATTCATGAACTGTCGTGAAAGATGCTTCTGGAAGTATATGTATATGTAGATGTAAAATGTTAAAATATGCAAAGTTATATTGATCCGGTGCATGTTAGTTTTATTTTTATTAGCTGGCTGGCTGGATTCCAACTAATTAGAGATCCAAGCGGGAACATTACACGACCAGCAATTCTGCGGAAGTCATCGTTACGCGAACGAAGTCGCGGGCAAAAGCTTACACAATAAAGTTGTGTATTCAGAGAGCTGCTTTAGGCAATAATATAGCTGAGTACGTATCCAAACATTATTCCCATTAGGCGGCGCGTTCGCCTTTTCCTTTAAAATTACTTCTTTGAACTCGCTGCCGAATATGAAATGTGGAGCGAACGTAAAATCGTATTGGTATATTAATGGATTATTAAATATCAAATCAGAAACGTGGCAACAATTTTAATTATGTTTTGCTTGATCAATCAATAAGGGTATTCAAAGTTGACGTATTCGTTGAAAATCGTACGCAATTTGAACAAATTGGGTATCTATTAAAATATGTTAGTAGATTACTGATCGTGACATGACGATCATAGTTCAATAAACCTATTATGTATCATCAGTACGGTTTGTTAGCGCGGTTTCCATAAACGAGATCAGTGTCACACACTTCGATGAATCGGGAAACGTGCTGGAAAATGTCGAGATTTCCTTAACAATAATTGGAGTGCTCCGTTTGTTACAGTTGTATAAATTAAAGTCTCACTAATAAATGTAAAGTTGCCGTAACGGGCAACTTTTCAGCGACAATAAAAAAGATTGCTCTTGTTACAAGCATTTGCGGCACTCCGGGCAAGCATAATCTGTTTAACTTTGAGATTTTGTTTCGTATTTTGTACAAGAAATTGAACTTGCGCGTTGCTTAAGGCAATTGCTTGAGGTTTTGGTCCGGAGTGGGGCTATCTTATTGAAATATTGTAGCGGAGCGCACGGGAATTATGATTTTCCTTTAGTCGATATGGCGGTAGCAATGTACGTGGGCTTAACTAACGTGGCTACGCTTTGTAGTTGAAACTTTCATTCAGAATTTAATATTAGCACCGTAAAAGTGAATATTTAGTAATTTAACAAATAAAGTAAATAACGTTAGGTAATTGAAATCAGTTTATTTCAAAAGTACCTATGATATAGTGGCATAGATACATTATGTACCATGTAACTGTAAAATTATATACTTATATTTGATAATATTAATATTAAATAAAATTCCTTTAAACATTACTTATATTACAGTCCTATGCACAAACATAAAAGTGTCACATCAAAACGTCCTATCAAATTGCAAACATGAGGAGGCAGGCACATACCTGAGATGGGATATGCTTTTATCATCCCCTTTGCCTCGAGTCCAGTGTATCGTGTAATGGGAACCTGAAGCTCTAAAGCAACTCGTCGGGACCATCTGTTCGACCTCGTATTTTCCGTACGATGTCGGGGTACACCGGAGCTTGTCTACCAAATCACGTGCGCCGAGATTGCTACCATGTTCTCGTTATGAATCGTCTAGTTTCAGACCCATACATATTTATCCAACACAAACTTTGGGCCACTGATTATTTTCACCTCATTTTTATCATTCCCTTCCACTTTATCACACACACATACGTGTATAATAAATCGTAACCGAGTAGGATCGTAATTTATGGATGCGTTTAATTTTTTTCCTGCGAGGGACGAAATAATTTTTGGGGTGTTTTGTTATGGGACAAAACGTGTGCGTTGTTTTATTGAAATGTGTGTTGTGTTTTCAAAACTGGATCGTTTGTAAAATTTTATTATTATATTTATGCACGTGCCCGTAGAATACAAGCAGCTATTTGTTTAGTATAAGCTTAAATAAATGACCAATTCTTACAATTGTGTGAAACATCCGTTTATATTATTAGGGGCAATTTTATTACGGTACACTTTTAGCGATTATTCTTCTTACACGACCTTTATACACCCCTCGTAGTAAATTTAAGCTCGTATATCGTCTTTCATACTTTTGGTCCTTGAACCTGTCAGTGACTCAACGCATAAATTCCTAGTAATCCCTCGGGTTGATGCGTAAACAACCTTTCTGAAATTACGAACTCTTTTTAGGCCTTTTTGATGATCGTAAAAATATCGAGTTGATAAACAAAAAAGAGTGTGATGAACGACAGCGTAGTAAAACGTCAATGACGTTAAGCGCTGAGTGGCACGGCCGGTAGGTTATGTGCCGTTTAACCTACATAGAGAAAAATAAAAATATCTCAGCCTTTTAGTATCCACTAAAGTCTACGCTCGAGTCGTAATTATTATAACGTCTCGTTTCAAAGGGGTTGCGTCGGTAGAGACTTCTAAATTATACACTTTTTTATAATATAATCACTTATAAAAAGAGACCGAATAAATTATCACCCTTTTCCTACAGATCAGCGAATACATAATCTTATTATTACTCCCTTAAAAAAAGAAACGTTGGATGTAATTTTTAACGGGCGTCAGAATGAAATCAACCTTTCCTAGCACCCACTTAAGCATTTCCAATTCTCGGCGCGAAGCTTTCAGACAGCGAGTCACATTCAGTCGCTGTTTTATATTCATGTAACAACAGCAAAACAATAAATTCGCATTTGTATGTTTGTAATTTGTCACGTATTGTTTGTACTACCTAAGTCGTTATAATTCTATTGTTGAGTTCACCGCGAGTTGGAGACGGTAGAGTAGAAAGTAAAAGCAATCATAAATCAGTGCGGAATTTCGGCTGGATAAAATCGATAAAAGGGAACGTATATTTTGTTGAAGCGCAAAAACTGTCTACTGGGATGGAACTGAAAGCCTTTATTCTGAAGACCGTTATCTCAAAGTTGTTAAAGACAGATTTCGTTAATGAGTTTTTGTTAGCCTTTCCCAGATGTTGGTTATCAAAATCACTACGCGCTATCTGCCGGGATTTAACAGAATAAAGCTTATCTCGTTCTATTGTTCTGCGTACGTTATTTAAACAGTTTTATTGTTTGCGATTTTTAATTGAAATATTAATCTTTGTATATTTTTCCGATAAGTAATAATACCAATTGATTAACTATTTGAAATAATATTGTTCTATAGTGTTAGGTTTAGGTATTTCTGTTTTTTTAATAACATTACCCCACATTAAGATGTTCTCCTGTGTCGCGGCCCGAAACCACGATTGGTATATCACTCAAAGAGCTGCTCCGTAAAGGAATCGAATCCGCTACACGATGCACGGCAGCCAGTTGCCCAGTCACCGCACCAACTGTACAGTCATATTGAATAATGATAAATGGTCGATATATACGAGTACAACAAAAAAAAAAACTTCCCAGAGTAATATCTAGCAAAATAATGACTCTGCCTTTGTTACATAAGTAATATTCAAATCATATTCACATACATAATGGCAAAACATGAATAAAACGTTAGCAAAAACTTGGATCAGCAATGTTTGTGTTAAAAGCTTCGGGAGGCGTTGTTTGATTAATGAACATAAGTTCGAGAGCCGATACTTGAGTACAGCTGAAAGAGTTTTTAGGTCGCGAACATTCTTAAGCTGAGGCCAACTGAACTCTTCTCTTGTTCTTATGAATTCACCACGTCATTTATAAGTTGAACTTTTAAGGGGTACGGCAACGGTATGGTACGGTCGAGTGATTATAACTTTGTCTGAAGAATGAGGTTTTGGGTGTCGTTACCCGGTTATAGTATCTTTAGATAATTAGGTACACATACACAATGTGAGTAAAATAAGTACGTCTTTGGAATCTTTAGAATTTTTCCGAAGATACCTTGATCTTTTGTTACGTTTAGATATATCACAAACTTCATTGAGCAACCATGTTACACGTCACACGCACCCTCGATAAAATCGCAAATATTTTATTTTCTGTATAAAAAGTAATCGCCATATATTCGCAATAAAAATCTTATCAACAAAATCAAACGATTCAGCGGTGTAATTTTTATGAGGCTGTAAAGACAGCGGACCTTTTTCGCGAATAAACACCTAAACTCTGCGAATTCAGTTTGGTTAGGGTGGAATGTTCTCGCATAAGTATATCTTATTGTATAGCCGCCTACATTCCAATGATCTCTTTGCATACTTACGTGAGTGATCATAATTTTGAACCTTATTCAGTCGGAATAATTTTCACAGTCGCTTTTTCTTTCATCTTTTTATACTGAAATTATAGCCTTTATTTTTATTTAATTAATTGATATCCAATTCAATGGCTTATCACGGTTTGTATCTAGCTTTCCTTCTCAAGGGTGAGTCAAATCCTCACGTATTCGGTCCCATATACGGATTCGTCTTAAAGGACAAAATGGCGGATTATCTCAAAATCTCAAGTTAATAGATTGGCCGTACCCAAATCACATGGATAGATAAGTTAGATTAATTACTGTCTTAAACAAGAAGACAGACAGACAGACACTTTACTTAAGTTGTGAACATCAGATAATATTATTAATCCTCAAAACGAAGTTATAATTGCCTCAAAGGCGTTTAAAGTGTCGTGGAATATAAAGAATTCATGAATACTGTACATCGTTATTGGCTGTAGGTGTGTGTGATGAGACTGAATATTTCAACAACCCAATTTCGTGACACAGCTGAACCTCGCTGAAATAGTATCAACATGTCTAAGGTACAATAACAGTTATGCTAACTAAGTAAGTATGTATAATATTTGTAAGATATTATGTACAATATTATGACAGATGCTAAGTAAATAGTAAGTAGCAGCTAATTATTACAATTTAGACTATTAGGTACTAACGTTATAATATGGTTTGAACACTAATTTACTCAAGACACACATACTATGGTATACATATTTAAATCTGTCGAGCGTATTCGTTTTATTAAACTTTAAAGTGAAAAATAAGTATAATGTATTGTATAAAATTCAATACAATAATATTAAAAGCATTTTGGCTATATCCTTTCAACCAATCGGAATGAGTGGGCTCTTGGTGGCAATCAAAACATAGGTACGACGATTACCGATCCCTCTCATTGTGATAATGGCGCATGTCCCTCTGTGAGCTTATTAAACCGTTTTATTGGCGGCCCCATATTCATCAGTTCACGTTTACAAGCCAATTTTATGTGTTGGCGTCAGTGATTTGCTTTTATATGCTTCGAAAAGAGATAAAAAGCATTTTTGAATAAACGAAGAGATTGTTGAGAGGCAGGTTCTTCGCAATGATTGAAGGAGTCTTTCATATTCTATCAATGATCTTTGTGTTGTTAACTAAATTGAGTAAAGTCGGAGACATTTCCGATGTTTCTAGATAAAAGACTCTATGCTAATACATTATTGTGTAAATTGTAAGTTAACTGTAAAAAATATTTTAAGCGTAACACGTTGAGAAACGTGAACAATCTCTGAATTTAGATTTCCTCATTTAAATCGATTTTTTTGGAAGACCAATAGGATGCGTTGCCTTTTCCATTAGCATTCAGAATGGAACGTCGGTTTGTTTTAGATTTGGTAATGACTAGGTAAACGATATGCGCCTTTGGCTGCTTAATATGTTTTTATTGCGTATTAATGCGTTGTAGTGTCTACTAAATAGATTTTTTGTAATACCTAAGTTTTTATTTTTATAGTTGCATTAAGTATGTATTTATTGAATAACTTAAACTACTTAATGTAGGCACACATATTTAAAAACTTGATTGCACTCATCGTTGCCGGTAAATCAACATGAACACACAGAAACTTAATTTTTAATTACTGTGAAATATTCATGTGGCGAGAGCGGTAAAATGCTAAATTAACATAAAACTTAATTGCGTGCACCTCGTTACTTTTTAGACTTGTTTCATCAAGTTGTAAATGTAAGTAACGAATGAACTCGCCCGATTTATGTTCAGTCGCCGCTACCTCTGAATTTATTCTGAAAATAGACTTATATTTTTTTTAGGTCATCCTAAGTGCTTGGCTCAGAATGTCCTTTTTCAGGGCTCCCAGATGAATCTCATTCTATCTACTTTTGATCGTGACAGAGACAGATGTTTCAGTAAATTGCGTTTTATACACCAAATTGTATAACATTAATCTTAATCCCGCCGCTGCATCATTTTTAATTTTATTAACACGATAAAAATGAACAAAGCTGTCGGAGTGAAAGAGTTACTTTGTTCAAAATTTCCTTGAGGGGAACAAATAATTATGGTTCGTAAAACAAAATTCATTTCATTCTCTAAGACGGTAAGTAGATTAATTCGATTCTGATTTTTATTAGAAGAGTGACGTTTAGGAAGGGAATTATAAATCGTGGCTATTAAAAATGTGACGACAGTAGCGGAATTAACTGCTTTACTCCTCGTAAAGTTGAGGAAATAAATTTTCTCACAAGACACTGTCAAGTCCTGCTGTGATCGTGTGAGTTTGAATTTATATTTGCGGAACTCTATCACATTACATCCAAGAATAACACTGAAAAACATTTTCAGAAGGTGAAAGTGTATTGAGGTTTTGATTCGGAAGAAGGTAAAAATGTTTCATATCATAATTTCGTTACTATACACTACTACGGATAAATATACGTGTACAAATTTTATCACATTCATATTAAGAAATCTATTAAAATATTGCAGCCAACCGTTAAAATCCTCCCTCAAATAACGAGAAAAACACCATTTCGTTTACTATGAAATAAATAAATAAAAAAATAATTGACCGAAGACTCAGAGAAAATAAGAAAATAGCCAATACTGAAGCCTGACGTACGAGAGACAATATCTGTACAAGGGCAAACGATAAACGAGACTGGTCCCAGGGAGTTCGGCCTTCAAAGTGAAAAGGCCTACGGCTAACATTAAGCTCGGATTGAAACCATGATTATGAAAGAAATATACGATATTCTATTTACTTAAATGATATATCTACCTACTCATATCTACAACAAGATTATTATTATGTTTTCGTATCGTTTTGCTGACCTTTATCCAATTAGATTGGGGTCGATACCCAGTCAGTAAGTAGGTAGATTGATTTAGGTCAATGATTCTGAGTTGATCTTTTGTGATAAACTCGAGGTATGTTTTGAAAAAAATCAATGTACCTTTTTTTATTACCTATGTATGAGAATGTATTTTTATTTTAGAGTCTCGTAATCAAAGAGTTGGTACATTTTTATAGATAACACGCATGAACTGAATGTAAATCGAGTGAAACATTGAAACAATTAGCATTTTGATAAATAAAAATATTTTTTGTCTTTATTGTTGTGTATATTTTAAATGAATCAATCGACAAATATTGGTCATTTTTATCGAAACAACTTTATTTTTATTGAACGGCAAATAACGTTGGTAATAGAAATATAACTTTATTACTAAGGTATTTAAAGTCGAAAATTACTTAAATAACAAGCCAAGTTGCAGTTTACAGAAGCATTGGAAGACGTAAATTAGTTTAGCGCCACCAGCAGTATCAGGTTCCTATTCCGTCAGGAGGCAGACCTGACAAACTGTTTTTACTTGAACCGACTTCGAACTTGGCCGCGTAAATAGTTGATACGCTCTTCTACTACTTTATAAATGGACTTTATAAACTTCGCAGTTGACGTTAAATCATTTTAAAGTTATTTTCATTTATCCGTGTTCGAAAAGGTAAAAATAAATACGTTTATCTTTGAGATTATACATATAGAAATGACATGTTTTAGTGAACGTTCGTTTGTGCGTAACCCAAATGGCTGCAACGACTGTTTCGATAAATTTTATCGTACAAACAAGCTTTTATGAAACAATCAAATTACCAACTGTCGATAATAACGTTACCAATTCTAGTTTGAAGCTAAAATAACCATCGGTTTATAGTTTATACCATAATATACCTAATTTAATACATTTTACAACCAAAACTGTGTTTCATAGTCTATTACTCAATGTCAATTACGTGAAATCTCACTGATAACGTTAATAACACATTGGCGTTAATCTCTTAATTAATAATATGGAATAACATCACGTTTGTTCCCTGAGGGCTCAGTAGACGTGATGTATGTTCTCGTCTTTCGCTCCGTGACTTGCTTTAGTTAGAGTCTACATACCTACATACCAAGTTACTTCTAACTAATACTATATACACAGTTATGTAACTAGCTTGTTTTCCAATGTGTTTCTCGAGTTATTGTTTCATCTAAATTCTCTTTATCGTGTTATACTATTATAGAGTTGCGTTAAGGGAAATACTAAGTGTGTGAGAGGATAAAATATACTTTATATTTGTTTGTATTTATAATTATGTGTCGTATGGTAAACCTTTTAAAAAGCACTCTATAGAACGATTAGTATTCGTAATATGTAGTCAATTGGATACTCTCAATCTAATCCTGATTTTAAATTGAATAGACAGTATTAAGACATTATCTAGACTCAATACGAGGCTTAAAAGGTTCCATACAAGTACTTTAAAAGATAACACGCTGTACGCTACGCGTACGACACATTACTTCGACGATTTCACAAATCGTTAAAATTTCACATCACACGTGTAGCATGGCGCGGCTCCTAAATTACGCAGATTAAGGGCATGTTCCAACACTTTTGCTGAGCTAACGATGTTACATTTTTTGTATCAAACACATAAGTTCTCAATGAGGTAACTTAGGTAACGCTTTCCTGATTTTGACGTAGCGATAAGACGTTAATGCCTTTTTGATCGATTAATTTTGTTATCTTAAAAGTTAGTTAGTATCTTCGATAACGCAGTGTATTTTGCTTTTTAGAGTTTTAAAGTTTAGTTTATGAAGAGGCTTGGGTTGCGTGCTAGATATTATGATAATTCATTAACGTTAACTTCTGCGTAGTTGTTTGGTATTACATGGAATGGGCGGTCGTTGTAACTTACAAGGTCTTTTAGAACATCTTTTTGAAAAACAAAAATTGCGTGTAGTTTTTTTTATAGAATGTCAATAACAAGTACCTCAAAATAAAAATGTTGTAAAGAAATAAAAATAAAAAGAAGCTAAAAGTTCTCTAAACGTTTCTCAAATCTAAATATTAGCATTAATGACATGTATTCAGGTATTATTCTCGAGAGACTACAGTCTCACTGTGATAATGGATTTTCCAAGTCTGAGGAAAAATCTGTTCGTCTTGGAAAACAGTCTGGCAATTCAATCGCGGGACACAATGCGAAATGCATTCGAGACTCCATTTTGTCTGGCTGCACACATCGATTGATTTTTAAAGTGAGAATAAATTGGCCAATCTTCGATAGCGCTTTTTTCGATAGCGAATGTTACTTTAAAGAGTGCACTTTGTCAAAATTTTCGCTTTAAATTTAATTTTGTCCTCAAATCGAGTTGATGGATGTTTTAATAAATAAATAAATCGTTTATTATTCCTGGCTTCGTACCAGCTAAGTTGGGTCGACGAAATTGGCTGGGCGTCAGGATTTTATCATGAGTGGCTCGTTACATACATCATAACACCGTATCTCCTTTTACTTGAAGGGATTCGCAAACTTTACCAGTTAATATTGTTAATTCCCATCCTAATAGCGTTTCTAGTGCCGAGCACAAATTCGAATTGTATATGTTTATGGACAATTTTGAGCTAGCAGTCCGAGTAGAGCACTTGTGAAATAGACTATTGCCATTTCTAACAAGCGGGGTCTCGAATTGTGCTAATCTTATTCATCCTACATATTCAGAATTCCTTTCCATTATTTGGTAAATATTTTAAAATAATAAAGTAAATGGTACGGAAAATGTTGGTTCAAGATAATTATCAGTATGTTTATAAAAATATTTCTAACTCAATATTTTCTGCACGGGGCTTCAAAGTGAACGGCTGCGTTAATGCTCTACTTCATCCTAAGACTAACAACGTGTGTGCAACGAGTTTATCTCCTTTAATCACTTTCGATACGTTCCATCGTCATACTTGTAAACAATCCATAGAAGGGAATATAATGTTATGTACTTGTATGTTTTTCACGCCTTTTATTTTATTATACTAGCTACCACAGCGGTTTCACCGGCTGATTATTGATTGTAGCGTGATGTTTTATAGACGATAATTATTTATTATTATCATTAGTCAGTCAGACAACAGTTAGTTCATTTATAGCCTTCCCCTAAAAATGAACTATCCAACACAAAAATAATTATTAAATTCGAACTAGTAGTTCCGGAGATTAGCGCATTGTAATAAACTAACCAATAAACTCTTAGCTTTATATATTATTCGAGTGATCCGCGGATATCGCACGATCTCCGGAGAGGCGGCCAACCTCCTTGCCGGACTCCCGCCGTGGGATTTGGAGGCGAAGGTGCTCGCGCGCGTCTTTAGTTTGCGCGCCGTCGCGCGTCGCCGGGGCGAAACTCCACTGCTGCGCCAGATTAATGCGTGGCGGGATGAGCTCCGGCGCTGGGCTCGCTGTCATTGCAGCGGTAAGTCCCCTCTTTGAGGAGTGGCTAGAGAGGCGCCACGGCGTCCTCACCTACCGCCTGACGCAGGTGCTTAGCGGACATGGAAGCTTCGGTAGGTTCCTGTTTCTTATTGGGCGGGAGGAAACGCCCGGGTGTCATCACTGCGAAGACCGCCCGGAGGACACGGTGGAACATACGCTTGCGGTCTGCCCTGCGTGGGCAGAGCACCGCCGTGTCCTCAGGGATGTGGTCGGCGACGGCGCCCTCTCGCGTCCGGCACTGATACAAGCCATGGTGCGGAGCGAGGGGGACTGGGATGCCGTCTCCTCCTTCTGCGAAGCAGTCATGCTAGCTAAGGAGGAGGCGGGGCGCGTGAGAGAACGAACCTCCTCACGCCCCAACCGTCGCGAGAGACACTCCGGGCGTCGGGGATCGCGCGACGATCTCCGGCCACCGTAAGTGCGGGTCTGCGGACGGTGAGCAAGGGTAGCTCGCCGCCCGACCAGAACCAGACCCGTGCGTGCGGCGCGTCGCGTTCTGCGCGCGCCTCAAAGAGCCATCAGACCACCACAGATGGGGCCCAGTAGGGCTGATGCCTAATCCGGAGCTGCGGACTACCTAGCGGGTTTACCGGGGCTCCGGCTCGACGGGCAGGAGTAGGAACGGGGTGGTTTTTAGTCAGTAAGAGTCTGACACTCCCTCTCGCCTCGCCCAAGGCGGGAGAAGTAATTGGATGATTTTCCACCCTCAAAAAAAAAAAAAGCTTTATATATTGAGTAGGTAGAGCTTTAACACAAATGTGTGATTTATTCATACGTATACAAACTTATATGTTAGCATGTGCATGAACACAGCTAATCTATTAGAAAGGTTTTGCATAATTCTGGAGTACAGTCTGAATCATGAACATTGGATATGCGTAGATGTAAATTGTATGTATATTGAATTTTTGTTCTGTTTTATACTACAAACTAATATAATTGTGTGTGTCAGTGTGCGTGGAATTCTATTTAGTTGAAGAGATCAATAACATTGGTCGGTAACAAAGATTCATAATTTGTGCCAAGACCTCAAGATGGATTCTCGGAACGAAGCAAAAGATCGATTATTATAATATCAAGCGATTGTATTTCAATATTTTCGATGACCTAAAAGCCTGTGTTTGTTCTCTATATATTAATACATACACAATATGTATACAAATACTTGTTAAATGAGGATTTCAAGTTGGTGTGTACAGATAAGTCAAGATTAAGGGGTTTGTGTGTTTGTAACATGGGTGTTTGCCAACTTTCCGTGCAAATAACATTGTGTTTTGTAAAACATAGTGGAACTACCCTACTCAGTAGTCGCGACAAAGAGAACAAATAATGGGTCGGTTGTAATTTTACTTTGGCAAAAAGTAAACATGAGCTCAATGTGGGCTGGGCATAGGTAATGACTCTGTGGAATTGCGTACACGCGCTACAAAAGTAGGTATAGCGTGAAATAAAAACGGACATCGTACATCGTACTTTATATTAAAAAACTGCTTTCAATACACGATTCTAGATACTAGTCGCAATATGTCATCGTTTTTGTCGCGTATTTTTATAGAAAATATTTGGTACATAATATTCATGTTCAAAGTTATAGTTTTGCAGAGATAGCTAGGGATGAAAATATTTTTTAGGAAAAGGAAAACTGACTGCCTCGTTGGCCGAGTGGTTGCAAGTGCGACTGCCGGGCAAGGGGTCTCGGGTTCGATTCCCGGGTCGGGCGAAGTATTACTGGGCTTTTTTCGGTTTTTCGAAAATTTCTCAGTGGTAGCACGGAGTCTGGAAATGTGCCCGGTATATGGCAATAGGCTCACTACCTATTACATGGGACTTACAACATAAAATTGTGAAAAGTGGGTGTACACAGTGGCATTACATGCCATAATTTGCACCTCTGCCTACCCCTTCGAGGATTAAAGAATGTGTATGTGTATAAAAAAAATATTTTTAAAATACACACGGTCCCCGTTTTTATTTAAATATATTATTTCTATCAGAATTTCAGGTTTTACTTAACGTTACATTTACTTCGTCTTACAATTTTAGCAAAGACAAGCATTATTTAATGGTAAAATGAATAATTCGCTTAATATAATTCTTCGTAGAAATGTGATGATAATATTTATTATTATTTGAATGAATATCTCGGAGGATAGTCATCATAGATAGGAGAAACATGGTTTTGCGCTTCAATTGCCCTCGGGCACGCTCGCAAAGGCTTTGTACCAAAGGGAATTATTTTTTTTATTTAATTATGAACACATTGAGAAATTATATTGCGTTGTATTTTAGTTTTTAGTGATAATGTTGTGAATTATAATTTTAGTTTGTGAATTATTAAGTGTTTTAATATTATATTTTTTCATTTCTATCTCTTATTGTGAGAGTCACTAAAAATATTAACAATTAATATTTTTTATGAATTTGACACAATGTTTCGATTGAAAACCAATTACGTTAGGTAAAAACCGGACATGTAAACGGACACAAATTAATTAAGGTAGCTTTAATGCTTACAATTGTTTATTCATTAAACAACCGCTTGGAAAATGTATAAATATAACGAAGGGTCTATTTATTTTCCATTTAAACCGCGATGTTTTAATAACGGGGCGTATAGAAACAACTGAACATAATAAGCAATGTAAGTGTAAGTCTGTAAAATTCAGAGTTATAGGTATAAGATCCAAATACATGATGAGAAACGAAAAAAAAGGTTCGTAACAGTGAGCCGTAGATTGGCCTCAGGCTAGGACGGAAAACTGTGTAAAAGATCGACCCCGACCGCAGGGCAAAAGTGTGATTTTATTAGTACCAATATTTGAGGAACAAATGCATTGTATGTTTGTGAAAACACAAGAAAAACCGAACAGATTTAGGGTGCTTTTGATCCAATATTCACATGGTGTAAATAATACCGTCGTCATGTTTATTTGTATTTCTAAGTCTTCATTCTGTAAAGAGCTGCGGAATACCGGGTTTACCGGGGATCCGGCTTGAAAAGCAGGGGTAGGAACGTGGTTGTTTTTAGTCAGTAAGAGTCTGACACTCCCTCTCACCTCGCCTAAGGCAAGAAAAGTCATTGGATGATTTTCCACAATAAAAAAAAAGTTGCCGCTTCTAATTTTGTTGTCGATCACCACTATAGGTATAGGATAAAGACGCAATGTGCGAAATCACTAAATCATACGAAAGCAGTGTTCGTAATCTCCAAAATGTTTTCTTGCCAGTAATTATTTACCGAGTAGTTTATGTGCTGCGCACGTATGGCAAAAATGCCTTTTATTACGACGAGTCTTGAATTATGGGCTCTATCTGTACAGGCCGACGTCTGTGTACATTTGATTGTGCCTCCGTTTGTTTGTATTACTAACTAGATTCTATATATACTCGTATATCTTACTTTTCTGTTTGATATAATTAGTGTTGTGGTACTTTTATCTTTTTATTTCGTCGTACATGTGAAATAATGACATGGGTAAACAACTTCTTATGTTACAATATGAATTAAAGTAACTTTGCGTAATGATTTTGTTGAAGAATTGGTTAATCCGAAAATAAAATCGCTAGATTAATAAATCTACTACGTCTAATAATACGAAACACTATTTCAACGCTATCCTTCGGTCGCAGAAAGATATACGAGACATATTGCATGAAGATTATTTCCAATATTACACTTTCTATCACCATGGACTATTTTTCCCGAGTATGAATTTATTGGTAGACTAGACTGCATAAATACATGAAAATAAATCATGTTTATAACTCAAGCACATGAAATAGAAATACTGAATTTTCTTGAGGAATATACAAACTCATACAATGTTCTTAAACACGCGTAAGTTTAATATCTACTTTCATGTATTTAACCAAGTATGTAGGTATTAGGATAAAAGCTAGCGAAGTTGATTGTGGGTACACGTAGAGATCACAGCGGTAGGCATTCGGCTCAGTGAGTAGCTCCGCGGCACACTCCAGTGATATAATATCAAGGATTGTTTTAATTATACGTAAGCTGCTCAGATATGCAGCGGCATTAGCGCGTGGCCTCGAAAGCGGTAGTTCGGCGCGACAAAGTAACATTGAGCCACTTGTCTCGAGCCTCGCCACTTTTGAATATGCATGATGAGCCTCCAGCCTAACGGGCGCCCATATAGACCTACTCGAGTGGAACCCCTCACTAACTCCCGAATAACCTAAAATGAAAACCAACAAGAACAAAGAGCAGTGTATTGCTCAAAGTGAAATTAATCCTTTAGTCCGATCTGAATGTGGCACCCACATTTATCTATGATGAATATGTAACGGCCTCAGTGGGACGTTTACATTCATCAATATGGGGTTAGTGTGTGTAACGATTAGTTGGCAACCGAAGTTGTTTATTTGCGGGCGCTAATGTAAACCCGCGCTGAATATACATTAATTGGAAATTTATTTATTTTTCAAAGTAGCTAACACTCAACTGGATGAGCTTGTTATAAAGTGTTGGTTTCGCTCTAAGCGACTATAAACAGCATTGACCGTTAAGAATTCAGCTCGCTCCAGCGGCAACCTTCAATTTTCAAGCACGTAGTGGTAAAGAGAAACTAGAGCAACTCTGCTCGTAAGAATTATACAGATAAACGACTTCATTCTTGTTGATGACCTAAACTCAATTCAGTTGGAAATCTTCTTTTATATAAAAGCATCTTGGATTTATTCTCTTGCACTGGAATGTCTGGTGGTTTGTGCTCCTGGGACAAAAGCAATTTTCGTTATGAGGCTATTTTGGGGCTTGCAACAGGAGTTTCGCGGGATCCTCTCTATTTACTCTTTTTACTCCTTCGTACACTTTTATAGTTTATACGACTTTCCGACAAAATAAAAAGCACTATCAACGTAATTGTAGCTTCATTAAGTTAATTGCCACACGGCTTCTTCAGAGGCTAGTCTAGAAATATAAAAAGTACAAGTTGAACACCGCAAACCCGTAACAAAACAATGCAAAACAGCAAAAGTTTTCTCTAATTAAATACAACTTCGCAACTGGCCCATTTATTCTAATTAAAACTTTTAATTTTATAATCTGGAAAAGAAACTTTCGTTTTCGTTCCCGGAGAATTCAATAAAGTTCCGTGAAGCACAATAGCGTCGGGATGCCAGCAATGTATGTCAAAGCACGATTTTATACTTCCAATAAAGATGCAGCGCATGTCAAACGGCTGAATAGCTCTGCAGTGACGTGCCTAGCCATCTCGAGTATTGTTTCAATATTTTGTATTTTCCTCAAAACACAGCCACTCTTCGTCGCTTCACTTTGCCAAGTAAAATCCTTTATCTCTCAAATGTGATTGGAAAAATATTTCTTTTTGTATCTGAAACATGTCGCTATTACCCCGCCAGAATAACGAAACGGTAAGAAAAGGGACGTACAAGTTGTTCAAGTCCTTTTCTGTGATGTAAGCTTTCTCCGCCAATTGTTTGACCGCCGTATCCCGCCACAAACGCGATTGAATAACAAAGAAAACACAAAACATTTCGCATTTAAAATTTTCAATTGTTCGGTAAAAAGAGCGGCGTTTAATAGCGCACTTTTATAACAATAGGAACTATAAACGAATTCAAGCTATTGGTGCATTTATGCATGATGAAGTGATTTTAATAAATGCAATCGGAAGTATTTACAATTGATTGCTGTTATTGCTTTTGTCTTTCAAAGATTTATTTAAAGGGCTTAATGTTTTACCACAACATTTTTAATAGTATATAGGTAAAAAGATTTTGGTGAGTCTAGAAGGCTGATACGAAATCCAAATCGAATAGGTACCAACATTGTTACCCAAAATAAAAATACTCGTAATACAATATTATAACTATTCTACAAATTAATTAAAATACCGAAATTCAAGTTGAAAATTAAAGCAATTACATTTCGAGAACATACCAAAGTTTTAATTTACGTTTTAATATCTCGAGTTCATAATACTTTTGCAGTTATTATTTAAATAAGTAAATGGTGCCTATAGCAGGGTATAAAATATTTATACGGAATTATCATCAGTATTCAACGAGCTGGATAATCTGCGTCTCCTTATTTCCATAATCACGCCGGGTGCGATATTCACTCGACTAAATAATCTTGCCTCTTAATTCTGTCTTAAACAGATAGTGTGTAATGTTTTCTAACTGGGAAGTGGGACTTATTATCCTATATTTTACCGTCTTAAATGAACATTAAGGACTACACTTTCGAGCTGTAGATAATTTAAACGAGATACAGCGCTCAAGGAAACTAGATTTCAGTCCAGAGTAGTAATGACCTGTCTTTTCTAATACGTACTTTATTTTATTCGAGTACTATTTCAAACGGTTTCTTTATCTAAAGAACTTGTTTGATATATTCTTGGAAACGTGATTGAATATGTACTTAGGTACATATTTGCCTATTTATAAATCTAGACTCCGTGCTCATAGAGCCATCAGACCTCCACAGATGGGGTCCAGTAGGGCTGATGCCTGATCCAGAATAGCTACCGGGTTTACCGGTGCTCCTGTTTGAAAAGCAGGATTAGGAACAGGGTGGTTTTTAATCAGTAAGAGTCTGACATATGATTTTCTTCCTAGAAAAAAAGACTTTGTGCTATGACTGATAATTGTAAAGTCTTAAAACTCATTAAAGCTTTGCCTGACCTGTCCTTAGACACATAACTAACAAGGTATCAGCAACAGTTGTCACTTGAATTTAATTAAGGATTAAATGGACTGTCAATGGCTATGATTGGTTCGCTATTAATATGACCAAGCAATCTCAACAGTTGTCATCATATTTGACAGCAGATTTGATTGGAATTGTGTACTAGGAGTAGACAGGGATATCGGCTATGACTATAAAACGCCAAAATCGTTGGACCGACTTGATTGATTGATTTCGGTTTTGAAATATTTGTGATGCTTCAATGAAAGTGTGAAATATAAAGAAATTGTATGGAGGTTTTACAAACTGCTCTATATGTGCTATGGAACAAAATCTGAGATAGTATTGCGATTTTCAACCAAGACTGGTTGAATGTGTCTATGTGTGTGTCTAATTATTGTCTGTGTCAAAAATATTGGGAAATTTTCATATACATTCACATCATCATCATCATCATCATCAGCCGAGAGACGTCCACTGCTGAACAAAGGCCTCCCCCTTGGTCCTCTACAGGACATATACATAATATACATACAATATATTATATGTATACATAAATACATTCACATAAATATTGGGAAATATTAGACAAAGGTGGAATCGCCTGGGACCTAAGTGCGAGTTTGCTTTTCGTTTAAGGAGATTGAAACGAGAGTGCGCTTTGATTGGTTGGTTCCTTGTAGCTGGCGAATATACCTAATTAAATATGGAGATAACGTGGAATATCTTACTTAATTAAGAAAATATAAATATTATTTTGCAGTATATTTAAAATTAATAATTTATGTAGGTAATGAACAGATGTAGGACAGACAGAGAAGAGAAATGATATTTTCTTTTTAGTTGTAATTTTAATACTGTCTCATAATTTATGTTCTTCATATAATTTGTTTTTATTCCTATACCTACACATTATTGTAATATTCTATACTCATGCTCATATACCTAATTAAACCGTGTAACACAAACAAACCGTTGTTTAAGTATTTTCAAATGACCTATTATTCTTTTGAACGATACATTAAAGTATTTTTTGCCAATTTACCATCAATATTTGTTCTTTTTACGCAGAATATAATACAGATATTTGGTAGTCTAACACAGACGTTACTACCACTACTGTAGTAAAAGTATACTGTTCCTGAGGGACAGATTTGTTGATTCACAGCGGTTGTTTGGAGGTCAGAGAAAGACCCACACTTCCCAATTGTCTTATAGACATCGAAATATTCAGTAAAGAACATCAGAGGTTAGAAACGAAAAAAATAAAATACGTAATGTTCTTATTTTCTTTTTTTTATAATCTCATGTTATCGTAGATATAAATGTCAGTTTGGTCAAAGTATTAGTATAAAACTAATTATTATCCATACCATGTCTACTCTTTATATACGACTAGCTACTTGCGCGCGTTTCACCCACTCTACTCGGCTCCTATTGAATGTAGTGTGATGTTTTATAGCCGTATAATCTTCCTCGACCAATGGACTATAACACACACAAAAATAATGATTCAATTCGGAATAATAGTTCCGGAGATTAGCGCGTTCAAACACACAAACTCTTCAGCCTCTTATATATTAAAGTGTAGATGTTGATTTCTTGATGAATAAATAAACAAAACATTTCTTAATCATTGAAAAAATCGTGAAGTTTCCAAAATTCTTACCATACACGGCTGACTAGGATATAGATGCATGATGATGAATATAAAACCTGCCAGAAAATTATTTGTAGTAACATCCGACACCAGCAATTTATACTACGCTAACTCAAAATTTGGAAAAATCTTTTTTTATGCCAAGTTGCTTAAAATGTGTGTTTATATACGTCATAAAAAAATTGAGAAGAAATATGCAAAAATAAGAAAGTTACAAATCTTATAAAACGCTAAGTAAAGGTTATTTTTGAAATCACTCGTTTTATATTACGCCAACTATTATTAGCGGAGTGTGCGCGGGGATCACTTTGGTCAAAGTCCGTGCAACACTGCACTAACTCATAGTTAGCGTAGTTTAGTGCGTTCGTGTGTATACTTGTTCGTTTGTAAAATGAACGACTTAGCGACTTTTACATAGTAAATACTTATGTGTTAACGTATTAATTAGTTTATTAATGGTACGCTGACTATTATTTTTGTAAGTAAGTACATGTTCTTCATAAAATATTGAAATATGCATCAGATGATTGATCATGCACTGCGACGTCCCGTACTACACTACGCTAACATAAGTTAGACGTGTATAAAGATGTAAATTTTTTTGATGAATTACGTTTATATACGGCTAACTTGCGCTAAATCAAAAAATAGAAATAATTAAGAAAATATAAATATGAGATATTACAATGAATAAATTAAATATTAAGCATACCAAATTTCAAAAAAGTATCTTAATTAATGTAAAAGTTATCACGTTTTTCCCTTTAAACGCCTCTACTGTAAAGTACGCTTTTTGAGTTAGCGCAGTATAAATTGCTGGTGTCGAATTACATCATTCATACCATCATATTCAACAATGGTTTATTGCATTTATTAAACATTGCGTGTCACGAACAAATATTTGTAATGTACAGTCCACACCAGTAAGCACACACACGGCTTAGTAAAACATTTTCAACTAAAATTAATTTGCGTATTTGGTAATAAGCTTCGCAGCAATTTCATGTAGGTAATTTCTGTTTTAATGACTAAAATATATACCCTTTAATAATAGAGGCTTATTAACAAGTTCTCATTATAGTTTCATGGAAACATCTAGTGTAGCTCTTTGTCTTCTGAAGTGTTTCGAGATCTTTCGATTTTTGTAACAAAATGTTGTTGCTTGTTATTTTTTTTTTCTTATTACAAACTACTAAGAAGTTTTGGGAGTAGCCATTAATAGTTATTTTTGTAAAATATTTTTAATTTTTTTACGATGTTATTGGGAAAAGTCCCTCGTTGGCCGAGTGGTCGCAAGTGCGATCCCAGGCAAGACATTTCGGGTTCGGAATTCGCATAGGGCAAATTACAACTAGAAAATAAAACGGTTTTTTGAAAATTTATCTAGAACTGGGCCCGGTATATGAGTGAAGGTTACTTTTATATGGGGCTTATACTTAAAAATCGTGAAAAGTGGGTGTATATTATAGAGTGACCTAACATGACATAGTGTGCACGTCTGCCTACCCTTATGAGGATATTAGTTGGTTGACTGTACCTCAAACAACATTCATGAATGAAAATTTAAATTGTCATCATATATTATGGTGTGTATTGTACTAACAACAAAATTTTTCCCGTTGAATGTTCGTAAAAATATCAAGTACGGTAGTCAAATTGAAATATTGTTGTTGCGGAAAACGTTTTTCAATGTAGGTAATCTAATTTTTAAATGTTTCATTTCACCACTCTCTTTTTGTGGGTTCAACTTACATCACTGGAAAAAGACATGATATAGTTTAAATGGTATAATATGGTATGATATGGTTTATACATGTAAAACAATGGTTTGCGCACATCTCTGAATTTTGAAGATATCGAATAAGTTAGTTCGTTTTCATTAGACTCTTATTCAATTAATTTACCAAAAATTCTTTTCGTTATCTTAATTACTAGTTTGTGTAATGTCAAGGAAAATAATTATATTATGATTGCTGTTCTTTTTCTTAGAACTTGATGAAAGGCAGGAAAAAACAATTATCAAGAAATGACTACAAATTCGTTGACAGCCGACAGTGTTGTTCGCCTACGCTATGATGAACGAGCTAGATTAAAAACAGAGAAGAGTAATTATGAAAAGTAATATTTCCTTTCAAAATATTTTATTTAACACAAATGAAATTAGAACAACACCGATAGCAAACTGACGTGAAATTCCGAATTCAAATTCCAACTTTCATTACAGAACACAAAAATGAAACTGAGTCCGATAAAAAAATACACGAAAATGTTACCAACACTTCGAATGACTTAAATAAAATAAAAAAGCAAAAGCTATTGGCTGAACACGGCAAACAACAATTCAGATATTATGCAGATAGGTCGAAGCAACTAAAAACAGATCAAATAAATTCGGTGGTGTAGTTTCGGACGCAACGAGCGAAATTAATCCGTTTATTTCGCTGACGTGCTTTTATTTTTTTAATTCGTACTTGGAACACAATTTTTGTTAGTCTTTCTCGTAGGTATAGCCATGTTGTCGAGTTACACAGGCCATTAAGGGAGGGTCTTAATGGAATGACACCCGAAACGAGATAGTCCGTTGTCGTAAATTGACGTCCTGCCACAGACTTCCTATGTTCTCAATCTTGGGATAAACATTCTTACACATAGAAAAATACGGCTTTGTTTTACTTTCACTATATATCGCGACCCATTTAGAAAACAATGTAACATATAAAATCAATACTGATTTATTTCTTAATCTTTTATAAAGATTTTGTTCGCGAAGTGTTTAGCAGTAAAGTTAGATTTTCAATGGAAAGTATTTATCGGAAAATCAGGTTGCAAATTAATTAATTGGGAAGCCGTGGTGAGTGTATTCTAATGACGTAAAATTTCCTAAGTGGAAATACCTGAAAGGCTTTCTTAACGCGTAGGAAGGTACTTATTAAGTACATATTTTGTATATGGGAGATACATATACATATACAAAATACGCCTTTTCATATACGAGTAGACATGGGTTTGGAAGAGATAAACAAATTTCCACTAAGCCGCCGTGAAGTTTTTACAAATTAAACGAAGAATTTGATTTAAAGCAAGTCAAAAAGCATTTCCTCTTTTCTTGAACTGTCTCTATTTTTAGTAACAAACTTGGCCCTATCTGGAACGGTATCAAGTGAAACTTCATTTGAGCTGTAATATTTGTCGTAGCGGAATAACTTTGACAGTTTAGCATAGTTTCGAAGAAGATTCACAAGATTTAAAATTCAAATGAGTTCGTAATACCTAGGGTATATTGTATGGATGTTCCGCAATCTACGAGTAAGTTTACTTTGTATTGAAAATGTTCTGCATTGAAGTATGTCTGCCTAAGGCGTCAGGCGCCCTGTTTTCTCTTCGCACTATGAATCCTTTTTTGTTAGGAAAACGAAACTTGGAAAGTAGATGGTATAAAGATTGTGAAGGAGATTAATAAAGTAATGAGGTACGATACAATTATTCAATCAAGCAAATGGCGGAATACCATTCATTTTAAATCAACTGAATATAATTCCCTCGAGATATTATCCCAAAAAGTTTTATACCGGCTACCTGTTTTAAACTTTTCCGAGTTTAGTCAAGTTTTTAGTAAAGATTGTCAGATACCGTGATACTTAATTTAGATAAATGTAACCGTTTTGTCGCTATGAAAACCTTTATTACAACTTTGGCAAAGTTTATCAACTTTATTTGAGTTGCTTACCTAATATAATAAGACGAAATTTCATCCCATTTACCTTCAATATTTAGTTAGTTATAAGGACAATATGCCTCGCAACAAAGCCCCTATTCAACTGGCTTTAGACTCTTTAGAGGGTTACTGTCTTGTTTCATAGTAATAAATATACGGCTTTAATCATTAATATTAATAATAGCTGCAAAATTGTTCGTTAATTTAATTCTAATAATAAATCATGACTGTTATGAAAAATAACATGTATTCTTATACAATTGATTATATTTAAAGTTAACATAAATACATTTTAGTTTTTGCAAGCACAATTTCAATAAAATTATACGTTTGTAGTGGAAGCTGGAGCTATACATTGAACAACATTTGCATTGATATTGGTTCAAATGGACGTGCGCTTTGTAGTGGCCAGTGCTCATTGAAATCACACGGACTCACCACAAACTGCAATACCTTACTGGTATTTATCAATAGTCCACTCGTCACTGTTCTCGAAGCTTTGTTACGTATATCCGTGTATATCGCGTTACCTTTTTCATTATCTATATGCGTTTTTGTGACTAGAATAATTTAACTTCACAATTTAAATTGTTTGTACATAGGTACATATATGTATATACAGAGAAGATATCGAATATTTATTTATAACTACAAAGTAGGCATACACTCACGTCTCAATAATGTTTATTTTATAACTCCAAAAGAAAATAAAAATACTTAACCAATTCTCAAGAGCACTTCTCCTTTCAGACTACCTTTTGCGAAGTGTTTAATGATAACAAAAGTATGACGAACATTATTTTATTTCGAATGAATTCTCTCACGGCTTTTGCCAATCAGAGTTTATTTAACAAGGTGCTCATAGCGTCTCGGGTTTCTCTGTCTAAAAAAACAGTTATGGATGAAGTGTACAAAAACGGTTTGTCTGTTAAAGAAACACTCGAGTTGAAGTGTCAATTAAACCGTAAATCAAAATTCTCAAGAGTATTTCAAAGAAATCTACTTTTAATTATTATGTTATTGGCATCACCAGTAGCAGCACGACAGTCGCCGTGTCGTGTGTCGCGGAATATGAGCCACGGCTCATGAATATGAGCCTCTAGCATGGCTTGAAACTAGTCGAGTTCCTCGTCAAACAGTTACGTGAGTAAGCCGATAACATAATAATTAGATAATAAAAGAACTAACAAAAATATTATTTATCAATTTAAACAAATCGAACATAAATCAAGTGTGATTTAGGGATCACAAAAAATCCTTTGAAATGGAAAATGCGTATGTAACTAAGTTAATTCATCAACTACATAAAAACGAGTCCCTTTAGTCAGTAGTGGGCAACTACTGAACACACACTTTTGCAAATAAAATATTTAACTTTGAAACATGTTGGAAACTAAAGTTAGTAAACGGTATCCAACAAAAAAGCTAACTAAAACGAAATAGCAGTTCGTAAAATTACAAATGGCCACGAGTTTTACGTGTTTTCGGGATTATAAATTGTCCACAGAAATGCACGCGTTGGTCATAATGGGGCACACAATCCGACCTTTGAAAGGTCTTAAAGTGGCCACTTTGCATATAAAGTACATTTTTACAGCTGTCGTTATCATAGGCCCATGTGGCTATTTCGCCCGTTACCCCTGGCGAGACTTGTGTGCCTACGAGCAATGGACTACTGAAGTTCTCTTAACAACTACGATTTATTTGACGTAGAATGTTTTTGTAGTGAACTAACCCTCGGGAGCGAAGGGACTGCGTTTGCGTTTACCCACGTCCCGTTATAATAGGGGCAATATTGATTGTCACTTGTCCCATAGAAAAGTTAGAAATTTGTCCCCGAGGACTAGTGTGTGTATTTCAAATTGCTAGGGATAATGTCATAAGTAAGATAACATTATAAAATATGACTTTACTTTTGTTAGCCTGTGATAAAATTAGGTTGATGTGTTTAGTTGTCAAGCGGTATTTCTCTAAGCTCATTTTACCTAAGTAGGTAATATAACAATAAGTGTTTGGAAGTGAGCTACCTTTGAACATTATTAACAACAACTGTTACATGACTAAACAAAATTAAACAGTTATTATTACAATACACAAGAAGTAGTTCTTTAGCAACTCAAGTCAATTATATTAGTATTTAAAAGGGTGATAATTTATAGGAATTTCAACAGCAGTATAATGAAATACATTGATTAAACTGTCGCAACGTCTCTGTGAGGTTGTACTTGGAGTGCGATGAACAGACAGTCTCCGAGGAAATCGAAGCTTCTTTTCTTAAATTGCTCTTGAGAAAATTCCCAAAAGATTCGAATGTTGTCATCAGCTCTGGCTTACGGAACGGCTACATACTGATATTGGGCAATAATTCACTGAATTTAATACATAACGTGCTTCTTGCATTGTCAAATTTGGTTTACCTGCGAAATGTAAATAAAGAAAAATAAATACATTTATAAAAAAAATATCAACCTAAAAGACAAAACTCTCGGAAGTAAAAACTTAACATCAGTATAACAAAATCACTAGAAGAAATTTTAAACTTAGGTGCACGAAGTACAACCATATCGGTTTAATAGCAACAGGTATCGACGTTAAGAGCATTAATGAAATCACTAGCCTTAATAGTTTCAGTTTCATCTATTTATGTTGTCGATACGTCAGCTCGTAATGCCATTGCTTCATCGTCTAGCGAATAATCGAATAATCAGTCTCTGAGGTTTCGTTCCACTGGTTGATACGTATTACCGATCCGGCTTCCTGTACATTGTCCGCTCCATGCTCAATAACTTACAAATTGAATATCAACATTCGTGTTAGGTGAAGTTATTTAGCTGTACGTCATGCTATATTTTGTTCAAGAGATTTATTATCCAGGCTCTCTACCGTTTGATGGATGGTTTTCGCCTGACGTCATCCAACTTTTAACTTTTCTTGCGCCTTGTTTTTCCACTAACCCTACATACTAAAGCTACTGTGTGATGTATGAAGTTTGGACAGATGACTTATACGAGGCAACTAGGATTCTACATAAATGTTGGCCTTCCATTTAATCTAGGGTCAGACTAATAGCTCCGCCGCTCGGATTGAAGATGCTGCTTTTACGTAAAGTAGGTTTTAATTAATGAAACCTAGTTTAGTTTCGCAAGCGTTGCATACGTAAACGTTCATTAAAAGAGTAATATAAAAAGTTTTATATTCAAAGTAGCTTCAGTATGTACTAATATGCAAATCATAAGCTTAAATATGTCTCCGCTAGTGAGCAAATTAACGCAGTTTAAAGTAAAATTTCGCTCATGTAATGGCGAGGAGCACGTCTATAATTTGCTTTAAGTTCACAAACTGGGAGTTATGTTCATATCACACTTAGTTCGCGGCACGTACACGTACGTTACACTGTCATAGAACTTTTATCTGAACCTGTCGTATATTACACAGACAAACTCAATGCTGCGTAAAAACTGGAACTAAATCCTTCTGTAAGTGCAAGGTAAGACGTACTGGGAAATCTCTCGGTGTGAACTTATAAAACGTTGGCCGTGTAAAAGTATATCGAGTGTGAAAATGTGTTTTCTCAGCAAAGCGATCTTTGTAGATTTTCTGGCACAATTCTTTAGTATCATCGTAATGTGGAATATGTAATGAAAAATTTACATATAAAAGAAAAAAATGATATCAATTTGGATAAAGATAACGCTGCCCGTTTTCTTAGTTTAATTCTACTCGAATTAAGCGGTTCACTTCTACTCGTTCGGTTATAGCTTGCCGGGAGCTGGGCGCTCGACGAAACCTCGAGGCTTATTTTAACATGAAAGTGCCGCCAGTTAAAGCTATAAAGACTCGTCAAACAGTCACCACTGAGAAATCAAAAGCCATGTAATAACGAATTAATAAAACCATTCTTCATTCTGTTATCTTATCTCAAATACTTATGTTGTTAATTTAAAATGAACTTTGTTACGTAAGCTTAAAACTCTTTATCAAGATATTTCCGTTTCATTTCGAGAATAGTATTAAGGAAAGCTGGAATTGGTTTGAAACTAGAGTTTGGTATTTAATTAAAGTAAACGCCAGTGTTCCAATGATCTAATGAAATAAGTAAGCGTTGTTTCTTTTAGCTAAAGTTACAAAGTATTTTAAAAATTCAAAGCTGACTATAAAATAATTTCTAAACAAGTATAAAGAATAACAAATTCCGGAATACATTTTTTATTCGGAAAGTGTCAACACGCTTTTGTCGTTGAATATTCAAAGACCGACATATTGGGATTGTGATGGGCATACGAACAGGGTTGGCGACTATGAGATCGATAAATAACACACACCGACTGGCCGGGTTGCAAAAGAAATATCCTCTGTTCTAGTTCAGACAAGGATCAAGTATTCAATTTTTCAATCCGTTACTTCCGTGACGTTTACGCAGTGAAATTTGAGTTATGGAACACGTCGAGTATGAATAATATTTCATCCTGTACGAGTGTCTGCGTAACAAATTCTGTAAAGTATGTTGTCCGTGCAACAGTAAACAATGCAAATTACAGTGGGCCGGCTCGCACTGGAGTACGGAACTATAGGGGTTACGAGAAATGTACGATACTCACCATTCAGATAATATATGTTCAATGTGCACTATATTTAGTTTCGTTGTAACTATGTAGTGTATGCTGTTTAAACGTAGTAAACAGTACATCAATTAAAAACTCTCTCCTCTTTCTTATAAACAGATTGAGCTGCATTTCAGAAAATAAATCATCTAAAATTCAAAGCCTTTGATTAATCAGTGCGCTGAGCAAGTCGATTGGCGACTGCAAAGCCCGTATCTCACTCCTTTTCAAAGCTGTTATAATCAGGCCTGTTATACCTCACGTTCAATATCCGGATCTTTCATTAAAAACTCCGTCAGTATGCAGGTAAAATGTTCTTCCATCCTCTTGTTCCAAAGTTGTCTTTTAAGATACCCACGGGAACGGCGACACAGTCTATTTACTGAGACCACGCAATATGAGGTTACTTAGCAAACTGTAAACTCTTTCCTATCCCTAGATAAAGACTTGCTAACTAACTTCGTGTTCTGAATTACATTAGTTGTATGAACTAATCGCAACTTGAGAACTATCACTTAACATTAAAACTAAGTCTGGCTGTCCAAAGCCAAGGCAGTCTCATTATGTGACCGCGAGTAATTAGCTATTAATTAATCCTACATCGTACCGAGTTCACTCTCCTCAACAGGAACCACGTACAAATTATATGGCTGTACTACATACCTCCGTACTTACATCAAAGGAGAATTCGATTAATGAATAAAAAGCATTTGCGGAAGAAAATATAGGAGAGAAATTAGAATTTGTTCATTCAATTCAAATATTGAAGTAAGAGATGCTCTCGATCTCTCGGAGTGGGAGGATTTCTCTAAACAAATCTTTGCCATGTCGAAGCGTGCCGTTATTTTTGCGGGAACGTTTAATTAAACTGATGTACCTCATTGTTGTCTGTAAATATGTAGAACTCCTTTTGCTGTTCAAGCTGTTGCATACTTCTGGTTGCTTTTGCTCTTTGCGAATACATCTGAATTTGTATCACTACTTCGTGCAAATTCTCATGACGACTGTTTTATGTAAATCGTGATATCTGTTCTCCTTTTCGTTAAAATTAAATAGAAGTACTTTCATTAAATTATTGCTAACTTTAGATAATTCCAAAAATATATAAGAACTTGTTAAAAGACATTTCAAGTGAGAGCCGAATACGGATGACTTATTTATGTTAGACATCTCCGGTAGTAGGTAACACTGTGTCTCGTCTGTTCTCGAACATCCCTGAATTGTCAATTTGATAGGTCGACACTTGATGGATCAGTATTGTTCGGAAAGAAAATAATTAGGAATTCACATTGATGGATTCGCTTATTTCGAATTTCGATTTGATTTCTACTTTTTACGCTTACGTTCCGTGAATTCTGTACTTGTAGTCTTATAATTTTATTCCGATGTAAGCAATGGATGATCAACTAAGTTTTCAGAACAAAAGGAGAGAGGACTAAACATTTACACTACATTTAACCATGTAGCAAACCTACACAAACGATTAATAGCTTTCCATCCATTTTACCCTGAATGCGAAATACTTATTCCTTACATAATCCTAATGATGATAAGTGGGAAATACTTGAGAACATTCTCGTACATAGTTTCAATTAGTAATGTTGCGAAGACATCGCTTGACGAGGGTGTGCTTTGAATCTAAATCAACACTTACCAGTCTTGACATCTAATCCTAGGGATTAAACTTTGGTCTAGCTTAATCAAATTGTTCAACGAATTTAATTTCAATCATAATATTGATGTGGAAAATACGTATTATTGTTTCCATTTTGAATTGCTCAGTAATCTAGATTATGCTAAGTGTGAAACTTTGGTAGGGAAACGTGGGCGTAGTATCTACATACTTTTGGCTAACTCGTCAAAGATAAATCAAATCCACATCTCTAAAGCATTAAACTTCCACAAGTTTAATGTTGCCTAGGTTATCATAATTTATAAGTTGAATGCTAGTGAGCTGTGGAAAACGTTTCAAAATAATAATTATAGTAACACGATGTCGATCGGATTCGATTCCCGCAACAAAATATTCTATGCGTGATTTATGTTTTTAACTGCACTTACAACACAGGAGAATAATCTTAGTATCGTGTGTGTGTCATGTGTATGTAATAGTTTATTATAGCCTTTAATATGCATAACGTAGAAAATATGTCATCGCAGTATATTTATGGGTACATAAAACAAATTATGTTTAATGTTTATAGGTCCTCAGTACAATCTACGTAATAAGTCCATTTTAATATTAATATGTAAGTACTAGCAGTACTCATAAGCCTAGGCTATCAAATTACGATCTCGGGTTCAGCTTCACTAAGTATATCTAAAATAATTAATGAGCAGCGTTAACTTGAACACGGTTTTTCGTGAGAATAAATAGGTTACGTCACGACAAGTGCTCGCTACCAGAGCTGGGAACTAAATTGAGCCCAACGGCGGACGGACGAAAAACTGTGATAACGTTGAACATAAATTAGTTAACGTGTACTAGATGTAAACAAGATTAACCCTGCAGTTACTTAAATCGAAGACCCCTGTTAATGGTTACGGGTGCCGTTATCTGTTATTGACTGCCTCTTGCGTAACAGCGAGGTTAACTTTGAATTAATAAATACAATTAGAGCACAGAGATATTTTGTTTTTAGACCCGTGTAGATATGGGAGTCTTATTTTACGAAGAATCCATTGTTTGTTTGATTTCCTGAATTATTCCTCCAGCGTGTAATGTGCATGATCGAATAACAATCAAATTCTGTTACGAATACCAAACAGTGCCAGACCGAATCACTTTGACCCAATTTTATCAATGTGGTGTATGTCAGTCCGAGTTTCCTACTCTATAGTTATATTACTCTACCTATATTATAGTGAATCCACAAATCTTCAGTCTAGTTGTAACCCAAACATAAATTGTAATGTTTGGGCCACAGCGAAGATGTGACCGCGACCATTCAACACAGATGTGGGTACGCAAATACCTATCTGTATTATCATCTCCAAAGTTTGGGATTCGATCTTATCCGAGACCTATATACATGCATAATACATACATGTCTCGAATATGAGCTGAAGCATATTTTGGCCGCAATTCTATAAACATTTTCTTAGTGGAGTATCTCACCAACATGGTCGTTCATATTACTCGATATCCGCTATATCTACTGTACCAAATGTTAATATTGATTAAGTCTAATTTGTAATTACAATGTTCTCGTTAAAGTCATTACCATACAAATAGATCCCTTTAAATAGATGCCCTCCTTTTGTTACAGATACGCAAATGAGCCGAGTACCAGGAATTGCAAAACAGAGAATTATTAAATTTCATCATGATTTACCGTCCATAGTTCTGTGCTATAAACAGTAACATTTTGTTGAAGTGTATCTGAAGTAACTGAAGTGACTGTTGTAAATAAAGTGCAGTAAATGTTGGGGCGGGAGAGTCTGTGTGGTGGGAGGGCACGTTGAGCGTGGATGGTGTTGGTCGGGCGTCGGGTATGGCGGCGCGGTGCGGGGGGGGGCGGGGCGCGGGCGACGGTGAGGCCGGGGCGCGGGTGCGCGATGCGCGGACGCCGGTGGGCGGCGGCGGCGTGCGCGGCGTGGTATGCGTGGTGCACGTGCGCGGTGCTCGCGGCGACGAGCGCGGGCCGCGAGCTACGGGTCCTGCAAGCGGACGCGCGCACCGCGTTTTACGTGGGCATCGCCGCGCCGCCCTCGGCCGCCGACGTCGTGCGAGTGTTCAACCGCTCGCTCGCCGACATCTCTCACACGTACCTGGCCGGCGACTACCCACTCCATCTGCGCAACATCTCGCTGCTGCCGCTGTACATCGAGCTGCCAGAAGATGAAAAGTACGTATGATTCTTTGTAGATTACGTTATATATACGTAGTTTTATGTCACCGCCACAGAACAGCTATTTGCCATCCGTATGATGGCTAGAATACTAGACCATTTTACACATCATACCTAAGGAAAAATAACAACATTGTATTAAAGTTTATAAGCTACTTATCTCTTTCAACAGCTAATGTATTGAGAGACTCTGTTCGATAGTCTATGTATTCAGTTGCCAATTATTCCAATCCCCTGGAACATGCCCGATAAATGGAAATAGGCTCGGACGCCACCCTTTACGTAGTACACGATTAACGAGACTGCGGGTGTTGGGAACTGTGATAATGCCACTATGGGATTAAGACTTGCTTTAAACCAGTTGTCGGTGATTGCACTTTGTTCCATTCTAAATAGAAACATGCTTGGGTAGAATTGTTAGGTTTCCAAAATATACAGGTAGGGACAGATTTTTATCCGGGTTCAATGGCATAGGAAGAGCAATATTGTCGACCTTAGGGCGTGGGGTAGCCCCTCAATTAATAATAGTAATGAATGGAAAAATGTATAATTGAATTTTCTTTTCAGAAGTAGGTATTAATTGCCTGTTAAAATACGGATTCCTGACTGGGAAAGCCATTAAATGGTAGGCTTTCTCCCTATCGCATGACTTCAACCTAATAAATTATTGAAAAATTCTTCCTAAAACGTAGGTACACGTGCCAGTTACTAAAGCTTTCTATAAAATTAAGCTTACAAAGACCTCAATGGAAAACTTGAAAATAAACGAACGTTGAGTGTAGACAAAATTCACGCTCCTATTTTGCATATTATCAAAATACGGAGATCATAATAATTTTGTATTTAGGTACGTATAGAAGAAAATCAATATATAAGTAGTAACATTTGCAAATGTGTTTCAAATAGGCACGCAATTGTACACAAAATTAATTACTGAATAACGGTTGATTATCCAATATAAAGCGATAATCAGTAGTATCACTTAAATACTCCCGCACGTACTTACTTACGTACTTACGTATTTTATTTTACGTAACAGCAAACAAAACATCCTAAAAACATTTGTTTGAACTTTTAACATCACATGGAGTGCTATGAATAGACAGACAAACGCTCAACTTACAGACATCACTCAAAAAGGAACCGTTACATTGAAGTCAATTGATCAAAAGGATTTTCCAGCATTGTGCTACAATAAAATGTGGTGAGGGTATGAAGCGACCGTCAATTTATCTCACGAACACAAACCGACATAAGCCGTCAAACAGAACTATTCACAAGTTTCGATTTCAAACAAACCCGATACACGTCTTGTTCAAGCGAACACTTTATGGATATTGTTCGAGTTGTTCCGATTTGATCGCAACGCTAGAAGCGCCGCGCTGGACCGCAATAGTTTCACAGTCAGAATCCAGATGAGATGCGGCTTTACTCCGTATCAATATTAGCTTGGATGTTACATTTTCTGGTTAATGAATTCTGGGTCACTATATGGTAAGCTGCAGTACCGTTTAATTCATGAATTCCTATTAGTTACTATTAGAGCTAAGAATATTGATTGAAATGAATTACCTATCTTATAAATAATTAAGGGAAACCTTATGCATCAGTCATATACGGAGTGGTACTATATGTAACAATAGAGACAGGAATCTTCGACTAAAAGATCAAAGTCCTAGTTTGTTCTCGAATCATCCTTTTCTCTTGGTAATACAATGTAAATCGGTCTTCAAATACGATGCTATTCGCTTACTTTAATGGGCATTGTTCAAAAAATATTACCTTGTGTTTTTATTGAATTTTTTGATAATATAGACCATTTAAAGAAACTAATTTGAATATTTTGATAAAAGGATCAGAAACCACTTTTAAGATTTTCCACTTTTTCATCTGGGTGACGTCATCATATGGACAGAACGATAGTATCTGTGCCATAGTGTGGTTGCATTAAAAAAGTAAAACTGTCAATAATAGCTGTCTGAATAGAACTGTCAATAATAATAACCTTAATATAGGCTGTAAACAATAAAACATGTGATAAAACGTAATTTAACATATGATATGGACAATAATGCGACTGACAATATCAGAGGAGTATATTACTTCTGTGATACTTACATTAAAATGATCTTCGCGACAATACATAGTATAAACTTTGTAATATTTCGCACCAGCTTCTCGACACCACTTCTATCGTAAGTTTTCCCTATTGCGAACGAAGATTTTGTTTGGACTTAATTTATAATTACTGCTGCAACTTGGAACAAAGCACTTTCTGTATTCCATTTTCACTTTATGCAGAAGAAACTTAGAATTTGAAACTTTGTATTTTTTGTAAACAAAACCGAAACAAACTGACATGACATTTATATTTGACAGTTGTCGGTTTGATTCAAAACTTTTTAATTTTTGAAACATGAGGCAACGATCCTAATGTATACCTCCTTTTATGACGCAATTTGAAGGACAAGCTAGGTCAACCGTATTTTAACGAAATATCAATAAATAATAAATATTTTAAATTTTTAATTAGTCCATAATGATTAGTAAGTCTATTCCTCGAAATGGTTTTTCAATTACGAAATTTTATAAATTATGAACAATGCCCATTGATTTGAGGTTTACAAAGTGTGTCCTGCCTTTGAATTTATTGAGAAGGATGTGTTCTCTAGTTTTTGTATGTCTTTCTGGATTTCAAAGCGTTGTTTATTTAAAACCAGTAAAAAAATATTCATTTCAACATAAAAGTATAATTTGGATAACTATTATACATAAAGAAGAAATGTTGTTACCAAATGCAACCGAAATAAAATGTAAATGCAGTGGTGACCATAATTATAGTAATAAAAGTTATGAAGAATTTTACCTGAAAATTATTTTGGGTAAATGTATGCAAAAATATTACGCGTTGACTTTGGACTCCCCATTTCCCTATTCGAAAATTACCTATTCTAGGCTCTAGGATCAAATAGGCCAAAGATTTAAACATAAGCCAGCTTGCTAAAATGCACTGTAAATCTATCGCATTATAGCCAGAAATTCTTTGCTTCCATTCGTCTTATTAACACAAATCCTGCACCTTTAACTGCGGGATCAAATGAAAAGACTATCAGGTTCCCAGTTCCATGTAAAAGCTATTAAGTTTTTATTTCTAGTTTAAATAGTTCAGTTAAGTTGGCAGATTATTTTCCTCCGGTGTGAAACCGTTGATCTGTCCTCCGGTCATGTAGGATTGACGGTACATTTGCCGTCACCGGGGCCTTTTGTTAAGCTATTGGGTACGCTTCGTGACGCCGATTTGATTTCCGTTCGAAACTAGCAATTGTAAAACCGATACTACAGTTTGACTACTTCTTGTTTGACGTTTAGTTTCAATTTAGAAGTAACTCTCGGTGTGGGTGAAATTAATTTTATTAGGGTTGTTGCCTGTAGTTGTGTGGGTTGAGAATTACTTTTGTATTGTGTAATATTTGGTCAACAATTATAATTCAGTTAGTTGCTAATATACACTATTATTTTTCAGAAACTAATTTGAGTAGATATTTCACGCCTATAATTATATGATTATCATAATATACCTAGATGAGCTGCGGACAACGTAACAGGTCACCGAGGCTCTGGATCAAAGCATGAATAGGAATGGGGTGGTTTTTAGTCAGCAAGAGTCTGACACTCAATCTCGCTTCACCCAAGGCTAGAGAAGCTATTGGATGATTTCCCCCCTGCAAAAAAAGTATACCTAGATGAAAAGAAATTCACTGCAATCTTAATAACGGTATTTTATGTAGTTTTTACTAGGGTTTCACCGGCAACCCCTATTTACTTTCTTACCTGTTTACTTAACTATTGTTTTCTGTAAACAATGCAAAGAGTTTGTTCTATTGTAGTCTACTAACAGGTAAGTAATGAATCCTTTTTTTAATTACAGATAGTCCTGTTAGTTATCTAGTGATAATTATATTATATACCCAATAATAAAATTATTTACACGTTATTAAGATTATATGATAGGCAGAGGCGCACTGTAAGGAGCAGGTGGGGAGCTCTGAGGTCCAGGTGAAATGCTACAGTACAATATACACCCACTTTTCACCATTTGTGTTGTAAGTCCCATGTAATAGGTAAATCTATTGCCATATACTGAGCATACTTCCAGACTCCGTGCTATTACTGTGAAATTATTGAAAAACCCAAAAGCGCTTTTTGAGTAGATATTCTATAAATCTCCTAATATTACAGATATTTAGAATTTGTACCTCAGTTTTGCTCTACTTTTTCATAATGTTCAAGTATATTTTATTAACGAATAGAATAAAATAAAAAGAAATACTAGTCGTCTTTGCAAAATACCTAATAATAAATTTTCTTCAACGAAATAGCAATGAACAGTATAATCACCAGTACTTGAGTCTGAAATTCAATATTCGCGGAGTAAAAGTTCAACGACAGAGGTAAACGGTCAAGCCCTGTCATTACTGTACCTCAAGTACTTACAATTGTACTGGAATGCAATTCCAAGTTTACGGTTATTTTAAACGATTATTACTGTTCAAACTGTCGTACTAGGACAGTCCAAATGCTAATTTTAATGGGATGTTTAATTCACTCTGTCGACTGTACAGTCTTGGTATCGATTTCAGTTCAAACAAAGTAAACATTAAAACAGATAATACTAATTACAACAAAAATGGATTCTTAAAAACAAAGTAAATCTGTTTTGCTTTTATCATGAACAAATCACAAAAAATATTTACAACTTTTTGTTTGTCATTCTTTGGTGAAAGAATTTGCTTCGTAGCTCGTTCTTGGTTCTAAGGGACAATTTAATAATAATACACTAAACTTGCCCACCCAAGCTCCATCACAAGGCGGCTTAGTCTGCCAAAGTTGAGATAAAGCTTCATACAGTATAATAATGTGTCGTAGTACCGCTCGTGTAGACGCGTTGCGGCCTACGTATTAGTAGCGTGCTACGGCGTAGCAAAGCGCTACGTAGTGTGTTAATCTTTTCAAAGAAATTGATACTGTCATTTTGTATACAATGTGATAGGGTTCGGACTTCTAACCCGTTAAGGCTGAGTACTACATCTAATTTTATGGACAAAAGTCGGGGGTCGAAGGGGTCGAATCCCCTCTCCCTTAAAATTATGGCTATTTTAATATTTTTCTTACTTTATGTGATTTCAAAGGCTGTATGCGTCGTAGAAACAAAAAAAAACGACAAACGGTAGCTAATAACCTTGGCTAACTAATTCGTTACTTTTTTCATATGTTTGATAATGTTTTGGTGAGAAAAAAAATAATTTCTGAATAATCTTTACCGCAAAAATCGCTATTGTTCAATATTTTCAATTGGGGTTTCAAACACCCATATTACTTTTTGTCGATAAAATTAGATGTAGTACTCAGCCTTAACGGGTTAGAAGTCCCACACCTATCACATTGTATAATACCTAAGAGTTTAGTAATTTAGTTTTATATATTTTATGTTGGCCTTTTAATGGTGTTACTGGTATATTGGTACTATTCTAGCAATGTTACCTATTACTTTGGGTTTTTTTTATAGCGAGATTTTATTATCGTTAGATTTATTTCCATACATACATGAGATTTACAAATATATCTGAGATTCCTATATATAACTTACATGTTTTAATGTATGTAATAAACGTCGAGTTTAATTTTATTTACACCACACACGCGTATCTTTGCATGTTTCCACGCGAAAACTATAGGGAAATACAGCATCGCATTACCATAAAGTAATATTTTATGATACGATGTTCTGATATTAAACCTTCGTTTCTACCCACGGCCACGCTTTATCGTAATGACTTTATTGAGGATAACATTTTGATATACATGCAAATATGCGCACAAATGTATAGTTATGGATTCTGGGCCGACATCACGGAGACTGTGTTAGTTAACATGGGGGATTATTGGAAGGATTTATTAATACAGAAACATTATGGAACTATTGAAAACTTAGCCATTATTTCTATTTTTTTTTATTCTACACATCTATATAGGTGCCTTTTCTAAAATATAACTTTGCTCTTTCCAAGCTGTCTCCTAATAAATTAATTAGAAAAAGTTGATGAAATAATATATTTTTTTACGTCTGATTAAGAGAAAAAAGTGTCGTATAAATGCTAATTTCTTTGCATATTAATTATTCGTGACAAAGTGAAAGGTACACGAGTCGGAAAGTTTCATGAAATAAACACGGAAAAGTATAATAATTACATTATTGTTAGCGTTCTAGTTCGTAATGTAACTAGTACCTATGTCACGAGATGTCTTATTCATGGAATGAAATTCATTAGCAGTTTATTTCTTTTTCCTTATTTTTCCATTAAGTATTTGGTTTTGTATCCGATTATATATATTGGCTTATATAATGGAAATATTTGTAGTACGAAGGAGACTCATGATTTGATGACAAATGTGGATAATATTACGTAAATTTCTAAGATTTTTTGGAACTAAACAACAGAAGATAACAAATTAAATTTTACGAAAGTTAGCATTCAAACGGTATCTTCTGGCAGTATATTTAAGTCCATATCTAAGTAAATAGGACATTAAATATCACCTATCAAATTAGCTTTTGAAGACCCTTTCCTGACTTAGCAATAGCACTCCTTCAAGTATAGGTGAGCGTTAGTAAAATGGAAATTAGTGTATATTTCTTGTAATATTTAGTCATCTGTACACTCGCTACGCCCATAAACTATAAATTCTGTAACAAATAAATGTTTTTCTGTCTTATTGTAATTACGTACGTATACATAATATACATATGTATGTGCATTAGCGTTTGCATGTATTGCAAAGGAGTTATTATTCATTATGTTGCAGGGGATTTTCCCACAATATCTAGAATATGCCCGATGTTTTAATTAGCACCGAGCTTCCCTCTATTACAATGAGAATATTATAGGCGTAATATGGATTGTTAGCTAATGCAGACTTCTATTCAATACAAGGGGGTTTCTCGTACACAAGAGTTTCTTAATTGTTAAAAAACCTTGTTACAAAAATGTTGATCTAACTAATATACAATGTTTTTTGAGGGAGAAAAATCACCTAATGAGTTCTCCCGGCTTGGGCAAGGCGAGAGAGAGTGTCAGACTCCTCTTGACTAAAAACCACCCCATTCCTACTCTTGTTTTTCGAGCTGGAGCCCTGGCAGGTAACCCGCTATGCGCAGTTTGCAGCTCCGGGTTAACTATACATATACAATAGAATACATTTTTGTTTGATTGTCATTCCTATATATAACATACAAAGGTTTCTATTGTATATTCTTAAGGTTTATATTTACATTTGCCGATATTACTAGACATACGTAACAGTTGGTATTCAATTGTTTCAAAACTAAAATGAAATATTGTTCAGCTATTAGTTTAGTTTGGGAGTTACGTTACAAAGCGATTGTCAATCCTGCTATTCGAGCCGGAGCCTCGGTAACCCGCTAGGCAGTCGAGTCCGGGTCAACTATAATGTAATCCACCGTGTAATGTAACACGAATTCTACGTTGGACGGCAGTACGAGCATTACATTTAACACTCGCGCTGAAGAATTCGTGTTACATTAGGTGGATTACATTACACGTTGTCTGGACCCGGCTTAAAATAATCTTGTTGAATAACGACCTGTAGTTATTTTGTTTCTATAAAATATTATATTTATTGTTTAATATATTTTTGTAAAGGTTTTTATCTCCTTTACGTGTGTGTATAAAACTAATTATAAAGTGACACGTTAATTTAGATATCAAACAAAGATTTAATGCTAGATGATAAATTAAATTTTATCCAATATTTTTATAGCATGATTTTATTCTGAAATATATTGGCCATTAATAATAAAAATAAGTATCAAGTTATTAATACAGCGCAAGTAATGACTTTCAATTTATTCTTATGATACACAATTATTCCCACGAATTCAGTTTACGATTCTCTTTATAACTTAGACGTAGCATAAATCATTACGGCGTTGAACAAAATAAAAAATGTGCTCCATCAACACTCACTCAATCAAACTCTATCTTTAAATAAAAGAAAGTTAATTCTCTCTTCACATTTATTCACGAAGACATGTTCAAGATAGATATAAAAACTAATGGTTACAAGTCTATGACGTTTCAAAGACATTTTACTATAAAAAAACAAAAGAAAGAAAAAGAATCCTCTCAATATTTTAAATTACGTAAAGATCAAGGTTTACTTTTTTTCTGGCAAGACCATGACTTCAGTACAGCGCTGACTCTTGAAATACGACCTCTAGGGCATTAAAAGAAAAATAAATATGTTCTCTGCAAAGTGTATTACGGTCTTACTTGAATTTGTTTATTCAGTTCGTATAGCGTATATTTTCAAGTCCTCCGCGTCCGAATCAAATACAATATGGCAGTTTTTTCCAAATTTCTTATATGATATGTGGTATAAACATTCCATTCCCGCTTTTTCTGCAGCTCGCTGTGCCTTTGCACTTGTGAATACGCCGCCTGTTGCACGGAAACCCAGATCCTTTGAAAGGTTTATTCTGAAAATTAAAGCAACACGTTTAACTTAAATTCGTACAACATTTTTTTACGAAGGTTGTAATATTCGGGAGAATTGTACATATAGCTGCTATACGTTGTATAGTTAGATCCCAAACGGATTGCAGTTCGTAGATATTGACATCGGAATGTATTTGCGGTCGCTGCTCCTCCCGCAGCCGGCACGAGCGCTCAGTTCGCAAATTGTTCGGGACGTATTTTTGTTAACTTGCAACTTGCTCGCTTTAGTCCCAGCAGCAGTTCGTCAGAACTTGATAGGTATATTCTGTACACTATTTGTTTTGCATGCATTCGATTCAATTTTGGTATAAAATTGTACTATTTTCCTAATTTAAGTTTAGATGTTCCACTATCCGGGATATAGCGGCGTAGATTACCTCGTAGACCTTAATAGGGTTACTAAAGTCCTTTAGAAATGTCGCCCTCGCCACAGCTACCTGGCATTAGACGGGCCGTAATTACGGGTACAGAATATAGGCTGGCCAATGGGCAGTTTTGTGAGGATTAAGGTGTATAATTTACCTGGCCTTAAGCAATTCTACTGCAATGCCCAGACCCCGGTATTCGGGCGCGACAGACAAACCAGCTCCCATGAGGTACGTGTTCACGTTGTATTTATCATAAATCGCTGTCACTTTCATGGCCTCGGCGAACATTCGTAGGGATAATAAACCTGGTTTGGACTTGGGCTGCAAAGTGAAAGCATTATACATTATGTATGTGTTTTGACATTTGCCAGAGGATGGAAAAAATGAAAATCGTATTAAGCATAATAATAGGAATAACTTGGATCATTTGGCGTAAATTGTGGTTATTTAGTGATAGTGCGTGAAAATTAACTTAAATTTTATTATAACCAAATGTATTTTATAACCAAAGTACATATAAATAAAATTAAAATTGGTTTTAAGTTTTACGCTTTGAAATAATAGGGCTGGTTGAAGAGAGGTTAGACAACCGTTATTACCGGCCTGTGTTCAACGAAGCGTCCCTTTTCCTGCGGCAAGCACATGTTAACAGCGACGAGTGTGCGTCCCGAGCCGTCTCCTTCAGCGAGGAAGCACGCCACGCTCATTTTCTGCCTAATGATCGATGTCAGCAGCACGCGGTATTCTTGTACAGCCTCTAAATCTAGCGCTGTACCTGTCAGTATGGAACATTACAACATTAATTTATTCTCCTTATAACAAGTTCTAAGCTATAAATTCTACAAGTGAGACCTGTAGCAACTTTGTATGACCCAATTTGTCTGTGCGCTTTCACAAAATGAATATGATTATAAGGTTAATTTCAATGTCACTGATATTCGTAATCGTGTTTATTAATCTAATTCTGTGAAAGAAGATTTACTCTGTCGACATTATTTGGATTAAGTAACTTTTTCTTTGAAGACGAAGTCGAACTTGATAATTTGCAAAATTGATCTGTTCTGATTGTAATAGATAAGTTTCAAGATTCAAAATGTTTTGCTCGAGTTTTGTGGGTCGCTGATGGAATTTATTCGGTTGTTCTCATGGCGTGAAACAATGTTTAGAATTTACAAGTCGGCCGAAGTGACTACTGGCGAGAAGGGTGCCTAATGACAGAACATTTAAGGTTTTTCCCGGCCTCGAGGTAATTGGGCGTCGGCACGGTCATACAACTGCTAATGACTTACGTATTTTCTTGCGTAAGAAAGTGTGAGCGAAACGAGTCGGGATTTTCGTAATTGCAAAAAATATACACTTATTAGAACGACCAACAGATTCATTACATTGGGATTGCTTCAGTTCAGGAATCCAATTAACTAGAAGATGCTCACCAGCGGCTTTCCACCACACATCTTCACGGATATAGTTGCCGAGCATGAACTCCACTGCTGTACTCCACATACTTTCTGGAATGTCTTCTATTTCGAATTTTAACATCCTACCGTCTTCCACAATTCGTTCAAAATTACTCCACACGTTAGGATACCCGCGGGTAGACATGGCTTTATATCGCAAGAGCAAAGACTAGAGCCAGAGACGCTTTTAAAGCTTTAAATTTAAAACGACTTCTGAGGCACTGAACGACTGGATTGAGACTGAAGTGTACTTACGATGTTATCCTCTCGGTCGGTATATTACGTTATTATTCAAGGTCTTACGCGTTATTGGATAACAATAACAACAGGGTGATTAGAAAAGAAAAACAACTTGAATTTATTATTCTTTTATAAGATCTAGAGACATAATTTACTAAATGAATCGATTACAAGATTATCATAAAGTCACTTATGCCATAGTTTGATAATACATAAATTATTAGCGGTAATGTAATCTGTGAGCTTACTGTTAAATACCGTTTGTAACAAGCTGTATAGTTACTAATGCAAATAGGTCAATGCGGCGTTCTGATCCGTGTAAATGATACTCGGAGAACTAATTGTGGTTAAAATTGAGTTGTAGGCGTACTTGGGTATTCATATGTGTATCAAAAATTCAATGTATATATTGTGTGTGGGTACAACGTCAAGTACAAAGCCACGGCAAGACTTACAATGTTGTTTGTATTAGTTATTATGAAATTGTTAGACGTACGGTGAAGTAGCGCTCCCTTCTTTGTTTGTTGAATATTATAGTTTAATGTCGGAATGTTAGAGACAAGCATTACTGAAAGTAATGAATGTACCAAGAACGGCAATTTCAACCACTTTCGAGTTCTGAATACGTTTTTGTTATGAATAATGTACTTCAATTTAATCTATTCTTCAGTTAGCGTACCCTTCGCTCTAATGATCCCAAATGTAATTTAACGTACGATTTATCTTCAGCCTGTCTAGACATATTAAATTTTATGAAAGTAAATATCTTTTTATAAAAAGGGTTTTATTTAATGTTATAGTGTATAGTAAATTTTTAGTATGATAGGAACGGTCAGAAAGAAGTTTGTAGAAGGTATACTCGTGATCGAAACTATAACAGCTGATCTTGAGGTTCTAGGTTCAATTACTAATAAAACTAAATAATAGTGGATCACACAGAAAAATCACTACACAGAAAAATTCAGCAGTAATATAAAGTTTAAAATTGTAGTACGAATAGAATAGAATACAAAACATAAACGCAAAATTATAATTAATCCAAGACGCTTTATCTTAAGATAAGCTACGTTTAACACAATAAATAAAATCCAGAATATTGTTAAACATAAGAGATATAAATACAATTCAGAGAAAATGTTATTTATCCTCGGAGTTATAATGTTCACTTAAGTTGTGGCAGCTCTGTCTTAGGAATGAATTACTGACTTAACGGGAGGTTGAGGCTCCCGAGTTGATTGACACGGGATTATGCACTCCTGCTTACAACGCTTTGGATTACGCGTGAAGACGTTGTTGATACTGTCACGTTTCAAAGTAATGTGGAATTTTGTGGATATCTTTTTGCATACAAATGCTCGAGGTTTTATAATAGAGTATAGTAATTGGGCTGCTGTTTTTCGTTGAAAAAATTTACGTAAACAATGTTTAAATTAGGGAATTTGTGTTTTGATAATGAACCATGATTATATCACAGAAAAAAAAAACACAAAGAGTATTCGAAAAATTACTAATGCCACTTAGTTCTAAGCTCTTTACAGTCTCAAAAGAAGCAATTAATTACTCTAATAAAATATTTAATTTCATAATAAAAATGATTAACGTCAAAGTTACCTACATCATAATAAAATGGCTTTAAAAAATTCTGCCTAACAAACAACTCGTCCTAACTTTTTTTTATAAATAATCCTTTTTTTGACAAATGATGTTTTATTCGATTTATCCAGCCAGTAATTGAGACAGGCCAGAAAGTTTGATAGGTACTCATGTAGGAGGGTTCAAAAAACATTTTGAAGGGTCACCTCTGTCCGAACTTTGTATTTTTAGCTAACTATAGGGAATTTTCATCGAGCTCCGAAAATAAGGATGCTTACGTTAGTTATTCGGTTAAAGATATAATGTTTTGTATATTCTTTAAGAGATTATTTAGACACTACTGATAAACGGTGAAGGAAAACATCTTGAGGTAACCTGAGTTTATAATTTCTAATTATAAGTTTGAAATCGACAACCCGTACTGAGCAAGCACGATTATTAATGCTCAAACCTTCTCCATGCGCGAAGAGGCATTTGGTCAGCAGTGGCCACTTAAGGTAAGTGTCCACAGAGCCGCATTGTACGGACCGCATTATCGGCAATGCCTACATGCGATGCGTATTGATGACGTCAAACGGAATGCGTACGATGCGTGCGATGCATACGATGTGGGCCTTTGGACGCTTACCTTTATAAGCTGTTGATATTGATATTTTTTAATAGTAGTAAGTAAGTAGCCTCAAATTCGTCTGTGTAACTAATAAATAGATACGGTATGTTTCTAATAAAAAATAATACTACATGTTTTAGAACAAGTGACATTTTATTTATACACTACTGAATAATCTTTCCTGGGATAATAAAACAACCCACGCAAAAATGCATTAAATGAACTTTAAAATATTTATGAAAATTCACTAGTTATGTTTGGAATGCTTCAGTTTATTCACGCGAATGTAAGCTAACCTATTAAAATGAAAGGCAGACATTTAAGATATTTATTATGATAAACGGTAAAATATTACGCAATGTTTAAACATGTTTCTCTACACAGTAGGGAAATATTGTTTTACTGGAGACTCGATTTTTATCCAAGCAAAAGTTAGTTAAATATTGTTATAAGATAAATGTATTCTACATTTTTATTTACATTCTACAGTAGGTACAGCAAGATCCGGAGCCAGTGGGTTTACCGGGGCTCCGGCTCGAAAAGCAGGAGTAGAAACAGGGTGGTTTTTAGCCAGTAAGAGTCTGACACTCCCTCTCACCTCGGGAGAAGTCATTTGGAGGATATTTTTTCCCGCTCAATAAAGAAAAAAAGATTCAGTAATACCGTAATTTATTTTCACAGAATCTGAAAGAGCATTGTTGATTGATTTTCATTTGGTTCAGCTGAGGATTTATTGAGCTTTCGAGTTTAAGTAAAAACTCATAACCTGTATTATTTGCCTACTCATTATTTTGGTAACTGTTGAGATAAAATTGCCCTTCATAACAAAGATGAGGTTGCATTTCAGTACATTTATAAAACAAATTAATTAATAAGAGCATAAATTCCATTAATCCAATCAACTAATTACGTAAAACGTGAATTTATTAACTTGTGATGAAACTTTGGGAGAAACATTTAAAGGATAATAAATTGCCATTTGTAAAAGTTATTTTGATTAATCACGTGAAGTAATTAGTTCTAGGAGTTTGAGTCATGCGTCAGATTGGATAATGTTATTACGATACTAAAATAATATTTTAATAAAATCAGTAGGCAAAGTTATCGTGGAATCATTAATTTTAATTAGAGATTTATTGTCTGTCATATTTTGGCATCTAATAAATAATTTAAGTGATCTGTTTAATATCTATCTATACATATAATAAAATCGTAGAAAAGTGCTGTCTGTACATAAAATGAAAATAAAAATAAAAAAAATAGCAGGGGTTATTGTTATGTCGATGTCGAACCCAAAAATGTAATTAACTTTTTTTTTGTCTGTTTGTCTGTTTGTCTGTTTATCTGTTTGTCTGTTTGTCTGTTTGTCTGTTTGTCTGTGTGTCTATGCGCGCTAATCTCAGAACCGGCTGATCCGAGTTGGATGCGGTTTTCACGAATATATTGTGGTATGCTTCAATTTACATTTAGTGTTTGTTTCATGTTAATCGGTTCATAAATAAAAAAGTTATGTCAAATTAAAGAATCACGTCGAACACTATTCTATGCTTATACCATTAATCTCCGCCACTATTTGACGGATTTGGTTGAAATTTGGTACAGATATAGTTTAGAACCTTAGAAAGGACATAGGATAGTTTTATTTCAAAAATCAAAAAATAAAAATAGAAATAGATCGCGCTATGGTTTCGTTACATTCATTTGGTTGGGTATCGGCCGAGCGCTTCGGTACTATCGTAGAAAAAGTGTATTATCAGTCGTATGACTATTTGTCTGTAGTGGTCCTGCTGTTTCGTATATTCTAAATAAATTGGTTTCGTTGTATTTGTCAATTAATAAGTTTATTTGTTGGGTTTTTCTGGTTTTCTGGTTAAATTATTTAACGTAGGTTTAGTTTGATATCGATTATTAGTAGTTACTGTAGTTAGTTTTTTAATAAAATTGTAAGTCTAATTTATTAATTAATTAGATAGATTAGATTTAAGTCGTTTCTTTTAAATTATTTAGTTTAAGCTTGGTTATTATAGCATAGAGGATAGGTTGTAATATAATTTCTTTTTTAAATGTTATAAATTCGTAATTCGTAGCTTTCTTTAGTTTTAAGTTAGTTTTCATCTTAAGTTCGGAAAGATTATAATATTTCTTTAGTTTAAGTCCGTTTTTAAACAATTTTTTCAATGCCCTAAGTGAGTATACATCTATTAAATTCAAACGCAGAGCTCATTATGTTGATTTTTGAAGAGTTCCCTGGAATATCTTCTACGTCTCATTTTTGAAGAGATTCCGCGAGATTGGGAACTATGTGGTTAAAACCAAAAATTTGCCGGAAGTCACTATTCCACGCGAACGAAGTCGCGGGCAAAAGCTAGTAATAAGTAAAGTAGGTACTTATTCTCGAAGTTTCTCTTTTCGGTTTATCCAAATTCTTAAATATATCATATATGTCCAGGTATTTAAGAAAGACAATCATCTGCAAACGTTTGTGGTAATTGATTTTCATCTTTGTACTACAGTAGTGGTAAAAAAAGTTTTTATTTTTGTTAGATTTAGGACTCGTTGTAAAATTTTTAGCTTCTTCATCATTTTCATCATCAGCCGGGAGACATCCACTGTTCTCCCCTCCTTATCCTTTTAAGGCCTCCCTCTTAGTCCTCCACGTAGAACGACAAGCCGCCACCTGCATTCACTGGCTCCCCGCGATTCTGACGATATTTTTAGCTTATCTCAAGTATTTTTCCAGGTTCGGTGTTCGGGTGCTCGAGCGCACATGCTCGGCGCTCGACGGGCGGCGCGTGGCGGCTCTGCTTGTGTGCGGCGGCGGCAGCGCGGCCGCGGCGGTGGTGACGGCGGCCGCCCGCGCAGGCGTCCCCGTGCTGCGCGCCTCGCCCTCTCACGTGCACCTCTCCTACACCATCGCCAACGTAAGGATTAATTATAGAACTGACACAACTGATAAAATGCGATTCAATTAATCTTTATTCATACTTTTTCCTGCTCATCATACGTATTTTGCGTCCATTTGATTTGAAAAGACGAACTTTTAATCATCATAACATAATTTATTCTCTAAAAACAAGCACGTAATATGGTATCGAATGACTTATTGTCATCATGAAAGTCGAATATTATAACGACACACTAATAATTATGAAGAGGTTTATAGTTGCCTAGTTGATAACCGAAAATATTTATCATACTCAATTACATATTATATTAAAATATACGCACGTGTGTAGTCAAAATGGCCCAGCAACACATTTTCTCGCCATCCTTCAAACACATTTTTGGTCCTTAGCCCGCGAACGATCCATCATCATTTTCACGTCGCCGACGGCTGCTAAATCTTTAAATTATACCTACATAAAGGGACTGTTGGTTTCTCTCATTTGTTAATATTTAGACGGCATTTTCGCGGCCACAACAACAAATCGTCCGGACGGGTACCACGGTAATTGGCTCGCTTCACTGGGGACTTAGTTATTAGTATTGTAAATACTACTCAACTAGCTATAGGCCACTGTTGGCATTGTCATTTGAATCGCCCGGCTTCTATTTGTGGAATTATCAGATTACAGGACTATTCTAGGTTCAGGTTATACTACTTTATTTTTGTTTTTCTTAAAATTTTTTATTGATCAAATCATCATCAAGAAAAAGGTTATTACATTGACCTTGTTATACAAATATTTATACACAGGACACACACTAAAAATATAATACGACTATAACTTTATAAAAGTATAAACATAAAGATTCTTTTTCCTTCTTCCTTCAGAGTTGATAATAAATATTTAGTTTATTTTAACAGAATTATTTCCTTTAAAATATAGGTAGCTAATAAGTCTCCAGTTAACAAGAGGATGAAGGTAAAGCATCACCTGTTGCTTTATTATTATCGTCCAACTGCAGGTATAACTTTTCCTTTGCAGTTGTTGCAAAAACGAAATAGTCTTCTTTAGGAATTCGACTCAGTATGACCGAAAGTTATGGCGAAAATGACTCGACCGTTTTGATACTATCAATGTAATAGAATAGCCTGTACAGTAATTACAGTACCATTTCTTATTAAAGATTTATTTTATCTATTGAAATAGGAATCATACCTGAAAAACGTATAATATACAAGTTCACGAAGAATGAAAGAAAAATAAGCACGTACAACGTACAATCGTACCCGCATATTTAAATAGTACTACGTTTACAATACGTCGTATGCATCGTAAACGTGTTTGAATCTGAAACATACCAGCTACTATCAAAACATATCTACCTTTTACGCTGTGACTTGTACACACGTGACATTGCATCGATAGCGAAAGTACCATCGAGGCAACATACGCGACGCCTTTTTATTTAAACAGAGCACCTAATCTACTACCATCACGTTATACAGAATTTTAAATAAGGCGTCGCTATTTGCGGAATGTTTCGCAAAAAATGTTAAAGAACTTTACCCGTGAAACAACACATTTTTTGTTCCTGCTTTTATACTGGGAAAATGTAGGTGCATTTATTTGTTATCTTTTGAACAATATTTAGCGTAAATAAACAGGCAAAGTGACTATTGATGATACGTCGATTGCTCACGCTTTACGACTATTGCTCGGCTGGGGCGCGTAAAATCCTTTGGTTTCCCTGATACTGGCAGGACTCAATTCAGATAAATCACATGCGATAAAACAAAAATTATACGGTTGTATCGTAAAAAACACGGCCTGTCGTCGGTGTCGCCGGTGTCTTTGGTTAGTAGTCTTCCAACGGTTCCATTTATGCAGAGCTATTAATCGTCCTTGCTATGATAAAGTCGGGAATAGGCAACCAGCCAGTGAAATAATGCGTCTACGTGACGGCCGCACCAACTGACGGTGCGCGCGACACGTTCAGACATTATTTATAGGATATGCTGATGACATTATTAGATATCTCCCTTACCTTTTCTTCGAACTTGTAAGGTCTAACGGCTAAGCTTCGTAAATGAACCTTAGTTTTAGACATAAATCTCGCTATCGCCGTTTCGGCAGGACCACCTTTTGTATGTAGCTTTTTTGTCGCGCGCACGTAAAATCTTTTTAACAAAAGGCACGCCTCTACATTTTAACTACATTTTCAACAATGCAATTGTAACAATAACAGGAGTTATTTTCTCAACAAAAATATCCTCACGATTTGCTCGTAAATATATGCAAAACCGCATATTACCGTTGTTGGTTTCAGGAAATATTGTGCATTCGCAATTGTGAGAGAATGTGACTTGCAAATTCAAACTTGGTGTTTAAAATGCTCTGACAGCGTACGCAAATTAGTTCGCCACCGTCGCTTAAGCTGTGTGTGGACGTGGGTTTATGCGGAGTTCCCTGAAGTTGACGTTTCGAGCTGCGGAATCCAGTTATTCTCCCACTGAGCGCGCTCGGGAATGCCCACATCATCTTAGTGATAAACTTTTCTTTGTACGTTCTCTCTACTGGGTAGGGTTTCATAATTAACTTTCACTATAAGATATTAAACTTTTGTAGTGAGTTTATGAAATAGAAATTACAAATTATGTATTATTCTTAACCGATTACACATTAAAAGTAGGAAATTAAACTAATTTACATGTTATTTTTGTTATCTTAAAATGTATATGTAACGTGATAATAAATACTGAAACCAAGGAAAAACATCTGTATTATGCTGCTTTTTATTTTGGTAGATTCCAAGAACAAACAAGATACAAAAAGTTGTTAAACACGGCACTGTCTTAAAAACACAAATAAAGATACGCGCGAGTTTGTCACATGTGGAGCAAATCAGATTTTTATGAGGTGCATAATATTCTTGATGTGGGAACATATATTTGCCAGGTTTCTGCAGGAAAACTTTTTTGCCAGAGGTGAGATATTCGCCGCAATATCCCGTATTCGGGCTGTGAATGTGGGACGGGTGTCGCGGTAAATTATGGCCATTTATTACCCACTTTCGTGCCGATTACGACTCGACGTAGACTAATAACAACCTCAAAAAGCGCGACATGATTAGGATATTGCCACTCAAATACAAATTATACAGATTATGGTCAAATCTTGGCGTCAGAAGAGTATTCAATTACTATTTGATGAGGGTTGGGGCCATCCGAATTAACGGTATTATTATTATAATGCAGCTTCTTATGTGGACTTATGAGGGTTGTTTCGTTCGCAGGAATTGCTTCCACTAGAGATTCGTCTGGAAATCACTGCTCGGGAAACTTTACACGCACTCAGGTAAATGTCTTAATAAGTTTTAAAGTAATAATATGAAGTGGTAGTAAAATATTAGAAATTTGAAAAATGTTATTCGTTTTACTTACAGAGCCACACTGCTGCACACCCACTGGCACTCCTTCACTTTGCTAGCAGAGGAAGATATTTACACCACGCTATCTCTACGGAAAGACTTGTCTTCAATAGTAACTGCTCCGCCTTTAGATCCAAAGTGGTTATCGCTTCCAAAAAAGTTCTCGCGTCATGTTCTTTTCAGGTAACTTTTTTGTTTAGTTAACATATTTTAAACCTCTATGTTTAAAAGCACAATATACTAATTATTTCATGTGAATTAAGTTAGTAGAAAAAAACAATAGTTTGCTGGTACCCACATCAATTTATTTTCTCTGTGCAGGCGGCTAGCTGAGATATCAAGGCTGACCCGAGGCGTCGTTGTCTTGATATGTGATGTCAATTACGCTAAGCTCGTTATGGATGAGGCCAAGCGTCTTAACATGCTCGAAGGAAACTTTTTCTGGCTTTGGCTAGATGCTTCAAAAGATGTTGATATCTTTCACAATATAAGCAACAGAACCCTTTATAACGAAGATAACGATCAGGATGTTGAAAGCTTAAGGGATAATGATGAAGCACTAGTATACGAACGCTTTGACCGCAGCAAACGAGGCGATGCTGACAATAATACGATAGAAGATCAAAAAAGCCCCGACACTTTGATGAAAATTGAGAAAGTTGTAGATGAAGATTTTATCGATGATGAATTTTATGTAAAAAATAGTTCTATAAATTCAAAAGTTCGTCGTAATATTAATATTTCTGATACACACAGTGTAAACAAGAAATTATTATATGTAAATTTTAGTCAATCGTATAGTAGTAATCGCAATATTAGTTCGGGAAGTATGAGAAATTATAATGTAAATAACAAAGGCGTTGAAACTTCTAAAATCGAAAACAATTCAATTGCGAAGGGAATGCCCTTTCATAATAGAAATAATAGTAGGCGTAATAGTTATAGAGAAATGAAAAATGAATCTTTTAATAAATATGTAAATAGCATAGATGTAGATGATGTGAATGTAGCTAAACATGTAATGTTGGGTCAAGATGATAGTACTAGCAATGATGATATTAGAGAAATAAATGATAGCATAGGTTTATCAAGTGATATTAGAGATTTCTTAATGAATCCCAAGGTGCATGCGTCTTCTGTGCATAATTTTAAAGACAAGAAAACTGAAAAAAGAAGTCACAAACACTTTAAGAACGAGGAAGTAATAGACAAAGAAAGAGAAAATATTAAAGAAAACATAACTGTGATCTTCAAGAGCCTTCCTATCGGACTACTGGCTTTACATCCACAACCAGTGAAAATAGGTAAGTTCATATATTAAATTTTATAACTAGTTCCACATTTACACTTCGATTATATTATTTATTTGCCATACTCTCTGAAAATTTCAAATAGAATTTTGGAAGTTATATTTAAACTTCTGTGGGATATAAAATTCTTTGAACTTACATCACATTGTACGTAATTCAGTATTCGATTTCCAGCGAGATTTAACTCTGAATTGATACGATCAAAAGTTTTGTACTTCAAAAGCCATAGCAAACTCAATTGAATGGTTTTCTAGATTAGCGTGGATATGTACAAAAGGCAGCTACATAAAAGGCTTAACGTGAAAGCTTGACGATACGTGACATTATTGGGATGCGATTGTGTCGTGTTCTTCTTGTAGATCTCTCTGAGTATATGTGGGATTTATGCTACGCTGAGTTGAACACAAGAGTCAAGAGACCTTTAAACGTCTTTTACTTTTTGTCGAACATACACAATCACGGTTTTCAAACATGAAATAGGAATAGGACTTTATGTTTTTGTTATTTGCCATTGATATCTAGCAGAACTTTTACTATCTCTTTTTTAATAGTCACTTTTTTACCACTCTATATTAATATTTTTTAGACTTATTCAATTTAACATCCTGCTACATTAATCTTTACTTTTTATTTAGATCGGGCGTTTATACGTGCAGCAGTGCGAATGACAGTCGGTGCACTGCGGCGCGTGCTCCATGCTTGTGACGCGTGGTCTGCCCAAGCGCAGTTCTTGAGTGATGCCACCGCGTCCTGCTGGGAGGAACCCAGCGATGCTGCTGCTGACTTCTCTACTGAATTTGTGAGGTGATCATCAAACTTTATTTATTTCTATTAATACTTTATTTAACCTAATTAGGTTATATACATTTTTGAACAAACTGTTCTTCGTTCTACCTAAGACTCAAAAAAATTTAGTCTGCGGATCTACGAAAAAAATATTCACCTTCAAAGTTAATTGAATTAGGCTACAGTCTGTAGGTGCCCGACTGAAATTAATCATCCTTCATCTTCGTGTCATTATAATTTTATTAATATCAAAACTTTAGTTACTACATGAAAAATTACGAATATTAAAATGTTAGTGGAACCAATTTCAAATAATGACTGTTGAAAATGTGGCGACTGAAAATTTTCGTCGCGTCCAACCAATGTCTAAAATAGATAATGGTCCCAAAATTATTCAGCAAAAATATCTTTTGTCAACTGCTGAACTTTGCGTTTAGTTGTAAAGCTGCTAATGACCTCGATTAAAGTTGAGAAAGAACCTTGAAGATATCGAGAGCAGCGCCGCCGGTGAGTGATTGCACCTCACACCATGACCGACCTTACTTACTGCCGGTGCCTTATTAAAATATTAATTCTGATAACATCTCACGTCTGCTCTGAACCACAAATTAATGGTTGTCGATTTTTAATGTTGCTAATTTTCCTTAGTACATTGTGCTATTAAAGAGTAAGTGCCTTTCAAGTATTTGAAAGATGGTGAAGTATTCACAGCGATAAAAAGACATATTTTGTCTTATAATGATTTTCAAACATTTGGATAAAAACCGTTGCCAGCATATTATAATATTTTACTAATATTATAATATGCGAAGAATTGTTAATTTGTGTGTATGTTTGTTACTCAATAGCGTCAAAACGGCTGAAAGGATGAAATTGGGAACAAAGGTAGATTATAGTCTGAAATAACACATAGGCTACTTTTTAACTCACTGGAACGCGGGCGAAGCCGCTATCAGATGCTTGTTCTTAAATAAATTTACTGAATTGTGGAAGCGATAGCCTGTCTCCAGGCGAAGATACGTCGATTTTCCATTAAACGTTCATTGATATTCAACACCGAGTCTAAGGAATACGCTCTGCTTTTGTTATTATTTGCCAAGCAGTAGTATTCTAAGTGCAAATAAGTTTTCAATTAGATAATTGGAAAAGGGATTGATTAGCTACTGTAATTAGTATAATTATGCTGCGTCCAATACTAATGCATAATTAAGTAACAGACTAGTAATCGAACGAACTGTTGACACAGAAAACAACAATCATCAGAATTCATTTCAAAGTCCGCACTTAAGGAAAACAATTAAGACATTTTCCAGTTATTAAGTATTGAGACATTGAAGCGAACAGCGAACGATAATAGAATGGTAACAAGCGCGAAACATCATCATAAAAGCAAATTGAGTAGCGGGTCCGAGAACGGGTCGAGATTACTTTTATATGTCTCTATCTTAAGGAGCTCGTGGGTTTATATCGGTAGCATTACGGTACATAAAGTCTTATCTAGTAGACATCGTTGGTCACCCACAGTAACCTACACCATTCGTTTCGTCTCACGTAATCCGATTCTTGGCATTGTTACACGAATGTTATGCACTCCCGTTTTGTTCTTGTTAGTGGTAGGATCGTTTGGCTGCAGTTAGTTAGTGTTTTGGATAACGTTCTTGAATTGCGAGTTAGTTTAAAGTATTGTATGCTTTTAAATCATATAAATGTTTGTTTTCATTACCTTAAGAAACAATAATGAACTTTTCACTATTTTCCTTTCATAAGATCTTCGTCGTAAGAGTAATGATTACCACAAAATAAATACTTCTTACATGTTGGTGCAGTCAAAGGGTACATAATGATAAAAAAGTACTTTCATTTGTATGTACTCTTTACTTGTATTCGGTAGTTACACTTGCAACTACTCGACCAACATGAATATTTACACACAACTTGTAATCAAAGTTACAATAAAAGAAATGAAAACCGGCGATGTAGCACTGTTGCTTTTTTCGTTAGATCGGAGTTGACCGCATTCCGCTTGATGCCAAACGGGAGCTCTAGTTCAGCAATAGGTTAGGATACGCTTCGAATACGAACCGAAAAAAATCTTGGCAAATTCCAATCGCTTTACTTTTATTCCGTTTCTTTGTAGTTTACAGCTGACCATTCAGTCTGCTTTAATAAAGTTCTGATTAAAGAGCTCGAGAATCCACCCATTCATCGGCTTGGAAAATCTATTTAGAAATGAAAAGAAAATTCCACAATAATTATCCTTTTCAGTGGAGTTTATGAGAGTTGAACGCAAAGTATCAAGACAATTAAACGCGGGGTTGATAGTAAACTGTTTAAGTTTATTTATTGCTTGTGTGTGCGGTCCGTCGCGTTGCGCCGCATTACCACGTGACAGTGACGAGGGTGTTACCACCACCAAATTGCGTAGACACCTCGCGCAGTTTATGCTACCTTTTAAATAGAAGCGTCACGCTCCCGAACATTTTCTACAAGCACTCCGGCTAAGGCACATTTTTGTATCCTTTACAATTAACATATCCCTGTCCCCAACACATGTTTGACCTTTAGACCCAAACATTCATAAAAAAGATCTTTATTATGTAACGTTTCCTAATAGTTCCATATTTTTAGAAATCATAGAACCATCTTTATGTATATCATTTTTTAGGGATTTATATTTTCACCACACTGATCCAATTCATGGTAGATTTAATCTTTGGTTTTAACAAAAGTTTTTTTGTGAAAGACAACCTTTTAGTGTACCTAGTAAATAAAAATAATCCATTCAGATATAGGTACGAATTTTATGCGGGCACGAACAAAAATATTATCCAGACACGGTACCGTACACGTAGAGAAAAAGCGTAAAAACAAAACAGCAGTGCGTGACATGTCACGTTCCCGTCATATCAGTTGCCTTCATATTTCAATTCAAGAGAAAAATACGTATATACGAAAACAGCAAACATATTCAGAGTGTCGTAGTTCGCACTAGGTCTCGTTGAATCCAATATGTGCTGTGAGGTCAGCGCGCCGCACCAATTTCATAAACATGCCACTAGAGCCAGGAGGGCCACTTTGAGAATCAATGGGCTACAATATTTTACAAGGACACTTCACTTGCCAATGAACTTGGAAGTTGGTGAGCTTGAAACTTTAGATTGCGTTGTTCAGTTTGTTTTCAACTGATGTTTCTTCACTTAATTTAATTTTGGTACTATAATGTTAAAAGTGTACTCATCTTTGATATCACTATTACCGTACGTAAATTATTCACAAAGCCGTTAAGAAATTCCTAGCTATATCGTTTAGCGGGAGTCTACACAATATTTTACTTCAAATACTTCAACGACATTAATGTACGTGGTACGGTAGTAAACCTCCCAGCCTTAACCCAAATTCTGAGAAACACAATAGAAGAAATTGGTTCTAATTTAGCTCTTACGTGATACGGGTGCAAACTGAACGATGTTAACTGCGTAGAAAGGATTTTGTTGGGTTCGTCGCATTTAATCTAGGCACTAATTCCGTAGTCGTTGAGAAGATTTGTCTAGGTTTTATGTGATTCCTGGGAAACGGTTGCGAGTTTTATGTTTTCAGAAGAAAGGAAAGTAAATACGTTTACATAATTATTAATGTTAAATAATAAAATTATATTGATTAAATTTTAATATAGAACAGCGATCTAATTATATTTAGCCGCGAAATATTAAAGTATTTCCTTACACTATATTTAAGCAAATTTGATGGTAGCAATTTAATAAGCCGCAATAGCACATTATTTTAAATTGTTTGCGTAAAATGTTAAATAACGGGCTATAAAACGAACTAGCACCGCGTCTAATTTGAATATTTAGTGGCTATATTGGTTAAAATTGATTTTTACCCTTGTTTTTATTACTGGGATAAGCTTAGCTCTTTGTACCCTCGCGGTCTTTTACTCCTAGTATAAACTATCGGTTCGTCCCATTTGTTATTGCTAAGAGAGCGGTGAGGATTACTCTTTATCTCTTGGGGTCAGGTCCCAAGACCCATTTCAGTGACAAATTATATTGGTGTGGTCAATTAAATTGTATTTCCTGGTACACTATACATATCTACATGGGCTAAAAGTAGATACAAAGCATTTTGCAGGCATTTGATATCTCTTTTGACTTCTTATTTGCGCTTTCCCACCTTCGGAAGCGCATAATAGCACAAAATGTTTCTTTTTGTCAAGATCAGTTGCAGCAAGCAGCTAACTTTAAATTGAAAACATTAAAACCTTAAATTGGGTCATGTTTCTAGGTGAGACATTCAAGGACCCTCGATCTTGACCCCTTAATAGTGGTGTTGGAAGGCACACGCTTCGAAGAACGTTATTCAATAAAATACGTGATCGGCATCCGATCTAAACCCTATTCAGAGATTGCCGTAATGTATCCAGGAGAAGCCCGTAAATGCTGAGGATCCGCCAAATGATAAATGAATCCTGTATCGAATCAATTCTCTTCTATTTTCATTTCAAAATCATGATCTTGCTATGATCGTGATGAGACGCTTTATTTGCAATGGTCTTCATTATCTACGTAACCATTTCTCCGATTGCGGCGTAGCGCATTGTTATGTACCACATTTTCTTTATTAAATAAGTATAAACACATTAATCATTAGATTCTTAAACGATTTAATGTCATTTGTTAGCATCACTCCTTAAATAAAAAATGAATGTTTTTGTTCCAAGTTTCAAATGCTCTAAATCAACGAGTTACTTTAAAACTTTAGAAAGAAAAGACAGCTCCTGAGATAGTTTGCTCTTTCACTACGACAAGTGACTAATCACATTACCTTCATTCACTGACACTTAAATTAGTTCGTACTTTCTTCCAATTTGAAGCTAAATAGCGCGCATTCCGTCTACCTAAATAGTAGGTAATATTAAATCCGTGAGCTCATAAAACATTCCGTTTCTGTTAGGAACTCTGAATTTAAAGAAAGTAATTTGGCTTAATGTTTGTAATGCAATATTGTACAACGATTATTTGATGTAAAACCAGAACAGTCTGAAACATCAATTCGTTTAATTAAATCCTTCAAATAATTAGACTGCGTACAACCGTTTTATTAATTAGAGTTCCCGGACATCGCTGTCATTAAGGATAATCCGTTTACTTTGCGGCAATACATTGCTACCTCCCGTGCTACCAAATTGATCGTTTATTTCATATAGGTACCTACAATTGAATCATGAAACCAGAAAGTAATTTTATATATTTCGTAAGTTAACGTACACCTACGTTGAATAATAATGAAATTGGTAACATGAATAAGAAAAATACGATACTTGTTATCCTACGTTCATATTGATTTAGACTCTCGAATGAACCATTCTTGACTTTGAAAAAGAAATCATATATCTATTTTCTCTCCTGTTATCTAAAATGAATACAATTGAATTATAAATATTCGTAATATTTTTGGGTAAAATCCAAGTCGATCACATTATCATAAATCTGTAGGAACTGCACGGCAGCAAGTTTTGGCCGACGGCCAGACTGTGCAGGCTGACTCGACGAAATGATCGCCATCTATTGACATGACTTGACGCAGATAGTTCCCTTTTTAGTTCATTCAGAAATTAGGCCAGCTAAATAGGTCAGGTCGCTGGTGAATACAGTTTTACGCACTCTGGCTTAGCGGTCATTACAATGCTTCCTTCTCCGCAATCATTTTCGTTTTTACTATCCATGTCTTAACGTCGTATCCTTCGCTTGTTAGATAGCAACAACTCCATTATCCTCTAGCATACACGTGCCGAATTTTCCTATAGAGTGCCCACGGGTGCTCATTTGTTCAACTCGATAAAGTTTAAGTATGCCAACAATGTAACATGAACAAAACAGGCTGTACTGATCAGCTTTCAATACAATCACAATGGCGAGTGAGGTTTGTTATAAGTAGATAAATAATACATTTAATTTTAACTTTTTTCCGAACAAAGTTACTTTGTATGTTACGGAAAATCCCTTTGGTTTACGCACAAGGAATAATAATGGTTGCCTGACATCTGCTGCTTGGGCTTTGGCAATCTCGGGTTGTGAGTCGACCGGCCGACTGGGAAGAAGCCCCGGGACGTTTGTCCTACGTCTAAAATCCAAATCCCGGATTACATATGAGTGAAACTTTCAACAGCCGTTGGCGTTGACGTTTTCACATTTGATAATAATTTGCACAAACTAATATGCTAACTCAAACTATCATGTTCACATATCACAATTACATTTCAACGTCAATTTAAACTGCTTTATATGTAAGTATAAAAAATACTCTCATTACGATGTGTCAAAGGGGCGTGAAAATGAGTGACACCGATTACAAGCCACTGTTTGTAGAAGCTTTGTATGTACGGCGGCTTATTTCACAGGGCGTTAATTTTCACAAACAAGTAATTTAAAATACAAAATTAATTATTTTATAGCTTGCAAGTAGTTTTCTTGGAAATGAAAAATCTACCGTAGAATGCTTATTAAAATACATTCAGGTTTTTTCATATATTATGTACGTAACATGTCAATAAAATGCTTTGTAAATTATATAAAGAAAAGTTGAAACAAAAATATTGAGAGAAAAACTTTAAAAGATACATTATTGAGTATTTTTTATTTTTGTTAAAGATAATTTCAAAGTGTGTTTCTATGTAAGCATTTAGGAGGAAACATTTTAAAATAAATAGTATTAAAATATGAAACAGACGGGGTTGTGTGGGCTGATGTTATTTTATCATTTTGTGCGGGCCGGGCTCAGGTCAAATGTGGGTATCGGCGGGCCGACACGGATATTGCATGTTCGCACCCATTTCCTCCTCTGAGGGCATAAAACCACACAATTTTGTAACTTAACTAGTTCTATAAAATGTTATATGCTTAACATTTCCGAGCATAATATATGACTACGGTATTAATAAATCTTTATTAAATAAATTTAAACTTTTAGATTGTTATTCACATTTTGCGGATAATTTACTGCTCATTGTTCATTCTTCCATATAATGTCACTACATGATACTCGTACAACCATTGTACGCAATATGCGTACTATTCATCCAATTTGTTAAGCTCAATATATAACCCGTCATCGGTTTCGATATGAAATTAATAATTGTTATAGGAAATTGGATACTCCGGCTTTTAAATAAAGCTGTAAAATGTTATTTGTTTTTTAACGTGTCGTGTCCATTTTTCCATTCTTTTATCTTCGGGAAAATATTTGTTGACATTAACTGTTCAATATTAATTCTATTTTTATCTTTATTTGAGATTGTTTTGACTTCGTTTCAGCGGCTTCCAAGTAGGAATCTGATAACATAATGCCTCGTTTTAAAAATAATCTCTTGTTTATTCTTCGAATGAACAACCGTAATTCCTTCGTAATTCTGGCAATTTATTTCTATATTATGGGATTATCCACGTTGTAAGTGATTTATGACATAAATAAACACGTGTGCCAATAAATTTACACAATCACTTTTCATGATGTTATTTCGTATGTAAATATTAGAAATAATTAACTCCTTATCGAATTGACTTTGAACTAAAACTGAATTACTGTGGGGCAAATCCTAAATTTATCGAAAGATCAAGGAGCTTTTTAGAACATTTTCCCTGGCTTTATTTTAGTTATTCCCTCGGGCCTCATACATATACGTTCTTGACTTAAACTTTGTCACGTTGATAATAATAATTCGCTACTTACCGATGCCATAATTTCTCAAAAAAAAAAAACAGGCAACCAAAATTTGCTGAAAAAGCTGCTTTCAACAAAATTATTTATTTTTGTTGTTCACAGAGAGACACGAATATCTTCAGCGGCGGCACTCGCCGGAGGCACGGAGCGACCAGAGCGATCATTGACAGCTTCATTTGCTCTTTTGAATTTAGTATCAGGTCACGACGGAGAAAACACGTGGAGACAAGTGGGCCACGTACTCGGTCGCAGTGTAAGACTCCACACCATCGTATGGCCAGGAGGGAAGCTTGTAGCTCACGGACAATCCGATGGTGCCCGCACTATATTCCGCATCGTCACAGCATTAGCTCCCCCTTTTGTTATGGAAGGTGAGCTCGATGAAGACGGCCAATGCCTCCGGGGCCTTCTATGTCACCGGCCACAAACGTCCGACCGAGATAACCTAACCCTTGCGTTCAATGAATTGGAAAGGGAAAGCGATCAAGATGATTTTTTCTTCCCCACGTCAAAGCCCGTACTCACCAAAATGGAAACGCATTGTTGTTACGGACTTGCAATGGATCTTTTAGAGAACATAGCTCAGGAACTAGAATTTGATTTTCATTTATATATTGTAGAAGACGGATTATATGGATCCAGAAAACTTATCAAACCGTTCCATCGAATATTTGAATATAAAACGGTAGCGAGCGAGTACGCCCCAATAAATTACCAAAGTTACCGTTCACAATACCGTAACGGTTACAAATCACTAGAGGAAGATACGGAAGAAACGCCATATCTGTTTGATATTGAGCCAGATGAAAGTGTTGAAAAATGGAATGGCATTATTGGAGATTTAGTGTCCGGAGCCGCGCATATGTCGTTTGCAGCTCTCAGCGTATCAGCAGCTAGAGCAGAAGTCATTGACTACAGCCAACCATACTTTTTTAGCGGAGTGTCAATACTAGCTGCTCCTAATCAGCGACCCGACATACCACTACTTGCATTTCTTCTACCATTTTCACCAGAGCTGTGGATCGCTATATTTACATCTTTAAATGTAACAGCGATAGCTGTAGCCATTTACGAATGGCTTTCTCCTTTTGGTTTAAACCCTTGGGGCCGACAAAGATCAAAGAACTTCAGTATTTCCAGTGCTCTGTGGGTAATGTGGGGACTATTATGTGGACATTTAGTAGCATTCAAAGCCCCAAAGAGTTGGCCTAATAAGTTTCTGATAAACGTTTGGGGAGGTTTTTCTGTGATATTCGTTGCCAGTTACACTGCCAATATAGCCGCTCTGATTGCTGGACTGTTTTTTCATAATGCGGTCGATGATTACCAAGGTCGAAGTAACGTAAGTAATTTGACGTAGTTGTAATAAAACTCGAGAGTCTGGAGAGTTTCTTATATATTTAATTGTATTTTAGTGGCTGTCTTTGCGAGTGGGGACGGCCAGGTCGTCGGTGTCTGAGTACTACGTTCAAAGAAATAATCCGCAGCTGGCGCAACAAATGCGTCGTTACGCCCTTCAAGACGTTGAAGAAGGCATTCATAGACTCAGGTAAGGTATTATACGAACCTTTTGTATAGAAACAGGCGGGTATAATAAAGTTCGTGCGTCTGGCTCTTAAATTATAATTTAACTCAAGCTAAGTTGTGTAACTTCTAACGTAAGATACGCGTATAAAATCGCTAAGATACTACTTTAAACTTATTATGTTCAAGTTTAAAATGGTACACGTTTGAGAACGTAAAGTGTTGGGATGAAAATTAAAAGTTAGGTTTTACAAATATTTTGCATAGCAAAATTATAGTGTAGATAATGACGCTTTTAAATAAATCATATGCAACAAGCTCACCGTCGGCAAACATTTTTAGTATATCATGACATGACGTTTTAATTACTAGAGATTCTAATAATTTTATTATTTGATTGAATTTGATTTTACTAAATCTGTAAAAAATCTTCCTGTAAAAATGTTGAATCAGTCAGTTGTGTATCAGTTGTCAAGTAATTACGTTTACATACATAAATATACTATTGTCAGATATCGTCAGGACTTTTAATAATTGAACCCTTTGTCGAAGCTCGCCACAAATTCCAATTAATTTGAAATGCATACGAAACAAACCTCATCAGTTAAGTATTAATGATATTGAAACTTCAGAAGTAATAGGGACAATAAATCGTTTTTAAATCAAATCGAAACATCAATTTTAATGAAAGGAATATTGATAGCTGCCTCGGTAATTTGATTCCAAAAACGCTTTTGAATTTTATGAAGTCGTAAAATTTTCAAGTCCGTCGGACTCTGATCACCACTTAATACCTTTTAGTACATTTGTTTTATATTCAGATTTAGTGTCCGCTTTTGTATTTCATTCATCAATTAAGCTATAAACTGTCACCAGTCAAAACAAAGGGACGTGTTTTAAGGCCGGAAAAGCCCCGAACTTTGTCAACTAAAAGCAGAGAGTGGTTGCAATGTGTCACGTGAGGTACTTTGTTGTTAGATATTTTGTACCTTATTCAGACGTCGGATTAAGTTAACGTTGCTCTGGAAACTGTATGTTTTTATTGTACTTTTTTATTGCTGTGACAGAACATTATATTTATTGTCGCACTTCGAGTTTTAGGGATCCTTTAGCTTACAGGTTTACGCTTGGCGTTCATGAGATGAGTGTCGCTATTGTTTACTTCCTAAATATTTTCCGTGTCCCTTATAATTATAGTAATATGATTTAAGGTGTCAGTATTTCGTTTTGCGATAGAAAATGACTCAACTTTATTTTGTTGCAGGAATGGTACATTGGACTTATTAATAGCTGACTCTCCTGTCTTGGACTATTATCGAGCCACCGACCATGGCTGTAAGCTACAACGCATCGGTGATCATCCTCTCGCTGAAGATGCGTATGCTATTGGAATGGCAAAAGGATTTCCTTTAAAGGTACGTGTAATAGAACGACTGCTTTAATTCATGTAATATCTCAAGACTAAGTGCTATGCCTACGTCAGTGAATTATTACACAAAGATAATGTGTCCTAAATTAGGCGGAGTGTGACTAAGCAACGTCCCTGAAGAAATGTAGCGTACATTTACATGAATTGGAGGACTTATAGGAGTCCTGAGTGGTGGGGGACGACTCCGGATCTTTGCACGAAAGATTGATGGATGACGCACGCGAACTCCTAATGGTGTGATCGATAGTCGGGTGTCATGTAGCTCCAGCTCAACCGATTATACGTCATTTTATCTTGACGTTGTTCAATATACCCCAGAGGTTTATCCGAATCAGTGACATAAATCAATGGATCCAAAAGACAGTTTTTGTTTTGTACATGACACGCTTTGAGATTTTTCCTTTATTTTTGATGCTTTGTTTTACAGAAAAAAGATCGGCACAGATGTGACGCCATTGTTTTTATTTTGTAATCGCTCGGGCGTGTTGCGATTGTTCTGACGTTTACAAATATGTCCACTTGTATAACATTTACATTTCGGTACAGCCGTGTTCGGTTTTAAATATCACAGTGTTTTATTTGTTTCAGGATAGTATATCAGCTGTGATAGCTAAATATTCATCGAACGGTTACATGGACATTCTAACTGAGAAGTGGTACGGTGGCTTGCCTTGTTTCAAACTCAGCCCAGACTATGGAATCCAACCAAAGCCACTCGGTAAGCTTTACGTTAAAGAGATAGTTTCTGTTGTTACCGAGAACTTTTCAGCTATGCAGACAGAAACCATTATAATAGTATACACAAAAGTACCCAATTAGTGAAATAAGTTTGTTTTGTTCGAGATCATGAATATTTATGTGTCATTTTGTAAAATAAATTCGCCGTGGAAGATATTACAAGAATCTTGTTTGTAACGTTATTTGGGCAGAACTGTGTGTATTACTATTTTAATGTGTATTCGTAACATTTACGTAGTCAGCTGGCTCGTCTCTGGCGGAAATTTCATTAGAATTTATCGCCACCCCCACGTTAATCCAACCCCTCAACGTCGCTTACTGAAGGGAGAGGCATTACCACCAGGCGACCTAAAAGATTAAACATGGGATTTATCGTTTGAAAAAATTGAGCTGACACCGACAATATGTTTATCTCTTATTAGGTAAACTCTCGAAGGTGCGATTAAAGTAAAGTGACACGAGGGAATTGAGTTATTTTATGAACGTTTTATCAATATTTATTAGAATATTTTTCAGTTTGATATCTATTTTTATTAGATACAAACAGTCAATATAAACTGTGTACGTATAAATGAATACTATCGGTATTACTGCGGTCTATTGTGCGTGCCAAGTGATCTGGTATCTTTAAGTATATCTGGGAAAGTTATAAAACTTCGCGGTTCGCTATGGTTGTTCTGAATGTAGCCGTTGCCCCAAGTTTTCGTATCTATATTTAATATTGCAAAAGTTTCGGCACAAAATTTAGTATGTCTACAAAATTTTCTAACAATATCAAATAATATTGTGCACATATGACTCGTAAAATGTCTCAAGTCATCAAGGAAAAGTTTGTTGGAAATTTTACGCCTGTATATAATAAACTTGATGATTATATTCAATTTGCATACTACTTAAGTCCACAGTTAGGTAATAATTAAGACGCGTTTGACGCAGTTGTTTCTTTGTTGTCGTATATTCCCTCAACTTATTTTTCACGTACATACACAACATGTATAGACGTCATGTTTACTGAGCTATAAGGAAAATATAATATGTAATATGTGAAGGGTGCTTATTTACGTGAGTTCATAAAGGGAATTTTTTCAAGTAAATTTTCATACGATGAAACGTTTATGTGACAGCTTCGTTAGTGTTAGGATGCTTTTCCATCAGAGATGTGCTATATATCTACGCTGCGAAAATGTAATAGCTTAGCTGTGAAACTATGTGACGGTTTCCACTGATACTAAGCTGTGCTGTAACTGTGCGAGGAAGATGCGCAGCTCGAGTAAGCGATGTACAACCATGCATATCACACATCTATAGCACGCATCTTTCCATATAAAAAAATCTAGCTTAGCCGTTTACCATCTGTGCTGAGTTATGGGTACCAATGTGTATGATGAAACCAAACGCATCCACAGCAACGTCGCATAGCACATCTCTGTTAGAAAAGCATCCTAAAAATTATAAAAGTGACAGCCAAACTCGACATTCAGGCTTCGAGTTCAGATCGATAAGTGTTAAAGTTTGTCGTAAAATACCTTTTTAATCGGAGACAATCGTTCTACATGGTCCTATATTCACTATTCAGGCTTTAATTTGTTAATTAGTATCAGTAGATCAATCAGTTTAAAATAAGACGTCTACAAATTTAAAGGCTATTATTTATTCTATACCGTTCCCATTTGGATCGATACTCGATTTTCATTATAAAGGATCGATCAATTTAACAAGCCCCTTTGGACATGGTACAAATTGCCAATCTGATAGATTGCGTAATGGAACCCATATATTGTGGTAAGAAGGAAATCAACTTAATATCGAAAGAATTCATCTATAATAGATTTTCTATGATACAGATCTATGAAGGAAATGGTGGCCATCTATTTCGCGAATGAATTTTTCATAAAATCTCTTTCTACGTTCATAAAAAGATGATCTGATAATTCTTTCGTTAAATTGTTTGTGAAATTTTCCGCCTGATCGTAATCGGGCGGTTAAGTAAATTGAAATATTATAAATATTCTTTCTCGACTATCTTGGCTGAGTGGTCGGAATAACGACTACCGAGCAAGGAGTCTCGGGTTCGATTCCCGAGCAGGACAGAGGAATGTTGAGAATTTTTGGTTTTTCTAAAATTGTTAGTTGGTATATCAAGTTGTAAATAATCTGTAAGTAATCATAATAATTTACTTCGAATAAAGCGCCTTTAATTATATCAAGGAATCTGAAATTATAATAGATATTCATTTCCGTATTAAATAGGACCTATAAACATGACAGGTAAAGAGTTAAGGTTGTGTAGCTACGGTATATTATTTTGCATCTACTAGCGTCGTTAGTAGGATATTTTTTTAAAAAAGTATTTTATAGATTGCCTCTAAAGAGTGAACGTGTCTGTTTAACAGGAGCGAGGACTTTAACTAATAAGGTAAAATTGAGAGTCTTGGAAATGTTACTTTGTATTATCATACTTTCCAGAGCGGCACCTAGGTATAAGCTGTTTTTAGTCATTATTAGAATCGACTCTATTCCTAAATAATTGCTCATTTTAGTATGATCATAATATGAAGTCCATAACTAAAATTGGCATAGAAGGCTTAACTATACCTGTATGTATATGTATCTAACTTTCCTTCAGTTTTGAAACATATAAGAAATAGGAAAGTAAAATTAATAACCCATTGATTTTCTCTAAATTACGTATGCCTGCATACATATCATCATGCCTTTTAGCCCCGAAGAGACAGATAGAGATGCATATTATGGCCCGTCACTATACAATGTACGCAATTCCACAATTCCAAATTCCGTGTTAAAAGCCAGTCTCACGCACCTTAAGAAAAAACGTTCGGTAGATAGAAATGCAAAAATAACTAAGTATTATACAAGCGTTGCAATTTTACAAGTATTGCAATTTAATTAGTCAAGTATCGATTTAAAATTGTTGCAATACTCTTTAAATATGTAAGATAAATGGGTTTATAGCCAAAAAATAACAAAAAAGCTAATTAATGATTTTTTATTTTATACACTCCTGTTACAATGAGATTGCAATTAAACCTTTGCCTACTTGTGGGGATAAGACGATGCTATGTTATATAACGTAAACTCAACCAGCTACCAACAAGCTCAGAACACACTCATAAATCTTGTCATATCAAGAGCACCACAAGGCACAGCTTACAGAAGATTTCAAAGCATTTAAACGTATGAATAGAAAAAATCGTCTTAAGGTAACATTATAACCGTGTAATATTTACTCTATAGCGTAGGTACATTTAAATACCTCTAAATAAGATTATTTTCCTAAAGATCACTTTGAAAACGTTCGACCTCGGCGAAATTAATAATATGAAAGTAACGTGGGGTAATTAAGTAGCCTGGAGCATTCCACTGATAAAATGTCTGCTTTAAATTATAATTTCGGGCGAAACTTTTGCTGTTTTCATGCTTAATTAAATAAGAAACAGTTTTTAGGGTTTCGAAGAACAAACAATCATAGTAAAATGGTTTTTTCTTTCGTGTCAGACAGCTTAAGAAAGTTAATGACACGGCTTGTATACTTACGACATAATATGTACCATCAATCGATTAACCTACCTAAACTTTAAAAGGAGGTTTCAGTTTTACTATTGATACTGCTTAGTATAAACATATTTTTGATTACTTTACCTAAGCTTGTGTTTTTTAATCATTATTTCGTTCCTGAATTCAAACCTAATAATCAAAAAAAAAAAAAATAGCGCTGATTCTATTAGATTCTTATACATATTATATTATAGTATCTATTGATACAATAAAATTATATTTGCCCATGTAAAAGGAAAAACACTGAACCTTTTGTAAGTAGTGTGGGTGTTTAAAATTAAAACATTTTATCCTTGTTCATAGGTGTGGCAGCTGTTGCGGGGGTATTCATTCTACTGGGAGTTGGCATGATCGTGGGCTGTCTTATATTGATCCTCGAACATTTGTTTTATAAATATACCCTACCCGTACTCCGACATCAACCCAAAGGAACAATTTGGAGAAGCAGGAATATTATGTTTTTTAGTCAGGTGAGTTTTTTTTAGGTCTGTGGCTATAGCTGAGGATTCTTTATTTAAATAGGAGTTTACTTGATACAAAAATTATATTATGCTACTGGATGTTATCTTTGATCGTGGTGTTGTTAACTCAGAGTTGTTCGGTACATGCATTTAAAAAAAAACGTTGCCCCACCCTTGGATTTTGCCCTGTGTCGTGGGTGCGCTTACAAATATACAAGTTCATAGACACCTAGATCCGAAACAACAATTTGTGGATCACACAAAGAGTTGCTCCGTCTGGGAATCGAACCCGCTACACGTTGCGCGGCTACCGGTTGCTCAGCCACCGCATCAACCGAGTAGTCATCTCGTTCGTATTTTTTGTTGTGTTCGATTATCCTTGTTCAAGGTAGAACGAACCTATAGGTATAAATATTTTTCTAAACAAAATGCCTAAAGGGTAGTTTTTACATAATTTTATTCCAGCAGCTCGATGTTTTAATAAATAACTTCAATGGTTTCCCCGTTGCTCCGTTACTGAGCATTCGTTTTTCATATTTTCAACGTTGGGTTAACTTAAAACAGACTTCAACTGAAACTTTCAAAACATTGGCAAATGAAAAGCACAAAAAATCTAGGTCTTATTTCTTTTGCAACTGTCCTTTGCTTTGTTTTTGCAAGTAAATAAAAACGTAATTGCTACGTGAAACAAAGTTGCCCCCGGGAAACATGTTCATAGCTAATTAATGAGGAAGCTCTACTGACATTAGCACTAACTAGGACGCCTTCCAATGTAATAAGATGAAACTAAACATACATCAGCTTAATAATCAATTTATTTTCCATTTCCACTCAATATTCTGTCTCAAAATAAAGTTTAGATACCTTGTAAAAAGAAATGACAAAAAATTCTAAGAGACACAAGGTTTCATCTTTCCAAGAACTGTTATTATTGTTTCCAGTACTCTGAAACAAATAAAATTAAATAGCATTTCTGCGAAACTCAAGTAAAAACTACGTAATTACGTATTTGCGCCATCTTAGGTACTACTTAGGTTATTTTGTGAAAATGTTGATAATAATGCTACTATAATAATCCTCTTAACTAAACTGTAGGTAATGTGTACACAGAGCTGTGCAAGTCAAAGGCTATCATATCATCGTAAGTTTGCCGGCGGCACCGTCCGTACTTTGAGGGTACTTTGTTTGCCCTACTCAACCGTTAAGGCAGACTGGCTTCTCCTAGGATTACGCCCACTGATCAGAACGGCTTTTAACACTGAACGAGCACTTTTCTTTGCCGCATTGTCTTTTGGAGTCGCGTCTTCTTTTACCTATTGTTGTCAACGTTACAATGACTTTTTTCAAACTCATGCGGTGTGTGCGGATCTTTTGTTTCAGAAACTGTACAGATTCATAAACTGCGTGGAGTTGGTATCACCTCATCATGCCGCCCGAGAACTCGTTAATACCATACGCCAGGGACATTTTACTTCACTTTTCCAGAAAAGTGTCAAAAGGGTAATTGCATTTTAATTTTTAATGAGTTCTATTACACCTAAATTGGTCAGATTACGATAGGAATGTACGTTTGTTTCAGAAGGAACACGAACAGCGTAGACGTCGAAAAAGTAAAGCACAACTCTATGAAATGATTCAAGCGATACGAAGGTAAGAAAACAAATGTTTAATTGAAAAGTAAAATGTAAATGTCTTTTGAATTTTCTTCTAACAAAATTGATATTTTCATCAGGGTGCAGCAACGTGATCACTCGTTAGGTTCTATTAAAGAACAGGAGCCAGTAGAAACCGAAACTGAAGCATCAGAAGAAGTAACAGAGTGTAAGTTCCTGTCTCCGTCCCCTGATGTATCTAATCGTTCGCCTCGACAAAGCCGATCACCTCGACAATTGCGATCACCGAGAGGTCGAAGAAAAAGATGTAGTTTAGCAGGACTCAACGTACGGCGGTTTAGTACTGACTCGGTCTTGAATACAGAATCAGTATCTAATATTTATGAACGCACAAGTCATAACATAGGAAGGAGATTAAGTCGAGATGTCCTAAACAGCTCTCCACCAGACATAAATACTCGCCTTCGAACACCTTCACCAATGGTTCGGCGCGCAGAAGGATCCTCCACTCGATCTTATCAAGATGTTTCAAGCACAGACTGTCACACTCCACAAGCTAGCGTAGAGATTCTAGTATCTCAAGATGATTCGGACTTGCCACCCGCTCCCCCGTACCCTAGAGTACCTCCGATGGGGGCCAGGTCAGAATTATCACTACTATCAGAAGAGGAACTGATAAGATTGTGGCGTAGTTCAGAGCGAGAAGTGAGAGAAGCGTTGTTGGGAGCTCTTCAGGAAAGAAGGGCTAATTTAGATCCTAAACAAGATCCAGGATGAACGAAAGGCTGTAATCCGCATTTGGAAAGGAATAGGTTTGTGCAGAATCACTTTTCATCTCTCATTGCCGCTCGGCGAGGGAGCGATAAGGAGTATCGACCAGAATACGCCCGTAGTGGTTGAGTTAGTGCCTTTTTTACATTGTTTGATGCGGACACGTCTCACAGGCGTTAGTTAGTGAATCGGTGTTCATTTCAGTGTCTTGATATTATTATTACATTTGGAAGGCTGCCTTACTTTACATTTAATTGCTTCTTCAATATTTCATCTGCGTCAAACAATTTAAATAATGGTACTCGGTAAGTAAGTAAGTTACGGAGATGTTGACGTCCAGTAAATTGATATAAGCTTTTATTAGACGTATTATTATGTACGAAATACATTTGTAGAATTGGTATAATGATCGTAAACGTTATATTATGATATGTGAATGAATATTAAATAGCTACGACCAGATATTTTAAAGTGCTTTAACCTATAGTCTAGATCGTGATAGATATTTCATTCGAGACATTTATTATTATTCTTAGTGAAAACTTAGAGTTACAAAATGTAAAGCATTTCAAATATCAAATTGTGTCGACGTAACGGAATTTTATTCATTGGAAATGTAATCTCTGGGCGTTGAATGGAATAACATTGCTAGAATATAAAACCAATTAGAAAATGAATGAACGTTCCTAATTTTACTGTAGCATATTTATTAAACAAGACAATGATGGAATTCAAAGCAAATGAGACTTTATTATTTTACATGTATTTGTAAAAGAAAGGAAAAAGATTTTATGAAGCAAATAGAGCCGCGCCGGAGTAATAAAAGCAAATTAATTCTGTAAGGGGACGCCAAGGAACCGGTAATGTTTGATAGACGTATAGTAGTATGGTCTGAAAGTAACTACCTATAACATAATACAAATAGAATTGCGACTTCTGATCGGAATTTCTCCGTTCATACGGCCTGACGGGTGTATAAAAATAAGGTTATCCTTGTAAATATCTTTGAATTTTATATATTTTTCTGGTTCTGATTTCCCGCTGTAATTCGATTGGATCGGATTTTTTTATCCATTTCCTAGCCACATAGGTAACGTAATGCATTAAATGAGTTTGATAAATGATTATTGCGCATTAGCATCGTCCCTTAAGAACCGTTACTTTACGAACAAGTTTTGTAAAGCGATTGAGGAAAATAGGCGATGCGAACGATGTGGGTAACCATAATCGTGGCCAAGTGGGGCTTTGCGGTTTCCTTGTACCCTGTTTAAATACTGTCTAATTTGTTTAAAGCATCCCCTTTACGTAATCAATGTTAACGATATCTTACTCTATAAATTAATTAGTAATGAAACTATATTTTATAGTTAGGATATTAATGAAATGAATGAAACTGCCAAACATCGGATTAGGTGTTAATGTTAGAGTTCACTTCTTCCTAGATTTGCACCCTCGTAGCCTTTAGTTTAGATTTTTCTCTCTATTATATCCACACATATTGCATATGTGTATTATATTTATCCTATCCTTTTAACTTCTATCTTTCATTAATATTCCCTAATTGGTAAGTCTAACAAATTATACTGAAGAAAATTAAGCAATATTTTCCGAATAGATTTTTATACATACTCTAGGGTAATGTTATGTTTATGATTCTTTTGTTACTCTACTTTAAATTTGGTCTAAGTTACATAAATCTAAAAAAACGTAATAGCTGAATATAAAATTAATGCATCGTTCGTATAAAATCCAGTTTTATAAAATTTTGGCATTATATTTTAATTATTTAATGGCTTTACATTTTTTTTTATACAAATTCTCATCACTATTTCAAAATTGTTTAGTGAAATTATGTTTTTAAATGACAAAATTATTCATTTTAATTTGTGTCACTTTAGAACGAGCACATTTTCTCACTGACTGATGGACAGACTATCAAAAGTGTTCTTTATTTCTTTATTTGTTGACATTTCAAAAGTACCAATTTGTGGTTTAATTGGAATAAATGATTTGACTTTGACTTTGTCATTATCATAATTAATTTACAAACCCATAATTGCATACTACTATTAATATTTCATTAAAAACAAATTAACAACGTACATAATAAATTTTCCAAACCATATTTTTGCTATAATGATTATAAAATTGTCATACCAATATCCCTACATTTTCCCATTTTCAACTTATTACTTGTACTTTATTATAAAACGAATGCCACCTATTTTTTAGCTTTTTATGTTGCTTAAATACTTATTCTCCCTACTTCTGTATCGTTCGGCAAAACAACGAAACTATACTTTGCAGATCCTCTACCACCTACTTATCCCAATTTCGGACCAACATAAAATTCTTTGAAATAAATTAATGGATTATAAATCTATTGGATGTGAGTCATCTAGTGATATATAAAGTCTTATGCATTTCTCTTTCTAAATGGTAGGTAATGTAATGTAAAACTAACAATATAACATTGATTTTAAGTAGTATACATTACTATTGGTATTTTGTAAAAAGTCGAAAGGGCATGCTCTATCAAATTATTTAATTAGGTACAAGAAACATTGTAAAAGCAAGTTTATATTTAGCGGATTCTAGAATTATATGGAATACATAATTTTCGTGTTCAATAATGTCCCTTATTTGAAAAATATACGGTTTTATGGCTTAAAATTAAATTTAATTGCGGAAAAAAGATAACAAACATCAGCATATTATTAACAGTTTTATGGGAATCATTAGGAAGGTATTAGATGTGGAATCCATTATTTATTTGTCGTGTTTATTACAACATTAGGCACGGTCCTATAATGTAGGATCGTTAAAGATAATTAGATAGATACAAATTGAATACATCTTGTTTTAAATATGTATGCTTATTCTACGAAGGTTTTAACCAATGTTAAGTAAACGTTTGTATGTAAGATGGTGACTGACTTGGGCTATATACGAATAAATACTGAATATCAATAGAAAAAATACATAGATATAAGATGATTTTAGCAAGCCCGTTGGACCTAAACAAGTATTTTTACTACTAAATTCTAGACTAGGTATTCACGGTACATTTCTTGGTAAGCTTCATGACATGACGTACACGTCACACGTCAGACACGGCTGTGATGCCATGTAACATCATTGTGTAACATCAGCACTCTGACGTCAAACGTGTTGACGTTGACGGGTGTTTGACGAGAGTTTCACTTGCACTGCACTTGTTACATGGGATTGAACTCAAATGCAAATAACGAAATATTTGTAGGTTATGTGTTTCGTTTTTATGAATGTTTCTATGGATTTCTGGAATTACATTGACAGTAGTCTTTATTAAAGTATAAGCAATAATGCTCAGCGTATCTCGGGATAAGCATGATTTTCTTGGAAGCCGCTACCAATTTAATCAAAACAAAGCCAAAGAATGGGAAAAAGTAACGGTTCCATTTTCCTCGTTCGTAAAGCGGGAGACAAAATGAATGATAATATTTATCATAAATATCACCACTATTATTGTCTGAAATTACTACAATACGAAACTGAGAAAAAACCCAACAAAATGTATTGTTTTACTGGTAGCTCCAGGGAATTCAGTTATCCATATAAAATCGAGTTGCGTCGTGAAATAATATCACAATCCGAGTATAAAGAACTGTGGGGAGGTATCCGGGTGATTTTCAATTTAAATCCAGTTATTTCCAGTTATGGCTAGAAAGCTGGGGTCGAACCAATTAAATAACCGAGTCGGTCACCACCTTTAGATTTTATCTGTTCTAATTATAAAAATGAAACGCCAATGTAATAAGAAGAAATTAAATTGAATAGTTATTCAATATTTTATCTGTAAATTATTGTAAATATATGAATGACTTAATAGATATTAAAATTATAATATTAATGTGTACTTTGGGCATATATTCGTTAATAGGACAGTGATATAAAGTATTGAAAATAATGGAAATCTGTATGAAAAAATATAAAACTGTATGAAATTATTGAACAATTTTTGCTCATGCGTAATCTATTACTGTGTGATTATATTCAACTGTTAGGAATTGATAAATAAAGTGTAGTAAGTGCATAATTTGTGTAGATGTGAATAATTATAAAATATTATGTTCTTTATGAGCGGGTTTATAAATCTTTGAAGTATGTTGGTAGGGTATAAGAGAATGATTACTGTCCTATTAATACATAAAAAGATGATTATATACTTAGTTGAGAAAAATAAAATATTTGTGCCAACATTGTTTGTTTTATTTGAGATAAAGTCGAATTCTGTTCGAATACCTATATCATTTCTATTTTAGTTGCCCACTGTCATACCTACAATATAGTCATTTACTTTTGATTTAGTTCGATCTTGCTCTAACTAAGAAAAAGGTAGAAAAAAAATACAGATAATTTTAAATACCGCCTAATTTTAGTCTGTACATATTAGTACAAACCTTTTACAATTTTATCAGAAGTTAAACTAAGACTAGTTATACATAAAACTATTTTTATGTTAAATGGTTTTAAATAACTTTATTTTACCAATGCGGAAAATCATACGGAAGGGCTTGCCTTCCGTTTCACATCCATAACGGAGGTAATTGTAGAATAAATTGGATTAAGGTAAGTATCTAATATTGTATACTAATCAAGATTGGTACCAAAAATCAGATCAGAGTGAAATTCCAGATACTAAATAAACAAACAAAGGAACGGATTGAGCAAAATAAAACCGTTTTATAAAAAAACATAATTATTTTTTCTATACCGTGAAGAGTTCATCCGATCCTATTGTCACCAAAAAAGTGACAAAAGCGGCTGATTCAACGAACAGTGTCGAAAAACTGAACTCCTGTTTCGAAATAATGTGTATCGAATGAGCTGCGGTATTCCATCAATCATTCACAAGGAACGCTCCGAAATACGTGCGAAACAAGATTAATAAAGTGTTCAACATTTATTGTTTGTTTATTTTTTTAAACAATATTGTAGTTTCATTATCTTTTTTTTGGTAAAGTATTTGTAAAGGTGACAGCTTTACAAGGGTCTAGGTTAAAATTATTTTCTATGGCGGCCATTGCTTAACACGTAGGACGGTGAACTATTGTAATGGATCATCTGAAGAACAGTCATCAACCTTCTGTAGTTTCCAAGTAGTATTTTTATTATATTTTACAGTAAAATTAGTATTTTACAGTAAAAGTCCCACACTAGGGTTTTCTCCTGTGTCGTGGGTGCGTTTACGAACATACAAGTTCACATACACATGACATCCAGACCAGAAACAACAATTTGTGGATCACACAAAGAGTTCCTCCGTGCGGGAATCGAACCTGCTACACGTTTTGTGTGTTAAGTACTTCCTAGTAAAATAACATGGAATGTGGAATGGCGTCCGATAAATGACACTAACCATATGAACAAAGACATATATAGGTAGGTACGTTTCTATACATAATGTATTCTATTTCAATTCTACAATCATCGAAACATGGCAACTACAAAACAAACTATTTAAAATACGAAAATGTCACACAACAACGTAATTACCATAAAAAGTATGATACAAAAAAAGCAAACAAATCCGTGATTCATGCCGTTAGGTTACCGAATAACAAACACAAAAATCCATTGTGATATATACCTAACCTAATATACAAATGAGTGTACGAAAATTAATGCATTACAAATAAAATATCGTAAGCTGTGTTGCAAGCATACTACACAATTTAAATACATTATAGTTTAGTCAGTTGTAAGAATTGGTCGTCTGTGAGAACTAATGCGAGTTTAAATATTCCAGTTATCATAATGAAACTACTCTCGTCATTAATAACGCTATGTACAATACAATCAGTGATATCGTCGTATTGTTTTTGGAACACGGGGTGTCCGTATAAATATTTTTCTAACAAAACGCCATATAATTCTGTCAGAGGTGATATACGGGATTCTGCTATTAAACTAACCGGTAAGTACCATATTATCATAATTCATATTTTATCGTGACTTTAAAGAATCATTATTATACATTTAGAAATATATAAATCACATAGTTCGAATGAATTACATAAATCACTATAATTACAAGGTTTGTCAATTTAGTTACATTTCCCATAGTTATAATCAGATTATAATTATTAATTAGTATTATAGCCTTGATCTTTAAAATGTCAATTTGTGATAATGATGTTTACTAAAGTAGTAAAACTTGTAGTGATAACAACTAATCGTCTCATTTGTACCTTATAATTAGATTCAATAGTTTTTTCCTAAAATAAAATATACATAATTAAATATGACCTCTACTATTAATTTATAGTTTCTTAGATGATAGAATTAAAGAATTCTAGGTAAACAGTTTCATTTTCTTATATAAGGACTTGTCCGTGACATTATATACTCTTAAAAATTCAGATGCTTTTCGTAGCTCTCAAAGTGATGTATTTATGATCGATTGTTTTGACCACTGTATTTTTTAAACAGTAAAATACTATTTGGAAGCCAACTAATTTGATACTAAAATGTTTTTCATATATTTTTTTAAATTATAAATAAATATCAGGCCTGCCATCTGTTAAAAAGATATTGTTTTTTAAGGCATACTGTAGATATTTAATGATATTAAAAAAACTACTGAACCGAATATCATTAACACATTTACATCAATAGAATTTTAAGATAAAAATAGTATTACAATAGGAAGATACTATACAAATACTTCAGTATACTCGTAAACACCAAAGGTCACTTCTTCTCACGACCCCTGCCGTTGAACAGGACGAAAAACTTTTTCCTGTCATTTTACATCATTCATCATCAGTTTGCCAACTATTTGAGCATGATCGATCAAACTGTGGGGCAACAGAGAAAATCAATCATTCCATTCATCATTTAGCCAGTACACGATTCTATAGGAGGTATGGTATTTTTTAAGAGCATTTACAATCGCTTGGGTCAAATATGATGATGAAAATGCCAAATTTTTTAAATTCTAGGTCAGAAAAACAGTAATGGAATCCAATTTTTTTCGAAATTTTCAGTAACTACTCAAAGTCTAGAAATCATACGATACAATTTGATATGAACTAGTAATGATGGATACGTGTGATTTATCTTTAACCGACTTCAAAAAAGAAAAATGATGGTGGTTCCATTTTTAAAAAGATATACCTATAGGTAATAAATATGTATCACGGACAAGTCCTTACATAGGAATATCAAATCATTTACCTAGAACTATAGAACTTAAAGCAAAAGATCTTGTACTCTTCTGCGTACCGCTGCGAGAAAAGCCTGGATAATATATTATGATGTTACATTACGCCTTAAACGCGAAAAATCTCTGCGATCGACAAAAGTACCTATTAAGACTTCAATTTGGAAATTCAAAGTACTAGCTTAGAGTGTAGATTTATATCCTATTGTTAGCCTGTAATAGGCTCTCGCTCCTTTCAGTTTATTGAGAATAAAGAAAGTCTTTATGTGAAAATGCGTGTAACATGTCTTAGTAAACTAGGGGGTCGAGAAAGTTGGTTACGAAGAATAAATACATTTCTTAAAAGTTAATTTAATGAATTAAATGACAAAACAAATCACTTTGTTAACTCGTTTTCTTATGATAACTATCGTGAGACATACTATCTTAACTAAAAATCACGGTTTTCTCGGGTACATAATGGAGAAAAGCTCTACCAATTGCGACGGCTACGCGGCGTCGCCGCGTCTGCGCACGCTGCTTATGATGAAGAGTCCCTCTGTGACTCGAAACTAGTAGAACTTTTCTCCCTTAATATATGTGAGTAAACCCTGATTTTTAATTAATTTTATTAACTTAAAATATCCTATCAATTTGAAAACATACAATTGTATTATAGTTATAAGTAATCACCCTGCCATCATTCCCGAACTTATTTATTTCTAAGAACCACATTTATGAATATTTCATTACAAGTTATAAATCTTATGACAAAAACAACGAAAAATAATCTTAATGTGCATGCACTTAGTAACATTAATCCAAATTACGCATCATAGGCGAATTTGCATAAGTTAATTACGTGCCAGAGGCAGGATCAAGTTTTTTGAATACCTTACTTTATTTTTGTTTTTGCCTTACAGAGATCAAAAAGTGCATTGACCTTAGTGTTTAGAAGATTAGCATGGCTACTGTGAATAAACTATCATTAGCAACTAGTTGTAAATTTAATAGTCTTGCTAATGGACTATAATGACTTAGTAACAATATTTAAGATGCATTAAACAGACACTATAATTATGAATAACAAATAAAAAATATATTTTATGCAAGGATATTTGGAGTTGGACATAAGACATAATTTGGCCACATATAAGAACATTTCGAGTCAAAATAATATCGTTTCATTGGAGCACTTGACTGGACTATTCATTCATTTTGTCATAAGACTATTTCAGTACCACAATGTATCCGTATGTTTAAAATATTTAATTTACATTGAACATTTCCCCAGGATGTGAACCAGTCAGTATTTGGAGTCTAATAAGACATGGCCAAAGGAACCCGGGCACGGAATTTGGCATACACATGAAAGCTGCTCTAGTAATAAGTGATTACCTCAAGTCAGCCTACGAGAAAGGAGACAGTTCACTCTGCGCTCAAGATATCGAGAATTTACGCAATTGGCCTATCAACAAGGACTTGTTTGATAAACCATTTCAACTTACTAAAGAAGGTTTTCTTGAATCTGAAGGCATTGGAAGAAGACTGAAACAGGCATTCCCAAAATTACTTGAAAACTTAGAAAGTAATGAGTATTTGTTCCGACCCGCGCCTGGACCCTGGATGGCAGAAAGTGTCAATGGTTTTGTTCAAGGAATTTCCAGTAAACCTTTGACCATAGAGTCACCTAGAACTGACTTTGATATTTTGTCCGTAAGTAAAGTATTTATTGTATTACAGGGAAATGAAATAAGACTTCTACCTAAATGTATAGTGTAGAAGTGTTCTCGTACTGACAATATTTTTTACCAAATGCTCTTTCAATTTTTATCATAGATTTATTAGACAATTCTGATTTCCACTATACCTTATAGTCTCATATTTATTCATTGCAGCCTTATGACAACTGTCCCAAGTACTTGAAAGAAGTAAAAACTAATCCAGAAACCTATGCCCCATCGATGAAGTATCAAACTTCTTCAGAGTATCTTGTGGTAAGATTCGGCTTTTCTTTCTTTTTAATATTCTCGTATTAATAATGTAACTTATTGCAATATATCGTTTACTTTCAGTCAAAAGACAGAATCCAACGACGCCTGGGTATCGATTATCCTCTGACACCAACAAATATAACAGCTTTGTACGACTTGTGCCGTTACACTTCTTCGGGAATTACAAACACATTCAGCCCGTGGTGTGCCCTGTTTACGACCGAAGATTTGAAAGTTATGGAGTATGTAGCCGACTTGAGACATTACTACAAAAGTGGTTACGGAACACCCATGAGCGAGCTATTCGGCCAGATTACTTTGACCGACCTACTTAAAAGTTTTCAAGAAGCTAAGAGTGGAAAGGGGAGAAAAATTACGGCTTATATTTCTCATGCTACTATGATGGATATGTTGCACACAGCCCTTAAATTATTCAAAGATGACGCGCCCTTATCTAGTTCAAAGAGGAAGCCCGATAGGAAATGGAGAAGTAGCAAGCTGGCCATATTTTCCGCTAATTTAATGGCTGTCCTTAACAAGTGAGTTTCTTCATTGGTTTATTTACAGTTATTTTCATTGCCCTTTTACATCTACACTTCGCAATGTTCCTGCATTTTCAATATGAATTGTGTTCTAATTATCTGTAGGATTACCTTGAATAGGAAAAATATTGGAAATATTTTTGTGCGGAGAACTAATTAGTTTTATCAATAACCAGCTTTTGCCAGCGGTTTCGCCCGCATTCCCGTGGGATAAAGGAGCCTGTGTTATTCCAGACCATTTTCCACCACTGTTCCAAATTTCATAACATATCTATAGCCTAGATGACGTCCTAAAGAAAATAATAAACTAGTATCTAACATATTTTTTGCCAAAAATAGGTAATTGGTATTATTGTGGAGGTAGGTCTTGTAATAGGTTATAATACAAACCGAATAATCTTTAAAGCAAAAGAAAAAAGAGTTGCCGAGAGATGTTTTCGCGACTGCAGGTCACACTAAAACTTTATACCTAAGTTTTAAGTGACATTAATTTGTTTCCAAGAATACTACGTCCAGCCAAGTTTTAATTAGGGAATGTTTATCATTCTTAATCTACGAGTTTAATTTCTTCTCTCTTATAAATAGCGAAATGAGTTGGAAATTCAACTGACTTAATTAAAATTGATGATAAATAAATACTTATTTGAGATAGAGTTTCGGATCACTATCTTGAGTATGATTTTGCGTAATGTTTAAAGCAATTGAAACGTGAGCGCGTTCGGCACTTTGATTGGCCGGCTCGAATAAACCAACCAATCAGAGCGCCGAACACGTTTTAATTTCGATTACTTTAAACGTAAAGCAAACTCATAGTAAGGGTTCAGTTGCAGCCTTTTAGTTAATTTTAATAAATCAATTTCAACCTTATTTCAGATGTAATAAGGGACCTGATGACTACAATGTGGTATTCTACCTGAACGAAGAACCTTTACAAGCAATATGTAAAGAAGGCGTGTGCACTTGGAAAGAATTCGAAGATAAACTGACGCCGTTTTTGAACACAAATACTGAATTCTGTAACGTGGAACCTTCATCATAGTTATTTATTTAGAAAATGTACTAAAATATTCAAGAGTTGTTAATTTTATTATTATTCTGATTTATTTTATTAAACAAACGATAAATAATCTTTAAGCATGATTTATTTGTATTTTAACCCGTACTTTTCTAGAACAGATATAAACATGACAGCATATTTTCTATTCATTGAGCAGTCTGCTGCTCAATGTCCTTAAGGTAGCACTCTGCTGCTCAAGGTTTATCATGAAATTAAATGACCTTATGGACATGAGACAAAAAATCTATAAATGATCCGATGGAAGAAGATTAATGAACCTATGAACACATTCAATAAGAATGGTATTTGAATTTTCAGTAAGATTACCCTTTTTTAAGGAGGGAAACTCATCAGATGAATTCTACCGCTTTGAGCGAGGCGAGAGGGAGTGACTAAAATCACCCCGTTCCTACTTTTCGAGCCGGAGCCCATGTAAACCTAGGTAGTACGCAGCTCCGGGGTAGGATTACATTGAATAGCAAAAATATTGGTAATTTTAAGTGCAGAGAACTAATAATATAACTATAAATTGTATAATAAAAGAAGGTTGAAGAACCTATGGACCGTTTAATAACTGGTAGAATTTTTTTGGCTATCCACCATAGTTAATTTTATCACGATTTAATAAGAGATTTTTTGAAAGTAATGCACGAACAAAACTGCAAGTACTTGTAGATTTCCACCTACATCCTTTATATTATAGAAGTTGAGTAATTGAGTTACAATATTATACATACCTATTTGTCATAAACAGAATACAGTACAATATTTAAAAAATCGCAATTGACCTACGATTAATAGAAATATCGATCAGAGAATGAAAAGAACTCGGGCCTAGTCAAGTGGAATTTCAAGTTTATTCTAGAGTTATTATTATTTTTTAATTTAAAATACTAGTTTTATTAATAAAATTATACGCTTGATCAGTATAATTTGTATAGTTTTATTTAGTCTGTCAGTTTGTAAATGTTTAATCCATAAAAAAGCTCATAGTACAGGTATACATACAGTACTTATTAATGGTATTATAGATTCCATTTATTTTTGCTCTCACGGGTATATATTGATTCACCTTTACATAGATACATATCGTCACGCCTTTAAGCCCCGAAAGGGTAGGCAGAGGTGCATATTATACACGCAATGCCACTGTGTACACCCACTTTTCACAATTTATGTTGTAAGTCCCATGTACTAAGTGGTGAGCCTATTGCCATATACCGGGCACATTTCCAGACTCCGTGCTACTACTGAGAAATTTTCCAAAAACCGAAATAGGCCCAGTAATACTTCACCTGACCCGGGAATCGAACCCGAGACCCCTTAACCGGCAGTCGCACTTGCAACCACTCGGCCAACGAGGCAGTCTTTACATAGATATATGCAGTTAAGTAAAACTACCATTATGGCTAGCTGAGTGATGTATCGGACTGGGTGAGAAAGCTGAAATTAAAGATAGATAGATAGATCCATATAAACTTTATTGTAAACCAAGCAAATATTATTTTCTTAATAATTTCATAATTTACAAAATATAAGAAGGGTACATTATGCTCATAGTTTCTCAGAAGAGATAAAACATCAACAATTTTTGTAGGTTAATTCTTGTTTTTTTTACGTTTGATGGGTTGACGTTATAAATCAAAGATACTGACTGACTGACATAGTGGTCTATCAATGCACAGCCCAAGCCACTGGACGCATCTGGCTGACATTATCATCGTATGCAGGTGGATGTTATAACGTAGGCATCCACTGAGATTTTGGTCAATGCTACGCCCAATTGGATAAAATAGTGGATGAAATTTTGTCAATTTTAAATTGATCGGGCTAAGACTTACTTAAAGCTACTATGACGTAAGGATTTTGAGAAATTTCATTAATAATAATACTTCTTAACACGAGCGAAGCCGCGGGCAAAAGCTAGTATAATTATACATCAGCGAATTCACGTCATTATGGTAATTATCAGTTTATACTTACTTCCGCTATTTTTTTTTAATAGAATTATATATTTTATTCAGTCTTACTCTGTATTATAAGAACGAAAATCGTCTATATGTGTAGTGCGTATTTCATAAAATAATTTGACTTAATTTTACTTAACTAGTATAAAATTTTCATATTAAACTTCGAATGTTCAGTTTTCTAGTCCGTTCCACAAGACAGTATGAGCTTTCTAATATTCTCAACATTGGTTATGAACTCTTTCATTCAATATGCGGCCTCAACTGACTGCTATTGGAATTCTGGGTGCAAATACAAATACTTTTCAAGTAAAACCCCATATGAAAATATAAGAGGTGATTTAAGGGATTCTTATGTAGAACTGCCAGGTAAGTTTTCTTAAATATAAATAAATAAAGTGCGGTAAGAAAATAACAATTTAAAATATTTTCGTGGTAAAAAGCCTGTTACAGTTTGTTGGGATATAACTGTAAAAAAATATTATGTTATTTAAATTAGTAATTTTAATTATTGTCAGGATGCGAACCGATCAGTATTTGGACAGTTATGAGACATGGAAAAAAGAACCCTGGGGTGAAGTTCTTAAAGCACATGAAGGAGGTAATACCTTATAAAGACCAAATTATTTCCAGTTACGACAGTGGAAACAGCCTGTTATGTGCTCAAGATGTAGATAATTTTCGAGAATGGGAAGTACATAGGAGTTTTATTGAAGAACCGAATATGATCATGTCTGAGGGCTACCAGGAAATGTTGGGTATCGGAAAAAGGTTTAGAGCATCGTTCTCAAAATTGTTGAATAATTTGACCGAAGAAGATTATTTGTTTACCCCAACATTTGGCCCTCGGACTGGAGTTTCGATCGAAGCTTTCGTTGAAGGTTTTGGGAATGAAAACTACGTGATTCAAAAACCAAAATATAACCAAAGTACTGCTAATGTAAGTTGAATACAAACCTATTATTTTTTAGTAGTTTCAAAAATTGACTTTATTTCCTATGAAATACTGTCTTAGGTACAACAAACATGAACAATAATTAAGAACATATAAAAAATCATTACAATTACAGCCTTATGGAGCGTGTGATACATACCTCAAAGCAGTTTTTGATAATCCAGACACATACAATGAAACTCTAGTTTACATGAGGACTGAAGAATATCTCGATGTAAGTAAACTCCACAAAACCGTTGAATTTTTGAACATGTAATAAAATTGTATTTAAAAGATGCTACTTAAAATTATAGATGAAAGCAAGACTTGAAAAGAAATTAGGCTTAAATTTTACATTAACAAACAAGAATATAGTAGCAATGTACGACCTCTGCCGGTATACTTCAGATGGTATCAAGAGAAAAAACAGTCCCTGGTGTGCAATATTTTCCGAACAAGATCTAAAAATACTCGAATATATCGCTGATTTAGAACATTACTATAGAAACGGATACGGAGCATCACAATACAGTAAGATATTTGGAGGAACATTGTTAGCAGATTTGCTGATAAAGCTACAAGAAGCAAAGAATGGGAGGGGTAAAAAAATTGTCGTTTACAACTCGCATTCGACAATGATGGACATGGTAGTGGTTGCCCTCAATCTTTTCAAGGATACGAACCCACTTACTGGAACTCATAGAGATGTAAACAGAAAGTATAGATCCACGTTTGTGTCTACGTTTGGTGTTAACATGATAGCCGTTCTTAACAGGTTAGTAATGAGAACCACCAAAATGTTGTTTGTTGATAATTTTGTTAGAATAGTTCTTGTTATATATATTAATATCAGTTTTAAAATTCAATCAACAGTGTTTTAAAAATACTTCTTGTTTTTTTACATTTTTGTTATCTCATATCTGCATAAAAAACTTCCATCAAATTTTCAAATGACATTTAACTTTTCTTAAATGTTATTTTAATTAACAAAATTTGAAGAAAAAACTTCGATGTTTTCTAAAAACAAGAATTTATTACAGATGCAGAAAATCTGGTGAAAACGTTTACGATCACAAAATCGCATTTTATTGGAACGAAAGACCATTATTAGAAATGTGTGACGGAGGTGTCTGCACATGGCAGCAATTCGAGGACATCTTCCGCCCGTTTTTGAACGTAACCACTGATTTCTGCAGAATAGACACAGAAGTCCAAATAAAAAAATATTGACATTATAAATAAAATGTGTATTATTTACCCTTATGTTTTAAAATTCTGGTATAATTACGTAGTTTACAAAATGGCTGACGTATGAACAGATAGGCAGGTTTTTTAATGAGCTTTGTTGGTGAATATACATATTACAACCTACACATCTAACATTTGACAGTTACTATAATCGATAGATTTAAAGCCGTACTTCTACACTATACTAAATACTAGCGTGGACGCTAGTTTTAGAATGGATTCTATTAATGAAAATTTCAAAATACAAAGACGTATTAAAGTAAATTCTTACTTATTTAGGGAGCATATATCCCGATTAATGCATACACACATACATTACCTCATGCCGGTTTGGCTGTCTCATATAGGGGTATTAATATTAAATACAAAAGTAAATATTTTTCATGTAGTTTTCCTCTTTACAACATTTGTACTCAACCAATTTCTGTCGAGTTTTATATACTTAAGATTGCCATAAAATCACGTCGGCAAAGCCGCGGAAAGCTGGTCATGTTTAAAAAATCTTTTTAGTATTCCATTACACTGAAAACTTGCTTTACGTTTTAAATTTAAAGAGACGGAAGTAATTTGTCATTAGAAGTTACGTATTATTAACGTTTAACTGATTACTAGGCTAGCTGGCATTGACGACAGTCTTTTATGTATGTATATATAATCTATTAATAGGCCATTAATGATTATTTTATTAAAATATAGCAATCTAATATTTAAAACGATAAAATATTTTAAACAAGTATACAGTATTCTATTTTTTTTTTGCCCCAGGCTACTTTGCATCAGCCTAGGATTTTCTCCTCCATCGTGTCGTCATACAATTTCACATATCTACACATAACACAAGGACCCAAAGCAACAATTTGTGGATAACACAAAGATTGCTTCGTACGGGAATCGAACACGCTACCATTTACACGGCAGCGAATTGCCCAGCTACTCCGTCATCCGTGTAGTCGAATATTTAATTATATAAATACTTAATTAGACTGTCAGTCATAGTTTAAATTGAGTTATAATGATTTGCTTAGTATCATTTATTTATCTTTAAGTAGTCAATGTGAAACGTAGTGTGTGTCGACGAGAAAAATATTTTTAATACGTTTTACGAAATGAAGTTTTTAATTATGACCGCTATGTGCTTTTGCGTAAAAACTGTGCTGACTCGAGATTGCTATTGGAACACTGGGTGCAAATACAAATATTTTTCGAGTAAAACTCCGTATGAAATTGTTAGAGGCGATATAAGGGATTCGATCGTAAAACCGGAAGGTAAGTTGGGTTTCATTCGAAGATTGTTCTGACATATTTTGCCACTTTTATTTCTGCGGAATATTTCTCAAAGTGGAGCGTCTTATACAAATTTATTTGTGAGTTTCTCCTGTAAAAGGTTTCTTGTTATGTTTAGATGTTTCTGAATAATATTTGATCTTGGAATAAATAAAAACTACTAAGTATATAAAGAGTTTAGTTTTTGTTCTGCTGTCTAGTTTAATGTCTTTAAAAATGTTTCGTTTTCGATTATAACATCACGCTCGTTATTGACCGAAAGGTTTGACAGAGGTTATCTTACATAGAATCCTTTTACATTTGTTGTGTTTTACTCTCGTGTAATTTATTCGTTTAAATATTTGTGTTCAGTGAATGTATAACTTAATTCCTATTACATTGGGCTTATAATGCAATACCTGAGCTGAAGTTATCAAATTGTAGACGAATTTCTCTGACCATCTTCTTTTACTATATAAAAGACACGTTATGATGATGTAATTAATATTTATTACTACTGTAATTATTTAACAGGATGTGAAACCGTCAGTGTGTGGTCTATAATGCGCCACGGAAAAAGAAACCCTAGTACAAGGTACGCGAAAGACATAAAATATATTTTAAAACACTACAAAGACTATATTGTATCGAGTTATGAAATTGGAAATAGTTCTCTTTGTGCTCAAGATATAGAGAATATTAAAAATTGGAAGATTGAAACTAGTTTGCTTGATGAACCAAATGAAATATCTAACGAAGGATATCGAGAGCTATTTGATATTGGAAGTAGGATAAAAGAAACGTTTCCAGAACTTCTGAGTAAACTTCAAGAAAACGAGTACATATTCACGCCAGGGTTTGGAAGTCGTCTTGAAGCGAGCGCTAAGGCTTTCGTCGAAGGTCTGAACGACCATAAGTTGGTCATCACTAAAGTGTATGGTGATTACACTTTCGTCGCAGTAAGTTAAAGTTAGTAAGTGACAATTTGTGTTTTACAACGAATGCGGAATATTGTGTGTAATCTACCATTTTTGTTTTAGCCTTACTCGACGTGTGGAAAATATCAGGTCGATGTACGAAATAGCCCAGACCTTTATCATGAGGCAGAAGTTTATGAAAAGACTGAGGAGTACTTGAACGTGAGTATTTTACAAATATTTTATATTTACTTAGGAATATATTTACTCACATTATTTTTTATGACTTTGTGATATTGTATTTCTGGTAACTGTTTTTAAACTGATTACAGTGTCAATTTAAATTAAAATTTAAACCCAGAAGTCACTAATGATAAGTGATTTATGTACATGGATTGTACAACAGCCAAGATTTATCTAGAGATGTTTTATTTTCAGATGAGAGAAAGGGTCGCGAACAATTTAGGCTTAAATTTTGTTCCCTCCAGCGACAATATAACAGCAATGTATGACTTGTGCCGGTACACTTGGAACGGGCTTCAGCGTAAACCGAGTCCATGGTGTGCTGTATTCACAGTCGAGGATCTCAAAATTTTGGAGTACGTGGGAGATCTTAGACATTATTATAGAAACAGCTATGGAGCGACCAAATTCAGTTCTGTACTAGGACAGTTACCGATGGCAGATTTGCTAAGAAATTTTCAACTTGCGAAATGTGGAAAGGGAAAGAAAATTGTTTCATATTTTACTCATGCCACTATGATGGATATGTTAATAGTCGTTTTTAATCTTTATAAAGATCCAACTCCGCTTCAGGGATCTTATAGAAACGTGAATAGAAAATACAGATCCACGTTTTTGTCGACGTTCGGGAGCAACCTAATTGCAGTATTAAACAGGTATTTAGTTAATTTTATTTTCGTTTACCAATCGTTAGTGGTACTTATAAACTAATTTGGTAGTGAAGCTTAATAGCTTCTTAAATACCTAATTAAAACTTTGTATAAATGATTAACATAACATCATGCTTTCTAATGCTCAAAAGGAAGAATAGAGTTTTTTTAGATTAGACAGATTAGACATTTTAAATGTGATGACATTGAGTTTTGAGCACAAAATTTTGGAGTACCTAATTAATTAACACATACAATATAATAATGTTGTAAGAAATCACAGATAATTTTAATATTATACCTACACGTGTTGAAGTTTGACCCTCACTTTATCGTGTTATTTTTCTTAACCATTTAACTTTACTTACGCATTAACTCAATACAATTTAGTGTCAATGTACCATATAGGGCACCTGTGTCAATTGCTAGAGGTGTATCTTGCAATTGACATGAGTAATGAATGTAATTACATGCTTCGATAGACCTTACGAGGACGTGTTGTGTATACAACACGGCATTTGTTTTTCTTTTTAAATAAATGTCAATAGCATAACTATTAGATGACTTTGGACTCTAAACGATAGACTTAAGTATACAACCTAGAATTTTACCTTAATTATTATAGGGTAGTCTATTGCCTATATATTTTGTGTTACTGAAACTTTCAAAATAGAAAAGGAATTTGTTTAGTCAATATGTATGTAAATAAGTTAATAAATTTATTTAATGTTATTATTGTTTTTTAGATGCAGGAAAGCACACACCTACGACTTCACTGTATCATTTTATTGGAACGAAAAACCGCTGACTGAAATATGCAACAAAGGAACCTGTTCATGGCAGGAGTTTGAAGACATATTCAAACCGTTTTTGAACGCCACGGTTGACATCTGCGAATTTAAATGGTCAAATATAGATTAAATCAATTATTTATTTTAATTTATCAAAACTTGAGAAGTGTACAAATATGTTTGTCTATTAACTTTTCTTATTCTACATCCTAAATATCTAACGCTAACAGAGAAGATAGAATCTTTGGAGAAAGGACAATAGTTAAAACAAAACTTTTGCTTTTGTTTCTAATTCTAACTTAAACTTTAGTAGGTATAGGTAACTAGTACAACAAAACGCTTATCAGCTTAGCTTACAATGAGGGACTCTGTTCGAGTTTGTAACAAATAAGAACCCCAAATGAATGCGAGTGGAAACCTTAAAACAATTTGCAAATTAATTTGTTGGGATTAGGTCGGACCCCATTGTATCATCAACGCTGCTACATAATGGCTACTTATAAATAAAACCTGCTTTTTCATATATTTAGGTCTTTATTATATAGATAGACAGAAAATTCTTAGAAAAATCGTGTACCTTTTACTTCGTTAATTATTACTTAATTATTCTTAGAAAATTTAAGCCTGTCTTCTACGTCTCCAGGTTCATTTTACTACAAATATCATTAATATTAGTCGCATTTTCAACTACTCGATCATTGAGACATTAATAATGTATTAGATTAAGTCTGTTCAAAGTTAAATACTATGCAGGATTTTAATGTTGCTAAATAAGTGATCCAAGAACTGCATGTCCTATTACTGAGAATTTGCTTCATCACATAATCGTAATAACTCAAGTTTGTTTAAACACTTAGCGCGGGTTCGCCTAACGAATTCCGAGAACGTGGGGTTGAATATCGTCTCAGTGGATTGGGATGTCGGCAAGAGCCTCATTCATACTCGTATACTACACATACCGAAACGCGATTACTAATCCAAAATGAGTACTATCCACTCACAAATAAAGCACAATTTCGTTCATCGTAAAAATAGAATACAGTACACCGTTCTAAATTTCCGCAAATTAATTTGCCTAACATATTTAAAAGTTTAGGAAGAGTATGAATTTACAAATGGCATGTCTTTTTTTGACTTTGCGATATATTTTCCCAGTTTAATTGCCTTGGTTCGTTTTAGAGCCCTTTATTTGATTCGGAGAGAGATTACGTGATGGAAATTACTTCCTTTCATTAAAATTTTACTTATCTATACGAGTTTAGATGTCTCGTAAACTTTAGTCGTAAAATTCAGTTTGTATTATAACTAAATTCTGACCCTGAGAGACTTGATTGTAAATGTTCCAATAAAATTAAATGTCTGATGTAGGTGATAGTTAGCTTTTAGGCAGATAGAAGAAGACTATGTGTGTCCTGTATGATATGTTGTTGCGTTGCGTAAGTTGTCCAATCCTGTGTACAGTGTAATGTAACTATGATGAAATATCAATAAATGACCTGATTGATGATTCTAACATACTTCTTACAGGTAATTTTATGAAAAAATACATTAAACATAATATACTTTTAATGCTATGTTCATAAAGTTCTACACTTTTATAAGACTACATACTAATGCAAGTTCTTTTGTATATGCATAAGTTAGCATGTCATACAGTAGGTAAATCTTGAGTTGCTTTTATTTTCGCCAGAGCCAAGAGGTTAAACGTTCTTGTTATGTCACTCTTGTCGTGTAAAATTCCGCAGAATGCTGAAGATGACAGTGCATGCAGTAAATTGTAGCATTCTGTTATCTTGGCATTCGGGAGTGCCACGCTTATTTTACCAGACTTCAGCATTTAAATTTGTTGTAATGGTTTAACAGAATGCTGAGTAAATGATGAGTAAGGTATGATTATAAACTTAACACGCACCTAAAATATGTTTGGCTTGCCCATAAATTATTGTTCTATATATTATATTACTATTAATATTAAACATTATTCTCGAATTCAAGGAAACGGTTTCATCTTCATCAAAATTCCAAATATATTTTATACAAAACTAGTTCGTAAATTCCCATTCTTTTTTATATTTCAGCTAAAAATTTTGTCACGGTCCTTTGGGTACAAATCTTTTGCTATGGGAGGAAATCTGATAATAATAAATGACGGATCTAAATGAAACATTGGTTTAAAGGAAATCTCATCTATTTGTTTTTGTGAAACAATGTTTATTTTATACATTTTAGATACTTGACACTTTTAAAGTACTAATAGCACTCGTCATCAAACGTTTATTAACTTTTACGAAGCTCTTTTTGTTAAAGTATGCGATTCAAAAGTTTATTTTCAAATGCTTATATGTATTTCAGTTAGAATAACATGTTATGTAACGTCATGGATGTCATTAGTTTTTATTTTGGTGACTATAATTATGAGCAGTTAATTAATGGCTAATATTAATATTTGTTAAATTTCACATAAAGCTGTTACTAGCATATCAATGACCAAGAATAAAATTGGCATTATCAGATAGAATACTATAATGCGTAGCAATAAATCGTACGTATGTCAATTTTATATACCTACGTAATACGTGTATTTGTATAAGGCAATAATTTCAAAAGACAATTAGCTAAAGTTACAGAGGATGGTAGTACACCTAATCAATTAGTATGTCTAATTAACTAGCCAGACTCAATGAGCTAGGTATTTACCTATGTAGGTATAGATAATCTCCGTACACCGTATTGTATAGAACTGCAAAACTGCAAATTTTTGTTTGCTGTTCTTCCCCTTTTCCAATGCCATTACGCTGTTCTGTTGTCGTAGTAAAACCAAAAGTCTGGAATCGGATGTAACCAAGGACGTTACACTTGTCTTGTATCTTTTGAGGCAGCCATTGCGCGTAACATGTTGGCATGTTGCCCGAAATGGTAAAAAACTTTCTGCAAACTCCAACCATTATCAAAAGAAAGTGAATAACATGTTGCTTAAAGAAACATTGCGCTTGTTTGCTTCCAGGGATGTAAGCAGGGGTGTATTTGTGCATGTACTTTTCAACTAGGTATATATTGAGCATGCTAGAGGCCTCAGTATTGTATTACTACCACAATTTATGACACTTCTGTATGAGAAGAGGCCTTTGCCCAGTACTGGACATTTAGACTCTATAGTATCTCTAAAATATTATCAATATCTGTAGTAAAAGCTTTAATAATTGTAAATGCCCAAATTCCCAATCTTCCTAATCCACGATTCCCCAACACCCCTTAAATTCCTTACCCCCTAGTCAGCAACACACTTGTAACGCCTCTGGTGTTTCAGGTGTCTATGGGCGGTGGCGATTGCTTATCACCAGGTGAGCCGTCGTATTATACTACAAATAAGCTATAGATAAACAATCACATAGAAATAACCTCGCAGTCTCTTTAAAGGATAGTAGTGAATGTCAAAACTGTAAATGTCACCTAGATTCGATCTCATTTCACAAATGATTGCCACATTCACTAGAAGAGCTATTTCCATAAGATTAGATGTAAAGGTTACTGGTTCTGGTGACCTTAAACATTATTATTTGTATTCGGCACATGTGTAAATAGTCGAGCAAGGTCGCATTAATTACATAAATACCAAAGTTCTAAAAAAATATTGTCTTTTGCTTGGTAACTTATCTACAAACTTTTTATCTATTTTCTGGGTATAATTGAATGATTTAGATTTCAGCCATGATCGTTCCACTGCAGGGCAAAGGCTTCCCTATCCTCCTTCCATTCCTCTCTGTTTAAAGGCAAAAGTGGAAACTCATTTTTGCTAGAAATGTGTCCACATGATAATTATGATAACGACAAAAATAATATAAATGTTCTTATGACACCATTGTCAAATAGAAGGCATTCAGATATTTAGGTACATATTGATAATTTTATTTCAATTATTCCAATTTATTACGCACTTAAATAGATAAGTATATGCATATTGGCGACCTTCACTTGATCTAAGTTTTTGTCAAGTCGTTTTTTATCTAATTTCCTATGCAGTCGCCAAGAACGGCCAATGACACGAGATCGAAAAAACTTGTTTATGCATTTTGCTCGTTTGTTTTTTGCCAAATAGATTTAGGTAAGTGTATTCCGAACAGTTTAAAGCCTCGGTTTTTTTAAAGCTCTTTAAAATAAATCCGGTATGGCAACATTAGGTAATAAAAAGGATATATACTCGAAGAGTTCATAAAATTGAGTTATCTTAAAGATTTTCAGGGTTCCGCTTTGCAAAGGTAAAAATTATTTACGGCGTAGAGTGCGATTCAATTTTCTTTTTACGCGGGATAACAGTAACTTATTCTGAAATCGATAGTGAATGAAGGAAAGTACTTAAAGGGATGAAGCAATTTCACACGCAGGAAAAAAGTATTACAGAGTATGAGTAGGGACCACATAATACATGAGTATAATATGACTGACTCAATTAAAAATAAATGCAAAGAATCTATACGTTCATACTAGGAACTGGTTTCTTTTGAAACCGCAGTACTAATACCTAAATAATTATACATAATAATATGTACCTAATGAGACTACTCCAGAGAATGTTAAATGAAATATGTTGTAAATATTGTACCAGGAAATAATTTTATTCAGAAAATATTTTTGCTTTCAAATAAAACTATAGTATGGGTACTGAAAAATGCATCGTGTTATAACAAGGGCATGCAAAGTACTCGTAAACAATATAATTATGGACAATAATTGTGTCTTCGCAACATTTGAATAAAATGTTTACTCACTACATAATTTGCTTCTTGTTTTTTTTTTTTTAAATGTATAAAGGGGATTTATTAGCGGTCTCACTGATTGATTAGTTGCCATTACAACTCACTGGCACTGGGTTTCAACATCGATTAACAAATTAAAGGATTTTATTTATTGACTTTAAAGGACATGGCTAAACCAAAGTATGGACGTCGTAACCCGTACAAATAAATATTGAATAAATATGGTACCTAGCAATAAATAAAGCCGCATAATTAAAGATTGATATTTTGTAGTTAAGAAGGTCCAGAAACTTGGCATATCTGCGCAATCCTGAAAATAAAGTAGCGCTCCTACGTCAAACAACGTTACAAAAACTTCAAAATATAACATTGCTCTGAACTTTTCCAAGGCGTTTTGAGGTACCTAAGCCGAAAGTTATTTATATATGAGGTAGATAGGTAAACAGTTCTGCTTATACTAGATAATGAACACAAAGTAACCAAGGACAGACACAAAATATATAGTAAGATTGTGCAATCTTATACAAAATCTATATTTTGTGTCGATCAAAACATTTACAATTATTTGGTTTCAGAAAAAAGTCATTATATTACCGTTATTAAAAATTGATGTTCGTTTAATTATTTCGAATTGATTTTCGGGGAAACTAATGTCCTAATAATAGCTTGCAGTACTTACTTCCGTGTTGTCATGTCAAACCACAACAGAAAAAAATCAATTATGAAACTTATTTTTGTTAATTTTTGTTCACCAAGTTATAAGAATTAGTTAAACACAAAATAATTCATAAGTGAATATTTAAATGATACGGGTTAGCGTGAAATTCGTATTCTTGTTATTATGCCTGGGTCAGTCATTTAGCCATCTCCTTTGTCATTTGGTAACAGTACCTAAATCTGTTTTTAAATATAAAGTAAATCACATAATTTTTAACTGATATAGTTTCGTTGTCTAATTCATCAATTAAATTGAATCTAACGAGTATAAATCATGTGAAATTCCGTGGGAATCTTTAAATTACTCAGCAACTATATAATTGTTCGAAAACCTGAACCTTTACTGTGATATCCAAACGTGGAAATTACGGAAACCTTACATAGCCGACTTAAAAAAATAGAGGTTCTCAGTTTGACCTGTAAGTATGTATGTTTTGCGCAATTATCTCGCATTTGGCGGAACCGATTTTGATGTAGTTTTCAGGATAGTATTTTTTAGAATTAGGAGGTTTTAGGTACCTCATAACTTACAAAAATTGAGGTTCGCATTTTAACTTTTGAAGGCAATTCCCTTTCTTTAATACAAAATTATTATGTACAGAGAGTCATGTTGATGACACTGATGAGACTTCTATCAGAAAAAAATTGTGAATGTAAGGAACCCCCAATAATGTAGTGTTAATTGAAGTGGTTAGCGCCCTGCCCCTCACAGAAGGATCTTCCATATACACTTGAGAGGTTCTTGAGACAGCAATGTCAGCAAAACCTTGATTTTGGTTCTAGTAACTTCATTACTTCAACTGTTTGAAATATTTACCTATGAAAAGTGCAATATCCTTCTACAATAATTAAAAAAATTATATTATTATTATCATATTGTGGTTAGAATGAACCCCCATTTCGTATATGTATTGGTAAACTATCAAATTGTAGGTATCTAATAAATCTAAAACTTAATAACAAACATTTCAGATGAAAAACACTGTTATTTTTATAATATCCTAGAACTGTTTTGTACACGAATTTCCTGGGAAATCTTAATTAGTATTCATATTTTTCTCGCTAGGTAGGTACCTAGTTCGCAAAAAACATATGCATTAAGGAATTTAAAACATGAATCAGTAATGAATGACTATACGTGGTCAGTATCATTTATCACAAAACGGATCTAATAATCAGGTATACCTATTACCTATAGCTATAACAAAACATCCAAACATATCCAAGTATATCTAAAATGTATACACAAGAGTACTATACGGATACTATACTCGTTATACGTAGGTAGTACATTGTCTGACCACGGCAATCGTAGCTTCGACCAAAGACCGATAGATCTAATCCGTTACTTAGTCACGAGCTCTTGATTCTTAATCCATCTAAGTATCGTAGGAAAATAAAGGAAGTGGAGCCATCTATCTTTGAAGAACGGAAATCCCGCGTACAATCTATGCATCAACCAGTAATTGTTTCCACTTTAAAAGACATTTATTTTAAGTGAATTTTCTCTCGTTCCTCACAGGAAATCGGATTTATTTGTTCGTGTGGGTGACGTGTTACGTGTTCGTTTTTTGTTTTCAACGTTTTATAATTAACTACTAGATATGGCGGTGGGATTGTGATTTTATTTTGCCTTGTGTTCTGTATCGTGTGGTGTTGTCAGTGCAAATACGGAGCAAGGCATTTCTGATTAGATTCTGATGTTGGGAAATGTAGTAAAAGGATTTTATTGGCCTTTCGAATATTTCTCAGACTTATCGATAAGCTCATCATTATGTCAGTACATGGAACTCATGATCATTTGGATAGTTGGTGTCTCATCGTTTATAAATGCGTATTTCTGCCTACATACCCCTTCTGGGATTAAATATTAAGTTAAGTAACATCATGTCAATTTAAATACCTAACTTAATCATTTACCTTCGCACCTTTTTACAAGCATTGTATACTTTTCCTTATGCTTAACCAAACCCATTAATTTTGTTTAAGTTTCTTCACCCTAAACAAAAAATCCAAACATCATTATAACTTTAATAACCCATTGGATAGTTGTGGCGTTTAGGCGTGACGATATATACGTATAAATGACGTCAAAGACCGCTTTATCTTAAGATTTGGACGGTGTCCAAACCCGAGGCACGTGATAGAGCAGGGCATACAAAGATGGACACATCGGCAAAATGTCACGTCTCCCGCAACCTTGGGGCGTAAGACTATTGTTTAGGAAACCATACTGTATATTTTGGTTTCATTTATTGCTATACAGACTAAATCAATAATCATAATTTAATCATTAATCTAGTAATTGCAAGATCAATTTTAACCAGTTCCTTATAAAAGAATTTCTTTAAGGACACTAAACAAGTATGTTTTCTAACTTATACATTAGTGTATATATCTTATAAGCAATTTTGTACAAGATGCGGTCAATATATAAGTCGTTATATAAAAAACAGAATCGCAGAACGATTGTAATGGTAATAGGGTAGAAAGAACTTTTATAAGAACTTCGTGTATAATTCGCGTGGTGAAGATAGGGGCTATAAATTGCTTGGTACGTGTTTATCTGTATGTATACTATACAGACTTGTGACGTCATTCCTGCTCGCCCATGCTTATCAATAGCGGCTTAAAGTTTCAATGTAACTGCCGTTGGTTATTGGCATATGTGGCAATGTTCCAACCTCTATGGAGAATTTTCCAACACATAACCCATATCAAGCGTGATGTGGAATCGAAACTTTACGGTCAGAACAAATACTTTGAATGCAGCTTAGTAAGGAAAAAATACGAAATGCTTAAAAATTTCGCAAATCGTCACGTTGGTGAACAAAGCATGTAACTTGAAATGATGATTTTTACTTTAAGTTTGCTTTCACGCTCGTTGTAGGTAAGTATAAAGTATACATATTCTATGTTGAGTATAAAATATAGATACAAGTATAAAATATAGTACAACATCTGCAAGCGGCATTTTATCCCGAGTCTTTCAGCCGTTTTGACGTGATTGAGTAACAAACATACACACAAACTTACAAACTTTCGCATTTATAATATTACTAAGATTGTATATTTTTTATACCTACGCAATGAGTTGAATGTTTAGAAGTTTTTAATTAACTTCATTTAACTAAGAAACAATTACATTTGACAAATCGAAGCAAAAACTAAAGGCTACTTCTACGTAGTATAAACTACTATTTATAAGAAATATAAATTGAACATTTTGAAAGAAAAACCATAAGTTGCAAGTTCAAGGAACTGATAAAACCTTGTTCAAAGGCGATTGCTTCAATAGATACCTATTTATTTAAGTGGTATTAAATTTCAAAATAGACTTTTATTATAGTTAAGTCGTAAAATTTTAATAGATACCTATGACAATTTCATATTTATTTTTGGGAATCTATCTAGGTATCAAACCTGAGATTTAAAATATATTTAACGGAAAAACAAACTAATAAATGACTAAAAATTTATTCGTGGGATTTTCGTTATAACCTATAAAAATCAAGTTCTAGTTTCTGCAGAAACGATAAAAAAATTCTCGCATCATTTTGACTTCCTTAAGAGTTGGTCATAAAAAGCTCTTATATATGTTGCTACAATAGTCACATCATTACAACTGATAAATCGCACTCATATTTCAAAATATCCCGAAGAACTCACACAAGACTTGTTCAACATATTTCGCTAAAGATTACATAAAATAAATCAGATAAGCGGCTGAATGCAGCCATTTTCTTTGAACTCCCGAAGCAAAATGAAAGCAATATGTTACCAAGTATAAAGTTAAGGATATTGGCTTTACAATGATTGAATAAAAAGTTATATCGCACTCGATGTCAGACAGAAACAAATCCTTTAAGGTTCCGCTGCGGGCTTCCTTCGAACCTCGACATTTATTATATTACTGAAAATCGTAAAAATATCACGACAAATTACGTTACGACTTACAATAGAACGAAATCATATCGGATTCAACATTAAGAGTGTATGTCATTGTATAAAAAATATCGACGTTTCGGCAGCCCCTTTCATGCATATGAAACACATAGATTACCATGATTATAGGAAGAAAATTTGAGTGGGTGAACCTTTCTCGGTCACATTCAAACCATAATCCACTGCTTTTGGATAAGAATCTTTTTTGTAAATGTAATAAATTTTAATGAAAGTATCTTCCGTTAAATATGTACCAAGTACTTAAAAGCCCGTAAACAAATAGGTATAGGTACTAGGTAACTTTACATTATAATTTTATTATAACTTTCGTGAGACATACTAAATTAATTATTATGTTAAATGTATGTGTAATCGAGTTCCTCGTCAAACAATTACATGAATAAGCCGATAACATAATAATTAACTTTACATTAGATGAAAAATAACAGGATATGTAACAAACAATCGTAATTATTAATTCCCGAATCATTTGTTCCATCAAACATTTCATCCACCGTTTACACAAAGATATCAGGAATTAGAGTACTATTCATCTATTATCCTGGATTTCAACCTTTATATAGGTCAGTGACCGAATATTGGAATCGTTGATTTATCAAATTGTACCCACATTCACAGATAACAGAGCAAACGTTTATTAAGAGTAGGAATATTCTCCAATAGATATATTGATACAATCAAATAATCATGCAAAATATACGTAGAAATTGAACAGAAATATTCAACGTATTCATAAATAAAATGAGCGGTATTTACTCTGCCAATATACAAATTAGAAGCAATTTATTCTGATTCTTTTTGTGATTATAGAGCAATGGCTGCTCTTCGATAGACAGGGTCATTGAACTGTTGTCTACCGCAAATATGTACATACTTTTTAAGTCTGTAATAATCCGCGTATTTAATTCTAAGTCTAATCATTGACGGCTTAAATACGAACTTCATTGTCATATTAAGAAATCAAAATTGAATAATTTACGTACCTACAAAAAATAAGAATAAGCTTCAAGTCTTTCGTGTTTGTATTCAAATACGATCTTGCAGAATGTATGGGAGACACGTGACTCAATGAAATTCGCGTTTAGATTTAGTACATGTGGTACCTGCACAGTCATATATGAACATACCTACATAGTATTAAGGTTTATGCAGTAGCGTAAGCAACAATGATATATGGGGTGCAACGGTTCCCAAACTGCAGGTAAAGCTATTTAGCTACAGGATATTTAGATTCGATCCAGTTGTGTTAATTTAAACTAACGTAGGTGCGCAGATGCTGTATATCTATATTACCAACTAGAATAGCAATTACTGTTTCAATACTCAATTCTCAGAATTAATTATATCTTCAAACAATATTTCATATTGAAATTAAAAAAGTCTTCTGTAATTTGATACGCAAAAAATAACAGTTCTGAGAATCTGTCGAAGTATTGATTTGCATAGTTTGTTAATGTCTATTTTGAAATAGATCAAATTAATACTCAAATAAATAGGTTACGTATTAGTGCGAAAGCTCACTGCATATTCGGTTCGAAATGAGTAACATTTGAATATTCAACATAAAGCATACATTCCCCTAACACATTAGGTCATTACCATTGGGTATCGGTAACAAACGAACCGAAAGATGCATGAGCTTTGGATAAAATCTACATTTACATGAAGAATTACTTAGCAAAACATGGACTCATATTTTTTGTTTGTCATGGACGATAATATTTTATCATATTCAACAATCACGGATGAGCAAAAAATATACACGAAAAAATCACGCGTCACTTTATTGTTATCACCTTTACAAGTTACAAACGACTGAATATAAAGTTCGCCCAACTTTATGGAAAGAATCCGGGGTGTCGCGCGAAATGAGATAAAAAGAATAATGCCGGAGAAAAGCCGGTTTCCGCATAGAATGCACGGTGTAAAGTTAGTTCCAAACTTAGTGATAAAACGTAATAATACCCGCGCGTGACATATTTCAACTTAGAAGTCCAATTGTCAGAAGATAAAAGTTTTCCTGACGTTGTTTCAGCGTTTTTCACAAAATAAAAATGGCAAATAAACTTACTGTGGACGTTGAGGATAAATTGTATTTATTTCTAAACCTGCCCTATTTACTGTGCTGCGCGAATCATGTATAAACAGAATCGTAAAATGTACGTACTCTAGGTATAGCTCTGCTTTGAGTGACATTTCACTGATTAGCTGGCTTCCCTTGTCACGCAATCACTAAGTGAAGGCTGGTTGACAAAAACAGAGCGGTAGGTAATTTATGAAATTGGGTTTTTCACGCACGGCTTTGTGGGCGTCGCCGTCGGCCGCCATAAGATTATTTTTACAACTCTCGTGGTTTAGATGAAAATAAAGTATGTTTAAAAAGGACGGATATTGATACATGTCATGTTTTACGATTTCCCAAGTTCCGTAAAAGCTTACCTTATCCTTTAATCCCGAATGGTGTGTCTCGGGCACATACATACATTTCAACACAATTACCTAAACAATGACAGAACAGTCGTCGCAATTGTCATCGATCGTGGCAAAGTCGTAAGTTTCTACTGACATATTAGCGTTGTTACGCTAATGACGAGGGATTAGACGTATCGCAGTTATAATCACTTACATCTGTGAACGGTGACACTGATCAATTTGAATGCTTCTTTAAATTTTCATTTGGAGTATTTTGCCTATCAGTATTGTGTTACACATGTATTCATCATTCACAAACATGCAGTAGGCAGGTATTCAAAGGCTTGCATCTCGTTTGTAGCTCAGTACAAACGAGATTTCAAAAGGATTTGCAGTTTGCTATTTGGACGTTAGGCGTACCTACATGTTAATAAATGGTAGGCCTCTCAAATATCAGAAATCCTACCAGCCGCCTATGCTCTGAAATATGATGCCGTCATTGACAAGATATGTTGAGAAATTCTATCTTCATATGGATTAACGGCCCTCTCCTGTACTGTTCTTTGAATAATTTTTAAATGCATTTTCAAATATATACCTTAATAACGTTGCAGACGTATTTTATTTCAAACTAGACTCAGCATTTCGACAAAATTATTACAATGTTTACAAAGGTTTAGGATAACAAATTATCAATTGTGGGAGCGCTAACCTAAATCAGTTTGAGAAAAATAGATGAATGAATTTTGCAACTAACCAATGTTTGTCCATAGAATTACAATAATTTGTTTCCTCGAATGGTGTATTTATAAAATCTAATCAGAGTTTATTTTGATCTTGTTTGAGGCATTTGTCATCAAAATATTATGATAATAACACTTCGCATAGATATATTCGTCCTTTACGGTCGAACAGGATACATACTGCGTCTTCATTTACGACTACAAATGTCATGTCGTATCTCAGAGCATAAAATACTCGTATAATGTTGATGTTAATATTTCGAACTAAATTTTTTCGTGTTCTCTTTGTTAAAAAGAGAACAATAGTCGACCGCTGAGTTTGTTGCGTCATAGCTGGTACTTCTATTATTAAAAAGGTTTTAGTTTTATATAATGTATTTAGCTAGTTTGAATCATAGTTTTGGGTTAGATAAAAGATTTTATTGTTTAAAATTGTAATAATTATCACCAATAAAATGTTGGAAAATGAAATAATGTACAATGGTCCTGAAATTACACAGAAGTGCCTAATTTATTTATATCTTTGAAGTAAAATAGCATAACATTACATTCATTAACGTAAGCTTTAACGTTTCACATAATTATAGAAAATGGAGAAATAAAATCCTCAATACAAAACTAATAAAAAAGTCACCAACTTATAAACAAATAAAACACAGTTAAAAGCTAAATATCGTCATATTAGTCCGTTACGACACACAAAGCGGCCATTAGTAGCAAAGAATTATATGAAACTAGAAACTGTTCAGTTTTGCGGGTGCTATGTAAATAAAATCACAATGCGTAGGTAGTGAGGTTGTCAGCCTTTTGTCTAGCTCTATTGATCTCGGTTTTTGTCAAGGTCCGAGAGATCTGATAGCTCGCCTAATACACAGTGACCTTTTTCCTCTAGATGACTTTTCAAATGTATGTATTATTTTCATTTGTTTTCCAGGCCGGGGATTTTCCATTTGTTTCAAAGTGCTCTAGATTTCTGGGTGATGATAAGTATTAACTATTCTTTTTTATATTTTTAATCTTTAATATACCTTTTTATACAGGTAATCATTATACAGGATGAGGGCTGCGAACACATAAGTAGGAATAATATAACACCCCACTTTTCACCAATTAAATTAAGAAAAGGTGAGCTTTCATACATTGGGCATAGTCCCAGACTCCATGCTGCCTAGAATGGAGTCTACTTACCAGAGAAATAAAAGTCGAGACACTCAATAACACTTATGGCTCAGAACACTGAAACAATGTCACTTCTAGTGATGTTTACTGTGGTTATATGCACACACAATTTATGTAAAGTATACTTTCGATCAAGATAGCAAATATCACTTTGAGCGTTTCTAATTTTCAAACGGCTGGAGTAACAACAAAAGTGTATTACGGAACAACGTTAGCATCGTAAACTACCGAACGGATGTCGCACTGCTTCACTTCCGTATCCGGTTGGTTTCAATACACTTCTCTTTTACGTGCAACATAAGAATGCTCTATGCACCTTTCCGTAGCTTTCAGACGAAAATGTTTGTTATGTGACGTTGCTATAGAAGAGAACATCCTGACAACTATTTGGCAATAGTGCATCTTAAAAGAAAATCATCGAATCAAAAATTTTAGTAGCAATCGATATGCACACAGTGATCGAGCCCAAGAAAATGCATAACACTAATATCCTTATGAGTATGACAAACTACAGAGTCAAGAAACTGTTCACAAAGCCATCGCATATCCATTCAGACAGCTGGAAATCGAATAGCGATCATATTTTAAATCGATTACATACTCAACTAGAATTTCAATGCAGATTATAAAATGTGTATCGTAAACTTTTATGGTCTTCGTGTTCTTGTAAAGTAAGTTAAAGCAGATGTTCGTGTGAGGACAATGTGGTTCCGCGATGGTATCTCCGAGACCCGTAGAGGGAACAATACCGCGGAGGTTTACGGAAAATTTGAGCCACACCGTGTACTGCCTTCACAGCCGATTATATCGTCCAATTAGGTCCTTATTCAAAGACGTTGTCAATTTTTTGTACCCACCTCAACAACAATGTTTTGCAATATAAAAGGATTCAAAGGTTGAGGCTCAACGAGGATGTCTATTCACTCGCTCAGAAGCGAGGGTTGTGGGAAACAATATCGAAAAAGGAAAATTTAGCTTATTTAGAAGGGTCAAACTCAATTGTTGTGTTTTACGTTTCAATAATTATGTTAGGGTTAGAAAGTTACTCGAGCTTGGTGATCTAAATATTGCGTTGATTAAGGCTAAAATTATATTAAAACGTAAGTATGTAATTACATTTTTTTCTGTTGTTTCGCGTACAAAAAACAAATTTTCTTTGTAGTAATATCACAATATAATGTCGTCGTTACATTTCTTTCGTAATGAAAATGTCAGAGTGATTTATTTAGGAACCCTGCGCTTACATCTAGTCTACAATATCTTTGATGTTCCACATTGGCGGGAGAGCCTACTTAACCAGTGTACCACTCGCTGAGTTAGATTAATTGACGAACATTATGTCCTCCATTTTTGCACTAATTTGGGCGGAAAAGAGAAAATTCGCGGGCGTAGCAAAAATTGTCTTTTATGGGAAAGGGTTTCTTGGAAACTTAATTAAATGTTCATGGAATTAATTAAATATGCTCTATGTAGTTGTGTACAAATAGTTTTGTGAAAAAATATCCTGTATCATTACGTAGACTTTTTAATCTGATACAGAGGTGTTTAATTGAATACATAATTAAATGTTTTGCTTTCGTACATGAATTATAAAATTCATCTTCAGTATATTTTATATTTACAAGCTTAAGTACTGGTATATCAAAACATGGCTTTAGTTATTATCGCTGAGCAGTTCAAGCCTTAAATTGTTATGCCCACTTCGACCTAAAAGCCTTGACAAATAATTTTAAAACCAATATAAAAATACAATAGACTATGAGGACTTATAAGTGTGATATCAAGTATAAATGAAGTACATAACACACTTCTGTACCAACACACTTGTGTTCTGGAAGTTTCGAGAGCTAAACAATGGACTCTCCCGATTTCGCTGGCCCGAACAGTTTTGCGGAAGTCAAGTGTTTCAGCTGCTTCGAACGCTATCGGTTTTTATATTATAAAACTAAATTAAATTTTGTCTCGTGTTGTTTTTATAAAACTAGATTTTATCTGAATTATTTATTTAGTAAATAAAAAGGTACAGGGTATTACTTATAATCTAGCGTGATGGTGAAAAAACTATGCATATATGTATAAAGTTTGACTGTTGGATTTTATTGTTCTTTAGATATTTTTAATTAGTTTAGGAAAAGGAAAAGGTTTAGAATCATTGTACTTCAATAAAATATAAATAACAATATCCAGTTTATAAGTAAAGAATGTTATAATCACAAGTAAACCTAAATATTTTTTATTGAAATACATACCATTTAAGCGTGTTCCCAACCATATACACCCACTATAAGCAATAAACACTTGACCAGTAACGTTATTAGGCCTGTATAAACGGGCGAGCCTATTGCCATACAATTGGCAGAAATCCAAACGTCGTGAACTGGGAATATCGAAATTGAAAAATTTAATAGGAAGCTGGGTATTGAAGGACGATAATAACGGTAGTACTGAACTTTAATATTAAGGGATATTAAGAGTACTTACAACTAGTATGATAATATAATACCATTATGGGAAACCTCTTAGGATTTAATTTAATACACATATTTGTTATCAACTTGGCTGACAATACACAAAAAAAATAGCGAAACAGTAATAATAATGAAATAGCGAGCTGTTCACACAGAATTGAATAATTGAGTAATTTAATTATTTATTTTGTTTGAAAAAAAGTTTTTATTTTTAATTTTCAGTTTTCGTTGTAATATTTAGTTGTATTTTGTATCTGTAGATTAGTAATACTTGTAGTTTCATTTAAGTCATATGAGAGATCTCCATACTGTATAATGATCTTCGCTTCTTCATTACTGTAGGTAAGGCTAAATTAGCCTCGAAAAAGCTTGTAACGAGGCAGTATTTCACTCCAGCCCATCTGCATAAGGCGATATGGAATCTCTCTCTCTTTCTAAAGTCTTTGACATACCAATGTTTGAGTCTCTGTCTTCCATGCTTATAGACCTACTTCTTCTAATCATAATTTTATTCTCTATTGATATATATTGGTCTGAGAGCCAAGAGCGTGTGCGCTCATTGGTTCAATTTAAACTAAGGTAGGCCAACTAAGCACAGGTAATGCTGTTTCTATAGTAATATTGTAGTTGCAAAACAACTACAATATTGTTAAAGTCAGCCGTAGTAGGTAAGCTATTTTAATTTGTTACTTATGCAAGACATTTAACTACAACTACACTTAAAGCAGCTCTGGTTTAATAGTGTCTTACAATTGCATGGTTTTGTTGCAAAGCGTTTGTCTCATCTTGTATTGTGTGCACCGCAGACTTGACACGTGAACACCTAAGAATACTCTGTCTTCTTGGAACTATGTAACTTTGTAAACCGTGGCTTTTTGACATAATGTTGTACCTACATCTACTAAAGTGTAGTTTAATTTTGTTTTGAGCATTTCAGTTTAAGCGTTTCTATATTAATTATTATTTTATGGGCTTACTCACGAACTATTTGACGAGGAAGTCGACTAGTTTCAAGCCATGCTAGAGGCTCATATTCATGAGCAGCATTCCACGATTGTCGCGCTGCTACTGTGTGTGGTGGAAAACAGTTGCAAAATTATAAAATTAGAAAGTTATAAAATTATAAGCATTGCAATGTTCGAAATTAAAAGTATTAAAAAATATATATAAATCCAGGACCTTTTGCCCAATTATAGTACAAAGAACATTCAGTATAGTGGTATGTTGAATGTTGTCTGTGCTACTTAAAAAAATCAACTATTTAATGTTAGAATTAAATTAATCACTCTCTTCATTGGACTCATTGGCACGGATCCGGGTCAATTACACTTGAGCAAAGATCGAAGGGAACCCATCTAGTTAACGACCGCACTATGTGTAGTTAAGCACGTGCAGATTGATCAGCCATTAGGAAACAAATAAATTGTTGTGTAAGTATTTATCGAAGATTTCTTTTAAGGGTCAAATCATTGTACATTGAAAAAAAAATATAATTATAAGTATGAAGCTAGATAGAATGCCTTAATCTTCTTAGAAAATAACATAGTCCTTTGTACATGTACCTACTACATATATTTATCGCATATACCTCTCAAAACATGTTAAACAAAAACCAGATACCTACTCAAACAAACCCGAAATCAAGAATGAAATGCTTAAAGTTGTTTGGAAAAGCAATAAATAAAAGAAATGTTGGGTCCGAATATCTTTGTTTGTAGAAACAAAACTTCGAAACGAAATGTACATAAGTACCAAACAAGGTAACCAAAGAAAGCTTTGACTAAAGTTTCTCAGAACCGAACTTACAATCTTTTATTATTTTATATCAACGCCATCTGTTGTCGCTTTAGGAAACCTACAAGTGTTTTGGCGACGCCTGATCGTTTTGAAAGCGCAAAAGCCCCAATAGAATGTAGCTTAGAACTCGTAACTTTATGTTTGTAAATAGTACATAGCTGGCGCTGTTCTAAGTTAAAAATAATTTAGCTTCCACAAACAAAATGTACAACGTAAAGTTCTTGTGGAATATTTTACGATGCACCAAAGAATATATTCTATGCACAAATTGTTTATTGTTACGTCGTAGTTTAATACGTCAGGCACATAGTAAAAATAAATTAGTTTTTGTACTACAGTTTTTTGATTAAAGTATTACATTATTGTTAAGATATAATAAGTACTAAGTGACTGGATACTAAATGTGTCGAAATGTATGTTGCCGTACCCTAACCGGGTTTCATGTTGAGACAAATGCTCCTAATTATGTATCATCTTAATGTACACATGAATGCAATAAATGATTTGAGTTTGAGTTTTGAGTTTATTATAAGTGATAGATCTTTCAAGGTTTATGCACCAAAGAATATATTCTATGCACATATATTGTTTATGCTTACGTCGTAGTTTATACGTCAGGCACATAGTAAACATAAATTAGTTTTTGTACTACAGTTTGGATCTTACAGCGTTTAAAACATTAAAACTATTAATCCTATAAAAATACTTGGACATATCGTATGAAAGCTTTTCGAAAAAAGAAAAACCATCAAGATTATTACCCGGCTGTAGAATCGGTATTGTTTTAATTTAATTAGGTATATTACATCAATGTTTATTTCTGCTATTTCATTTTCAGCAAAAAGTTGATAAGAAACATTTTTAATACGATAAACTTAAGCTAAAAATAATAACACACAAAAATAATATTTTATAATATATATTATATTCGTGAATCTTTACATGGGTGTATTTTTAAATAATTCCTTTATTAACACACAACAATAATTATAACATACATTATACCAATACAGCTAATCGATTACAATTTCAGTTTTGTGAGCCAACAATTTGGAATGACAATGAAAACATCGAATGCAATTTAGCAAATCCAGTCGGATATTTAGACATCTGTGTATTAGAAAATAAGTATAAAAACAGTGTAAGGAACTACGCAAAATGCTAAACATATGCTACTAAAGCCCGTCACTACGATATGCCTTCCCACGCCCTAAGGCGCTCACACACACTGCTAGTTACATATACCTCTACATACGCCTTCCAGTACATAATATACTCACTAGACATGGGACACGCCTCCTCATATACATACATAACATATTATTTATTAAATTCCGTGCTTTTGAGCGCATTGACAGGATTTTTTACACGTATCCCGCAATTCAGATATTCAATTTCAATAATATTTACTCGATATTTTATATTTTCGAGTATTGATTTAAAATGTATCGTAGTTACGCGTTTCCCATGTCCTAAACAGCTATTAAACATCCTCTTTTAGTATTTAACACAATTTTATATCAAGTGACTTTGGGTCCACAGAATGCTCTTAATTGATTTCGTCAAATTGACTTTATAATCATTTTACGAATACATAGACCGATAATTTGATATTATATTAGAAATATAAAGTCAAGGTTATTGTAAAGGAAGCCTTTTTTAGAATAATTGCAGTATACTTATTGCAATTAATGAAACACAGCAGGAGCAAGGTAAGCCAGCTTTTACGAAGTCTAGAGACAAATTCCATCAAAATATGTTCATCAAAGAAGTTACTTATAGTACAATACAATGGTAGTTTCCGATATTATAATAGTCGTATTCATAAATTTGGCGTCATAAGTATTTTTTTCATAATATTTGTAAAGTTTTAATGTTCCGAAGAAGCGATGAACATACGAGTCACTGATTTAGATACATCATTATTGTAATAAAATTGTGTACGTATATAAGTTTATATTTCATCGAACAGACGTCGATACGATATATCTTAACTAATTTACCTAATAATTAGATTCTAAAAAAATAATGTGCTCATGTCTCAACAGAATTTGATATAAATTGTATTGTCTATGTCGTCTACAGATATAGATATAGTGCCGATACAATCATGGCGGACACTATGAATACTTTTTAAAAGATACTCGATAGTCGTAAGTACGTGACACGAGTGATGCGTTGAAACAAAAACAGTATGGAACTTACTTACTTCCTAAACGTAGTGATGAAATAAACACCTATAGTTATATATTAACATAGCATAGGAGGTAACAAGAATACAAACAGATTTATATGTAGGTAGATATAATACTATACAATTATTTATTTATACACTTTGGTAAACGTATTTACAAACACTTTAGGTAATAGATTATACCTGATTAGTCGAACTTTCATATTCAGGCCAAGGGGTATCGAAGCATACATGAAGTTATACACCGAAGATAACATTAACTTCAAGATTACGCCAAAGTATAACAACGAACATTGATCAATTAATCTACCGATAATGAAGTAACAACTCTAGTAAGTGTATCGCGATACATCCACACAGATATAATACGAAGCAAGGTAAAGGCGGAAAACATGCACCTACGTACGAAACGCAACCACCAAACTTATTACACCTCATAACAATTTAAATTTAACTAAACATTATTACAATATTTGCGCCTTCTGAACTTTTTTTGTAAATAAATATTATAATCTGTCTTTGGTCCAAATGGTAACATTACATTTCGGGATTGGTATAGTTTAGAAATCATAATCGCGCATAATATTCGGACATCACTATCATGAAGATTAATCCTTATTAAAATATCTCGTTGTAAATCTCGAATACTATAAATAATATCTAAATGACGTAACATAAATAAAAAAAATGTAACACATTTACTACTAAAATTCATATTTACGTAACGAATTTACGACACAAATTCATTAAAGATAAAATTTAACAGCTAAAGAAGTATCAGATCCCTACTCCAGCTCGCAATACGTAGATAGCTAACTAACACCTATAGATTTAATAATACTAATACATATTTTTATTGTTACACATGTTTTAACAATTATTTTTTTAATTTTGTTACTTAAATTAAAATTTATGCATGAAACTGTAACAAGTAACTAGAGATTACAATTTATAAAAACTCATAAATAGTTGGTTGAGATACTTTGCCAAGTATACTCGGGGTTCGCCAATTTTATAGTAGAACTCTTACTTAAAATTAATATGCGAAGAATATTTGCATAACGAACTTAGTTGCTTTTGAAAGAAACGACCCCGTTAAAAGAATTTTCTAGAACGTAAAGGAACGTAAAGTGAGAACATTCTCGGTATAGTCATTAACAGTTACAGTTGGTGGTGGAGTTGCCTTGGGGCTGCTCTGTGAGACGCTGGCCACGAGCCCCGCCCGCCAGCATGGCCGGTTCAGAATCCAGGCTCTCTGACATTTTATCGCAAATGATATCCACCAGTCGCTCGAACACGGCCTGGAAAAACAAATAAGTAACATTTATTACCATTACCATTTTTATTGTTTCATAAAAGTGTTTGTCATCCATAATTTAGTATCTAGGCATGATACATGAGGCTACAATAAAAGGTCAAAGCAACTTCGCTTTAATGTAATTAATGCGTGGGCTTAGGTCTTGTCTGTAGATACAGATATTGTCTCTTTGAGAAGAGAATACATTAATGTGTGACAAATAAGTTAGGTATTATTTATTTTCTATTTCACTTTATAAGTGTATTGTGTTAATTATTTTACCGTTTGCTTGACAAAAACTGTCCCAACAAAACTTGGTGCTTTTATGTTATTGTGTTACAAGAAGCAGTAAAAATATGTTTTATATGTATAGTAGTAGTTACCTTAACGTATATGTTCTCCTTGGCACTAGTCTCGTAGAACTCGACGCCCAGCTGTTCAGCGAGTTGCATGCCACGCTCAGTGCTGACCACACGTTCCTCCTCCATGTCGCACTTATTGCCCACGAGGATCACTTGCGCATTGTCCCACGAATACGTCTTAATCTGTGTCACCCTGTAAGTAAAGTAATACTTAATATTCTTTTGTTCATTGAAATAAACCGTTTCAAGGTCAAGGCTCAGTAGTTTCATAACTCCGACTCATATTCATGAGCATTGTGGGTTACGTCGTCGCGAAGCAAACTGGTTTATTTTATTACTAAAAATAAATTAGAGGCCCTACTCTACTGCTACACTGGACAGAAGAATGTAAAACCGAAAATTCTCGGATAATTTAATTGCCTTATTTTTGACTGGTTCGAACTAAAATAACAAGAAATTGTCTTGTCAAAAGTTGAATGCCCATGTCCTGTCGTAACATAATCCTAAGGAAATTGAGGAAAATCCGGCCGCCCGTCCTCGGTGGCAGGCGGCTATATATTTTTCCCTTTACGATCAAGTTTTTATTACGACGCCATTGAAAGTGTGAGTGAACTATTCCGATCGCTGTCTCCTTGTTGTTTGGAACAAGGACTTTCGGGACAAACAGTTGAAAGTTGAGTAAGGTACTGGTTATCCGCTTTTATGATCTTATTTCAATAGGATTTAGTATAACGATTGTTATGATAAATAGTTTGTCGTGTAGTGCGAATCCCGAAAGGATACAATGTGAATCATCAAATAGTGTTGGATTGAATTTCGTGAACATCACCTTAACACTCCCAAGGTCAATCGGACTCTTACTGACTAATAAAATAACCCTTTATTGTTCATCAATGTTTTTTGATCCTGAACCCCAGATAAATAGATGAATAGTCACAAAGCTCTGGATCAAAATCTTATGATCTTAGGACGCCATTTTCTTAGGTTATGTATTATGTCATTAACTTACCAATCTTGCACGCTGTTGAAGCTCTCTTCGTTGGTGATGTCGTACATTAGGATGAAGCCCATGGCGCCTCTGTAGTAAGCAGTGGTGATGGTGCGGTAGCGCTCCTGTCCAGCAGTGTCCTGCAAGAAATCGACACTTTTATAAATGAACAAACATTAAATGAATTATGTGTCTTGACCAAATTTATCTATAAACCCAGCCTTGATCTCCTACAATCACACTCTGGTGCTCAGACACAATTTTATTGAATAACGACACCTTTTTTGATGACGAGGAGAAACCTTCAAAAGGCGCCTAGCCTTTTGGGGATAAAAGACTAGGGAGTGTAGGATTTTTACCTCACTAAAACCCCGGTGGCCACCCTCTAACCCTGTAAAGAGCACCGAGACCTCTTAGTAAACCTGCTCCGGAGCCCCTGAACTGAATAACGATACCTACTGGACCTTTATCACTTTTATGAACGATACAATACATAAAGACACGAAGCGACGTGTGTAGGCGTATAGGTAACAGGTAGAGCATTAACAATATAAAATTCTGTAGCTTTTCGATATTATTATAATCGCTTTAATGCTTTACAACCTACACGCAGTGATTACTTCGCCCTATTTCTAAAGCAAACATAATAAACTCTTACAATTTGATTTCTACAGAAATACAAATCTAACTTTCTATGTAGGTGTAGATATACAATTAATTCGATTTGTTCATAATGTAGAGTGACGTCACAAGCCATTCGCGAGAGAAGAGAGTTCAGCGAACAAATCGTGTTATATTTTTATTCGGTTGCTAGAACCTCTTTCGTTTCTATAAAATTTCATTATGTTGGTACTCGCGTGAAATTTCATTATAGCCTTGTGTGAGAGCGGTTGAACTTTATCATACTTTAATAACTTCCTCGTCTGTCCAAAAAGTTGTTGTTTTTTCTCTAACATCTTCAAAGAATGTAGTCAACAAATTATAAAAAACATGTTTCCAAAATTTTCGACATTCCTTATAAAAAACACGAAATTACGTAAACGACAATTTCGAGTCGAGAGTCAACAACATTATGTATTTACGTCAAACGACTTATTTAGTCTGTGACCTACTAGCATCTGAAGTAAAACCCTGAGATTATTAAAAAGAACTTGTGAAAGACAGATTTAATATCTTCTTATTAACTAGGTACTGTGAAAAAGACCTTAAGACACCAAGAAGGAAAAGGCCACCTTTTTCATTACATCCTTCGCCTGTTGGATATTTCTCCGAGGTCATAAATAAGTATGCTACTGACACGTTTCAACCTTGTATCTTGTATCTTAGTAATCTCGAGCGAAAGGAAAAGTACAGACTAATTAAATACGATCCTTCCTAAGAGGTAGAGGTAAGAGGCAATTGAGGAAAACGGCTCAATGTGGCTTGATGGCGATAGGCCGATTACTTTAAACGTTATACGTATGTTGCTATATTTTTCCATATTTGTTAAAAAGGGTTCTCTTCAAAAAGCTCTTTTCTATTTTTACAAAATGTCCCTTAAATTGGGCCTTTACTTATGTTCACGTGTATCTAAACCTTTTACGATTTTCCATAACGTAACCGCAGCTTAATGTTAAAAGCCTATGACCACATTGTTATTGTAATATGGAGACAATTTAGTTGCCATTAGATGGTTAACCTAAATTAGTAGCGTTGAATAACTTTGATTTGTGTTACTTTGGGAAAACACATATTGGAAGGTTACTTATGAAGTTATTTCTATTCAATGAATCAAAAAGATATCCTAGACATAACACTCTAAATGCCGTACTCAGAGTCATATAATGGTTACTTAACTCAATCCATAGCAATTGTTTTCGGTACAAAATCGTTATTAAGGAATAGTTTAATCATTTAATCATTATATGTCTCTGAGTACAGCAGTAAGATGCTTGCTGTAAATAAACTTTACATACAAAGGTGACATTTTGATCACACATATGTGTCTATAGTACATAAAGACTGTAATATACATAGTTAAAAACTTGGAACTTGCAAAACTACACTTAAGGATTACGTATAGCTACTTTTGGCGGTTTTCCAAGAAAAATCGATATTGTATGCGGGTCCCCACTTGGGTAATATAATTAATTGGTAGTTACTCACCCATATCTGTAGTTTTACGCGTTTATCGTGACGGAACACTGTCTTCACCTTGAAGTCTATGCCGACGGTGGACACGAAGGCTGAAGTGAACGAGTCGTCCGCGTAACGGAACAAGAAGCTGGAAATATTTGAAACGTATGTTGTTATTTGGGAAAATGGTATTTATGGTTATTGGGTTAGAGATTATTTTAGTTTATTTAATGGATGTGTAATTAAAATACCAGCTGTGAAATACAAATACTTAAAGTTTTTAAGTTTTAGTTGTAACCTTGTCTTTTTATTAGACTTTATTTTAAAGTACAAGAAAATTAAGATAACTTAAATATTACTGTCAGACACACAATGATTGGTTTTAAAATGTAGTCGAAATGAAATTACATATTTGAATTAGGTAGATATTTTATATAAAATCTTGCTTTATATGTTTCAAGAATATTAAAAATCAAGTATTCAATCAGAGTACAAAAGCGTCATACTCTTTATGCCAGTTTTACTTTAAAAACACGAAAGTAATTACGAACTGATGTCGTAAAAGTGACCTAAAGTCTTTACAGTTCCGCCGTAATTTTAAAAGTTTCGCATCCGATAAGCACGACCCATATTTTCAAGAAATAGTCCGACGACATTTTTTAAATATAAAAGTACTGGGTAGTTAGCTAATAATATAATTAGGTGTTAATACGCACCATATAAACGGTATATTTGCATCGTTAAGGGAAGATTTGTCTTCAACTTATCTAACAACAGACAAATACTTTTTGCTCATGTTAAAATACTCAAATGATGTTAGAATGTTTAAAATCCTCATATTTCCCTTTTCCATCTACCATTCCTAAAAGAACCTTTTTCTAATTTATCATCCAAAAACGTCCTCAGCTAATAAAGCATCATATAGGTATGTATATTCAGTATCACATTATAACGTATAAATTAATAGGTAAGTATAAGTATCTCTTGTAGGCAACGGTGTAACAATGGACGTAGGATGAGGGATATCAAAAGAATCCGTACGACCCTTGAAATGATACAATGTACCTTTATATAACAGCTACATTGTTAGGCGACGGGTATTTTTAGAGGAGACCGTTTTAAATTAAAACGTCAAAACCAACGAGCTCAAAAATAGAAACCTAATTGAGCTTATGTAAATTTTTCATTAAAATTTTTGCTAAAGTGACTTTTATTGTCTAATGAGTTAGGCACATATTTATGTAACATTTAATTTTCAATTGTTATATTAAGGGTGTTATATTATAGAGGGCAAATGAATTACTATGCTGGGTACATTTCAATCGGGAGCTGCGGCCTAACTAGTGTGCTTACCGGGACTCCGACTCGAAAAACAGTTGTACGAACGGGGTGGTTTTTAGTCAATTAGAGTCTGACACTCCCTCTCGCCTCGCTCAAAGCGGGAAAAATCATTGGATGATTTTCACCCCTCAAATAAAAAAGGGTACATTTCCAGCCTTTGCATGCGTTAAGAACTTCGCATATTGAAATATTTCATAGCTTTTTATCCGACTAATCAGACACTTCTTTACTGTTGAAGAGCAAAACATAAAAGTGTTCCTTAAATGTTCTAACCATGTTGCCTCTGACGTCATTTTATAAGTGTTGAATTAGATATCATAGTCGTTATCGATGTAATTTTTGACATTGAATCTGTATTGGCGTTTATAATTGGCCCGCTGAGTTCTTCTCTTTTTAATCATGATTATTACTTTGTCTAGACTTTTTTCGTTGTAACAAAACTATAATAACAATCTTGTTTTTGAGTAAAATGTACTCTAATAGGTTCTGTTTCTAGAACTTTATGTCCACAAATATTATATATTTATACTAAAGTTTGTAGTTGCTTTACTAACGTACTGTTCATGATTAGATTACCAAATAAATTGTTTAAAAAATTGTGCTACAGAATAAAATAATGAGATGGAACGTTAATAGACCTAAACATGTAAAGAAAAACATTCTTAATGCTAAAACATGAGGCTCGTAAAGAAAAACGGTGAGACTAGAGTTAAATAAATTATATTTACCTCGTTTTTCCTACGGAACTGTTTCCTATGATGAGCAGCTTGAACATGTAATCGAAGTTCTGATCCGCCGCGTCCTTCTGCCATTTTGCATCTCCAGTCATCTGCCGTACAAAACATTTCATTTTAATTTAACTGCAACATGTTTACACTAAACTACAAATTCTACGTAAATGTCGATAATACATCATCCTCGTCTTCTACATTATTATTCGAATTTTCATGAATAGTCTCCATTACAAAACTGTTAAAATTGTCTATCGTCACCACTAACACAGCCACATCGCTTTAATGCACTAACAAATATATCGCAAATGCAAAACACGATATGTTTCCCATACGTAGTATTGATTAGCAAAACTCGACTTTGCTACAATAGGTACCAACATACAACTAAGCCCACATTAGCTTAACATCATTGAGTCATCGAAAAGTCTTATCAGTAATTTCCATGAAATGCGAAATCAAACTTAATTTCGTTTACAATACCGTTTATTTTACTTTGGCGCCTGTCATTAAATTATTCAAAGCCGGGAAACAAAAATGACTTTTAGATAATGCCACCGTATCGGCACATCCTACCGATAGGGCAATTTTAGTGTGTCCTAGACAGAGTCAAGTTGTGTGACAGATAAGCGCAATTTAGAGTTAGTTATCAGCCAATCATTGACATACAAGTATGGCGTAATTGGCCTAGTTAACTTATTTTCTAACGTCAACTTGAATTTTCTAAATACTCGACTCTATGATTCGAAATTCCCGCTCTAATTGGCTGACTAGACCAATTAGTGCAGAAAGAAACCAGGACGAACTGGAATGAGCCACAAACAAAAAACCACGAGTAAAATGCACTGGAAAATCCGACAGAAAATAGACAGCACTTGATTATATAAAGCCCATTCTCAAGCTATGCTGCGAATAAGATCTTTTAGAGCATTCGTACAAAGAGAGATCTATAATTCAAGCATTTTCTCCTTGGTTTCGTCGTTCAACATGGTGTGAAGCAGTAATATTCAAATAAGTATACGTTTTATTCAAGACTGGGTTGGCGTCACTGCCTGGGATGATTTCATCTACGTCTATTAACTGGATGTTATGACATCAATAAGATAACGCGTGGGTGGTCCTTTGTACGCCCTTCAATTAAAGCCACTGTGTGGTGACTTGTTTAGACACAACATGGAACTAAATTCGCAGTAAGACATTTTATTTATGCCTGTTTGGTAGTTAAAAAGTTATAAGACCACTATAAAACACAAAGATCCAAGTTTATTACTCGTATGTACCCAGATTAAAGATAACAGTTATGAGAAAGTTATATAATAGCAATATGCAAAATCCCATAAAGTGTATTATCATAGCTAGGTCACCTAGTTTCTCAGATACACGAAGAACTCTCAAGGAAGGGAAGCGCGAGTAAAACGTAGTCAATAACAAATATCTCGAATAATCTAGAACAAATTTCCTCGAACGTACATACTTCAACGAGATAAATCAGATTCTCTGAAAGTTTGTAGCAACTGAGTGAAGGTATCAGTACCAGGGTAGGTATGCAGGCAGCCATATTTTATTCAGAACTTTTACTTCGTGGTGGAACAGCATAAATTCATGATGTGCTAATACCGTTTGTAGGTACTTATGGCAGTAAAGTGTCGCATGTATTTTATATGGCGGCCAGTGGGCATTTAGTGACATGTAGGTACGTACAGCTATCGAGTTGCTCCCAGCCAAGGATAAGCCCCACAGCTCTGCCAGTGGGCGAGAATTGTAAAAGCGATTAGGGGATTTCACCTATGACGTCATCTGAATGGATTTTATTGACTAATCCTTATCCATAGTATATGTTGAGTAAGAGTTACTAAAAAGTTTTTAGTGTAATTCATCAGTGTTGTCCTCGTCAGATCTGTTTAGCAAACAACTACTACTTATACCTTGTCACGTTATGGCCAAAGTTTAAATTATTATTTGAAATGTTTTGTTGTGTTAGTCACAATTTGATATTTAGTTTATCGAATAAATAAATCACAGTAAGTACTTGTGTAAAAACAATATTAAATATGAAACTTGAAAGGTCGACATATCAAAACTTATAAATCTACATCTACATTAATAAATATTTGGAGTGTCTGTTTGTATCGTTGAAATATGGACTTTTACTACATAACATATGAATGTATGTAATACTTATACGATAGGTACACGAAAAAAAATTTTTTTTTGCTATCTTCGTCTGTCTATCTGTTTGTTTATTCTGGCTAATTACTGAAAAGGCCGGACCGGTTTTGATAGGAATTTTAGTGGCAGGTCGCTGATGTACTAAAGAGTAACTTAGGTTACTATTATTCTAGAATAACAAAAATTATAAACAGTAATAAGAACCCAAATTCTGTGGAAGTCATTATTATACGCGGGCGAAGTCACGGATATTACAAGTTTTGATAATAATATGTATAAATTATTGACTTCTTTTTTGTAATAAATGTTTTATTTTGTTCATTCAAACACAAATTTCAATCTAAGAGTTTAGTGAAGTTTTATACCAATATTAGATTTATTGATTGATAGATTGATCATGAATTTAAGAGTAAGTCTAGTGGGAATACTGTTAATATACTTCTTTTTTTATTTATAAAAAAGAAATAGTCAAATTGAATTTACCTCTATCAAAAAGGTGCGGGGAATACAAAGGCTAAAATTGGATGGAAAATAATATTCTTACCGCACATTGGAATCCTTTCATATGGTTCTAATTTCTTTTTATTACTACTGGGTTACTATGAGAAACAAGGTGTATAAAATCTGTAGGCTGCGTGACGTCACCGTGTCTGTACACGCTGCTCATGATGAAGGGTCCCTCTGTGACTCGAAACTAGTAGAGCTTAGAGATTAAACCGTGATTTTTGGTTAGTATAAAATCAGAGTCTTCTGTTTGGTATCTATGACCGTTCATGACACCAGATTCTTATTCCTCCAACACAAGTAAGAAGGCAATTAGGTACCTACTTTCTTAAGCTTTGTCATAAGTCCCACATAATAAGGGACGGATGTCAAAATATTAATAATAAAATTTGTCTTTCGATAAAATTCTTGGCTCAAGTGGGAGCTTTATGTAAATTTTCCACAACTAGGTTCGCCTACTCATAGTTACCGATCTTATAATATTACTTTGTTCAAGGAACCACGCCTATAAATAACTTAATGACCCATTTCTCTTAGTAACCACGTACTGTTGGGAAGCTCGGGGGTATCATGTTTTTATTCTCAGGAAAGTACAATTTAATATCTCTCTTAATTTGTTACATATTGTATCATTTTGTGATACTTTTGTGGGTGTAACTGGTTCATTGTTTGTTTTTACCATGTTGTTGAAATACAATTATTGTTTAGTATCAAAAGTTATAAGGAACTTAAAATTCACAATGGGTATGCAGTACCCATGTGTAGAGTGCAACACCCACTTTTCATCAGTTCATGTTATAAGACACCTTTGGGTCAATATGTCGTCATACACGGGATACAACTCCACCAAACTCCGTCCGTGCTCTGCCCGCTTCGAATCGAACTTGAGACCTTACAGTCAGTGGTGGCGTTTGGCACCAATCAACTAACTAGTTATCTAGATTGACTGATTAGTGATTAAAAAAACAGTAACATATTTATTATTATCGTTCAATTAAAACATCCAATGAAATGAGCAATTAATTAATCGTAATTTTAAGTTAATGGATTGATAAAACAGGTTTTATTTTTGTTATTTTACAAAATAATAGTCATGAATGAGTAGGTAACAATAGTTATCATAACAGTTAAGCGAATAAAATAATAAAACTAATCCCGATTTATTTGCGTGATGTGAATTACAGAGCATAAATTATACTACAGATTAAAAATTATTGACTTCACTCAGTACTAACGGCGAGTAGTTTTATGGATGTAAACGCCTACGTGTTTGTTTGCCCGAGGGAGCTCCCTAGGGATTATTTCTTTACGTTGAACATCAATCTTCTGTCATGTAGTTACCTTGTTCATGTATTATTCATGATACTTATTGAATGTATGCTTAAATTATGTTTATTTATATTAAAACCACCTTTGGAACAACGTTTGTGAAGATAATGCTAACTGAAACCGTTTATAAACCCAATGTCCTTTGGCGGTCTGCGCTAGTTCTAATATGCAATAGCAGCAATCAATAAAATACATAGAAACCAATGACAATGGTAAAGATTGCTGGCTGATAACAGTAAAAAGCATAACAAATATCGATACGCACCTTTTATCAGTCTTCGTATATCAACCCGAGTAAGGGACGTCAGGGGCGCCTATCACTATTATTTTTATCAGTCGCACGGCACCAAGCTACTTCACGGGGGACACGGCTGCAACTGTCTCCCTTCACATTCACAACAGCGGGGGCAAAGTATACCTCTATCGATTTTTCCTTCCTATTTTCCAGACTATGCAACACTCGATTGTCTTTCTAAAACAATATGAACAAACACCCTCAAGCACGGTACCACCAGGTTTGTCGATTCGAAACATACAAAATCGATAATTTGGTAATGTTATTTCGTAACTCACTGTTTTAATCGGTGACACTATCGTGAACAGAACGTGTACTCCTCCTTCTGTCTCATAAACTGTGCGTTTAGAAGTCCTTTTGCAATACAATTGTTTAAAAAAGTAACCCCTTGTTAGGGAAGTGCTGTGTTTCACGCTCACAGCTGTTACGAGCTCCCTCCTCTATTGAAATGGGAATGGGATGGAAAGCCAAGATGGCGGAGAGGTGCGCGCGCACGCTGCCCGCGCAGCCTGTCAAAACTCTACACACAAACAAATCTGTCTTTATTGCTAGCAATCTGAAATATGAATCACAATTTAATGTACTTATATAATGCCAAGCGTTTGTGATTATCCTGATGAGATAAAAAACTTTTCACCCCCTTGTTTTGAATTTTGATTGAATTTTGTAGATGTCGAGATTTTCCTCGTGAATAAATCAAGGCGCGCGGAGGAGGTAGCGCTCTAGAATGTTGCTTGTATCGGTTACAAATACATGCACAAACGTTGTCGGTACTTTACATAAGCACAAAGCTGTCCACACGATGTTCCCGAGCTATTTTCGGATCACAAGCCTCCCAGCCGTGACAGTTATTCGATTTATCTCCACTTTTCTCATACGTTTGTGTAGAAGACGGGTACAAGGGTGTTGTTTAACCACATTTACATAATATTTCATATAAGCTTATAAGAAAAACATATATTATTTTTCTTTGAATGTTTTATCGTAACGTGGTTTTACTGATACTGTAAGTGAGAGGGTAGGTTTGTGTAATAAATCAATGATATGCAAGGTGCGGGAGAGAATAATCTGTCGAACGACCCCTGCTAGAGCCTTGACCCCTATTTGACCCAATTACCTACATCGTAGCTCATACATTGATCATACTCTCTGGGCATCTACTTGTTTTAAAATATTATTCTATTCATTCTTTCTTTCTTAACAAGTTTACTAGTTATGAACCTTTAATTAAATGTTTACAACGGCGCTCGTTCCAAAGTGTACCTTCGAATGGAGAAGAACGAGCAAGAAACTCCATCGTTACTCTTTTCAAAAAATGTTTTTTACAATATCTCATATATTACCTATTGTCTATATATGTAGGAACAATGTAACGACAATACGACGTCAAAACTATGGGACAATAAAACCAATTTGTAAAGAATATAAATTAAAAAAGCGGGTTGTTTCAAACATAGTGCCCACATATGTACACTTACAATTTTGAAATAATGCTTCTATACAAATAAAAAATAATCTTTAATTTAATTTTTCAAATAAAAAAATAATAAATAACTGCTTGATGCCACAGGATCCCTAGACTACATTGGAATAAATTACTACTTTAATTTAACGTGTAACTAGTGATCGTATTAGAGCATTGTCTAGTGTGAGCGAGTGTCCAGTGGAGCCGGACCAACATGCTGCCACACATTTTTATCTTCAATATAATCTGACAGTTTATAATATGCCTGTTTACACAGTTCACGCTTTATACAAGATTTAAATTTTTCTCTTTCAGATTCAGTATGGTGGTTGGTAGTTTATTGTAACACTTAACACAAAATCCCATGAAGGATTTCTGCACTTTGGACAATCGGAATTGCGGTATAGCTAACTTATTTTTACCTCTCGTATTAAAATTGTGTCTGTCGCTTCTTTTTTCAAACAATTGTTGATTTTTTCTCACGTACATAATATTTTCGTAAATGAATTGAGAAGGCACTGTAAGAATGTTTATAGTTTTAAATAGTTCTCTCAAAGATTCGCGACGGGGCAAGTTATATATTGCTCGAATAGCTCGCTTTTGCAAAATAAAAATTGATTCTACATCCGCAGCTCGCCCCCACAGCAAAATGCCGTAAGACATTATGCTGTGAAAAAGCATTCGAGAATCCAAACTTTGCTTCTCATGGTTCCCACCCTATGGTACAATGTTATCGTATCATTAAGTATTTATAACAGAACACAGTTTTCATTACATTTTTCTTTACTTCACTTCATCCAAGTACCCATTCTAAGTAGCTAAATCAAATACAAAACCTCTCAATACCCAGTTACAAAGAAGAAACAGACTCTTTTCATGACGTCACTAGCATGTCACAAGCAGAGGAAATGAACTAGCATTCTTTTAACTAACGGTTCACTATACTGCGTCTTGTTACTGAACGTTATTGATTCAAATCCAATAGTTTTTCTATTTATTCAACCTCCTTTACTATTCAATAGGAGTTTATACTATCAAGGGAGCTAGGGACTTATAAATAAAATTGGAGTGTCTGTTTGTAATATTGAAATAAGCGCTTTTTACTACTTATGTATACGATACATACATCCAAATCACATGTTTTGCAATCTTTGACTATCTTTTGGTTTATCTGTCTGTCTGTTTGTTCCGGCTAATCTCTGCAATAGCTGGACCGATTTTCGCGGTACTGTTATTGGTAGACTGCTGATGTACCGAAGAGTAACTTTAGCCTACTTTTATTTAAGAAAAAAATACAAAAACCCATTTTTTTTCAGAAGTCATTATTTTACGTGGACAAAGTCACGGGCAACAGCTAGTGAGACAATAAATGTCTATACTTGTTTTGAAAGATACCGTTTGTAAAGAAAGATTTTCCGTTAGCAGGAAATAATTATCTTTGAAGGTTTTTGAACCTCGCTCATGATTGTTGTATGTTTCTACCCGTAGAAATGTATTTTTGGCTCAGTAATGATTATAAGCGAGGTTGAAATTATTTAAAGCGACATTTTTATATTATGTAAAACTTGGTAGTTATGTATTGAGAGTTTAACATAAAAATGTGGATTTTATTTCATAACAGCAAACTTTGTATCACCTCAAACATGATTTTCTCACTGTTCTCTAGTTTTAGCAAGACTAACGAAGAGTAATTGATTTTTAAATATAAAGATTAATAATATATCAAGCGTGGCTTTGCAACGATAGTACTACAGGTTCATGATAATTTAATAAATGGCTGGTTCAAATATAGAATTCTGTTTAATTTTTTTGAAAAATTAAATATGACACTGTCCTTAACAGTACACTGTTGGAATATGCATCTTCTCTGCCTAAGAATGATAGTTTGCCATATTCTCTGCGCTCTCTCGAAGACAGGTTGTAAATTGCCGTTTAAAAGTTCAAAAAAAGCGCTGTTGCCCGGTTTCTTTTACCGCTAAAATAAACAATATCAGGTAATCCAAAACATGAAGAAAGTAAGTAAAAAGTAAGCAAGTACATAATATTTGCTTCATGATCTCTGTATATATCTCTATTCTTGACAAAAACCCCATTCAGCTAATATTGAATATCGTTCTTAGTACACAGATTTATGATTGAAATCGGTTATCAAGTTTAGTGAGCTCTTACGATGCCCGAAAAAAAAAAGAACAAACGAGAAACAAAAGCTTTCTACTCCGCTGTCACCACATGTTTTCCAACCTTAAAATAATATTTGCCACCAAATCTGAAACTCCTAGAAACAATTGTTATAAACACGTCAACAGCATTGCTTTTAGCTTCTACACTGTTATTAAAAAACCATAGAATCCAAATCAAGAATTGCCAAAACGTTCATTTAAAATAACCACAAGCGAAAATTCACAACATGCAATAAACTTTTACGATGTTAATCAAAAATGTGCGAAAATTGTAGTTCACAGCAGTGTTTATGTGAATTTCATTGGCTGTTAATTTAAATAGACTTTTACGGAAAAATAACTTCATGCCACTCAAAGTGTTCACAATATTGCTGTTATAATTTTTACTAACAGTATGCCATCTATGAAAACCTACCAGAATATAATGGGTTACGAAATGCGTAGCCGCGTAGAACAATCTCGTAGCGGCTGACTACGAAACATTGTTGACATTGTTGCCGGTTCTAGATTCTGTTCATAGATGGCGGTTTACTCAATTTCATTACGTAGCTTTTCATAAAAAGTTTTTATTAATTTGAACTGCCTGTTTCATGTCAATCTGCGAGTGCATTATGGAAGTTTTGTTGATATTTTGACTAGTAGTAAGCTGTGTTCACTTAAATTTTATGACAAAATATCTTTTAAGTAGTTGAGTGTCGGTAGATAAGTATTCAAGAAAAACAAAACCTTTCGCTAACTGTGCACATAAAATGCCATGCATTACACATTTAGGGCTTTTCATTTTGTTTATTTGAGAAATGTCAACAATACACACCTCAAATTTTACATCTATTATATAAAAATAAGTCGGGTTTTCCTTCCTGACGCTATAACTCCAGAACGCACGAACCGATTTCCATGGTTTTGCATTTATTGGAAAGGTATAGGGTTCCGTGAGGTTTATAGCAAAAAAAAAAATTAGGAAAAAATCACATGGTGGCGAAACGGAGTTCGCCAGGTTTGCTAGTGATATTATAATTATATCGTGTTGGTCTTACCCACTCTACACTCTTTCGACTTGTTTTGTGGTTGTAACAATATGCAAAATTAATACCTGATATTATAATATTATTGTAATCGTGTTGACTCGAACTAGGAACTATTCATAGACCACAGGCTGCCGTTAATGTATGTATTGTATGTTATATTTTTTACGTTTTCGTTCTCGTCATTTCTTTCTGAAAAACTTTTGTATCCCAGGTCTCATTAGTAGTAGTAATGCATGCATGCACATGAACATAAGACTAATAGTTTAGTTCAACAATTTAATCAGTCAGTTTAATCAGGTGAAGACTTTTCATGAATTGGAAGTTGATAAAGTAAAAAATAGTTTAAAAATATTAACACCAAGAGACATTGTTTATCAAATAAAAATTTGCAACGACGATATAGAACAACTAAACCACCGCCTAATACAAAGTTGTTTGTGAAATTGACCTTTGAATGTCGTCAAATATTTCTGGCTTTTGTCGCGTCTGCGTGTGCGACGCGGCCGCGGAAATGTCGCGGACGAGAATAGACGGCACGTCGACATCTGTGACGTCACTACACGCCACGTCAACTCTTGCGCATACTCAATTTTTCCAACATCTTCCTTCCGAAAATTATTTAAATATAAAGTTCGCACCATTGCCATTTATCCCGCGTTGATTTGTCCATTAGTAGGCGATCTTGAACTAAATTAGTTATGACTTCAGCATAATTATACTGAAGTGTTATTTCATGATTTTAGTCCAATATTTTGTGTAGTGTAAGTACTCTTGGAAATATCATTTTGGATCAGACGATATTAACTATAAATCGGTAATTAACGGTTTACTCACGTACATTAATGGAGACTTTACTAGTTTAGACGCGGCGACGTCGCGTCTGCGCACGCTGCTCATGATGAAGAGTCCCTTTGTGACTAGAAACTGGTAGAGCTTATCTCCATTAATGTTCGTGAGTAAGCCGTGATATTTAGTCAATTAAGTGTGTCTTACAATAGTTATTACCGAAAAAAAGATCAGACACATTGTAAAAACCACGGGTAAAAACGGTAAATACGGAAATTCAGAGAGACTCATCTGAAATATGAATTTCCATTTAACTCATTGATTTTATTTTAAATCAGCATTACCTAAGCCATTTTGTCTTCTAAAAGGGTTATTGTTCTCTATTTTATTAGATTACGAAAATAATTTGATGTGGACTTCAATAATTCTTTAAATAATTGTTGTTTGTTATTAGTAGTCATGTTAACGCTGTCTAGTCATGGTGTGACAGGTACGAAATTTTCCCACGTTTGAAAAATATAAAGTTTTTGAGGCAAAAGTTCGAATCAGTATCATAAGTGTAAAGTTTTACTTTAAAGATAGCTTGTAAATAGGTTACTAGACTAAGTTCGCGTTATTCATTAGAAGATTTACACACTAACGTGGTATGGAAGCAACGATGAACATTGAGGGTTCTTTTCCACCAAGATGTGCTATGCTACGTTGCTGTGGATGCGTTTCTCTTCCACCAATCATATTCATTGGTACACATAGCTGAGCACTGGTGGAAACGGGTTCAACTAAGATATATTTTTTATGTGAAAAGATGCCGTGCCATGGATGTATGCCACGAATATGTGCTATGGATGGTTTCCCTACTATCGATACATCTCATACTCGAGCTGCACATTTCCATAACACTTCTTATTCGCACCGCTACATAGCTTAGTTTCAGTGGAAACAGTTACATAGTTTCACAGCTTAGCATCTTCGTAGCACTGGTGAAAAAGCACGCCCTGAAACTCGACATAGCTGAAAAGTTAGGATCAGGGGTATGGCAGGCAGGTACTAGGACCTAATGTACTTCATTTATCACTCGTCCTCTTCAATCTCGGAAAATTGTACGACGTCTTAATAAAGAGATATAGATAGATACCTAACGTGTGTAATAGTCGCAAAATGGTGTTGATTAGTTTCATAAATTACGGGAAATGGCGATCGTCAAATGAAAATCGAAAAGGATTGGGTATGAATAGTGTTAAAAGCTAGATGAAGTATTTTAATACTAGTATTAATTATAATTATTCTGTTCGAGGCACAGTCAACACATCTGTTTGTGCTATGAAAGTCAAGTGTTATATGCGGATAATGAGTTTTATGTTATCTCAAAACTGTTAGTGTATGCAATTTCATTCCTCGTGAAAAACTCATGTAATATATAATTATCTTAATAAATCATGGTACATTTCACCAAAAACATGACAGTTTATGAAATAGTTTACTAAAATTATCTGATTTATCTAGGCTAATGAGCTGTACTTGTATTGGCGACATAACAAAATACAGCGACCTTTTGAAATTGCACTGAGTTTGCATGTCGGTTGTTGGTTGAGCGGAGTGCATGTCAGCCAGGGTTGTCGGGCCAGGGCGCACGGGAGCACGCCGCACGGACTCCGCGTGTCGTTCGTCCGCGGCACAGCCCGCCAGTCCGACGTCGACCAGCGCGCCCGCCGCCCGCCGCGCCCGACGCGCTCGCTCGCGCGCTACCCATCCATGGACTACGATCGACCAAGCGAACTCACACTTTATTTTATAATCACCTCCTTAGCACCCTCCGAAACCCTCACCACAACCATCGAACGAATCCTACGAGCTTAATATGACAATGAAAAGTCACTTGCGAGAACTTTTGTCGACTTTCCAAAACTCTTAGTGATCGTCATTGCCCGCTAGAAAAACCCGCTTCAAAGTTGTTTTATTATTCAAAAATGCTTCTCAGAGTAAAATTATATCGGAACCTATTTATACACAAGAAACGACTGAAATTTTCTGATTGCAACCTTTGAAAAGTTTACACACGGTTTATGAACTATTTACACTGTTTTACAAATAGTTTTGGACATTACTTTTATCCTTCGTAAAACTACCCCTAGAACAATAAGCAACTATGACCAAAGACATTAAATAAACATAAGTTTAGTGTGTGTTTTAAATCTTTAATTAGAAGTGTTGAAAGACAAACTATTCAGTGTGTTATCAATAGATTAGTAGAACTGTAAGATTATATAGTGGGTGTGTTAGTGTACTTTTAAAATAATTTCATCGTATCCTACGGTTACTCATAACTAAATTGGTAAGTACTTTGTAATACTATAATAATGTAAGTCTTTAGTAGTAGAAGCGAAAGTTCAGGCAGATAGTTATCCGAGTTCACTCTACAAAAGAAACTTTTAATTACAGCGCATTGTTCATGTAAAAATTAGCGTAACGATAGTGTTACAGCACATACCTCTCGGAAGTTAAAATACAATTGTATCTTAAAATAAAATTGTTTTCGGGCGAGTGCCAGTACTTCAATGCTATTTTTTTAATAATGAGGACACATTCAAACTCTTTAAACTCGAAGAGAAACCAGGTCATACATATTTATTCAAAATGTGGTTTTGACAACATTTTTGAGTAGTCGTTCAAATTATTATGTGTTGTAACCGAGCGTGGTACATAACACGCAAGTAGGTGTTTTATATAGTCGTCGTAATACCTATCTAGTCGCCTTGTGCCAAGTCCAATGACATCGTGGGATATTTATAAAATAATTTTATAATGCCAAACGCCTTCTGTGGCTTTAAAAGACTAAGCGGTGTGTTAATTTACGTGAATTATGTATTTATTTTTTTACACAAATAAATGCATTAAGAAAATTTATTTCAAACTATGTGTTTAAGTTCTTTGAAATAAATTGAAAACATTAAAATTTGTTTCAAATGCATGAATAGAGGCTTAGATCTCTTTATATTATACACTAGCTTTTGCCCGCGACTTCGTTCGCGTGGAATAGTGACTTCCGGCAAATTTTTGGTTTTAACCACATAGTTCCCGATCTCGCGGGATCTCTTCAAAAATGAGATGTGGAAGATATTCCAGGGAACTCTTCAAAAATCAACATAATGAGCTCTGCGTTTGAATTTAATAGATGTATACTCACTTAGGGCATTGAAAAAATAGTTTAAAAACGGACTTAAACTAACTTAAAACTAAAGAAAGCTACGAATTACGAATTTATAACAATTAAAAAAGAAACTATATTACAACCTATCCTCTATGCTATAATAACCAAGCTTAAACTAAATAATTTAAAAGAAACGACTTAAATCTAATCTAATTAAAAAAAAATTAGACTTACAATTTTATTTAAAAAACTAACTACAGTAACTACTAATAATCGATATCAAACTAAACCTACGTTAAATAGTTTAACCAAAAAACCAGGAAAACCCAACAAATAAACTTATTAATTGACAAATACAACGAAACCAATTTAGAATATACGAAACAGCAGGACCACTACAGACAAATAATCATACGACTGATAATACACTTTTTCTACGATAGTACCGAAGCGCTCGGCCGATACCCAACCAAATGAATGTAACGAAACCATAGCGCGATCTATTTCGATCTATCGAGGATAAAGACAACTTGGATTATTTATTTATACTCCGTTCGGGCATTTTCTTTGTACTAAAAGTTTAATTATATTGATATTATTTTTTTATACCTTTTTACTATTTATTTACTTTTTTTCGATGAATTAAAACAATAACATGAACCGAAGTCGTGTAACGATCGACATAGAATTATTTATAAATAATTTATTTCTTATTTTTATTTTTTGATTTTTGAAATAAAAATATATCTATGTCCTTTCTAAGGTTCTAAACTATATCTGTACCAAATTTCAACCAAATCCGTCAAATAGTTGCGGAGATTAATGGTATAAGCATAGAATGTTCGACGTGATTCTTTAATTTGACATAACTTTTTTATTTATGAACCGATTGACATGAAACAAACACTAAATGTAAATTTAAGCATCCCACAATATATTCGTGAAAACCGCATCCAACTCGGATCAGCCGTTTCTGAGATTAGCGCGCACAGACGAACAGACAAACAGACAAACAGACAAACAGACAAACAGACAAACAGACAAACAGACAAAAAAAAGTTAATTACATTTTTGGGTTCGACATCGACATAACAATAACCCCTGCTATTTTTTTTATTTTTATTTTCAATGTACAGACAGCACTTTTCTACGATTTTATTATATGTATAGATTTCATATCCATTAAGAAGATTAAATATGCTATTTCAATCGACAGTAAAAGCTGTATGCTACGTATATAAAATTCGCAAAACCAATGACTTGAGCCATTTTATAAATAAGTTCACGACAAAGCCCGTTCTGACAACAATAGACAAACAGTCAGTTAGATTACAACGAACATTAGTTCGTATACTTTATGGGCATTCAAATTAAATGTCGCGTGGCGTTGCCTTGACAATAGTTTTATTTTAGCAAAACCATAACTTACCTACCTGAACTGTTTATTAGGCCTTCGTGACATTTATAGACTGTTAAAATTGTTGCGAAATTGATTCGGATACAAATTAACGTACCTACGTCGAGATAATGTATGTATATCACTCACTCTTAAGACAGTTAGAAAGTATAACCTACTCTTTTTGCAATATATCTCAAAACAACAGACAGAAGCACGCTTCTTTGATGGAATAGTTTTTTAAACGTTGCCTCACACTTACATAATTATAATTACATATGCACATAACACCCAGACTCGAAACAACAATTTGTGGATCACACAAAGAGTTGCTGTGTGCGGGAATCGAGCCTGCTACAGGTTACGCGGCAACCACCACACAAACCGTGCAGTCGATTTTCTAAAATAACTAAAATAATCCCTGTTTCTTTCTAAAAAACCAAGCATCTATTATTCGTAGTGCTTATCTTTATGTGAACTTTGCATAGGTATAATGATATAATATCTACCTACTAAGTTCAAAACTGCTCCAAAAATTAACTATTTTCATTCACATTTACCTCTGTAACTTGTTAAGATTACTTACCTAAGCTACAACACTACTTCCTATAAATAAGAACACGTTTTCATGTTTGAAACTTTATTCATTACAAGAAGTAATTAAATAGGGAAATGAAAATTTTACTTACACGCCATCTTTGTTTTGTTTCCAGTAAAGTCATTAAAACATATTATGAATAGTTACGAGAGAGAACGTTACAACTTCTTACAATGATAACGTTACGACTTCTAAGCTGAAATAGACCATTCCGGACATAGTTGCTATTAAAATAGAGATAATTGTTTAAAGTTATATATGCGTTGGTACATGCTTATACAGACCTAAGTCATTCTTTAAATACAAAATGTCACGTTTTACATGAAGAAAGAAGAATATCGAACTTTAAGGCTGCCTGAGGTAGCGTAGCGGAAAAACGGAGAAATATTAACCAATAGGATTGCACAAAATCTCCACTCCTCTTTACTGGACAGATCTTATTGGTTAATATTTGTCCGTTTCTCCGCTCTGCTACCTCGCTCCGCTCCTGTGGACAGGCAGCCTAATATTCACATGTTATCTTCCTCTCACATTAAACAATTTAACGAACAGGTACTAAAAGTTCTATTATATTGTTAATTAAAATGTAATTAACTGTTTATAGAAAACTTTCATAGTTACTTAGTACTTACTTACAACTTATGCATAGTTAAAGAAGGGGGAAACAATCTAAGTTTCATAACTATTAAAGGCTTAAAACTAAATGCCGTACTCGTAAACACTTAATGATTACCTACTAACTATTAAGTACCTATAAATATTCCTTAGTAACGATTTAGTTCCGAAAACCATTTCTAAGGATCGGGTCAAGTAACCATTAAATTACTCTCAGTTAGAGAATAAATAAGTAATTACTATTTAATATACAAACGTAGTATTTAGTTCTTGGGTATAAAATAAACGTTACAATTTTCATAGCCGTCTGTACATGTTAAATGAGAAATTGAAATGTCACCGAACCGAGTAATGAGGATCATTAAATGGTAAGACGTACTTTTTACGGTTGACAAATGCAAATATAATTTGTCGTGTTTATTACTATGTCTTAATATTCAATCTTGATTATTTCAGTTTACATTATCGATTTAATAATGATTGTAATACGTAGTAGGGAAATTTTTAATTAAGCAAGAGCAGCATAGCAAGCTGTATCTTGCTAACGTAACTCTTCGAGGAACGTGCTCGGTTAGTTTCAAGACACAACAGAGCTCATAATGAGCACGCGAGGCTACCGACTACGTGGCGATCGCAATCGTCATAAGACTTAGCAACCATCTTGGAAAAACACGTCAGAAAATCATATTGTCTAATTAATCATTAATTTGATTAAGGAATGTTTTCAAAATATTAATGGTTTGTTTATTTTAACACGAACCGAGTTAAAAATTGTAGAAAAACATAATGTTCCAATTAGACGTTCTCAGATAGCGAGCGAGTAATGAGCCCCATTTCTTTTCCTAACCTTCACATTGTTTGAAAAAGGACAATTTCCATGGGCCAACAAAAATGAGAAACATTCTGTTGACAATGCTTGGCCGAATAACACAGAATTGTTTATTAATGTCGTTTGTAAGGGTACAACTCGGGAAAAACATACAAAAATTAAAAGATATGAAAAGTAATTTGACTTTAAATTTATTTTCTGATTGTTTTCTTTGAGAATTTTATCTTGAAAGATTGCTTCTCACCTTGATTGATAGTGCTATTAGTTCTTTATATGCCAAAAACACAATTTAGTTCATAAATCTTTATCTTTACACCTACGGTTATTTCATTTTTCATTATTTTTTGGTAAATCATATTAAGCATTGATTTTTTTTACAAGGTACCGGTCTCCAAATAAATTATGTCTTTGAAAATGTATTGGAATAAATGGATTTCTTAGATACGCATATTTTTATTAAAATTACAAATGAGTGTCAAAGAATTTTGTTTACTCTTACATAAAACAAAATAGAAGGTCAATGTAAAAAAAAACAATTTTCAATATTCTAAAAGCTTAAATGACATATACCATACCTAACATAATGATAACATAATGTATGTATCTGAATCAATTTATAGAAAAGCATTTAAGGTAAGTGACATTTTGTAGCCCATTTATGGAATTTTATGTCCAAGTTACGAAGTTTAATAACTTGTCTTTTTGCGAGAGAAAATATTGGCGTGTTTAAATATACATCCTCGCTTCCCATGGGGGTCGTAAAATGATACGCGTAATTACAATTTTGATAAAAGCTGTTTTATATGAAAATATTGCGACATCGAGGTAACAATAATCCTAAGTACACATCTTCATATGTTTCAGAATGCAAAACCAATACCTTTTAGTTATGCGGATCTTGGCAGGGGGCCCATCAGCTATTTAAAGCGCTGTCACATCTAGTAGTATCCTAAATAAACACACAATCAAACTATCATTGTGCGGCTGCGGTATCTTATCTTGCAATATAAGCGTCGATCGATATATTTGAACTCATTCCAGGAATATCCAGAATATAAGTTTCTGTGGGACAGCTCTGTCCCATATTTCGATCTGTGAACGGACGGATTCCTACTACGGTTGAATTTAGCCGGTTCAAAAGTTATTTTTGAATTGAACCGGCTTTTGGATTAGCCGTCTAGACTGCTATTTTTGCTATGAGTCTGTGTAGTTTTCATCAGAACTAAAAATGGAAGAGAAACAACTGTCACTTAGTAGTTCGGAACTGTGAAGTTGCAAAGTATATTGGGTCAGTACATTATTTTTGTATAGGGATCGAACGCTAGTAGAGTTTCCCGAATCATTTGAAAGGAATCATTGTAAGTCCGCGGCTTTCTCCCCTTTTGTATCATAAAGATAAAATGGTTCCTTAAGAATATGATAAGATCAGGCAGCTCTTCTAACTTTAATCAGAAAGTCGTTATATCGAACACAACAATCCTTAAGAGACGTTGCTACGTTCAAAATGATAAGGGTAAAGTATGCGTCTTCATATGGGGTCGGTACCTGAATTTCGACATATTGTAACAATTATTTGGAGATTTTCTAATTACGTTTTACAAATAATAAATAAAAGTGATACATCCTATTCTTTGATAATTTTACTATAATATAATTAATTGTCACTATATTATTATGTAAATAAAAATGAAAATATGATTAAAATTATATTTTTTTGAACTTATGACTACAAAATTACCTTTATCTTTATATTCAGTACCAGCCAATCTATACATATAATAAAATCGTAGAAAAGTGCTGTCTGTACATTGAAAATAAAAATAAAAAAAATAGCAGGGGTTATTGTTATGTCGATGTCGAACCCAAAAATGTAATTAACTTTTTTTTTGTCTGTTTGTCTGTTTGTCTGTTTGTCTGTTTGTCTGTTTGTCTGTTTGTCTGTTTGTCTGTTCGTCTGTGCGCGCTAATCTCAGAAACGGCTGATCCGAGTTGGATGCGGTTTTCACGAATATATTGTGGGATGCTTAAATTTACATTTAGTGTTTGTTTCATGTCAATCGGTTCATAAATAAAAAAGTTATGTCAAATTAAAGAATCACGTCGAACATTCTATGCTTATACCATTAATCTCCGCAACTATTTGACGGATTTGGTTGAAATTTGGTGCAGATATAGTTTAGAACCTTAGAAAGGACATAGATATATTTTTATTTCAAAAATCAAAAAATAAAATAAAAATAAAATAAAATAAAATAAAAATAAAATAAAAATAAAATAAAATATAAATAAAATAAAAATAAAATAAAATAAAATAAAAATAAAATAAAAATAAAAATAAAAATAAAAATAAAATAAAAATAAAAATAAAATAAAATAAAATAAAATAAAAATAAAATATAAAAATAAAATAAAAATAAAAATAAAATAAAAATAAAATAAAAATAAAAAAAAAATAAAATGAAAATAAAATAAAAATAAAATAAAAATAAAATAAAAATAAAATAAAAATAAAATAAAAATAAAAATAAAAATAAAATAAAAATAAAATAAAAATAAAATAAAAATAAAAATAAAAATAAAAATAAAAATAAAAATAAAAATAAAATTAAAATAAAATTAAAATAAAATTAAAATAAAATTAAAATAAAATTAAAATAAAATTAAAATAAAAATAAACGAAAAAATAAAAACAAAATAAAAATAAAAATAAAATAAAAATAAAATAAAAATAAAAAAAAAATAAAAATAAAATAAAAATAAAATAAAAATAAAAAAAAATAAAATAAAAAATAAATTTATTCCGGACATACAGCGCCATCTATTGTTCAATTTCGTACTTATAGTACGGAATTGAACAATGTCGGGCTGTTCCTATACTCCGTAGATAGATGGCGTTGATCGCGCAATGGTGTAATTACAATTGTTCAGTTCATGTTATTGTTTTAATTCATTGGAAATTTGTTTTTACAAAATAGTAAAAAGCAATGAAAAATATAACATAATACAACTTTTAGTACAAAGAAAACGCTCTAACGGAGTATAGATAGTTCTATGTCGATCGTTACACGACTTCGGTTCATGTTATTGTTTTAATTCATCGAAAAAAGTTAACAAATAGTAAAAAGGTATGAAAAAAATTATATCAATATAATTAAACTTTTAGTACAAAGAAAATGCCCGAACGGAGTATAAATAAATAATCCAAGTTGTCTTTATCCTCGATAGATGGCGTTGGGATCCAAAGATTGCGCTATGGTTTTGTTACAATTATTTGGTTGGGTATCGGCCGAGCGCTTCGGTACTATTGTATAGAAAATGTGTATTATCAGTCGTATGATTATTTGTCTGTAGTGGTCCTGCTGTTTCGTATATTCTAAATTGGTTTCGTTGTATTTGTCAATTAATAAGTTTATTTGTTGGGTTTTCCTGGTTTTCTGGTTAAACTTTTTAACGTAGGTTTAGTTTGATATCGATTATTAGTAGTTACTGTAGTTAGTTTTTTTAATAAAATTGTAAGTCTAATTTATAAATAAATTAGATTAGATTTAAGTCGTTTCTTTTAAATTATTTAGTTTAAGCTTGGTTATTATAGCATAAAGGATAGGTTCTAATATAATTTCTTTTTTAATTGTTATAAATTCGTAATTCGTAGCTTTCTTTAGTTTTAAGTTAGTTTTCATCTTAAGTTCGGAAAGATTATAATATTTCTTTAGTTAAAGTCCGTTTTTAAACTATTTTTTCAATGCCCTAAGTGAGTATACATCTATTAAAATCAAACGCAGAGCTCATTATGTTGATTTTTGAAGAGTTCCCTGGAATATCTTCCACATCTCATTTTTGAAAAGATCCCGCGAGATCGGGATCTCATCATCATCATCATCATCATCATCATCATCAGCCTATAGCTATGGGAACTATGTGGTTAAAACCAAAAATTTGCCGGAAGTCACTATTCCACGCGAACGAAGTCGCGGGCAAAAGCTAGTATTGTAATAAAAAGAATTAATCGTTCCACTTAAAAGACCTAACAAATTAAAAACTAATAGTTATACTTTATTACCTACCGTGTAGAGTAGGGTGTGGCTTGCGGTCACCACAAGTGCGGTTAGTGGTCTTTTCTCACTTATTAAAATAAACCAGTTTCAATCTGCGGCCAGAGTAGTTATAAGATTTTATATATTCTTCACAAAATGAAAAAGAGCTGTAAGAAAAATCGTGAAGTTTTTGCTTCATTTCGCAGTACGAAATAAGATTTGTTTGCATTAAACGCGAACCCAGCGTTAAAACTAGATTTTTAACAGAATATTGTCTGAATAAAAATATGGTTTATTTCTTTGCTTCATTTGATATTCAAATTATTTTTCGATTCTATATTTATTGAACCTACATTGTTTCTAGAACTGTTAGTTAAATATAACAATTCTTTGTTATCTAAAAAAAGGTAAAATTTTGCTACAAAAAACATTACTGCATTTTTTATAATACTAGTTCAGATAAAATAACATACGAAACAGAACATAAAATAATGGAAATTTTACAACAGAAATAAGACTGAATTTATATCTGTGAAATATAAATTATACACGGTATTATTAATTAGTACTCTCAATATGAAATACGGGAAAATGTATTTTGCAGAAGAATATGTTGTATTGAATAAAACACATAATAGTTGAAATAGCTTTCATTTTGAGATTCTCCGAATTGATTAATTAGCTTTTCATGTTACCTGTACCTTTACTAAGAAATGAAATTAATATCAATATAAACAACTATCTTATAATTAAGGCATTGCAACGACCTTCAACTATTGAAATAAAGAAAACGGCTTTACAAAAGAAGTCAAACGTACTCATTGATAAGAGTCCCGGTGTGATCTGAAACTAGTAGAAGCTTTTCTCGAAAAGTAGGTATTTCTCACGATACTTATTACAGAAAAATCATTAAATAATAACATTACAAATAATTCCCAACTGACTGACCAATTGCATTGCCATACTTAACAAGTTAAATCAATCGTTTGAAAAGGTAGACAACGCCAGGTGGCGCCACTTACGGTATATTCTCAGCGCTCTCAACGTTAGATTGCATTATTAACGAGTAGGATTTGTCTTTGTTTCTCCAGACGACTTTAAAGTTGGTCGTAAGGCAACTTTGTGCCTTTCATGTAGGTCACAAACCATCCTTGTAGGTATAACTACATATAGGTCACCATGATGTCAGACAATAGAAAATTCAATTTTATGGCCGCTAATATTAAAGTTCTAAATTCAATGCACTATTATCATGAGAATGAATTTTATTAATTCATCATTCATTTCAAGTTTGATGTAGGTAAAATTGAATTTGGTACGTTGAAATGTTTTATCTCCCTATGAAAAGCTTTTCATGAAAATACTAATTAAAATGAGAAAATCTTATGAATTCAAATTTAATAACGTTGATACGAGTATTACATTATACTGTGTAATAGTGATACCCAAATTACTATTGGATATTGTTGCAAGTGCCATGATCATTTAACTCAGTTCTAATAATAATAAACATGATACTCTCTCGTATAAGTTCATAATAGTGTTAGTCCATTCAGTTTATAAACTTATACTAGCTCCTTCCACGCGGTTTCACCCGCTCTGTTTTACTTCGTATTAGATCATAGCGTGAAAGCGTGATGTTTTATAGCTTTTTAGATAAATACACTATCTAACACAAAAATAATTATTCAAATCGGATCAGTAGTTCCGAAGATCAGCGCGTTCAAACAAACAAACGCAGTTTTATATATTAGTATAGATTTCTAGTTTTAATATATCTGGTTAAAAATTTAAAAGATACCGACATCTAGAATTCTACTTTAGGAAGTGTAACACAAACCGACCCACAGGTAACTGATATCTTTTCTTTGAAACAGTTATGAAATGTAACTCTGAAAGTTTTGTCTCAACTTTACAGGTGTCTTAAAACTTTTATGTAACGTTCGCTGTAGAAAATTGAATAGAAAATATACAAGTAGAGTTTTGTGTGGATACTAAGAACTATTTGTGACTAAGTATCCACATCCATATTATTTATGACTAACAATTTTATATTTGAAGTCTAAATTTGAGCCTCGTCATTCTTTAATTTAGAGGGTTGGTTGTTAGTTTTAGCAATAGTTTATTTACTCTTTTCTTAACTGAGTGTATTTACTTTATAACTATTATATTACTATTATAACTTTATTAGCTTCTGCCAGCGGCTTCGCCGTAAAAATTATCCTATCACCCAAGACAATTAGAATCCTATAATACATATGGTATACACCAAAATGCGTTTAGTAGTTTCAGCGCCATTGACGGACAAAAATCCAAACAAACTTTCACATTTACAAAATTAGTGTGATAATAGATCAATTCAAAAGTTCACAATCCAGATAAAAATAAGTCCATGTCTAAAATTCGACCAACCTTTATGAAATGTTTGTTACAGTCTGAATTGCGATAGCTGGCCGTGTCTAAACGTAATTACCTGTCTGTTCCCTAAATTGTTTACCTAATCGTCGAAACTAAACACCGATAATGCGTTATGTCAATAGCAAATGGCTACCGATTTTCTTCGAGGTATTAACGTGGGCTTAACGCAGATATTAGGTAGGTATCCATTTATTATTTAACAGAAGAAAGCTATGATTGATTGGTAAATCGATTACAGTACTTAGGAATAAATAGGATTGTGTTGTGTAGGTATGCTAGATGCTCACGATATCCTAATACCTATTCAACATGAAAAAAACTATTCTTTTTCGATTAAGTGCTCTTACTTATAAATTTAAATTGGTTCTCTCCGTATAGGTATATACATACTTACATCAATTAAAACGCACGATAGAATAGGTAAGTTTATATTCGATTTCCAGAGTATTTTATGTATACTTACGTACATTCATGCGTCTGTCCAGATAAATATTTGCATAGTTTTACATGAAAGATTTCGGTTTGAAAGCCGACTAACAGCAGCAAAACACAGTTAATTAACTATCATAATACAGTATTCAAGAGCATATTCCCCTCTTTATAACAGATGCGACTAATATATCTGTCGCATCAACACTCAAGCCATGTCGACTTGTCTCATAATAAATTTCCGCGTACATCTTAAAATGTTACAAACACGTGAAGTGCATCATGTGAGCTCATAATATTTCGACTAATGAGACTTACAACACGAGGCTTGTGTTACAAAATAAATGTACGGAAACTGTTTACTCGAATCTCCTTCTATGGAAGCGCAGTAAAGTGTAATTACTTCATTTTGAAATTGTACCTTAATGTTGTGCATTATGTTTGTGTTATTATTCCTTTATAGTTTTTACGAAGTACGAAGTATTTTTAAGTAACCAGAAGTATTTACTTGTGTCAATATTTTGTGTACATTTGAGTTTACAACCCTTTTTTTGAAAAAAAAAGTTATCAAGATAAAGCTGATAGCAAAAATACAAAAAATAAATAGTTTTTCTTTTGATCTAAATCATGGCAATCAAGGTAACCACATAATAAACAAATAATACATTGTATTCTCTAATCAAAATGGTGTTACTTCGACAGTTAATAGAATACTAATCGATGCCTATCCGATTACGTACCTCCATTCGATTAAGTAGAGTCACGAAATGTCTACCCAGGTAGTGATTACAATAGAATTAGTTAGCTTGAAAAGTTACATGTTGATAAATTGATTGACTTGACTACGTGTCCACTCGTTGACACAAGTGCTAATTATTTCAGGCCAGTCCGACCACAATATTGTGGTTTATGGTTGTATACAAATGACGCTATAAAAGTTGATACAAAATCAATTTGGCGTGGTTGCGACAACCCTACAGTGTTTTTGGGTCATAAATCAGTAATTAGCATCACTAAAAGTTAGGGTTGTTAAGAAAATATCGTAATTACTGCTATGTTCTTCACGTAAGCATGCACACAATAGTCTTATTGATGTTACAAGTTTTGAGGTCTGTCCAATAATTTAATCTTAAAACTGCAACAAACATAGGTACACCAGTAATGAAATACCTACCGTACCTCATTAAATTCTAAAAGTAAACAAAAATCTACCGAAAAACCGATATTTTTGGCTTTAAAGGTACGCATTGTAAGCAATCACAAAACAGAGATTAATCTTCAAAAATATCTGTTCCAAAGCAAATGTTGATATTTGGAAATCAGAAAGCACCCTCATCCTGCGATCATTCATGACAGTTTCTTTTATGACACACCTTTCTCCCTAACCACAGGGTAAGACGCCTTGTACCTGCCACCCCATACATGCATATTACCGCAGGCGAATTGTCGAAAGCTTTTCTGTTGATGACTCGTAAGATGAACGTAGTATACATCTATATAGTAGATACTTCTGTATACATATATATGTTTCATAAATCGTAAAAAGTTTTCCATTTTCCTTGAGAACATACTTCTTAAGTAATTTTTGACCCAGGTGTCTGATGACGTCTCTTTATCTTGCATCTTCGTAATAAAAACGCCTTTAGATCATAAAAGAGGTTATGTATTTGCATACAAATGATATGTATGTTACGGTAAGAGTGAATAATTGAAAATTATTAATAATTATCTACTATTATTAATAATTACCGAAACTCGAGGTAAAAGTGATAAATTAATCACATTTGTCGATTATTATTAATAATTTTACCCCAGTGGTGATAAATGTAATAAGTGGCCAAGATGTTATTTTTATTTCAATTTAAACGGCAATATATTTTACTTGCACAACAAATAATTGTTAAATTCTATGATAATACTTTTAAAATTTTAAATTGATGCATTTATAGGTGCTACAGAAGATTTACAGGCAAACCAAATATGATTGTTGATTATTGCTTTTAGGATTCGTGTTGATTTTGTTAATGAAACAATAATTGTTCCGTGTCCTCCGGGCGGTCCTCGCAGTGATGACACCTGTGCTTTTCCTCCCGCCCAATCAGAAACAGGAACCTACCCAAACTCCCATGTCCGGTAAGCAACTGCGTCAGGCGGTGAGGACGCCGTGGCGTCTCTCTAGCCACTCCTCAAACAGGGGACTTACCGCTGCAACGACAGCGAGCCCAGATAAATGTAGAAGGGCACTATTTAATATTCTAGTTCAGAATATGTGAATTTGTTGTCCTTTCGGTTTAAAGCAAGTACAAGTAACCTTGTTTGTGTGATCTCTAATTAATATAATCGTAAGACGGTGTTTAATATTATAAATAAATACATGCTGGTCAAAAAACATAGGGTTAATATTTATTTTATTACTTTCACCAATATGTGTCGTGAATTATTAATAATCACTACTAAAAGTAATAAATTTCGATCGATTATTCACATTTACCAAAACATGTGGTTATTATTATTAATAATTTTGTAAAATTATTAATAATTTTCAATTAATCACATTTACCGTAACATGTATATTCTTTAAACATCTGAGTGAGTAATTTAAAGTAGGTCGTGAGCTTGAACTGTCATTACGATTTTAATATATTCTGAATTACAATCTCTTTCATGAAGTACTTATTATTATTATTTAAAGTGATACAAAATGGCATTGATCCCAGACTTGTGAGTATAACCACCGTACTCAGAGTCATTTAACGGTAACTTAACACAGTCCATAGCAATTGTTTTCGATACAAAATCATTATAAAGGAATCGTTTAAGTAATTATTAAATGTCAATGTGTAAGTACTTGAAGCAAATCTAACTACCTATATACACGCAATAGTAAGAATGAGAATGTATAAGAACTATGCTTACCTCATGTTATAAACATGATCATAACACCAGCATAATGCGTATCTCGCACCTAATATCTGCTATCACTAATCCGTAGCTATAACAGTACCTATATAACATCATATGTTTTGGTATTCCGTGCGAGGAACTATTATTGTGTATTATGAATACCTAGCGCTGTAATACATATAGGTATTATTATGTATGCAGTACTTACTATTTGCGTATCAATGATATTAGTTTGCGTTAAGATGTATATTGCAATATTGTTATTGGGTTAAGATTATGTTTTGGCCGATGTAATTCGTAATGGACTTTATAAAATATTAAAGCACTTAATGTTTCTATGTGCCTATATTCTTAAATTACTGCTATATATTTTTGAAATATTTGTATGCTCATTAGTAAAAATATTTGTATAACTAATCGGTTTCTAAAAATGTTCGTTCGGTCTTTACGACTCTCATTAGTATTTCTAAATAACAGTCAAAGCCCTCAAAGTATTTTAATATTAGACTCATCAAATTGAAATAAACTATTTTTTAAATTGGTTTATTTGAGTCAAAAGACCTTAGAATCTTTGAACTTTTATTAAGTCTCTTTTGAAAATATTCGTACCTATTACTTGATGAAATACTATTTTCTTTTTACTTAACTCTTTATTTTCGTATTTCATGAGTAGATTAAATTCGTTCTCTTAAATTATTTTGCTCGACTTGTTAGCTAGATTATATGGTATTATCCCTGAACAGCGAACCCGCGCGCTAAAGATTGAAGACTAGGGCTTATTATAAAGGGTTTCAAGTTAAATTGATTTTGGATATTGAATCACGTAATAAATTAGAACGAGATTGTTCTCGATAATTTAGCTAGTAAATTCATTTATCTTACAGCGCAGATAAAAACGAACGGAAGATAGAAAATAGAACATTTATCTCTAAAATTCAGAGATAGTTTCTCTTAGTTTTTATGAAGTTAACGTCAGTCCGGAAGACAGACAATCATCTGGCGCTTGAAGATTTTAAAGGTCGTGGCTTGAGGAAACCGCTGAGCGGCCAACTAAACGTCACGAACAGCTGAGCGTCAAGCCCCGGGTGCAGGTGGGCCGCCACTCTTATATTTAGCCAGTGAGTCGTTCTGCGTTCATTGTCACCAACTCGAGCCAAGGCCCGACTACGAATTGTTGGCCCACCCGCCACACCACACATTAACATTACATAATTTTGCCAATTATTATCGCTATAATTATTATGCCATTTTTTATATACCAACCGTTCTATAGCTTTCGACAAGATAATAATCTTGTGATTTACATTCGTAAAACATTATATTTCACCCTATTTTTACTGTCAAATTCTATTTCTGTTCACTACCGTTATGTTCTGTTGCCGGTCATAAAACAATCAATAGCACACGCAACACGTACCTATGCAATAAAATTTATTTATTGCAATAGATATGCCATTGAAATAAACACCTATGAGCTAGAAAATTTATGAATGGCGATAAAAAATTTAATTAATGCCAACACAATAATGAAAGAGTCTGGATGAATCGATGCTATATACTAAATGGGATATTGTGCCCAATTAATTTAATTACGAAAGCTTTTAAAGACCGTTTTACAAGTTACAGTTTGGTAATGGAGACCGTAAATAATACGGCAAATTTTAACTCAGCTCTAGGATGAAATGTAGAGATATTATTATGTCTTGAGTAAAGTGTAAAAATAACCAGTGTGCTCATCTTTTTGTACTTCTCAATGTCTATAATTATCTGTCTGAGTAAACATACCTATATTTATCGAACTTTTGTTGGTCGTGAGATAATTATTTTCAACCTACTTTCACGATAGGCTCGGTGTATCATGTCGTGCGCAAGGCAATTTAGTTAATACGAAAAAAATATAAGAAAGGACATAAGTAGGTACGTGTAATGTAAATTTGCTGACAGGCAACAAGCGTGTCTCATTTACATGATAGACTTAAGTAACATTGAACACCCTCGCAAACTTTGTTAGGAAACAATAGAAGATCGATTACAAGAGAAAAATGCGAACGTGATCAATGATGAAAGTTTAAATGCTAATCTTGTAAATACGCTTTCAGATAATACATGTTTATAGATATACCAACCTAAAAAAACTATATTAGTCCTTTTCCAGGAATTAATCAATTGCATACCAATAGGTAAAGCAACACGAATAACATATTTTGTCAGTGCGATATCCATATAGAAAGATGTGGTTGCTATAAATTAGACCCATGATATTGAACATAAAAATGTAGTTGTTACTCTAGATTATTACTTAGTGCAATGCTTAAATGGAAGGTCCAAAATTAAATACTTTTCAAGAATTTCCACCCTCAAAAACAGTTGTCTGCAATTTTCCTGCGAATAATAATAACGATGAATGTCAAACATTCACACAGCCGCAACAACGTAATCTTTACGGTTTGGGCGGTACTAACTGAAGTATAAACAGTTTGAAATCGCCTGTGAGTTTGTTTACAATCTCGACGATCATAAATCGATCATCAATACTTCTTGGCACTATCGGCTGCCACTAGACATCATTATTTGGCTAGTTAATGCTCAATTATTGCATCTCGCTTCCGACTTGAACACTTGGTCCATTGTCTTGAAATATTTACTGCCTAATTTAATTGAGTTTGAGAGAATTAGTTATATTATCTAGCTCAGTAATAGGACGTGCAGTTCTTAAAATAAAATAATAAAGCTAACATTCAAATACTGTGTTAAACTTTGAACAGACACGGTATATATTGCTTAATCTAAGTCTGAGAGAGCCATGCTTTGGCACGAAACGGCCTCACAGAAAACTGACGTGGAACAACGTTTGTTGAGTGAGGTTACCGGAGGCTAAATTACCTCCCTTTCTTAATCTTCTCAATCCCCGTTTCCCCAACAACCCTTAAATTCCTAAACCATGTCCATGGATGGCGTCGATTGCTTACCATCAGGTGATTTTACCATAAAAAATATGCCCATTCAATTTTTTTCGCGTATTACTGAACCTATAATTTTATCTTTTGTATAAAACTAAACTAACTGTAATACAGTTCGAGAAAATGCGCTGAATCCATTCGAACTCGCTAAACCGCAAATGCACTGCGCTCCGCGTGGCAGCATCAATTCAATTAAGGGTAGACTAATATACAAGCTAAATCAATCAAAGTCGTCTCCGGTAAAAGGGGTTTAAATCACCGACCACCATCAACTTAAATGTCAGTGGGGTAAGCACTAGTTACTATGTTTCTAGTTCTATTACATACATATTCTTACTTACGGTATAGGTATTTTCTATATTTCGGGGATTATCCGTTTTCTGTGTATGCATAGTTTTAGTGCTTCTACCTCTATTACGAAATTAAGGTAAACTCAAGTAAATGCACTGATCTAAAGATCCCGGATCGATTCTAAAGTTTTATTATATAATTTTATAATAACAATTCATGCATTAACAAAATACGGTGAAGTGTTTACACATTAATAGAATGGGACCTATTTATACATAGGTATAGGTAGAGGGGAGTGCGGTGGCCCCAACAATCGATCATTACAGTGCGCAATTACATAGTCACCCGTAAATAAAGTAGTTTGTGCAAACAATGCAACCAATCAACGTAATTAAATACGTTTTGGTAGCATAGAATTATTTATAAACATTCGTATTGAAATTCAATTGTTGAATGGACAAATCATAAAATGAAAATGTAAATAATACCTAGAGTATTATTTAAAATAGGTATGACATTGAAGTAGTCAAATAATATTAAAAGACTACGATGGGACTGACATGTCTTTGATAAAAAGATATACATTAAACAAATTAAAATGCGTATAGTTTGTCACCATGTACAAAGCAATTTGTATCACATGTAGTGTAGTATGTAATCAGCTTATTAGAAGAGTTTAACAAGATTACAATGGAGAGCTGTAGTTGACTGGACAGCTTGTATGTATTTATGTTCCTCCATTACTATTCGATGTGTATTGTCAGATCTAGGTAAATCATATTATTTGTGTACTAATTTATTAGAAAAATGCTTGTCCAATATTTTTAATTAATCTACTACTACATCATTTTCCAGTTCCCTGTTCTGTATTCACATCTGCATAGCGTCCATTTTTTTAACTTCATAGTACAAAGGAATGTCATATTAAATAATTCCCGAGACAATTTTAATCTACAAGTTTTAAAAAACATAAAAAATGGCAGGTGATATGGATAATATAATGCTTGGATTTTTTATAAAAAAGCGTCACATTTTAAATTAAAAAGCAATCTCTTCCTTAACGAGGAACAAGCGTGAATGGCTTTTTAAAACTTTTCTGCATTGTCTTTTTTACCATTATTGCATAAAATATGATACTTTCTTGAAATAAATAATTTGTAGAGTAATTTGCTGACATGATGTGACACTTTTTTGACTATTGACTTTGAAATAAGTTTTTATAAAAAACGTAAAAATAATTGCTGTAAAATATGCTGAGAAAAATATTATTTCCGTATAATAATATTTTATTATTATTTATAGTACTTACAGAATTTGTATAGTACTTTTAACAACACAAATCGTCACAATACATTTCACAACAACCGTCCGGTTGTTATAAAAATTGCTTTCAACTTGCAGCATTCTAGTACTCTAGTAATAACATGTCAACGTTACTTCACAAATATTTCTGTGTGAAGTGAAAAATGCAATACCTATTTCGTGAAGCTCAGCAAGAATAGAAGAGGATCTCGAAGACATCTCGTGATATGAGCGCATCTCCTCATGTCCTCATTTCGCGAGTAATATTATTAAATTTAGAGGGTATGTTTAAGTGTACCGCGGCACGCGATGCCCTCATTTTAAACCCATGTCCTCAGTTTAAGTGCCACTGTTTACACTTTTGGACACTTGTTTAGACTCCGCTAAATGTAAGGCGAATTTAGGCTTACACTTGTTATTTATGCGTTTTATTCGCGAACAAAGTTCCCCTTGTGTACGAAAATACTTTTGGAATCTCTGTTCTCCGTCGTGACTTTGAGATTTACATAATTGCTGCTTAAATAACAATTATGTGGATTAAAATTATTTTTGTAAATGCATTTCAGCAAACGCTTCTTTGGGTCATATTTGTTGATTTTATATTTCTTTTGTTGTTTGTTCCATAATGTTGCTTATGAATAGGAGCCCCTAGCGTGGCTTGAAACTAGTCGACTCCCTAGTAAACGTACATTAAAGGGTTACGTGAGAAAGCCGAATAACATAATAGTCAATTAGGGATGTCTCACGAAAAAAATAATACAAAATTTGTACTGTGCCTATACCAAACCTTTCGTGGTTATCATAGTGTTATAAAAATACATATGTATAAACACACAATAGAACATGATAACTTTCACCAACACAAAATAAATCATTGTCAACTTTCAACAGAGAGATTAACTTAAATACACTAGCTTTATTAATTTCATTCACAAAACAAAGTGAAACAATTTTGTTTGCGAGACCAATTAAAAACAAGTCTAATGCGTTTAGTGGCTGCAAGTCACAAAGTATAAAGTCGCTAATGTGCTGCCATCTGTCGGCAGGGCTACCAACTTTACGGTAGCTGTAAAAATATTTTATTGCCCAACATTTTCTCTTTTTATCGTGCTTTTAAAAGGAATGTGTATTCTTTATTCTATTTCTATTGTAATAGGTAAGTACTCTAGATTTCGAGATTGTGATTTTAAAATGTGGAGTTAAAACTTAGCATTTTTATAGAGTGTTTTTATTTTGGTTGTGGATTTTCAAATAAAAAGGAAATTGTATTCGAATAAAGAATTCAGGATTTTAATTGTCATGAGGAAAAACTGAGGTCTTTTACAGAACTCAAAAATAAATAACCGAACGAAATATCGTTTAAGTTCTAAGTAATGTAGAGAAAATATTTGTCCATATTTATTTTTACAATGAATACTCTCCGCTTACTCTTCACCGCTCCGCTCTTTTACACAGAATAAATGAATGCAAATATTACATAAAAGCCGTGCTTGCGTGTAAGTTGTACAAATAAAACATAATTTCCACCTGAAATTATGACGCTAATAAATCTGGCTAGAGTTACGGAATCTTTGTCAACACTACGTACTTTAGTATCTTCGTACGTATTTTGTAGGGGTGTTCTATTAGTCATGGGGTTTCATTTCACTTTTATATATATATATGTTTATAAACGTGAATGGTAAAAAAAAGGACTAGCTCACGTAGTTAACAGTCACCTAGACTCTCCAGTGACTGTGGTTACGATCAATGTATTACTGAGATAGATTCTTTAATCGAGTCTCTTGCAAAACTGTACATTTTAAACTACCAACACCTCAATATAACCTATGTTGTCTATTATTATTGTATTTAAATTAAGATTTTTACAACGAGTAAAAAACGTGTTATAACGAGTTCTTTACATGCGTAAACGTATTTTGTTACTTTCTCGGCCCGAAAACAAAAACGATCCAGGGACACGAGTTGCAAAACTCCGAGTCATGAAAAAAGGAAAATTGACATGTAAATATTTAAGATAGTTTGTCGACAAAACAATTGGTATCCACGTTTGTCTTACTCTTTTATTCAGAAAAAGGGGTAAAGTAAACCTTACGTGTCGAACACGCTGACCACCTTTTCCAAATATCTTATTAATGAGTGGTACGCGTGCTGTGGAATTATTAATTCGGGACCAACGGCCCGCCACCGACTCACGCCTGCCGTGTTCTAAGCCAACCGCGTTAAAATAATGTCCTTTACAAATTCACACATTTGACTCGAGTTTTAATGTATTCCGAGTACACCTTCAATTGAATTGGTTTTAGAAGTCTCAATAAGGTTTAGTTGTTCAAAGATGAACGGTCAATTGTTTTCCTATTCCCTTGTTTGGGGATCACCTAGTAAATAAAATGAAAAGTTCAATAACAACCTATCATAAAACTAAAGTCTAAAAAGATTTTCTTTATAGGCCACGAATATTTTTCTAAAGGTCTTTCACCCAGTAAACGAGGGACATAATTACCTATTCAACGCGCCTAAACCATTTAAAATAGTGTCTAAGTAACGTTTAACTTTGTTATTTTAGTAACTAGGTACTTACAATCTTCATGCTAGCTTTATAGACAGTAAATATTAAAAACGATGACATATTTCCCGGCGCGATTGGCAAGATTGACTTGTTGTTGGCACGTTTTTTCCTCATAAACATCAAAGTTCCCGATAAACATGTTACATATTCGGATGGAGACAGAGTCGGGACGTTAATGAAATTGCTCGCACATAAACGTATCCTGCACGTGGTAAGTCTAGCTATAAACGAGGCTTAGAAAACGTTATGGTGGTCATAATTGTGTGTGCCCTTCCATAATAATTTTCATACAGACAAACAGACTGCGGGTTTCCTTTGTGTCGCACGTTTTTATAACGCTGTTTCAAAGTAGTAATAACGCATTATTTCATAAAGATAAAAGGTAAGATTTTATTTAGTCTCTTACTGTGAGAATGAACCTACGCAGTAAATAATAATTCATTCAGATAAATATGAATTAGAGAGAAGAATTTTCAACTGTTCACTTTGATGTAACTATGTGCGAAGACATTTTACATTAATAATAACTTCCTTCCCACAAACAACAAAAAAACGTGTTAATGACACCGTTCAATGTTCGTATAAAATATATTTCTATTGATCAAATATTTTGCTGTGAAGATAACACGTGGAGGTGGATGGAAATATCAAATACATTAACAACTAATTTATGTGCCTTTGACTTTTTAAGAGCGGGTTTTCCGTTTTCACTTTATCACATTTTCTGCAAAATATCTAGATTCCCATAGCCCGATTCCTGGTTCCATATTCTATCCCTGTACCTAAATTTAAAAGCGTAGCTTAAAACAGCTATAGTTTGCCCTATCTATTAACTTCTTTCAAATTAGTTCGATAAAACGATAGACATAAAAATGTGCTGTGATGATGCATAACAATAAGGTTTTATACATTTTCTGCCAGCTTCTTTACCTTACGTTTCATTAAATTAATGACAAAAAGAAAAATAACTCTTATACCTAAAGTTCAACCTCAAATATAATAATACACATTTATATAAGAGCCTACTAAGCTAACTCCTTCCCATAACATATGTATACATATCTACTTAGAAAACAATTGGGTACAATTTACAAACGCTTTGATCCCTTTTTATTCCATTTCTTAGTAAACAAGAAAAGATGTATGTATTTATTATCAAATACACTCGTGCACTGGTCAAAGTGAATTCACTAGAAAAATGCTATCATCCCATCTGTCAAGTTCTCTGAAGAGTACCTATTGAGTTTCTCATCTCTTATTATAATTGTGATTCTACAAGAAATATGATTGAACATTATTGTCTCCAAATGTGATTCAATGCAATTGTTTATGAATATCAACTTATTTTCTTTAGTTTATAAAATTATTTGTATTATTTAAAGAAGTTAAGAGCCGTAAAACGTTGCTTCAATTATAAAATATGATGGATTTAATCTATTATATAAAAATAAGTCGAGTTTTCCTTCCTGACGCTATAACTCCAGAATGCACGAACCGATTTCCATGGTTTTGCATTCGTTGGAAAGGTCTCGGGCTCCGTCAGGTTTATAGCAAAGAAAATTCAGGAAAAAATCAAGAGAAAAGCAGGAAAACAGGGAAAATCATTGGTGGCGAAACGGAGTTCGCCGAGTTTGCTAGTACTCTATAATTAAAACTACACTCAAATAACTCATCCAAATATCCACCACTGTCGCCACTGAAATACTGACATCAATAAAATATGTTGATTAGCTAACAAGTTCATGACGTATAATGTATTCATAGATTCTGTTTTAAATGATTAATGAGACTCATGCGTAATGAGTAATCTAAACGTGAAATTGTACGTAGGTGTCGATGAATGTGATCTCTTCAGGTGAAGGGAAACCCTGCAACCGCACACCGCTAAGCCACAACCTCGAATGACTCTAGGCAAATATCATTGCCATGGCTATGAATTTTGGAACGAGATTCAAAATACTGACACTACTGAGTATAATTTCACAACTAAACATAATATCATTGCCACACTCATACAAAAATTAAAATAATAAACAGCGAAAGATCGATGTCAATTAACATTCGTATAATAAAAATGTGACAGATCGAATCACAGAATCGATTAACCACATTACTATGTAATTGATTGCGAAATTCTTAAAGTTAATAATATTAATGATTGTTATTTATTTTTAATGGAGATACGTTAATTTTATATAACTATTTAGAACGAATACCGAAGAAGTTTGTCTAATAGTTCTATGACGTAAATGAATCGAGGCACGTCATTTGTACAAACAATTAATTAATCGTTTAACTCGTATTTGCTGATACTTTCTCGATTATGTAGACAAATACTGTGTCTGGATTCTTAGAATCTTTAGCCGAGGTTCCGCTGGCACGGATAGATAATGAGTTGCCAAAATAGCAGGGAGATTGCGATGCGTGTGACGGTGTGACACACATTTTGTTACGCGGCCAAGAACGGTGTAAATGTCGGTCAAGTTTGATGCAAGTTTAATCGTCGGACCGTAAACATCGTGTATTATGAACATTTTATATGTGCCGTAATTGTACGTAAACTTTTGTTAATTAACTCACTGCCGCATTGTTCCTACTGTTTCCCAATGTTTTCACCATATTTTATGTTGTTATGTTATAATTTATAGTTTGTAACGAACAAATTGCCCAATAATTCCAATATTTTCTTGATAATAGTAGTTAACGTGATTGAAACCAGGAGAAACACGACTTTTATAAATGTATGTGATTCTAAATTACTACTGACCTGAAACACTTCAAAATACAACACAATTTTCAAGGTAATCTGCTGGTTACTTCTGCCACAAACGGGATCTTACATTAACGATATAACGACGTCTTATAAATCGGAACATCTACTTATCTATGAAATACGAACCGAGTTGAGGAAATGAGCCCGTATAGAGCTCGCGGACGATAGATTGCCAATTCCACTCCACCATTCCCATTCTTGAATACCCGTATAGACGCTAAATGTAGCTTCAACCATTCTCGAGGTTTATATACCACATCGTTTCCATGTATTGTATATGTCCAATATTTGGTTAGGAACATAAATAGAAGGTGAGTTTAAGAAGAGATAGCATGGTATCAAATACTTTAATATATTTTATAACAAAATAGTTGCAGACAGTTCAATAACTGTGTGCAATATGTATTCTAGATTAAGTACCGTACTATCATTGAAAGGAGTTATCCTATAGAAATATATTTTAATTGAGGATTTTATGAAATAATAGAAAAATTTAAGCAGGAAAATATAATTTCAATAAATATTTTGAAACTGAATACTTATATTATATACTGCATGCATGTATATGATAGCTTTAACAGGAATATACTTTACCGGCCCTACAGCCTAACATAAGCTACAACACCAACCGCATTATGCCAATGAGTTACCTTACAACAGCACTTAACGCTTGAATTACTCCACCTATTACTCTTCGCACATGACGTTCATAAATAAGGGTAATTTTTCAAATAGAGTTAACACACATTCATTAGGGTCGAAGGGTGCCAGTAGATGGCAAGTCTCATCGGTATTGCTGACCGCCATATAAATTTTCATTAGCGAAGCTCGCTGGGAATTCCTCCATTCGTAATAAACACACCGTACGTGGGCATATTTTTCCACTCTTAGGAATGTACCCCCTTGGGAATCTAAATTGAGGTAAGTTCAACATGAATGTTTCGTACTTGGATGCATTTATTTTCAAATGTATCTCGTGTTTCTTAGTAGCTGTGAATACTTAACTTCCCTTACTTTAACACAAAATTAAAAATATATTCTTCCAGCCATTTAGATTTTTTTTATGTGTTATATGTAGTTTTTTATGTATGTACTTTATAGTATACGGCGTAGATTCAGAGTATAAACAAAATTCTAAGAAGAGGGCCAATAGTGTAACGCTCAACTTGAAAGTGAAGATTGACTGCGTAGCGTCTTTTCGTAACTCGTAGTAAGTGCTACGGCGTAGCAGCTATCGGCCCCTTTAAGTTTCACCGTAACGTTAAGTAAAACATATTTATTACTTCTATTCTTCTTCATAATATTTTGATGAAGGATTTAATTATCATGCAGACTAAATAGAACTCAAGCTGCACCTAGATTCAGGTATGTCTAGTATTTAATATCACCCTTAATTAAAAGCAGGTTGAACAAAAAGTTTCATACAGTAAGTAATATAAATAGTTGAGTTTATCAAACTGTGAAACATGCACCTTAAATGAACGAAAATGAACTGAATTCCAGTATTATATTAAAACAATTCACTGTACATTAAAATTAAATTCCAGTGTGTAAATACTACCTTCACAGCGAACACAATATCCACAATATGCTTTGTTATTTACCTGCTAGTTTACAACGAATTTCTGTTTAATTTTAATGATTCCTGCTACAATTATTCCGTGAAATTAATATAATATGTTTACATTTTGCTATTTTGATTTCGTAATTTAATGACGAAATCGTATTTGTGTAATGCGGATAATTAGAATTGAATGAATCAAATTACTCATGAATTGAGATTAAACAAATGAATTTTGTTGACTGACATCATTGTTCAATAACAGATTCGTCCATCCAGTAAAATGTATTTGTAAATGTCACTTAAAATTATTAAAATCTTATAAATCAAAAAAGCCATATACCTACTTAGTTGTACTCTACTGTTCATAGTTGAACTATCCTTGCTTCACATCAATAACCTATAAGTAGCCACTGCTAACCAAAGGCCTCTTCTAACACGGAGACGATTAATTTCAGCATCAATCACCACGTTTACTTAATGCGAATTGACGATTTATAATTAGAAATTACAGGTCTAGGTTACCTCACGATGTTTTCCTTCACTATTATTCAGTGGTGTCTTAATAATCTTAGAAAGTACTTATAACTCGGAAAAAGTCACATTGGTACTTGCCGTTGGTAGGTTTAGAACCGGCCACTTCTCATGCGTGAAAATGCGGGTTCGAAACCTACCTCTTAAAATTAAACCTCCAAGTCACCACGACTTACAAATACACCAATAAGTACTATACATTCACTCAGAACTCACACTTCTACCAGCAATGTAACACCAAAATATTTCAACGCTAAAGATTCAGTTGCAGACATCGTTTTCAATATTTGTAACTGAAGGAATATTCCTGAAGGAAATAACGAGCTGCTGTCAGTTCCTGCAAATATGAAAATGCCTGAAGATCTCCGTGGCTGGTATAAAATTATATTTTGTTAGATACAAGTTATTAGGAAAAGTGCTACACTGGTGTGAAAATATTATGAGTAGTCCTATGCGATTCTGTAAAATGAAACTACGAGTAAAGCGATCAAATAGCCATAATGTAAATACTACTGTATTTGGCCTTTTATTCACTGGAAACTTTAGACAATCTATCCAAAAATTTCACTTAGAAAATTGTTCTTAAATACAATTACAGACATCAATCTTAATAACTATGACAATTACATCTTCAAATTAATTCATTAAGTTGGCACTTATATTTGACTTACAAAATTCTAAATTAATTTGAAAATGTCAGTCTGTCAAGTGCAAAGCAAATTCAGTTACTATTTCATAGAATTCATAGATGACCTACATGAAAGGTCAGCTTTGGTCTGTCCAATAGCAATACGGTATCTCTCTTAATCTAGACTAATTAATAAAGTTAGAGTGTATGTTTGTAATATTAAGATAACCGTTTTTTACTACATACATACACCAAAATAATATTATTTCAAATGTTAGTCTATCTATCTGTCTATTTGTTTGTTTTCGCTTATCTCTAAAATAGCTAGACCAATTTTGACGGGATTTTTATTGACAGACACTACTTTTGCTCTTCACAAAGACCGTAATTCACGCGAGTGAAGTCGCAGGCATCAGCTAGTTAAACGTATAAACTGTTTTATGGTGCAATAGAGACTAATTAAGTACTTTACGTTTTATTGAAGGGTTGTTAATTCCTCCAGATAGTCTATTTGTTACCTGTTACGTGGTATATAATAAAGATCTTTACAAAACATTTGACATCTAGTCTTTTAAGGAATAAATAGTAAACGAATTATCGTCTGTTAATGTATAGGGTTTACTTTCCAAAATACATTGTTAAAACATACACTCGAAAAACATAACCCTCCTTCTGGCGCAGTCGGGTAAAAAAGTATAAGTACATAATATTCAAAAGTAGGTTTCTTTATCATCATTTAAATTTTAAATTAAGAAAAAACTTCTCACGCTTTTACGGCTCCACGGAATAAGAATTTAGACAATTATTTTTTGTGTGCCTTAGTTAGATATAAAATAAAAGCGTATTATTTTAAGCATAATTAATTTATCTTTCATCTATCGATATTAGCATGCTTTTACGTTATGCTACACCTAACAATAGTTACCAAAAATACTATTGGTTTTATCATATTTCAAGGGATATTTCTAAAGCAGTTTGGGGCGTATAAAACTTTAGAAGGTCTTAATAAAACATGAGACACCGAATAACATGAAACATTACTATTTGTAAACATTTCGTAATGAGCAATATAATTGATATACAGGTATAATGTACAAATTGTAAATTGATAGATACATAAGATTTTCAGTGTGGTCCCTACAATACTCATCACTCACTCAGGTCCATTGTAGGACCTAAAAACTTACCTCTCCCCCATTATACTTCGTTATTCCGTCATGCGATTTTTCTTTACAGAAATAATTTAGTCTATAACTCGTATACCATTATCCGATTGTCTTGAGTAACTGTGACTTTCTGTTAAAACATTATTACGATGGTATGACATAAATTGTTCGGAAAAAAACGCTCTTCGGACATTTATTTGACGAGAGAAGAGAAAAAATGACAAATAGGGCTTAGCGAACGCAATTTATTGTTGTCATAATGCGCTCAATTTGTTGTACGTATCAGTTATTTATGTCCACCAAGGTCTTCATAAAAGAAACTAATGTTTTATTTTATTTGTTTTTATTTTCATCGAATGCTCTACTGACTATCTCTTTAAATATTCTTAGCCAAACCTAAACATGAAGTCATTCAAAGAACTACAACATTTTAAAATTGTTGAGAACAAAAAAACAAAACTATAGACCAATAACAAACCAACGTTCATTGTAACAGTAAACTTTAATAATAATGATTCGAGAAAACAATATCGTGAGCTTGATTTATTCACGAAAATTCTAGTTTCAAATACTGAACGACAAACTAAATTCGTATTTTAATAAAATAAACAATCACGTACCTTTAGGTAAACAGATAGAGTTACATAGAACAGTAATAACTTCAAGCGAAGTCGATCAAAATGTAAAGAAAGGTAGATTTTCTATAAATTTTATGGCGGCTATAAAGATCTTTAATGTCTTTATAACGGAATGTTGAGATATTAACTGCTAAACTTGATGTTATTTATCGTTGACACATCACTATTTATTTGGTACAATTTCTTTTCAATTTCCACATTAACGGTAACTTACACGTTTCCGTTACATGTGTTTTCATGCAATTTTAAATGAGATAGATTACTTCCTAGATCAATTTGTATGAGAGAAACAAAAACATGTTTTTTTTAAATTTACTTGTGATTTTACGACCGAAGTAATTCGCAATAGTCTAATTTTTGCATGGATCACTATTTCTCACAATAGCGTCATTTTTAAATTTAACTGAGCTGACTTATAAAACGCGTTGAATATTTATCTAAACATTTTCTTAGAATGTTTTTTTAACGTGAATGAATTCTAAAACACAATATTGTTCTAGACTCAATCAGCTTTATCAACTAGCTAGTTAAAATAAGATAGATTACGAGGGATTCATTATAATTATTTATTGAACATCTACCTTAATCTTAAACCACCTTTAACTACTAGACCGTTAAAAGATTGAACTTGGGTACTTAAGGGATTTTTTAAAACACGTTAGTTTTATTTTTTCTTCTTAAAAAAGACTATAGTTTATAAATATAAATGCAGAAGCCATCTTTCCACATATTTATATTAGATCTCGCAAGCCGAGCTGTTGCCAGCTGTAGCAAAACCTTTGAGCCTAGCCTCGATATTGAATGTAGGAAGAGATGCATTTTTCATGGAGGCACACTCAAATAGAATAGTGTTTCGGGAAATTTTGTCCCAAAGGTACGGAATAGGGTTAGATATGTGTTTCTTTACGATCTAAAAGTCGTAAAGGCTTCGGTCACTTCTTTAAGGTATACAATATTAACAAGTAAGAAACTGTTGGTGAAGTGACATAAAGGGAAATATTTGTAGAGCCTCGGGGTAGACAGCTGTTTACCGGCGTAAATATATTTACAAGATGATAGTAGATATATTGTTTCAGAAGCGTTTATTGTTTCTTTAATCTTATTTTCTAGTATTATTTTGAAATCTACGTAAAATGTAAAAGGATAATTTCATTTCTGACACATTAGCTGTAAATATTATGAAATATATCCAATCAAAAGTCATTAAAATCAGTTCTTTTTATGCTTTGGCTTGGTAACGTATTTTGCTTTTAAAAACAAATATGTTATTTTCATATCAAACATTTCATAAATGGCCAGCATATAAACGTATAATACATCAACATACTAGTAATATTTGTATTGATAAAATGTGTAATCATTAAACGTATTTCGGTTGAATATTACACAGAAAACCTGACTGGTGTATTTTGTTTTACTTTTATATAAAAAGGGAATACGAGATCCATGTTTCAATTTTCACAAACAATATTTTGTTTTTCACTCTTTTTGTATGTAATATGACATTAAGGTTTATTAGTAAATATTCTGTTAAACCATCGTGTTTATTTTCAGGTTTCGTATTGATTTTTATCAATTGTGAAACGTGCGCTATATACTAGTATACATATGCTCCTACATAGTAGTTTAAAATAAAAGATAACAAATTAATTTATTTTCTTTTTTATGGGATATCTACTAAAATTTTCTCCCACAAGCAAGCTAAAATATTATATTGTTTATTATATGACATCAGCAAAAAAGGCGAACTATTACTTTACCTATCCCGCAATAAACGAGATCACAACACAAGAGGTCGCAAGTTTTAAAAGGACAGCGGCCGGCGAGGAATCTATCAAATATTTGAAAACTATTCACTTCAGAATACCGGAATTTTCCACTTAGGTATTGTATTCAGAAGGATGGATAGTAATCGCTCGATGTAAAATTCCTATGGATACGCAGACCGATCTTTCATACATACTTTTATACATAGCTTTTTATTACTATGTGGAAGAATAAAAGTAGTTTTAAATCGTAATCCCCCATAGCTGCGATTCATTTTATGAGCACAGATTCTACGATTATTGCAAATAATCAGTAGTATATAATTGGCTCTCTCTCTCACTCACTCTCTCTCTGTGTGTTCTCTTTATAATCTTATAGACCTATCCTTATTACTTCTATACTTATAAATAGCGACATAAAATATTTATATCATAATCTTAATCTCTTCTCACAAAAATACTCTTTAACAGCATAATTCCGAAGAATATCGTAATTTAAATAAAAATTCTCGGAAGAAAACGTAACAATAATCTGTACACAATACACCCATCAGTGGATTAGAAAATAAAATGAAGATTTTCTCGCTTCCCTAAATAACGAAATGTTTCCTTTATTTTCCTTCAATAACTCTGAAAATAAAGAATCGGGATTAATGTGTTATTTTTAGAATGATCAGGAAATAAAATGTTTTTATACTTTAAACAAAATAAAAGAAATCATTTTACTTTTACTTGTTGATATTTTCAATTCTATTTACATTCAATTAAAGTCTTAATTAATTATTTCAGCCTAAATTATTAGCATACATTATTTCAAATTAAATTAATTCTACTATAAATAACACAGAAGACGTGTAACTCATCATAGTTTATTCTTATTTTCATACTACATTCTACTATTCTCCACATTTCAGTACAAAATTAACCCCATACTAGAACGTAATATTTCCATATGAATTCATGAAGAGCACCGTAATTCACAAATGTATGCAATAAAGTGTTAAACGCGACGGTTCGTTTACGTTTTACAGCCGACATAAAGTTAACAGTAGGAAATGTCTTAGGTGTAGCTCCGATATTGGCAATTTTCGGTTCTATATTGGCCATTCATATCCTTTCGTCTTTATTTCATTTCAAGTATAGAAACTGATAAGATGTGATCAATTTGTCATATATAGTAATCAGGTTATATGCAAAAGTATTTTAGTATTTATCTAATGATCGTATGAATTACTAAAATTAATTATTAGGGATGATGACGGGGTATGATAATTAAAAATCTATTTAGTTCATCAATTAGGTAATACAAACATTTTAGACACGGCTTATTTTTCATTAGTATAGCTAATGATAGTGTTGGTGTCCATGTCAGTTTAAAAACTTACAAAAATACTTAGATAAAACGAAGCGAGGTTTAGGAGTGGGAGCAAATACGTTATTTCTACTTACAAAATATACCTAGATATTGCGTCACGCGATATTTCAAATCGATATAGTTCTTCGAAAGTATTTGTTTCCGTGAGAAAATTAAAAATACGTGCCTAATATTTTAAAATAGGTAATCTACAAGGCGGACATTAAAATAAATTAGTCATATATCCTATTCAGCAATATTTTAGAAGGCAAAATATGCGATTAGGTGTAAAAATCACGACCACCGCCTGTGAAGCCGTATAAAACAATCCGGTACTAAGAAGTCTGACTACACAATCAGGCTAAGCCCAGTCATCCTATTTTCGAAGAATGATTTAATGCGCTTATAACACTGTTCCCACGTTGAAGTTATTATGAAAGACGGTATTATACATGTAGATATGTATTTCTTTCAAAAATTTACTGGCGTTGGGCTGAATTCATACATCGGCTTTAATTTGAATTTGAGCCACTGACTTATGAGTTCACGCTCTATTTACGTATCATTTAATATATTTAATTAAAACTTGAATATATTTTACAGTATTATATCAATCCTCGAAGACCAGTACTTGATTAGTTTCAAGTCCGGTTAGGGGCATATACAACGTATCAGACAATTAACGCAGAACATTTTTTTACTGAAAATAATATTGTATTTAATAACATTACATGAATTTTGCTACCTATTTATAATGAATTCAGTCTTATCAAGTAAGACGTTTACTTAATATTAAAATAATAATTAAGTAAACGAATTTACTTAATAATTATTTTAATTTGCCGTCGCCTTTTCGTCACCTTTTTTTAAACGTAATATAATTAATAAAAGAAATGATTTTATCAAAGCTGTGAAAAAACTTCCTTATATTTACTCAGGTACGTACCTTCGCAGTCGGTAATCAAAAGGAATTTTACTACCAAATATCACGGAGCGGCGCTCAAAGAAACATTTAATTTAATTTATATGATCCACTCTGTAGGTAAGTGCCTGAGAACTACATAACGTAAAACAACATTACGTCTTTTATAACTTGAAGTGGTAAGGATTTATAACATTCTTTCTTTTCACAAATTCTGTTATTGCTTTACACAGTGCATTTAACACTACTTTTTTTAAATTATCAAATTTTAGCAAATGGTACACAAATAATGCAGTATCATTACAATCTTAGAAACTCTTGTTTGTAAAGTCCTTGTTCCTTAGTTGCGTTAATTAAAATCCAAAATCTCTGAACTCCTCGTAGTCCTCTCTTTGCAGTCATACAAACTTCATCCACAGCTGAAGATGAACTCTAAAGTTAGGCGTGCAGTGCCGGACAAGAGCACCGACTACTATAAGGCACAGATTTAGATTACACTTAGTAGTTGGTATGTACTTTAAATTAAAATTAGTGTTTATGTTTAATTTCATACTTAGATAATTCTGGCAAAAAATCTTAAGATAATTTTGAATGTACTAATTACAATATAAGAAAACGCAAAAATATACGTTATATCTTGCAAAATAGAAGTTTAAATATCTACACTTGAAGTGATTCAAAGTAATCTAACTTCTTTCATCATGTAACCACGCTTTATATTAGGTAAGGGTGAAACACCACGTAGCCCAGAATTTATGAGAACACATTGATAACAAAATGGAAAAGAATATGTTCTACAGGGAGCCATGCAAATCGGGAAACGCCATTACGTATGCAATCGATCTTTCGAATGTCGTATCGGAAACTGATGTCCTGAGGGAAATGAGGTGCACCTCACAATAACCTGTTCCCTCCACTAATGACAACCGACACTTACTTTGTTTGCCAACGATGTTTACATGTTTCTAGGTTAATTCTATGCGCAATCGCTACCGGTCCCTGCATTTTCCATTATGTCAGATATAATTTTTAGAGTGCCACTAAGTTGCTTCAGCGCTACAGCTTATAAAAAAGGGGGGTACAAACAATCTTCGCTATGATTACATTCCATCATTTCGTTCAAACAACTTACTGCGGCGGTTAGCGTTCTCTCGGTAAATAAATATCTTATTACCATTATTGATGAGGTGAAGTCTATCAACGATATTTGAATGAATAAAATGGGGTGATATTTTTTTAACATGTTTGTAGGAACTCGTTCAATTTTAAATGGGTCGAGTTTAATGTTGGTAAGATTAAAGTTTGGATCTCAGATGAGGAGATTACTTTGCTATCCTAAGGGATCGAGGGCAGTAATAACCAATCTAAGGTAGAGAGGTAATAAGAAAAACTCTATCAGGATGTATGAGATTATTATACCTGAGATTGTTATGACTACCTCGTTAACTGTGTGGTGTAACTGCCAGGTAAGGAGTCTCGGATTCGATTCCTGGATCGAGCAAAGTACTACTGGGCTTTTTTCGGTTTTTTAGAAAAAATCTCAGTAGTAGCATGACAACTGGAAATGTAGATAGACGTTTATTTCTTAAAAAAGTTAGAAAATATTAAATGACTGAAATAATTTTTACCACCGAAAAACTAAGTCAATTTTCTAATAAAGATAAAAAATAGCCATTTATTTCGATCTCACGAGTGATATGATTAACTCAACTCGACAGTTCCGAAGTATTAGTCTAATAAAGGGTTCCAGAAACGTGTTAAAAATTTCATAGCTAGTTGGGAGCCTTTATCGTACCCCATCCATCAACGATAAGCATGATTGACGCCTAAAATGCTGCTGACATTTAAAAGCACTTTACTAAGGATCATATAAAGAACTAGATAATCAATCTCATATTACATGACAGTAATCAGTATTTATAACATACGGTGATAAACTTTATTATTTATTTAAACTTATTGCACAATTGTAGTACGACTGCCTCGTTAGCTGAGTGGTTGCAAGTGCGACTGCCTGGCAAGGGGTCTCAGGTTCGATTTTCGGGTCGGGCGAAGTATTACTGGGTACTTTTTCAGTTTTTCGAAAATTCCTCAGTATTATAACCGAGTCTCGAAATGTGTCCGGCAAATGCCTCACCACTTGGGATTTACAACATAAATTGTGAAAAGTGGGTGTACATTGTACAGTGGCATTATGTGTCATAATGTGCACTTCTGCCAACCCCTACGGGGTTAAAACGTGTGACGATATATAAAAAAAACAATATAGTAGTTGCAAAGGTGTCCGACATAAAAATTTTGATAATACATAATAATTGATCAATAGATGGATTATGTAAGCAACATTTTAATGGCTTCGTTATTTACTAATTAAATTGTATGCAAGTACATTCAGTTACTGTACAGACATTAATATTAACTACTTCCTCTAGGCGCCTTTATTAAAACAGTCGCGTGACATACGACCTTGTAGTTCTGAAAAATAACATCCGCTGCAACGCAAGTCAAGGGCTTGGTGTAAGAATAACTATTTATTTTTGTTCGACAGTCAGCTATTTCGAATATTTGTTAAATGCTTTGCTAAATATCTTTTTTGAAGATGAATAGGAGTGACACGTTGTGATTTCATTTTGTAAATATAAATAATATAGGTATGTAATAATGTAACTGTACAACAGATTACCTGAAAAACGTTTACTCTTTATGCTTTACTTATAATACTTTAAAAATATTATATCGTTTGATTTTAAACTGAAATTTCATTGATCAACCATTAATATACTAAATTAATTATTACGTTATCGGCTTAATCACGTAACTGTTTGACGAGGAACTCGACTAGTTTCAAGCCGTGCTAGAGGCTCATATTCATACGCAGCATTCCGATATTAACGACGCGGTTCTCGAACGAATTCCTCGTCAAACAGTTAAATGAGTAAGCCGATAACATAATAATTAATTTAGTATGTCTTACAAAAGTTATAATGAAATCATTAACATATTATTAGATTTATAAGAATCATGCCTTTTACAATAAGGTATCTAAAAATAAACATTTAATTAAAGTCGTCCACAAAATAAAAACAATTTAAGTATATCGAAGTATCGAAGACCTAATCAAATGTCAGGCTATTACTGATCGGAGATCAAACCCACGAATCGAATGATTATATAAGTTCCCGTGGCTTCCCCCGCATATAACATCGTTTTCGTTATCTTATTAGGAAAGTAAGTCATACTTTTTGGTATATAAATAAGTTGGGAAACATTATTAATGGAAGCGATCGGTTCTTGCGATTGTAGGTGCGTTTATTGATGACGAAGCTTGAATTTGACGGTATTTTTGGGTAAATTCCACGAATATTGTGATTTAACCAGTTTTTGGAAGGAATTCATAGAACTTTCATTCTTACTGTTATTGTAATAAGGTTGTAGAAGAATTGTGGAAAAGTTAGTAGTCAATAATTTAAAAAATATATAACTATGTTTTATACACGAGATAAATATGGCTGTTATCCTTGTGGAGCATTACTATACTACTGCAAGCACGTAGGTTAAATACTTATACTATTTATATATACTTATAACTTATACTTATAAAATCAATCCTTATACTTATAAAGTCTGGTCAGAGTACGTATGATTGAAACTTTCTACTTTGAAGAGTACGAAAAGTAAGTACCTACACCAGTATGGTGTAGTCTTCTAATTCCTATAATACATAATATATTGTTTAATTTTGAATACATATTCAACATCCTAGAAGAGCGAATTCTTTTTTAAAAAGCCGGCAACACACCTATTACTCCTCTAGTGTTGCGAGTGTCCATGGGCAGCGCTGATCGCTTACTATCAGGTGACCCGTCTGCTTGTTTGCCCCTTATTCCTTAACAAAGATCAAGGTCATTACTAAATTAATTATTTATAAACAATTACTATACCACTACTTAATGTAAAAATGGTAGACAGAATAAAATTAGGGAACAATTATCTCCAAACCTGGTTCGGAAGCATGTTGCTTTGTTTGTCTTTAATTTTCAGTAGCCAGGTAAGTGTCTGCTACATGGAATGTTAATTAGTTTTAGAACTAAAGTGTAAGTATAACTACTTATTCCTAATTTCAGTATGAATACTAAATATACAAAACAAACATAAATAAATACCTAAGTTTAGATGAAGATAGTTCCTAAATATTTAGAATCATGAGTTAGGTAATAAAATCAGGCATTTTATCGCAAAAAAAAATTAGAAGATATATATTATTCTTTCACAAAAATTCCGATTCCAAATATCTATAAAAAATTGTCTTCTAATAATTCATTTTATGTATAGAAAACGCAAATCATCGTCGAAGGAAAACAGGCGTGATTTTAAATAATTGCCGGTTTCAATCATCGATAGAATGGCGACCATGATTGGTTCACTTTTTGGAAAGACTAATGACTATTGAAGCTAATAAATGAATGATAGTACGAATAAAAGCTGTGCTTGTGATCTAGGTATTGGAGATAGTGTCACGTCAAACCATCCAACCAATAATGAGATGCCAAGCCGTTGCCGCACAGGTATGCTGCGCTCACATCAGACAGACAGACCTATTTTTTCTTGCCCCATTCACTAGGATATTCTTCTAGCATATTCGTTGTGTTGTGGTGCGTTTACTAATGTACAAGTTCACATACACATGACAGCTAGACCCAAAACAATAATTTGTGGACCATACAGAAAGTAATTCCGTGCGGGAATCGTACTCGCTATACGTTACGCGAGCCAGCCCAGTCCAGCCACCATGCCATGCCACCGTGCATCGGTTTGCATATTGCTGAAAGTAAAATGACACTATTTTTGTTTTGTTACGTAGATAACAGAACACACGTGCATGAAAAATAGAAATATCCGGTGGTAGTATTCAATAAACTAAATAGCACACGCCACAGCCATATTTGTTTTATCCGTAGATTGAAATGTGTGTTTTCATTGAGAGCTTAAAATTGCTATACAATATTTGAAAATATGTATATTCTAATACCGGTTATCATATAATTACTTGTATTGAACCTAATATAATTTATCGATTGCAATGATTTTGAAAAGTACACAGTTGAGTTGAAATATTTAAATTGGTTGAAACATTACATGGGTACAATCAAGCTTAAACAACACTAAAAAGAGCTAGAAAACAAAAGAACAGGCCTAAGAGGACTACAACTTTTCCTTTATTATTTTACTTAAAATTCCACTTGGTTCAATAAGTGCTCGAAACTTTCGCAATAGAAAAGTTTTTACACCGACTTTTGGTTACGTGCTCGAATTTTTTCGCAATACTAATGAGGAAAGGGTGGTCTCGTAACCGCGACGTTCTATTGTGGAGGAGCACTCGACCTTTTCATCCGCTACCGGATCCAGCGCCACTTGTGCACATTTTGCTTCGCCAACGATATTCACACAACGCAAACAAAGATGTAACTGTGATTCCAACACCCCGAGTCGTGCTTAGAAAACTTAACATTACTTTTATCGCTAATATCGTTAACAACGCAAACATTGAATCCTCTCGCATCAATATAAATATGGCTCCTACAGTTACAAATAGACGCCCTAAAGCTCTCTCCAAGCGAACAAATAAAAATTTCGCCCACGTACAGTCAATGCTTCCGATGCTAACCATTGAACATTTGAAACGATTTTATCTTTCCCTTTTCTTCCGTAATCCGCAAAATCATCGAAACTGTTATTGAATGTAAAATCTGCGAATCCATTCATCTCTTTGTTCGTGTATATCCAAATCTGTTTGTTGAATTCACACAATGACCTACTTCGATCCACTTTTGAAATTTTAATTTCGGCCGGTCAACGAGCTCGAGGCGGACTTTATTTTGATTTGTGTCTCAAAATAAAAGTTTATTTCAGCTTAGCAATACATATTTATTTTAGGCCGGTGTTCCGGAAATGCCTTTTCTCTGTCTAGTTGGACGGTTTATAGAATTCTGCAGAAGGTATTATTAGTCATTTTATTTGTGGTTTCTTTACTAATTTGATTACAGATACCTACCGATGATTGCTCAGAAAATATTTTCTTTACCTTTTCTCAACCAGTTAGCTTTCACCATAAGATTTAAATATATACACTTGAGTTCAATTACAAAATTTGGTCATTCTACACCTTTCACGTGACAAAAAATAATAAAGTTCCGAAAGAAATGTCTATTTTTTTAAGAATTACATCGAACATCTTTAGCGCCCCAATTGTTTTAAATACCGGTAAACTATGGCAACTTTACCGGACCCTTGGCAACTTTACCATACTATAGGTATTCGGTATAAACTCATTTATCTAAAAATCTACGCACTAGAATTCTGTTTTGTAATAGTAGCATTTTTTAGACATTAAAAGGAAATATTTACTATATTTTACGTAGACGCAAGACTGCTATTATTCCAGTAATGGCCGTCACAGTGTAGTGCGTGAAAATGTGCTAAAAGTTAGTAGTTCCTAAATTGTGCTCACAGAGCCTTAATTATTTGTCACAGGTGAGTGAAATTTTGATCTTGTATGTATAATATAGTTGGGATTACTGTTGTAATGTCAGCAATTGCTTTTTCTTTAATTTATTGATAAATAATCGCTTCGGTAATGTTGACACAGGTTAGGTAAAGTTGCCACGGCCTGCTTTGTGGCAACTTTACCTACAGTTAGGGTTGGCAATAAATGTTTTTTTCTTGTTTGTGTGTATGTAACCATTTTCGAATACCTAAATTTCCCAGCATAATAGTGAATATCCTGGATGATAAGTTATAATGTATTTAATAATACCTTTTGTTTTAGAGCCAAAATGGCTCACATGAAACAAAACCGCAGAAAACTCGGAGCTAGACAATAAAAAAAGTATACGAAAGTAATGTTAAAATTAGCTATGGAGATAGTGAAGTCAAAAAATTAAAAAGTCAAAAGATTAAACATTATTTTGTAGCCTTTTTTACAATTTTAAACATAAATACTTAAAATTTTAGAACTTAATTTAGTTTAAAAGGGAACAATATTTATGTCAGATATTTATGCTTTTTTTTACTTTAGGTTTAAGGTTTATTATTTTTTTTTTTTAAATATACATGTCATAAAAAAAAATCTCATTTTTTGACAACCCCGAGCGTAACAAATTATTTGTATGTAAATTACGATGAAACCCGTGGCAACTTTACCTACTGTCTGTGTAGCCGTTATCTTTATAGATTTCCTCATATTGTTTGCATTATAATACGAAGTAGTCCTAGATGAAGCCCTCTGTACCTCAACAACTCTTTAATATGCAATACACGATGAATACGGCGCGTAGGTAAAGTTGCCAAAAATTTGGTATCTTTACCCATGTTGTTTTTTCTTTACTACGGCTAAAGTAAGCGTTTGTATATAATGACGATTACGGTAAAGTGAGCCAGATAAACTACAATTCTAAATATATAGTTTTGGTTTCTATGCGTCTTATGGTTAAAAATATATTTCGATTTTTGTTCCAAAATATGGTAAAGTTGCCATGTTTTACATTAATATTCATCCCAGGAAATTGTCGAATATGTCATCGAAAAACTTCAAATAATTTCGCCAACATTTGACATAATACCATAATTAGACGTCAAAAGTTTCCTTTAGAAAGTTGGTACGACATCATTTGTACCGAGATTACGATTCGATGATTGGGTCGACTACGGTCTGTACATTCGGTTCACAAGTTTCATAATGATGAAAATATAAAGTTTTGTAATTACTGCTGAAACTTAAAAACTTGTATAAACTGAATACGTAATTAATATTTCAACAATGAACTTGTAATTAGTTTTAATTCGTAAATGTAATATTGAAATGCCATGAATAGATGACGTATGTGTAAACAAATGTCGAAATATTGATGGTTGAAACGTGTTGATTAAATCGTAGCGTAGCGGCTTAATACAAATAAATATATTCGAAATTGAATGCTATTGAATTGTGATATGTTATGTTATTAGTTTTGTAATTTATTCTACACAAAATCAAATTTAAAATTTAGAAAATACTACCTATACAAAAAAAAATACAGTTAAAGACACCAAAACATGTGACATGTTTGCTCAAATATTTTATATTTCTAAATAATGTATGGAATGTTATAATTACACACTCTTATCAGTACTTACTTTCCGTGCTTTACTAACAACACAATTTTAGTCTACGCTGCTAAAATTAATGTGGAAACAGACTTGAATTTTGAGAAGCACGTAATATAAACATCCTGGTCTTGATAGATGACTTAATCAGACATCCTGCTTAGATGTTAATTACAACCAAGGAGGTATTTAAGTATAATGTGAATGAACAAGTTGAATTATGAGGGAAGAAGAAAATGTTGGTAACAAGGGATAAGCACAAGTGTTAATTTAGGTAACATATTTTTTAAACTAGTGTCTTTTATGTTCAATGTATCCTTCTTCTTTGCAAAAGGTGCTATCCAGTCTTTGAAAAACCCACATACAATGTCTGCTTCTTAGTCTGCCCTTCGCTAATTAGTGTCACTATGAAAATCGAATAATTACCAGTAATTGAAACAAAATCCAAACATTCGATTTAAATAAAAAGACCTCGGCAAGAAGATTTATATTGATAGCAATCCATTAATGGTCTTTGAAATGTTCTCAACTTTACCCATTGAGTAGAACAGTTGTAACAAGAAAATGCTTCAAACAAAATGATTTATTTCGCTACAAAAGAGAAATATTTCGACACGTGAGTTTCATAGCTTCAATTCTAGCTAGACATTACGTTATTATAAATTATTAGTTTGCAGAAACTTCGTACTTATTTTCATTACTTTTTCTTCCTGGCTTTTACCCAACTAGGTTGGCATCAGCTCTTTAAACAAATTCATCTGCAATATCAGTAGCTTACGTGGAGCAACTGCCATCACCCATCCGAGCCACAAGAGTGACGTTCCTTTGTTTATCCAAAAACACCTACCTATTGGCAGAATTTTAGGTTTTTATCTACGAGTACCTGAATTGACAGTCATAAATATTCTTATCAGAAATTGCGCACGTAAAACATAATCTATTGCATATGTATCGACGTCGATGTTAGTGACGTTGAATTGACGTCATCTATATTGTTTATATTACCTAATATTAATCTTTTATCTCTAAAGTATCTGTTTTTATTGAACGAGTTGCAAAATATGCGAATGAGTAAACACTGACGTTTGACGTAGATATATCCAAAGCTGACGTAGATATATGAAAAGTCCCAAGATATTTTATAAATCGACTTGACTGATATGATTATACCATAAAATTGTGTTATGATGCAGTTTTCACTACATATTTCAACAAAAACCTTTAGATCCTCTCTGAATAGCGAAACATTAAAAAACAAATATACTTATTAATATTGGATAATAGTGTTAATTGCAAAAGAACCATTTCTCTTACAACGATTTAAATTCTACATGCAACTTTTTTGCAAAATAAAACTTTGTAAATCGAATTTAAAAATACCTCGCTCACCGCTATTATATTTCTGCGCAACAAAAGCCAATTTCTTTCTTAGATTTTTCAAAGACAGTTTGAAATCGTGTTGTAGTTACGAAGACTGCTTGCTAATGTAAATAGAAACTAAATGGACCGTCGTAATATTACAAGATTTATTAAGCGCAAGCTTGTTTAGTAATCTGATCGAGCGATTTGTAAAAAAAAATATAACTTCGTGTTTTTATTCTCTCTCGTGGGATTACATGAGTAGCTGTACTATTAGGACTTCTTTGTAATAGAAGGCTAACCTGTCCTTATATACTGGTAGGAATTCCAGACTCCGTGTACTTCGACCAACCCTGAAATTAATACAGATTATTTAATACTTTTTTATGTTCTAATACCTATATGATTTTAGTTATTAAGTTGTAAATATTTTAGTCTTACTTTTTATTATTGTTTTATTTTTTATTCATTTAAGTTATGATATATTTGAAATTAATTTAAGTATTCAAACTACCTACATAACTAATATTATCTATGCTTCGCAGTAGCACTTGCTACTCAACTAGCGAAATAGTCTTTCTTGCTTGCAAACGTAAAACCACCTACAATTTAATTTCTCAATTAAAAAAAAAAATAAAAAAACGTTACCCGTTCATCTGATCAGGATAAAAAAATGAAAAAAGTAACAAATCTTGTTTATCCACCAGACCACTTTATGAGTATATATTATATGTTTCCGTGGTTGTAACAATTCCTCTCGGGATTGCTTGAAACAGGAGCCGTCTATTAAAATGCCGCTTACAACATCAGACTCATATAAATCTCATATGTCTAATTGCTTTACGTGATTTGAGTCTAAATGGGTCAATTAACGTAATTTTCTGTCAATACAAGTTTAATGTAGCTATTGTAGATTTTTTATAAATTACATTTTTAAAACTTAAATAGGTAAGTTGGTTTATGCTATACTAGAACCAGTACAAATTTATCTATATGTATAAGTATATAAAAATTGCTTTTTGTTGGTCTCGCTAAAACTCGAGAACGGCTGGACTGATTTAGCAAATTTTTGTCTTGAATTTTTTTTGTAGAAGTCCAGGGAAATTTTAAAGGTGAGAAAATAATGATTGAGACGATACGAAGTTTCCAAGTCAGTATAGGTATATAAAGTACTGCTGGTTACATAACTGTTAGAAAGTAAAAAATCTGTAGTTATTACACTCAATTTACCACTTCGAGATAGCATAGTTACGTATTAATTATGCTTCTCATAGTTCTCGTGAAATTTTGTAATAAAATATACTTTTACACGTTTATTAAATGAGCACGTGTTGTAACACACGCTTCAACGTTTAAAACCTGAGTAGGTATAATTAAAATAAAAAGATCCGACATACATATTCCGACCTTATTAAAACGTGTGGTCACAAAGCATTCCCTTATTAGAGTAAGCAAAGGAAAATTTAAATGAATCTGTGGAGAATCGCCACGTTCGTGAAAAAATTTGAGAGCTACTCCACTTCGCTCCCCCAACCCTCTATTGTGGTGACACTTGACCCGTTTGTCTAAGTTGCTTTCTAGTTTATACTCAGGCTAAACTTCGCTCGTACTACAGTGGACCTTCCTTTGTTTACTAAGGAAGTGTTTGCTAATTACAATGGTGATTATGAAGAAGATTTTGATAATACAATGTGTACCTCATTATAAGATTATCTATTATTATAGCATAAGTTCGAAGCGTTATAATTCCTAGCTTAAATTAACTTTTTTTAGTTTTTGGTAAAAGTTTTAATGAAAAAGTACTATTTGACATGGAGCGGTTTAGTAAACTACGGCGCAATTTAGTGTGCTATGTCGCTTTTCACGTACTCGTATGTAACATTACGATGTCAAGCGTGCGTGTACAGAGGCTGTTTGAGTTTAGGTTCTATTTGCTACAAACATGACTACGGAATAAACAGATGTTACAGTATCATTATTTACCTCACATTTTCCTTTGTTCGTGACTATGTTCACCAGGTAATAAGCATAACTTTTTGTTTCTCTAGGTTGAAGATTCGTTGTACGGAATTGGCAGACATTACACGAAGAAACCTTCCTACCCCTACCTAATATGGCTCAAGATCCCTTCCATAAAACATTCCTTGATCGCTCTTCAACTTACATTGTAGTACGCAAAAGGCAACTTAACATTTAAAAACATTCCAATCGACGTTAACTTTGTAACTTATTCCTGTGTAAATCGTGTCCCGACAACTTTACTCCTCGTAAAGTACTGAACAAAGTTACTTGCCACTAGATCTTAGTAGTAGCTCAATCGACGCGCGTAAACCTCTTCGGAGGGCGCGAGGGGCCTGCGCGATGCGGTCTCGCCAGGGATGTACGTAATATATCCTGCGGATGAAGTAGTTTCCCTGACATACAGCTCGCAATCGCTGCCTCGGCCACGGCAGCGGCCTACGCTTGACATTATCTACGGGCCGCCGCCGCGAGCGCCGTACAGCGCGCTACCCCTGCCCCGCACCCCCACCCTCTCTTGCGACAAAACCCACCTCAAAACGGCGCCTCCGGAGCCTCCAGAGCGCGCGCCGGCATCGCCGACGCCGTCGCTCGAGCGCCCAAAGCTGCGCGAGCGCACCAAAGCGAAGCTGCTCAAGAAGCTAGGCCGCCATGAGGATACTGAATTCGGCAAAATTGTTAGGACCCCCGCTCCCGATGAATTCGAATTGCCCGCACCCCTTCCCACTCCTGCGTTCTCCAGAAAGAACATATTCGATCGCGACTTCGATGCACTGTTCGAAGTCGCGAACTCACCGCAGTTTGGTGCACATATCCGAGTCACTACGCCGGAACCAGATCGCCGATCAGATCTTTCGGCGGCACACTTTCCGACACCAACAGCGTCTACGCTGAGCCTCCTTCCACCACGGCCCCAGTCTGAGCCGAGTTCCTCGCCCGCGACCTCAGCTCGCACGTCCACGCCTTCGACACCGACACCACAACGTTCGTCTACTGAAGGTTTCTGAATGAGAGTGCGGTTTGAGTTTGAGAACGCGTGATCATCTAACTAATCTGTATCTTCACATTAATTAAGCATGGGTACATGGCGAAATAACAGCATTAACGCTTCACTAGGCATGTGTCACGTCCATAAATTTACAAATAACAGTGTGAGGGTTTTTGCGTTGATAATTTTAATACCTTTGTAATGCTTATTTTGCATGTAATTTGAAATTGGATTTACTCTGTTTTTCCCAGGTCCACCTAAGCCGAAGAAAGTTAGTTTCTTCCGTAAGCTGAGTAGAGCGAGAGAGCAGTCGGTGCCGCCGCGCTCTACCAACATGCAGCAGCAACCGTCTGTTGAGATGGCTTTGCGAGAACTCACGCACCCGACGCATAATGAACAGCTTAAGAATCAACAGCAAGTTACCTTCAAACTGGTGAAAACAGGTGAGTCTTCACACTTTTTTTACTTAAATTTCACAGAAAATCTTCCCAAGCAGCAATAAAAAACCTCTACTAAATTTAATAATACTCGTACGTGATATTACTGAGTGAATGTATTTAAACAGCGCACAAAATCAGAACATGATATTAGCCCAAAGTTCGCTTTATTACAGTTCATTTACGATCTGTTTATGAAATTTTAATGTATGCTATGAGGAAGGGAAATGCTAAATACATATTGGATTATTCCCGTGCAACGTTGGCTGAATAAAATAGTCTATGTACTCAGCTGAATAATGCATTTCCTCGTGTGTCTAGTCAGGACAAAGTATTGTTATGGATAAGCCCCTAACCGCACGGTGAATACTTGATTACCTATGTATTTTATGTACAAAGCCCTATGCGGTAGTAAGCCATAAATCTGTCATAAATGAGAACATGATCATATTATGCCTTACCTATTCAGTCAAGATTCATCTTAACTAGGTTACGTAGCTTACGTAGCTAGCTTAGGAATTTAAAAGCCTTCAATATTTATTAAATAACCTGTTTCTTTTCATGGCAACAATTGAAATTAGGTATTGAATTTGAGCTTGATACCTTTTAACAATTATCAATATTTGCAGTGCTTTGGTACGCTACTATATCAGAGTTTTGATATTTTATCTTCGTATTGGATCAAAACTTAGTAAAACTATCATCTAAACGTAGCTTAAAGCAAGCTTGCATTGAAACCATTTAGGTACTCGGTAATCCCTCGTTTCTTTTTTACTTCGCACTTCAAAGCGGAACAATGTCAGTATCGCGAGCCACGTCTCCGGCACAAAGGACGGCCTATTATACGAGTTCTCTCGTATAGTGTGAAATCGTCACTACCGAACACGTTCTAGCGTCAAACTAGAATCATTCGCAGGCTTACACCCTTTGTGTTTTATTCCGTTGCTGTGACCGACTCACGCAACTGCCTCGGGCTCCTGACACCGCACCAAGGCCACCGAACCACAGGTTTGTTTATCCTACTTTCGTACTTTGAACACGAAATGGTTTTAATGTCAAAAATAATTTCTAAATAATAGCTTTCTTATTAACGTCTAACGACTCCTTTGTTGGTTGTTGGTTTAAAAGTATAGACTTCAGTAGGTGCATTTGATGTTAGATATAAGGTTGAACGTAATTCTTATGTTGAATGCAATAATGCTGGTGTTTTGATTCTATGAATTCAAGAAAATCTTAAAGTTCGTTCTTTACTTTTGCAAAAGAATATGTACTAGAGCACTAACTCCAAATAAGCGATACTAATCACTTCAACCGAAACAAGATCAACTCATTTCATATTCATTTTCATTAAGAATGAATCTTAATTATTGTCATAATATTGAGATAATTAAGAGACTTTGAATTTATCCTATTGCCGAGGACTTTCCAAGTTAAAGTATACGTTTACGCTCCCAGAAAGAGAGATCGTGACTGGACTATGAAATGCTCGTCATAAATAACCGTCGGTAGGTTTTGGCTCGTTAATAGCGATGTCTAAATAGAGAACTGGTGTTAAAGTATTTTCATAAATCATAATGTAGAGAGGAAACCAACAGAGCATGTTATCACGCTTGGTTTTCCCCAAAGAGACTAGCTGCGATGTTAGACGAAATGTTCAGTAAATAACTGTGAGTGCTTCGGTTTTGTGTAGATGAGTGTTAAGTTAGGCATGTAACTACATACCACAACATTTTGTGTTACGAGTTGTGTTTACCTTGGTTTAGAAATCGGACTTAAAACAAAAGGTATTTAAAACACTGGCTAAAGGATTTCAAATAGGAAAAGGACCGCATAAAGATCACTAATCGTAATATATTCTGTTCATGCTTAGAGTGTTCGGCTCCCGCGGTCGCGAAACCCGGTAGTGATCCCGAAATTATTAGAATGTTTTTTTCATTCCGACTTAGGTTAGAAAACATGATAATTCTCGTATTTCCCTTATTTATATGTTATAAATTATACACCATTACAAAGCTAAGAATATGGGTCATGATTATAGCGTATTGTTTTAATTCCTACATTACCTTTTCATGACGAAAACTTGAAATTATTTTCTTTGTTTATGTTTTTTCGTAGGTTATCCATAACCTTTTTGCCACAAACTTCACAAAAACCACAATTTCACTACATCGGCGGTAACACTAATACATTACGCGATGATTACATTTATTTTATACAACACTGGCTAATAACTTTACAATAAGCATTTGTTTACAAAAAAACAAAACACACTTCACAAGTTCACCGGATTTCGAAAATGGCCGACAATATTTTCCGAGAAAGAGAATAAATTTAATTTTTAAATGTTGTTGCTTGAAATATTTAAAAAAATTAAGTTATTATGTTGGCTAAACTGTCACTTGTCTATAGAAATATTTTTTACGTCAACCAATCACAGTAGTAATAGATTTGAACGACTTGAAGTCGGCCATACCGCTTATGTTCCAACGTTGGTGCATAAGGCACGTCGGGTCCAAATCTCTTACGCACCACCGTGTGTGCATATGACACTCCATGGGTTAAAGTTGGTCAAACTCTAAGACTGAAACCTCGTATTGAGCATATTCATTTTAAAGGCTTAGTTTTATGCGGTTCTCTCAATTGCGGTCGAATCTCGGAGCTCGTTGCAGCAATGCAATTTGTTAGGCGGCCGCAGTTCCAGTACTACATAGGATTACCTCTGTCCTATATGGAGTAAAACATTTTGTTACACTACCGCTTTTTGGGACGTATTTCTCGTTCGGTGATGCCATACATTCATTTCCGGACTCACCGAAATAAAAGCTCCTGTTGTTTGGTTTCGTAGAATTTTTTAGACCACACTAGATGACAAAATGTCATTCCATTTCCCATCGTTTTCCACTCTTTTTCAGTCAATAGGAACCTAATTCCCCCATTCGTCGTATTATTCATTTTCATTTTCCAATTTAACTTTTTCCAAAATCAAATTGACCTAAATAAATGGCTTAGCATGCAAATGATATTCATATAAAATGAAAGAAAAACAAAATGGTTTTGCTTTCCACACAAAATTGCAGCAAACGTCGTTTGCAAATCACATTTACAATCAAGCAGACCCTGGTACTTTTTACTGGAATATTGTCCCTTAGTTACTGTTACGCACTAGAATTATACAGTTAACTAGTATTAGTCATTCTTAGTGTCCCATAAATAACAAAGTAGGCTTCTTGTCTCCCTAAATTCGGGTGAAAGTGCAAACTCCCGCAATTAAGTTTTAATCACCCTCTTAACCATGATATATTATTTTTTCATCCACTACTTGATCCAAACAAGATTTAGGAAGCATCTCTTGGGTCCTAATAAATGTTTGACCAAAGTTTACTTTGTCGGAATCAGTTGTCCAATAAATCCCTAGACGCTAAACTTAGGGTACGTATGCCCGACCTTCGTGACCCGTGTCTCAACGACAACTTTCCATTTGCAACGTATTAAGTGTAAGTGAATTAGAAGCGAAAATAAGAAGAGAGAACTTTATCAGAGTAATATCAGACAATATTATAATACTGCTTGTATATATAATTAATTTTCAATTACAGACAAAGATATTTAAACACAGATTTTTTTAATTACGAACTAGGAACAATATTTATTGCATCCCCAATAACATTCAAAAAATTTAGTATAAATAAAAAATAGGTTGCAAAAAAATACATAAACCTACTACAGAAGAAAGGTATTGAAAATAACAAAAACATGCAGTGTTACTGTTGTTCGTTTAGCCAAGAACAACATTGTTTTAATTTTCACGCGCACACAAAAGATAACACGTAACAAAACATACGCACTTATTCAACTGGATATTGATATGTCCAATCGACTGATTACATACAATAAGAGCAAAGGAAGCGAAAAACGCGCTGAATAAATGAATATATGTAGCCACCCGAAAGTGGATACTGAAACAATGCAGCGCTCGCCACAATTTACTTTAAATCTGCTGAATGCGCTTTATTTATTCGAACAAGATTTTACTGGAAGTAGTCAGGTGTAACTGTATTGCCAAAAGACCTTTTGTCTAACGATTTGGAACACGTAACAAAAGATATTTTGTTTTGAATACTGCTTTCTACGTTCTTTAAATTTCGAATAAAGTAGTTTGAGAGAAATAGATTTTCTATTGCTTTTCATACGGTACAAAAAATTGTGCGTAGATTTCCAACCCACTTATCGTTTACAACATCCACATTTTTAAAAATAACTTTCTTTTTAGTTTCTAATTTTTGAAGTAAATTATTTACGGTATAGAAAGTATTTTATAAAATAGTCTGTAACAATGTAATTGTATACTTACCTAACCCAAAAATTAATTTACCAAACTTCAAATTTTTACCTAAAACTTGTAGTTCCATACTAAAATAACACAAAGCGTTAGCCATAACGTGAGTTTAGTAAAATAATTGCTATTTTAACATACATACAAACATTTTCCACGGCACATTACATAGGTAAATGGACTCGACCATGCCTTAATAATGCAGCGCTCAGCCGCCGCGAACTAGTAATATAGTTGCTAGTTTACCATCGTGGTTGAATAATGAATTGCAAACTGTGCAATGTACCAATTTTTAATTAGTATTTTACTTGAGAATTTGTGTTAATGTTTCATGACTTTGTTAGAGGTTTTGCTCCTGAGTTTGATCTGAGTTGAAGTTCTGTAGGAATACTAAATACAAGAAGTTTTTCGGAGAATATTGGTGAGTTTTTCTTGATTCAATCTTGTTTTTAGATTAGTAGAAGAGTTGTAAATTGTGATTGTCAATAATGAGATCGAGATTTCGATTCAGAGATGGGTAGTTGTTAGTAAAGTTTTCTGAATTTTAATAGCCAATAGTTTCCTATTACAACGAAACAATGTGTCCAAAACCTACCGCGATAGCAGTTTATTTACTTTATTGTACACTACATAAATACATAGGGCACCACATAAATAAGCATAGTGCGCACATGGCAACTTCTTACAGACAACCTTTGGATGGACCTGAAATAGGTTATGTGTTTGACTAAATAATAACTAACTTAATTAAACACGTGTCTTACTAAGTTTCATATACTAAATCCCTCTAAGGCAAAGGCGTATGTCAGACGTCATCGTCACATCCCTTTTCTTTTCTTACATATTAGCAGGGTCAATGGCCTACCTTCTGTAATAAAGAATAACGTAAAGGGGTGAGTTGACCGTCCCCTCCCATTACCTTCAAATACGCATACAAAAAACATAATAGTTGATGATGTCATGATAGCAAATGACTAATAACTTTAACATTTCCTCGAATACTGGACGCTATTAAATAATTATGTCAACGCCAATAGGAAGTAGTAAAACTGATTGTTTAAGTTTAATAATAATTTCATGACATAATTTTTCCGTAAAATATGTTGATAAGTAGGTGATCTGATAGTATTTAGTTAAAATTAATAAAACTATGTATTTGATACTGTTGTAAATATTTTAGATGGTTTATTTGGGTCCTTATTAAAAATACGAAATTCGCGTATTAAGAAAGCTGAATAAATGCTGTTGAAGAGCTATATTTACCATTCCAATCATTAAATTAATAACATAGCATTCGTTTTTAAATCAAAAACTAATAATAATTACATATTATCAACAACAACATCGGCTCACAAGTAACGTCACAACCAGGTTTTCATTCAAGAAACCACTTTAGAACATTACACTATTACAAATCCGTGTAATCCATACACGTGTATTTGACAGTTAACTGTTGTGGTTCCCCTTAGTAGGTACACAATGTACGCATGTGTCACAACACACTTGTATCTTTGTAGGGATTTCCTTAAAATAGGGCAATGTTTATGTGTACTACACATGGAGCTATACAAAACCAGTTTATCTTGGTCTCGCTTTCTATGATCTTTCTGTACAATAAACGGTCAGTTTATAATGGTTTTGTATAGCTTGATGTGTAGCGTACCTACGTGTTGTAAACGTTTTGGTAAGTCAGTACCAACGTGCGGTTGACACCAGGTTTCTAAGGAGTCACTTTGTGAGTGAAGGATGTCATGCGCTTAGTATGAAATCCAAAGGATTATTATGATTAATAGGTACTAGTGGTCGTTAGTGGTTGAAATTCAACCATATACGATTTAATTTACAATACCACTTAACATACGTTCAAGGATAATTTTTATTTAACTCAAACAAACTCTGTTTATAAAACTCTCTTCATATGAAACGTCAATGTATCGCAATGTCTATCGATTTTGACGTTTTGTCAAATACGATCAGATACTATGCATGTGTGTGTAATGTTTTATTTATTGATTTAATGTACTTTATAAGCATTATTTTTGAAAAGCTATTAGCGTTCTTCACTTCTTCTAAACAAAAACTATAAGTGTACCAAATTTTATGCTCCTACGTCCGCGCAATTTTCGTAAATAGCGGTCATTTTTGCATCCGTATTAATATATAGATAACTTTATGTTTGTTATTGTGGGCAAAGGTGTAGATTCATACACACTACATAACCTCACGCCTGTCTCCTATAGGTGGTAGTAGAGACTATGCAACGCCAATTGCTACGATTCTTACATACCTCTTTCACTTCATCATTAGTCATCAGTTTTTCGGTGAAGTTTATGAATCAGACGGTTGGTAAAAGTCGTCCTAAACGGACATATATAGAACAAATAGGAGATATATTAAAGAAGGGCCGAATTAACCATTCATTGCTACTTTTGTTTATAGTCCCATTGCAATAGACTACTTAACTATATTGACAAACACCGGGCACGATTCTCAATAACCCAGTAATTCTTTACTTAAATCCTGTAAACTTCGTGAATGGCCCACTCGTGACTACTCGAGTAGGCAGTCTGATGAGCCTTCGAGATAATTACTCTTGTTCAACGGAAGCAGGTCTAATTATATCTCCCACAAATCGTTCCAACTTTGATCGAAATTTATAAGTATGATTGCTCTTAGTATTTCCGTCTACGTTCAGCGAAATTAATAAGTAGTTACCGCATTTAATTAAACGCTATTAATATTTCAAAAGCAGGTGTTTTCACTGAATTTAGATCACAGACTGAAAGACATTGAAATGTGGTGGTTGGGATAATATTATGTTCTGTCATTTTAAAACGGTTTACGTATTTAATAACGTTGATATTAAACTGAATTACAATTGATTTTCAAAAAAGTGTGTGCTATTTGTATAGTTTAGCAGTGCGTCGCAAAAACGCACCTCCATTCAAAAATGAAAAAATCCTTTGGATTTTCATAGTCAAAATGATTAAAGAAGCCTGCTCGACAATAATTAGAATCATACATAAGTACGAAATAAACACACCAAACACAATTTTGAACATAATTGATTTCTGTCCAGGAACTAGTCTTTCGTCAGGCATACTTAAAACCAATGACGATAACAAACAATAATTTCAGGCGATAACTTAGTACGTCATACAATTCCATTATATTAGAGATGGTTATAAATATTAGCCTTATGAATGGAATGTTTCATTGTTATTACTTGATAAGATAAAATATGTTACTATCATATTCGCACATCATTGACGTAGGCGATAGGTTTTAGAAACAACAAACCTCTTTTGTCGTGGTCAGTTATCACATTCATTATTTGTAGCCCGATGTATGTGACAATAGTTTGTGCTTTATATTACACTAGTTGTTGTTCGTGACTTCGTCTGCGTAGAATTATGACTAATGGCAAAATTAGAGTATTAGTCTTTCCCAAGATACCTACATTCCACGGCTGTAACAAACGTCATCTGAATCGATTCTGTACCTAAGTTACATTTATTGTGAAATAATGAAACACAGCTACCCATTAGGGTAATGAAATACGTGATCTTACGAACTACGTCTAGTTACTTTTCATAGCATTTTGTCTCAATACAAGTTTACAGACTCTTGCGAACTATAATGAAGTTCTAAAAGAGAATTAAAAGTTAAAAACAAAACAGCAACATTCATGTTTACATTTTAAACAAAAATAAACAGTTCATTACGTAGTTAAATTAAATTTTCATTGCAAAACATTTCGCAGTTGCTTATGAAACTTGAACCAAGTCCGACGACCCGAACGAACTCTATTACCTATGTCTGTTGGTTCTGTCCATAGGATCATGAATATGCAAGTATTTGGTTCGTAATTCCAGCCTCTGGGCATGGACGTAGCCTCATATTGTCGCTAACCACAAAATGCCGTGTAATCATCGAACCAATTAGACAAATGGATCATCATTATCGTCGTGATCCCGCTTAAAGTAGGACGCTTCGATTTAAACAGCAAAACGTTTCCAAACCGATTTTGACATTAACAATAAGGAGTTAAGTATATGTTGTAATTACGTGTTACAACTGGGAACTGGGTCAGGTTTTTTTTTTTTGGAAAAACCTTTTTCCTCTGTTACATGGACGCAATAACTTAAAACATTGCTTTTGTTTACACTGAAAATAAGTTATGTGGAAAACCGTTTTAAAAAACACGGACTAAAAGACATTTGTTGTTTTACATATTGCTTAAACTAAGTGTATTTTTTTACAATGATTTCAGTTAAAGTCATAGCATTTATTTCAATTATATTATAATCCTAAATAAGGCACTTTTGAAACGTCAAATTGACGCTTCGAATGGAGAAGAACGAGCAAGAAACTCCATCATTACTCTTTTTAAAAAAAGTCATTGGATTTTTCCCCCTCAATATCTCTGATACATTATTTGATCATTTACCTATTATATATATATATATATGTAGGAATAATGTAACGATAATACAGCATCAAAACTAATGGGTTAATAAAACCAATTTGTGAAGAAAATAAAATAGCGGGTTATTTCAAACATAGTACCCACATATGTACACTTACAACTTGAAATATGCTTTTATACAAATAAAAATAATATTTAATTTAATCTTTCAAATAAAAAAAAATAACTGCTTGATGCCACAGGATCCCTAGACTGCATTGGAATAAGTTTCATCAGTTTAAAGCATCTGAAAGAATTCAAAATTAACGAAACTGTTTTCAAAACCGTAATTAAAATTTGTTAGAAAGGTCAATTCATTGCTAGACTTTCTAGCATTAAATCTCCAGACTACTATATCACTACTAATATCCCAAAAAACTTTTAACTAAAGTTTGGACGTCCTGTGGTTTGTCTAATAGGACTATAAGCTTCAGTGGCACCTACTGGTGAGAACAAAAATGGAAACTGTCATTACAGTAATGGCCGTTATCTAGCCATCCCATCTGTCAAAACCCTAGCACTACTGCGGATATTACCTTACCTACAAAGAGATATCACTGGGGACAGGTTCATTAACTATGTTTTAAAGTAAATAGAATGGACATTATAGTTGTCTTTAGAAGTAAATTGAAACTTGTTGTTGTTGATTCTATGTAAAACGTCAGATTCAACAGGAAACTTGAAGAGCTATCCCATTTCAAAATATGGCATATAGTTAAAAAAAATATGAACCATAAAGTAATTACTTAGGCGCCATGAGCTAGCTATTTTTACCGTTGTAAAAAATACAAACTTGTAAAAAATAAACAACACAATTACTTGATTATACTAAGTCCCTGGTTGCACTTGTTAAAGCACCCAAAACCACGTTTATTTATCTTTTCCCAGCCTAGCTTAAATTAACTTAAGTTTGCTCGAACGACTGCCAACTTCGCTTTGACCTACTTTGTAAAGCGTAGGCATTTGTAATTCATAAAACTCATGGAAAGCGTAATTATAGGTGACGGTAGACGCGCGAATTGTAATGTGTTTAAGTGACATCAGACGGTCTGGTAAATTAATTAATGAGTTCACGCATCGATTGTTTGGCTGAAGCTTGTAAATTCGTTTCTGAAAATCGGAAAAAATCGAATCAAGCAGCTGTTTGATTCGATTTTAGATTAACGGATAGCCAGAATATTCTATTTTAGCATTTATCCTGAAATAGAATGCTTTTTGGATTTTATTTTGATCGAGATCTAATTTCATCTTCTAATTCTAATTTCATCCCTTATTGTCTTGTATACCTTGCAGACATAACATCACCCACGTATTTCTTAATGGTGTAGGTAAAGGTGTAGGTGTACACCTACGTGTAGGCTGTGATTTTATCTCCGAAACCTCATTTAGCAGACATAAATGATCTCTCTATCATATGAAAAATAGTGACGTATTTTCGATAATGTATTTTGATTGTCTTATCTGTATGAATACGGTTGCCACATACCGTTTCACGATCTTTACATTTACGGTGTGTATAATAGTCCTCGTTGTTTTCAATCATAAAGAACTTAAGGTTATTTTTAATACAAGAGAGTATACTATGCCAAATTAATTAAAATAAAATGCTGAAACACGACGCTATTTAATTTATATTTTACTAAAATAAAAATATATTTCCAAAGATATGACAAATTATAACAACAATGTAACCACGCAGCTATTCAAATTTCGGAGTAGGAAGCTCTCTCCTCACGTGGATCGTAGGGGTAAGCCAGTAAATCCTACAATAATTGGATTTCATGATAGAATTTTGTGAACATGTTTGACAATGTTTAGAATTTTGGTTCAGAAATTGTGAGCACACAATATACTACGCATGTTCCTAAATCCTTCCATGATTTTGTATACCCATACAATTTCCTTGAGTCTTGAACGTGGCTTAGGTGTTTGACTCCTTCTATATATGTTCTGTCATTTTTGTTGTTATGTTGACAAATAGTACTCGAAAGGGTGAAAAGTATTTATTTAGGTGACTTTGGAAAAACAAAGTTTATAAAAAAAAAATGTTTTGTTGTACAATCATGATATTATGCTTTAGGCATATTTCAATTTAACTTAATTATCCAAGTTTCAAAGTTAAACTTCAAAACTTATCCATAAATAATGAATATTCGTCTGAGAGCGATTGATTCCAACAAAGTTAATTAGTACGGTCACATTGCAGATGAAACTAGTTCCAATTTCATCATAATCTTGCAGAACTGCTTCGGGATTAAGCACGCTCCATTCATAATTCCTTATTACAGATTCTGAATACCTTATGGGTCAAGTATTTGTGAGTGTAACTGAGAATGACATATTGAATGAAGTTTTCTATTTATTTTGAGATTTCAAAATTTGGAACAAGCACCTAGCTTCTCTGGCATACAGACTGACAGACAATTCAATTTAACGTTTCAATAGGGCCTAATTAAGTATTAATTGAAATAAATGTTTTGACTTTGACATTGACTCTGTTTTTAGAAATAAAGATGGGTCTAAATTCCTAGTCTGCCTACGGCTTTTCACCACGGCTTGTGTTTTACATTGGCCACGAGTTTTCCCAACAATAGGAAAGTAGGTTTAACTTTTTATAATAATTTCTTCACGTAAAGCGTCAAAACATTAGCGTTTTAAAACTGCAATGTCCAACACGCAAATATGTGGTTTATGTAAGCACGTAATTAGTTTTCATAAAAAAAATAATACAAGAACGTATGCAATTCTAGCACTTCCAGTCTAATATTTTTAATGGCACGATGCCAAACTCTTTTGTCAACATTACATTTTTAATACAGTTTTTTTATTGTAAAATTGTGATTGTAGATATTATAGAAGATAGTGATAATTAAGGTTGGGTTTCTCACATAATAAAACAACAGGGTGTTTGACCTCGGTTAGAAATTAAAGGAAATCTATGCAAATATTTAATACTAACTTTCCTTGCCTGTTTTAATGAAGGCTGTAAATTGATTAAGTTTTATTTTACTTTTTAATGGGAAATTCCATCCACGCATTTTAAGCATCAATACACCTAAGGAAAACATTTTCCGTGTTAGGTTTTAGGAATTATTTTTGTCAATGTAGATGGTCTATTGGTATATAACATATCCGATTAAAAAAAAATTGCGGGAGGAAAATAGGAATTAAGAATTATGAAAACCTAGTTATGATTTTCCGCATAGTAGTACTACAGCCCAACGTATCTTGCTCAACAATCGTACTAGCTACCAATAAACCAATCATCTACCATTGAATTCTACTAAAATATTTTTAACGTAAGATACAATACATAATGAACTTCCATTAAGGCCGGTTGAAACATTTTAGCTAAATGTCCATTTTGTGTCCTTTATCTTACTTAGGCCGAGTTCACACTGACTGTTTTCATTGTTATTTAACATCTACGTTTATGATTTTTATAAATATTCTTTATTGGAGTAATAAGATTAGTTAAAAAGTAAGAAATAAATATTAGAAAATTTATAATTTACTATTTTCTAAACTTACCTACGTTTAATTTTTAAAACTATGACACATTGTTTTACGAAAATAAATGTTTCTTTTTTATATTTTACGACTGGGAGATTGTATTTTCCAATTTTGACATAAAGCTCTCTGGGGGTGTAGGCCAAAATTGTATTGAGACCGATTGCTAGTTGCCGAGCATGAGATTTATAAAATAAATCACTCGAAAAATAAAAACAACAATGGAAGTGACAGGTTTCACAAAAACAAACCGTTTTTAACACCTTATTAAGAAAATACAATTTCTGTGTGTCGTAGCACCTGATATGGGTACAATTTTTACATGCAAACCGAATTCAATACAGATTCCGATATGAAATAAAATTATATCGTACATTCTATTTAGTTCTATCAAAAAATAGCCTGCAATTTGAACACACGTAATGCATAAACAGGTTACAATGTTCAAAACAATAAGTAAATGAGTTATTTTGGATTGTGACATTTTAGGCCCCATGTTCGTACCTTTACTTCTATTATGTGCTATTATACAGTATTAATTAATGTCATGTGAATGTACTACATCTAAAACATTAAGCAAATGGATTCCTTTCGTGCGATCGTTAAACCCCTGCATTATATAAATAACAGCCCTATTTCCAACCTTCCATTCCGACTCTGATTACGTTGCTGTTAAAACCAAATAACAGTTCTCCATAATGAAGATACAACTAGTCAATAAAATCTTAGAGCACATACTGTTGTTGTACCGGCGAATGAAATATACTTGTAGGAATCTCACGGTACACGGCCCCAGCTACCTCGTCCGTAAAGACGTACACATCGTCTACAGAATTATATACTTCATTATATACGTGCACGTGTGGATCATAGCCGTCGCTACAATACGCAAGTACTACGATCATTATCAAGAAAACACCATTCGCTTCACGACGCGCACTGATTACCTCGACTGGAATACGACATTTGCTTCAGTTACCGTTTGCGAGATTGCAAACATTGAGAAAATATGGACACTTAGCAAGCTATTCGACATGCAAGAAGGAGATAAGTACGATCGATTCCTCGCCGAAATTATATTCTTCAGTGGCACTTGTTTCAGTTGCACGTCATCATGCTCAAACACAACATTGTGTTCACGTGATTATTCCGCAATAGTGTCAAAGTTCCGCACGCCCTGCAAACACCTCTTCAAATCATGTAAATGGAATGGCCGCGATATTAACTGCTGTAAACATTTCAAACCTCTTCAAACGGAATACGGGACGTGCTATTCAATTAACAACAAGCACGTTGGCGGAAATCACAAAATGTTTTTCACGTCCGCCCTAACAAAAAACCCAGAGGCGGGAGTTCTCGAAATAACTCTATCACAAGATTACGAGTCATTCATCCATTCACCTGAGGACATACCCTTTTGGAATATGGAATATGATCGTAGAATAACGACGCTGTATGGAGCCGAAGCTACTGTGAGGTTTTCAATTATGGATGTGGTGAATGAGCCGGAAGTACCTTTGATCGCTCCTGAGGTACGTCAATGCAGATTCCCTGACGAGGTTCCAGGAAGCTACATAGCTTTCAAGCAATACAGCTATTCTGTGTGTATTATTCAATGTCGGATCGAGGCCCAACTGAAGCTTTGTAACTGTACACATCACTTATCTCCGGTCCAATACAAAGATCGATACTGCGGCTTGGAGGGATTAAAGTGTTTAACGAAACATTACCAAACGTTGAGGAAGCTGCAAGTTCCGGGCACGAACGAAACGGGTTTGAACTGTGATTGTTTACCTTCGTGCACGGAGCCGGATTATAACGTGGTGTCGAAGAAGTTGCTTGAGCCTGAAAAGGAGTTAAAAGTTAAGCCTGCCCGGTTCATACTGAATAATAGACCTTACCAGCGAGTTACTCGGCAGGTTGCGCGCACCACGCTAGACTTGGTCGTTGCTATAGGAAATTGTTTTGGTCTTTGCTTTGGCGGATCATTGTTATCGATCGTTGAAATAATTTACTATCTGTGTTTTAAACGCTGGAAGTTTGCGTAAATATTATAGCAAATGTTTTATTTCAAGTTAACAAAGTTTCGTCGTTAAGTTTGCGGTTTTTATGCACCAAGTTTTCCTCAATAAATGTAGCGAGTGATGCTGATGTAGTAAACCAGTAATACGAGTATACAAATAGAATTTACGAAAGAAATTTATCGAAGCCAGCTGTTGGCCCATTTCAGTTAAGTCCATTCGTCCGAAACTCGGGCAGACAAAGTCGGTAAATAAGTTTCGTAAAGCGGCAAGTTACACGTTCGCCGTTAATATTAGCAACAGAAATAGTTTGCGGATGATGTTTGTTATTAGTTTTTATGTGTTACTGCTGTTTGGAAGTAGTTACGAATGTTGGAGCTGTTGTTCATTGTTGTATCATATTGTCTTAGTACGAATTACTGTTGTAAAGAATTGATATTTTTGCGGTTTCTTTTTACTTCTTCAACCCTTACAGGCTACGATGTAGGATTTATAAGCGGCTTGGGAATTGACCCTGTTCATTTATACAGTCAAGTATTTTAAGTTGATAAATAGGTTCCTTTTAATTCCCTACAGAGTTAGTTGAAAACTTTTAGTTTTGTTTTGTATACATTATACTTTCTTCTACAGTAATGCTTCTTTAATTTTAAAAACACATTTCCAAAATGTAGTTAAAATTATTAAAATGAAATTTTGAAGTAGAACAAAATGCCAATTTTAGGATTACCAAAAACAATTTCTTAAGATTACAAAATCATGAATATTCGTTTAATCTTTATAGAAAAAGAAATGCTTTAAAGTGGAACCATTATTTTTTTTAAATATGCTAACCAAAATGTTTCTTTTCCATTTTACGGTTGTTTATCACTTAGTCGTAATCCTAATTTTATGTAAAATTCTCATAATCACAAAACAGTTACATTTCGCAACGTAATCTACTGAACAGATAGGATTTTAATAGTAATACCTGCGTTGTCCAAATTACATTTACGTTTCGAGGGAAACGATTTTTTTATCTCTTATCTCTTTATTTACATTTAAGGAGTAAATTTGAATCGTTTTTTCTTTTTATTTATAACATTTTTAGGTTATAGTCGTTTTCATTTACGGGATGTGGTCATTACAGCGATTTGCCAATAACTTTTATATTGTTATTGTCTATATTAAATGATTGTAATTCTGTATCAATAAATCACATTATCACATTATATATATGTGAAAGTTTGTTTGGATGGAACGCGAACGGATTTTGATGAAATTTGGTATATAAACTGGGTATAAGCTGACTTTTTATCTCACGGGAACGCGGGTGGAGGCTGCCAAAAGCTAGAGTCCAATAAAATTAATGGTAACTATAAACGTAACTAACTGCCGCACTGAGACATTAAATGATTACTTAAACTAATCCTTAGTAACGATTTTGTATAGCAAACAATTCCTAAGGATTGATTTAAGTAACCATTAAATTACTTTGAGTACGGCGTTAAGTAACACTCTGTTTTGTTTGTTCCAGTAGATTACTTTATATCTTACTTTTGTAATAAACAAACAACGACAAAGTTATTTTATTTTCTTGAAATCTTTAACAAAAGTTATCATAAGTCCGTTTCTGTTTAGAAAACATTGGCAAATAAACGACTTATTCTACATCAGCGCTTCCGATAAAAAAATCGTGGACAATACGATATTATTATTCATATTTCTCTTCATTCCATCTGATTTGATAGAATCAAACATACATATAAGTATATCATTCAACGTAGTTTCCAATTTCCTTTGGTAGTACCCAAAAGTTTGTCCTTTCATAAGGAATTTAGATCTCAATATGTGATGGGAAGGGTCAATTTTGTCGCAACGATTCCTTACCGCTGACGGACCCAATTTTTGACAGATTTCTGAATATTATTGAAGCGTTGAATCAGATGTAACTAATGATAAGTGACCTTATTTTTCAAGTTTTATCCTTGAGACCCTAAAACTATGTAAAACTTTGGGAGATAGAGACAGTAACTCTTTATCTTCTATCCCTTTAAGATAACTGCTTTAAAATTAATTGTTACTTTCGAACTAATTTCGACTTTCCAGCCTCTAAATTGTTTTGGAGATAGATCTTAACTCTGACGTCAGACTTTTAACTTTTGCTACGCCAAGAAGATAATGTAATAATTGAAATTCATCCTATAACGCATCCTATAAATATTTATTAACTTAAAAAACTCTACTATTGTCAAGCCCATCGGAGCTTTTGATCATAAAGTTGTAGATATTTGTCAGAAATTATTAATTACAAAGTATTTTATGTGAATAGCTGCCGAAATAGAAAGCATTCATTTCAAATTTTATATGTACCGTATGTAATCCATGAAAAAATCCAATCATCGAATCGAATCAACTTCACAAATAGTGTATAATACACATTTGAAAACGATTTAAAATTTAAAGATTTTATGTGCAATGTCATAAACCAAAGATCCACATAAGGCACTTGATACCAACAGAAGCCCAATTCGCAACAGTTATCAAACAGGATCTATAACATGGTAAAACAATTACAAACTTCACAACTATTTACTTAAACGATCTAAAACAGTTGTTGCTGAAGTTGGGAAACATTAAATGTATCAGACTTCAAATTGAGGGGTAGTGTAATTCGAGGTTCCTCTGTTGTAGGCAGGACTACCTATTACTATGGAACAACTTATCTACCTACATATATTAGGTGTCGCGTAAATAGATATAGGTAGTCAAAACTTAATAAATGAAGAAATTATGTAAACTTGTGACGTTTTTAATTACACATCTAGTTTATTATTTATTCTTAAATTAACACTAGACAATCTTGTTTGCTAAGAACATAGTACGACTATTTTCCGATCTATCAATAAGTCTAAAAATGAATACGTTTTTATCAATACAAGTTTGGGCAGAGATATCGTGACTGAATACGGCCTTCACAGTCTAACCAAAAATTATTTATAAGTAGCTACCGTAATAAAACTGCCATATAATTACATTGAAAATGTATCGTTTGAAATTCTATTTCCAGAAGAAAATAACTACCTATTAATGAGGAAATAATATAGAAGAAGTATACCCAAATCTTTCATTTCCCAATTAAATTATTCACTTCAAAGATTTCCTTAATAATTATCGAATTCTGTCAGTCGAAGTGTGTCCGAATCATTTACTGAAATATTATCTTAAAATACCAATTTTCCTTCTCAAATTATTTGATAATGTATTTTTGGAATATTAATTTGTAACTAATATTATCAAATCGTAATTATATTAAATCATTATAATACGTTTACGCTAATTATAATCTTGTAATACTAACACCAACATACAATATCTTCCATTCGCTATAATTCTTAATCTGAAATACGAATACAAAATACTATAAAACTTGAATTACCAAAGATTTTCTTGACAAACGGTTTAAGTAAGCTTTGTATTACCGAGCGTTTATACTGAACACTCAGGTGACAAGTTGGAGAAAGACAATACCTATTGTTCCTAACGACAGCTAAAGGGAGAAACCTCGTCTCAGGCTTGCAATACGTAACTTACTTTGAAATATCAAGCCTAAAGGTACGATAAAGGATTTGTAATACGTATTTTGTTTTGTAGTAGACAATTTTAGTGACAGTAACTACAAGATCTATTCTGAAGTTTTATCTTACTAATGGAAGGCCAATCGTAATATGTATTTTCTTTTTACCTGATAGTAGTTCGGGTATTTTTTGAGAGATTTATCACTTATTTCACAGTATCTAGATTTAGAACTAGGAAGAACGTAATTATGTATGCACTATTCGCCACATAAATTTATTGGGCATTTATATGCAGGTGGTAAAATAGACGCTTAATAATACAAATCAATTATAACATACACCTTTTCTACAAGACATATCAATCAATTGTTAAAGTTAACAGGCGAGATAGCAGCCAAACGTCGACATGTAAAAATAAAAATAAAGTCTTACTGATTATGGATCACATTGGATATATATTTATGGGATGTACAATCCCAAAAACAGTATACCATCTAATAACGTAGTCGTAAGCTTTCCAACATGAGTTCCCTTTAATTCCGTCTACATAAAATCAAGTCAGTATCGAACAAGCCAAAAAATATACACAAAAAAAAAACAATCAACCGTCTCATCGTTACCGTCAGGTAGGCTTTAACAGTATAATGTATTACTTCATTAGATAGTCTTGTGGCATCAGATTAATTTCCCGTACAGATTGTCTGAACAAACGGTGTGATTGACCTGCCCGTCTACTCCGACTTGCGAACTCTATTATTCAACCGCTTGCCTACCATCTGTTTTGTGGTGCCTGTTATTTCAGAAACCATTCTCCATTCTCACTTCTCAAGATCCCTCTGTGACTTGTTTTAAAATTCACAATAGGACAGCAGCCTTGAATCGAATTGTTACCGAATAAAAAGAATTTTTGTTTGCTACATTGTGTATTCTTCTACTTAGAGTTTCGTGTTTTGGTGTTAGTTAGGTTTGTTTTTACATGATACTTTAAGTAGCATCAAAAGTTTGTTAGTTAGTTTTGTTAGGAATAAGTTGTAGTTAAGAAGAATCAAGATTTATGTACCTATATTAGAATTAGAAAAACAACATGAAATACATATTATATTACGTAATCTCTTCATAAACTATTATAGCCAATTAAATACATTCTTGCTGGAAGATAAGCACTAAAGATTATTAAACCCTCAATTTTATAAAGATATACCGACTATATAAAAAGCTTAAAAGTTAGGTCAGGAATTACGATGGTATTAATTATAATAGTCAATTTAAATGGAACCAGTGTTAATAAACTTTTGATAGTTCATATCTTTTAGAGTCCAGCTCTGGTTAAGCCACAAATGAGTATTATTTTCGTTTATTATCTATTATTTTAAACCATTTATTATTATATTTCCACACTTAAATTCATATTTTAGTCTTTAAAGAAGACTAATCCTCGACTAGCGTAAGTCATTTATGTGGTGATCCAAACTAACTATACATATAACAGCCAAAAATGTTATAGGTATTAGTTTAATGTATTAACATTGTTTTAATGTATAAACGCTTACAGATTTCATTGAAATTCAGGACCACTATAAAGTCAAAGTCAAAATCAAATCATATATTCCAATTAACCAGAAATAGCTACTTTTGAAATGTCAACAAATATAGAAGTACTCAAATAATAGTCTCTGAGTCTGTCCGTAAGTGAAGCTAGGCTACATTTCTCCTAATACCTCTGAATAATAACTTCTCAAGTGCAATTAAGCTTTCTATATACAAACGAAACTTCGTTAGAGATAGTTCGCAACTCTAACTCGCAAACCTAACAAACTTCGCTTCGATAGCAACTAATTATTGGAATCTAACCACCGAATTAATAATGTACAATACATGTTTAATGAGACTGAATTTGTGTTAAATATATGTTGGAGAAATTATTAAATAGATAAAATAAAACGTAATGATGTTATTACTATACCTCTTAAACGGTAAAAGTATAAATAGTTATTTACGACAAAAACTAATTCGCATCTGAGAATTATTTTATGGTGTGTAATTATATACGGTACTTATTTTCTTTCAAATAAATGTTACTAGTACTAATTAAGTAGTATAAAAGTAAAGCGTTAATTTCACCCTCTTTACAATAAATAAAATCGTCTTTTTTCTAGTACAATTGCATAAACACCTGTGTATCTAAAGTTTACCATATATTTCCTCAAATAATCACCGTACGTTTATCATAACCTACTTACACGAACCTACAACATGATCCGATTATTATTAATGTTCTTACTGGTGTAATATACTTACTGGGTAATGGATGAATTAATTATTACCGATTACTTAGTACGGAATGGGATTATGACGCTGAATACTTGAGTACATTGTCTTGTTGATTTAATATCGATCGGTCGTCGATTTTCTAAATTCGAGTCAGTTAGGTCTACCTAGGAATGTGATCTTTTAAAGTATTCATGTTATAATATGTAGATACTCTCTGAAACTATTACGTGTCTACTACCATCTTTATACATACATACATTTATACAGTAAGTATCTACATTTTACGCAGTCGTAGACGAAGCGCTAGTGTTTAATAAAGCTTTCGCAAAGAGCAAGAATAAGGTTCAAAAGGGATTCCAAAGTACGTCGCCCTATCTAGGCTGATTTATCTTTTCACGCTACTTACTCAGCCTGGATAGGTCCAAAAATGTTCTGTTTCTATGCATGACTTTATATAAAATTTATAAAGTTTGCAAAGCCGCCGTTACCTACATAGAATATTCAGAATCGAAAGACTTTGGTCAGGGGCGAACGTCTCGAAACTTGAAGAAAACTTTTAACTTTATTTTTACGCTGTCCCAACTAAAGTTTCAGTGTTCTTACTGTCCTGAAGTCACTGTAATGGGAACCAAGGGAACGATTTATTTATTTTATGATTGCGAACCTTTATTATTTTTGAGAATATACGATACTTGTTTTCTATGAATAAGTTACTAGAAGAGACAGCTTGATATAGGGGTCGGTTCAAGTTTAGTAAATAATAAACTACTTTAATTTATTAATGTGATGAATGGTAATAAAATGAACATCTCTACTTAGAGTTCTGATTAAATAATTCAATTAAGTTTACAAAGTCAAGTTGTACAAACTGGAGGTCGCTTCGTGATACAAATTAAACTACATATGTTGTTAACATCTGTGATTTATAATTTTATATAATTATAAAAAAATACTCGGCTTTAGCCAGAGAAATTAACAAAAAAATTGAAGTTATTATTAAAATAAAACCTTTATCGCTGTATAATAATAGAATTTGACATTTAATTTTCTTGAACACTCGCTTCAGTATATAGATCGGAGCCCCATCAATTTACTACACAAACTGAAATTTGCGAATGTGTAGCGAATAAAAAAGAAAATATATTTTAAGGACCTTCAAGTGATCATTTTGGCTTTACGCGCCTGATTCCAAAAATAAACCGCACTTGACGAAAAAAAAAGGTTGGTTTCACTGCATTATAATATTGATCTCTACACTGTAGCAGGGTGTAACATCTTGACGTTTTACCATATTCCGTACATAATTCATGAAACCAGGCCTTTAACATAACAGGCTAAAATTCCCTCGTATTCAATTTTCAGAATATGATTTACTGATGATTTTTTTTTATTTTACTCTCAGGTTATTTATCGCACATTTTTTTGAGAATAAACTACATTATACAAAGAGTAACTTCATTTTATTTTTAAACATACTATATTAATCATGGAATCTTTTAAAAACAGGCACAAACTACGATCCTCGCATATTTTTAGCTTTATTCATATTTATTTTATTAAATAGTAATTCAAATACGCTATTTATGAGTGAGTACTCAATCTCCAATAGCAATTATTGTTAAATGGGCCGACGTTTGGCCGCTATCTCACCTGATGGAAGTGATGATGGGGCCTACGATGGAGCACGTCTGCCATTGATTGATTAGTTTATTCAACTTACAACATTAGTTAAATTAGTACGAATTGCCTTCTGATTTTTAGATGTAAATCATTAGATATAATATGTATTAATACATATTACTCAACTTTTCTCGATGGTTAAGTAAATTACAAAGTACTCGTAGTTGTTGGAGGTGAAGTTAGGATTAATAAAAGCCGAGGATACCTAAGTGCCTGGGTTTATAGAAAAGCTGTTTGCAATTACGTTGCGGCGAAATGCGGCGATCGTATTCCTGATTTAAACTCAATGCAACTATAAATAAATTATAAAATTTATTCCTATCAATTATTTTGGTACCGTAAAACATGGCAACTTTACCATATTTTGGAACAAAAATCGAAATATATTTTAACCATAAGACGCATAGAAACCAAAACTATATATTTAGAATTGTAGTCTATCTGGCTCACTTTACCGTAATCGTCATTATATACAAACGCTTACTTTAGCCGTAGTAAAGAAAAAACAACATGGGTAAAGATACCAAATTTTTGGCAACTTTACCTACGCTCCGTATTCATCGTGTATTGCATATTAAAGAGTTGTTGAGGTACAGAGGGCTTCATCTAGGACCTCTTCGTATTATAATGCAAACAATATGAGGAAATCTATAAAGATAACGGCTACACAGACAGTAGGGAAAGTTGCCACGGGTTTCATCGTAATTTACATACAAATAATTTGTTACGCTCGGGGTTGTCAAAAAATGAGAATTATTTTTATGACATGTATATTTAAAAAAAAATTATAAACCTTAAAAGTAAAGTAAAAAAAAGCATAAATATCTGACATAAATATTGTTCCCTTTTAAACTAAATTAAGTTCTAAAATTTTAAGTATTTAAGTTTAAAATTGTAAAAAAGGCTACAAAATAATGTTTAATCTTTTGACTTTTTAATTTTTTGACTTCACTATCTCCATAGCTAATTTTAACATTACTTTCGTATAGTTTTTATATGGTCTAACTCCGAGTTATCTGCGGTTTTGTTTCATGTGAACCATTTTGGCTCTAAAACAAAAGGTATTATTAAATACATTATAACTTATCATCCAGGATATTCACTATTATGCTGGGAAATTTAGGTATTCGAAAATGGTTACATACACACAAACAAGAAAAAAACATTTATTGCCAACCCTAACTGTAGGTAAAGTTGCCACAAAGCAGGCCGTGGCAACTTTACCTAACCTGTGTCAACATTACCGAAGCGATTATTTATCAATAAATTAAAGAAAAAGCAATTGCTGACATTACAACAGTAATCCCAACTATATTATACATTCAAGATCAAAATTTCACTCACCTGTGACATATAATTAAGGCTCTGTGAGCACAATTTAGGAACTACTAACTTTTAGCACATTTTCACGCACTACACTGTGACGGCCATTACTGGCATAATAGCAGTCTTGCGTCTACGCAAAATATAGTAAATATTTCCTTTTAATGTCTAAAAAATACTACTATTACAAAACAGAATTCTAGTGGGTAGATTTTTAGATAAATGAGTTTATACTGAATACCTATAGTATGGTAAAGTTGCCAAGGGTCCGGTAAAGTTGCCATAGTTTACCGGTATATATTTTGCATACTTTCAATTATGATGAAAAAGAAATAAAATCTTTAAAATATAATAGGTATTTTTTTAAACACTAGGGTTTGGTCGTGTGTGCGTTTACAAAATCTTAGGTTCCAATTTTAAGTTAAGCTAGTGGATTTTTTATGATACAACTAGTCTATACTACTACTGTCGAGTACTTCATGTCTGTTGATTATTGGCATTTAACAAATAGTCTACCAAATTCTAAACACCTAATAAAGGATTGAATGTTGAATATATTGTACCTATGTACATAATTCTAACAATTTTCTACTTCAGTACAGCAACATTTAAATGAAATATCTCGTACATATTTACTCAGCAGCAGCTAATTAAATTAGTTTGTTAAACGTACGCCCTGTGCATGATTTGTAGGTATTGTTCATTTACACCGTTTGGTTACGCAAAGGAAATTATTACATGCCCATTTTGCTTTGCTAATGTTTTCAAAATTAATTATTCATTTGAATATCATAATTTAAATGGTTTATATAAGCCATGATATTATAAATAATACATAATCCTAGTTTAGACTATTATATTGCTATACTTCTTATTTAACTTTGTAGTTCATTTTACTAACAAATAATAAAAGCTTGTCTTAAATTATTTTTTTCCTTTCATTTTTTTGCGTATAAGTAACATCATCATAAGTAACATCATGGTATAAAGACTGAGCAAAATATCTCAATTAGGTACGTTTCTCTACTAAATTTAAATGATTTTAAAATAAAAGGTATATAAATTCTAGGACTTTAGTTTTAAAGAAAAGGTGTCGTATAAACTGAAATACACCCCCAAGACAGGAGATTAGTTGGAGCGGACGGGGGCTGCGCTTAAGCGGCTCCTGCCAAACCTCGGGGGCCAAATGCCTCCTGCCGGAGGTTGTACGCGGGGATCGTGCGGTCCATGGCCCTCTACGGCGCCCCTGTGTGGGCGCCGAACCTGATGCGGCGGCCAGCTCGGGCGCTGCTCACGTCTCAGAGGGTCATGGCCATCCGGGTGATTCGTGGATATCGCACGATCTCCGGGGAGGCGGCGAACCTCCTTGCCGGATTACCGCCGTGGGATTTGGAGGCGAAGGTGCTCGCGCGCGTCTTCAGTCTGCGCGCCGACGCGTGTCGCCGGGGCGAAACTCCATTGCCGCGCCAGATAAGTGCGTGGCGGGACGAGCTTCGGCGCGATCTCATGGCGGAATGGCAGCAACGACTGTCGCAACCGAGGGCTGGGCTCGCTGTCATCGCAGCGGTAAGTCCCCTCTTTGAGGAGTGGCTAGAGAGGCGCCACGGCGTCCTCACCTACCGCCTAACGCAGGTGCTTACCGGACATGGGAGTTTCGGTAGGTTCCTGTTCCTTATTGGGCGGGAGGAAACGCCCGGGTGTCATCACTGTGAGGACCGCCCGGGGCTGCGGTGTGCCCTGCGTGGGCTGAGCACCGCCAAGTCCTCAGGGATGTGGTCGGCGACGGCGACCTCTCGCGCCCGGCACTGGTTCAGGCCATGGTGCGGAGCCAAGGGGACAGTAATGCTAGCTAAGGAGGAGGCGGGGCGCGTGAGAGCTTTTCTCGCCCAAGGCGAGAAAAGTCATTGGATGATTTTCCCCCTCAAAAAAAAAAAAAAAAAAAAAAAAAAAGACAGGAGATTAAACTTTTCGGATCAAACAACGGAAAACTAGACGATCGGAATGTCGTGTCGCGTGTTTCGGTGGCACAAACTTTAACACGAGCCGCGAGTTCCAGAGAAACGGTGCAGGTGTTAAGAATCGTCGCATACTGGGTCGATTTACCAAACCACTGCTAAACGACGGAATGCAATTTTATTTTAATGCTAAATAAACTTACGTGCTCCTTTGGGAGTAAGCAGAGGTGTTTTTTTTGCAATTAATTTGCCTATATTGAATATACTTATTATCCCGACCCGGAGCTACGGAGTACCTAGCGTGTTACCGGAGCATCGGCTCAAAGAGCAGGACTGGGTGTTTTTTAGTCAGTAAGGCGCGAAATGTCATTAGATGATTTAACCTACTCAAAAAAATGTGAACAATTACTCAATAACTCTTTGCCCGGAAATAGAATCTTTTTCAGCAGTCGCACTTGCAGCCACTCGAGCAACGAGGCAACCTATAGGTAGAAACTTGCCGGCCTCTTTTCCTAATAATGGTGTCGTTAACCATTTATAGTAGTACCAAATCATTTCGATGTTGATAGAAACTCGCCGATTTTTTTTTAATTCTCGTGAACCATTCGTGTACGACCGGCCCTAATTTCAAGGAAAACTTCTCTGACAGACTTATACGAAGGTTTCAACTACGTACAATTATTTAATTTGCCCTCGGGGTGCACCTGTAATTAACCAATGTATTCAACCTCCCTGAACAATGCTCGTTTTTAACATTATCAAAGTTATAATGAACGTTGTAGAATCACGTGTATTGGTAGTGTGTTCGGTACAAGTTCTCGGTAAACATGATCCTTAAGTTTATAGAACAAATGTTGCGTGTGTTTAGTTATTTTAGCTTCAATATTCTTGTAGGCTGCTTGTTTAGCGTCGTTTATTAATTAGCTAATATAGATATTGCTTCTTAGAAAGGAGTACATGAAATTAGGAACTTTGTTGTTAATTACTTTAATATCGGTATAACCTATGTGGTGTATTATAACGACGGCTTTTATTTCTTTTAAGGGATAGAGCGGTACGCTTCGCTTGTACTCCCAATTTTCTTCAGTTTAGTATGTTATTTACGAGCAATGAATCTCAACTTATATCTTGTCAGAGCATATGTCCAGACTTTTTTATTTTGCAATGCATATACTTACACAAAACGTTTTAGCTACTACAATCTAAAACAATCTACAACAATCTGTTACTGGCTGAACCTACAAAGTAGACTTGTCCTTGACTTTAGTCTAAGAAACCTATATTTGTTCCAGTGGCTGACTTTACGACGCAACTGTCCCAACTTTACGAGCACCACTCCACGGAGCTGCAAGTCCTCGTCGCCAGTTTCCGTAAAAGAAGCAGCGAACTGAGGAAGGAAAGGTAAGTCTAGATTAAGACCTAGGACACAATGTCTTAATGACTCAAAGTAGATAACTGACGAGGAATATTCTGATGCTTGGACGTATCTCTTGTGTTTTATTTATGTTACATTGTTTAGGAGTTTGCTTACCTACAAACTTGATGAAGTTATGATTACATTTGTACATATCTAATGATTCAATCATTATTTTTACGTAGATTATGTATCCTTTATTTTATTCTTATTCACACACACTAAAAAAAATATCGCTAAAGTATTGAATTTCCAAACTAAAGCAGAACTTAACAATTTCTACCTGAAACGACGTACTTGGGAATTTCGAAACTTATTTCATGTGATTATTGAGAAACACTGCTCAAGTATAAATTAAGTACCTACTTGACTATAGTCTTTCGAAGAAAATTCACAGATTTCTGTATATTTACATGTAACACCGATAAAATGAAAATTACTTGGAAATGAGTTTTCATTGAGTTCATTTCTTATTCAGATTTCTTTGGACTTACTTCAAAAATAGTATCTTTTCTTATTCCTATTCGTAAAATACCTACTGGCAAATACCACTACCGAAAAAGAGATATTAGATTCTATTCTGCAATTAAACAATCGTTATTTATTCTATACACACACACTTCATAAACGTATCATTACTCCGACATTAACTAAAAATCACGGTCCCGCTGTGACTTGTAACTAGTATAGAGCTTTTCTCCATTAATATACGTGAGTAAACTGTGATTTTTAGATAATTTTGTAAGTCGACGTCGAGTCTTACGATACTTATTATAAACTAAATACTGAAAAATCATTATATGAAATCTTTAATTAGGTCGCTTAAATGTGCATCTCAGCCAACCCCAACGAGAGAATAGGCGTGACAGTAAAATCTAAAGGTACGAAATTTGACGGATTCCGACGGTCAACTTTTTCAACTCTAGTTTTTCCCAATTCAAAAAGCTTCCAGTCCAGATGAAACTGGATTATCGTTGGAAAACTGATTAAGCCTATCACTGCTGTTTGGAACACGGGATCAAATTGTGCTTGGGTAAAATCACATTAACTTACCTATGGCCACGTAGGTTTCAGTTGTGCGAGGATGTGTAGGAACAGAATTTTTTTATTAATTCTATCTATTAGTAGGTAGTATTAATACCTATGTGTTTCATATTTTGTAGTCTGTAAAAGTGATGTCAAAATAATAAGCCACAGTTTGGCCTAAGTTAGTCATGAAAAATGCAACCAGTTTTTCTCGAATTTCGGTTTATTAATTAATCTCATGAGACAATAGGGAACGGGAAAACGGGAACAAATCTCTATGACTACAACGCATAGATTTCAGTTTTAAGTGTTCATTAACATTGTTAACTCCAAATCCTTGAATGTTTGAACAAAAACATCTCCCAATTCTTTTCGGTATTTGAATAAACGCTAAAAATAACGTAAATACATTATTAAAATGTTTCAAGACGCCATCGTCGCCGTTGATTCAATTTAAAATGGGAGTCGGCGCAATTTGTTTCTGCTAATGTTAGTCAAATTCAGAATCAAAATATCATTTCGAATATTTGGCCGTTAATGGAATAGGCACTTAGAGTTCATTCGCGTTTATAAAAATAGAGAAACATTGACTGTCCAATCAGGTCACGAGGAATTTTGAACGTAAGTTGCTTATTGGCTGTTTCAACAGTATTCAGATCGTCATTAGGAAGGTATGTCATCATTACTCTCCATGCTGTGGCATCCCTTTGATCATTCACAATGGCAATCATTGTTATGTGATTATTCAACTTCAATTGATGTTTGATGCATGAAGACTGACGTCAAACGTCAAGTTGTCTGTTATACCTCTACTCTTGTTACGATTACATACGTACCTATGATATGATTTATGTACATATATTTATGTACTATCGTTATAAGTACTGCAATAATGGTGAGCGATCAGTTATACTTGAAGTGGCTATTACAGCATTTAAAGAAAAATACGTTAGATTAATCGAATACAACAATTTTAAACAGACTTATGTTGTTGTTCATTAGTTAGCAAACAGTCATATAAACAATGACAAACCTGTTTAACATAAAATTTTCAGTAGCTAAAGTGTTGTGGAAACGAAGTGTAGTAACAACAAACCAAGGTTTTTTTTTAAGTAACCCGACGATTTACATTTTTTATAGGTACAATCCTACTTTCCCTGTGGTTTAATAACATTAAGTGTTTAATTAAATGAAGGCCTAGATAAATGAAAGCCATATTTACTCAAAGGTCCGACATAACTCCTGCCTGTGACGTCACTCAGGTAGGTACACTGACCCTTGCTCGTAAATAAACTATATAAGGAAGAAAAATGTTTCCATCTTATAATATTGTGCCTACATTTTTTGTTATAAATATTATATTATTGTTTGTGCTAAGACTGCTATGTTCCTTTTTCTATTTTTGTATTTTGACAAAAAAATAACTTTTATGATGTAATTGAAAATACATCTATTATTAGAACTTATAACGGGATATTTACCATGTTTATTCATTTTATCGAGTTTCAGTTAATCCGTGAACATGGCGCTTGCAACAGTGCCGAAATATCGGAAACTCGATAAAATGAATAAACATGGTAAATATCCCGTTATAAGTTCTAATAATAGTGTTAGTGACCATGTCATTTTAGAAAATGTATCTTATTTTTCTTTTACTCAATGCTGTTTACCTGGCCATATTTTAAAAGATATTTTTTTCATATCATTTGCTAACGAATTTAAACCATACTTTATTCACTCTATAGCCTATTTTTGCTGATCTAGGACCCGATGTAAAAAGCCGAAGACATCCGTTACTGAAGCAGCCATTTATCAAGGTGCCTTAACACTTGCCTATGAAAGGCAAATAGACCAATCGGTCAATACGCAGACCAGCAACAAATGTAGATAATAAATTATAATTAGCTACTAACTTTGTTTACATGTTTTGGTAGTTTTCACTAACGAGATGGGCAGAGCTCCAACGTGCGCCCACACTAGTACTTTATCTGGGCAGGCCATAACTTATAAATTTAATCAGTTACTAGCCATTAGTTAGGTATCACGAAGGACGTGAAACATATTGCCTATTGGCTCTTACAAAAGGCCGCTCACACAGTTCTTATTAGGTACATTACTTTTAGGTACATTAGTAAATAAGCCAGGTAAAGGTAATCAATTCGTCGAACGTGTCTTTGTAGGTATCCTAAGGGATTATAACAGTGAACGATCGGATATTAAACTATTATTATTTTGTTACCACAATTTAGTATTATCCTAATATTATGTGTTAAAATAAAGGTCACGTGTTGAAGATACACGACATGTAAATATATTGCCAAACAATATCTTATTTCTTATTTAATCCTCAACCAGAGGGGAGAGAGAATTGGACGGGGACAAGTCAAGGCTTATTCATGTAGCTTTTATTATTTTTGATATTTTTATTTATCCATATCCAGTCTGTTCCAAACCATAAAATAACAAAAACCTCACCTCCATCATCTAGAATGGATATAATGATAATCCAAAGTATGATAGACAATAGCAATCAAACAATATTCTGATCCCAGTACCTACATCAACCTTTTTTTTATATCTTAAGTCATATTTATGTGTGTGAATATATTTACTACTTCGTAGGTCTAAAAGTTACAAGTAAATCTGTTATTTTAATGGCTTTTTAATCATATTTTGCGTCCAGTGACCTTCGACCTGTAAAACCAATTAAGTGACGAAATGTATTGATACTTATTCCAAAATTGTCTTTGTAGAGAAACGGTTCCTAAAATATTAGAAAAAGTAAGTATTTTCTTTTCCGAAGCCTCTTTAACTTTACTTTTTAACGTGTTGTTGATGGGGGAACGTATTCCCTACGGGGGTGAACTTATCGTACGCACCTATCCACTTCGGAAAATAGAAGCAAAATATTATTTATAAGTATTTCACAGAGACATCGCTCCAATAACTTTAAGTAATAAGCTCATCCGTCGGCGCCATGTCAGCGCATCTGTGATTTCATCACTCTCGCGACAGTTGCCTTCACTACTTGTTTAGGCATTTGATATAATTTCTAAGTTTACTATTTAAATAAATTCTCAGTTTTCTTTTCCTTAAGTTTCGGTAAAATTAGTGCATTTTTAAATATACTGGTACTACAATTAGGGTTAACAAAATTTTCGTTCCGTATGCATCCTGACCAAAATAACACGTAGCATAATATTTATATAATGTTGATGTAAGTTGAAATAGAATTCAATATCGTATTCCTAATGTGACTTCCAAAGGCAATTTTGTCACATTTTACAACATAAAACGGCACACTTAGTGAATATACAAAATTATATAGAACAGCTTCAAAGCAATTTTAACGGCAATGGCGCTATAAAAGACAACTTTTTAACTCCATACCTTCATGAAAAAATATTACGAAAAGGGAAAAGTGAAACACTGTCACTCTGTGCCACTTCAGTGTACATACATTTTGGAATGACGTGTGAAGCCTTTGTGAATCAGAAAGGGCGAGAGTAAATCAACTGATTAAGTATTCATCAGTAAAGAATCGTCAATCGTCTATAGCAAACTTCCTTCGCCTTTGAACAAAATCCTTCTAATTGAAACGAGACAATCCAATTATGCTCAAGGAATCAAATCCGAAGGCACTTAACTCCGTCATTACAAACAAATAAAAAGGAACGCGCAATTCCCCCGGCAGATGCAGTAGGCAGCCGTTAAGGGAAGTTACTCGTTAGCCACAAAGATAAAATAAATCCCAGCGGGACTGATGTAGTAAAATGAACTTTATTGATATTATATTGTCTGTCCGTTTTCTTTATCTTGGAGTGAACGTTTTGTTTCAATGCTCTTTATTGCTGGTTTCATTTGTTTCTAGAGTAGTAGATCCCAACTTGTTTCACCCAGTGTTTTGTAGGAATATTTTATATTGCGGAGACCGAGAATACTTTTAAAATGTAAGTAACGCACTAAGATACATTACCTACTCCAGAGAAAAATTCCATTTCCACTAAGAACATTTTTCGACAAACCTCTTGAGAGGGTTTATTCGTCTGATGTTCTAATTTGATGTACCAAAAAAGAAGATTAAATTATAAAAGGTCTCAACTGTAACCTTCTACTTTAATAAAGAGCAAGTATATAAAAATGGGCATATGGTATGAAACCGACCTATATCGTATAAATGTACCTGTCCCAATGAAATTTACTTACTTGGTCCCTAGAGACCGTCCCAAACTGTCCGAAATTCAAGTAACATCTTTATTTCTTCAAAACTTCAAGGTGTAACTTTAGTGATGATAAATTTTAGAAAAGGAATTTTTGAAATAACTTCGTCAAGTTCGTGCCAAAACGTTGTTTCTTGACTGTTGTAGATAAAACTGTGATTGTTCTAAACTGTCAGTTTTAATGAGCAGAAAGCGATATCTTTTCAGCGAAAGGGGAAATCTTCGTTTAATTCTAATTTTGTCCAAAGCTTGTGCTATGATTCGTAAAAAGGATACATGCAAATAATAAGACAGCGAAATTCTTCTTACTTTTGACTTCCTGATTCTGAACCGTTTTCTACGGAACTTGTTAACAACTCAGCTATATCCACCGTGGATACTAAAGACTAGTTAAATTCGATTACAAATTAATTAGACTAAAATTCCTAAGACATTATTCTCAAGGACAGTTTTCATGTAACATACCTAAGGGACTTGGTACTAGTTTGCGTGTACCTTCACACTAAGCTAATTAAAACCGAAACACATGGGTACAACATACATTTGTCAATGTCATACCAGTGCCCCTTGAGGTAACGCCTAAATGTACGTAGGCAGGGACTAAAAGATCGAACTGCTAGTTAATGGAATGTTGAACTACTAACCAATTTAAACGACATTACAAGGTCGAATAGAAGTTTTTAATTTGGTACGAAATTAGTAGTGTAGTACGACGGTTCGACAGTAGGAAAGAAAATATCATTTGGACAATTGTTGTTTTGTTGTGAAAAATTAAGAATGTAGCACTAGCCAGTTCACCTATTTGTAATCTCCCTCGTTCTCTCGTAATCTGAGCAATAACTTGAAATAGAGAAATTCTATAAGCCGTATTCTACTGTAACCCAGACTGAAACATATTTTAATCAAAACTTCAATAACTACAAATGGTTGCCAGTGTAAACGTATCGTGTAACATAGAGCTCGTGAATAGAAATATTCAAATCTGCTCGCATTCTCCCAAAAAGCTAGTAGATATTTTATTCAAAACTAGATGGCGCTAGCAATCAGAATAAGGTAGCACTCACATACAACAGACAATAGAAAATTATATGAAAAATGCAAAGTATTGTACGTCGTAGTTTCTACGTAATTCACTTCCTTTTGTTAGAGGAACATTTTCGAACCGCTACAGTTCTGCAGTGATTCTCTCTTTTATTCACTATAGAAACAATAGAAATCAGATTGTACATGACTTTCCTACATGAATAAGTAATTGACTCGACTACCTAGCTAATTACCTCCCGTAAACATGTCTTCTAAGCTATACCAAATCTACGTATAAATGAATATAATGACAATTGAATCTTGTAAGTTCAAATGAAAATATTACAAGTAGCAATAAGATTCTCTGTATCATAATGCTAGTTCAGATAATTCTATAAAATAACGATAGCGAAAGCTTCGTTATTGCCCTTCAAATCAAGTAGCCAATCACTAAAAGCAAATTGGAGTAAGTACCTTTACTTAGGCTACATCTGGCATCAAAGGTAAACTTTCAATTAATATTGTGGCCACATAAACAATTGACAGACGACCATTCTATACCCTTAGTGGGTAGGAGTTTGCTTTACGTTTAAAGTAATCAAAACGAGATCGCGTTCAACGCTCTGATTGGTTGGTTTATTCAAATTGACCAATCTGCACCTTTAATATGAGTTTGCTTTACGTTTAAAGTAAACGAAACGAGAGCGCGTTCGGCGCTCTGATTGGTTGGTTCATTCGGGCCTGCCAATCAGAGTACAGAACACGCTTTCGTTTCGATATTGTTCAATGTAAAGCAAATTCGTACTAAGGCACAGAGCGCCAAACGCGCTCTCTTTTCGAATACTTTAAACGTAAAGCAAACTTGTACTAAGGGTAATGAAGGTAACCTGTAGAAAGCAAGTAATATCAATCTCTGTTTTCAGAAATCGTCCTCAATTGGCCCTCACTGATTATAATTGCGTTTATATATTGGTGTCAATTTTCCCAGCAGAGGCGGAAGACGGCTAATTCAATTTCTGTAAATATAATCTTTGAGTTCTGTTGATTTGATTTCCGAGTATTTATAAGTAAGAGCTCAAATATAACTTCTGTTGCGATGAGGATTTTAAAGGTCAGCTTCTAAAATACTTTTATTAAAAGAGAGGTAATTTTATATCACACAAATTATTGAGACGTGACCCTTACCATGATGATTAAAAACAAAAGGTTATAATTACTTCTACAAACACGACACAAGTATGTTAAAAACCTTTTTAATTAAATTAAGATGCGTTAGACCAAAATTAATGTAAAAGGGTCATTCTAAATTGTGCTTTCCTATAAATATTTACAGTTGAAATTACATCAACCTTAATAACATTTATCCATTTGTAAGGAAAGACCCTATCATTACTTTTCTTGTTGGATAACGACAGGAAGGTATAAATAAATCATCATCAATTGAACGAACAATTTTCCGATCATTTATCATAACTTTGCTAATAAACGAGGCATAACAATGATACATTTGTAATCAAGAATCGTTCGCTATCGAATCTGATATTTTTGTCGTCTCCTAAGTAAGACCCGTCACGTTTTCTCATTTCTTTAATATTTTATGTATGAGGGTGTATCGTTTTTGTCGATTTCCATGCTGATCTAGTGGTTGTGTAAATGTGTATACTACCTTCTGTTATTTGAAATCGTAAGGAAAGTGCTACTGTGATTTCAATGGAGATTGCCGTAGTTTCGAATATCTGCGGAAATATATGCTTGTTGTTGGGCACCCGGCACTATGTAACAACTCTTTTGTTAAGACCCATTGAAATAAATTTGCACTTGAGAAATCATAATAATGGGTTATAAATAGCTTCCCGATTGCTTGGCATAGAAAATTTTAAAACATTACAAACAAACTCAGAAACAAACATAAAAAAATCTAACAACTGGTATTTTTATTCATTCTAATAAAAATATAAAGCTCCCAACTAAAATTAAACCGCAGTAGGTCTTCGCGAACCCAACAAAAATGTTTTTAAAACCATTACAATAGGGATGATGACAGGCTATGAAAATTACTATTTAGTCCGTCAGTTAGGTAATGAAAAAATATTAGACGCGTATTTTTATTTTATCATATAAGATAACAATGCTTAGTTAATACGAATAAAGTTTAGGAATGGGAGCAAACACGTCATTTCTACGTACAAAATGTATCTGGAAGTGACGTCACACGTCATATTTGAAATCGATATATTGTTGAAAATATTTGTTTCTGTAAGATAATAAAAAACGTTTCAAATATTTTAAAATATTCTATAATGACGGCTGCTTAATTTTTTTTATATAACCTTTTAAAAAAAATGCACCCATATAGCAATACAAATAGCTTTGTTTTCAGTATTCTCTGTTTCAATATTTGAGTATTTTAGTTTCAGTATGCTCTAAAATTCACAACATAGATACAGAGATTCTATGAATTCCAATTATTTGTATGTCAGTTACATAGGCAACTAAATAAATTAAAACGTCAAAAAAAAGTTACCGATACACTGTTGTGGACTGTACTGGCAGTGCATGGAAAAAATTCATAGTTCATATTCACTTTTTACCCGACTGCACCAGAAGGAGGGTTATGTTTTTCGAGTGTATGTATGTATGTATGTATGTATGTATGTATGTATAATTGTTTGGCACGCTCTGCAGCCTAAACGGCTTGATGGATTTTGACTTGAGAGGTGTCGTTGGATTCGTATTTACTGTGAGAGTGACACTGGATATATCAAAATAATAAAAAAAAACAAAATGGCGGATTTTTGGCGCCAAATTCGAATATTTCTCACTCTCTAGCCTAAACGGCTTGATGGATTTTGGCTTGAGAGGTGTCGTTAGATTCGTATTTACTGTGAGAGTGACACTAGATATATCAAAATAATAAAAAAAACAAAATGGCGGATTTTTGGCGCCAAATTCGAATATTTCTCACTCTCTAGCCTGAACGACTCGATGGATTTCCGCTTGATAGGGGTCGTTTGATTCGTATTTACTGTGAGAGTGACACAAGATATATCAAAATGAAAAAAATAATAAAACTAAAAAAAATAAAATAAAAAAAAGTAATTTAAAAAACTAAAAAACCCGACTGCATTTGAAATGAAAAAACCCTAAAACAAGAAAGTTATCGTAAAATTTAAGCAGTCGGGACCCATTCTAGAAAGTCAGCCTTATGTGCACTCACAAAGTCTTTATATTTAGAATGGGTCCCGACTGCTTAAATTTTACGATAACTTTCTTGTTTTAGGGTTTTTTCATTTCAAATGCAGTCGGGTTTTTTAGTTTTTTAAATTACTTTTTTTATATTAAATGCTACCCGCTGTTCTGTTAAAAATTCTAACTTTATATAGAATAGAATACTACACAGTATCCATTTCGTGGAAAGGGAATGAATGAAAGAATGTTCTTTTAGTGTGGTGTGCATGGACATTCTATGGAATATTCGCTTTTCAAATTCCGTGTGGTATAAAATAGTATGTAGGCATTGTAACTTTTTACATTTGTTTCAACAATGACCCAGGTATAGTGGCGAAACATGTGCCTATCAACTGGTGTAGCAATATATGTACCTAACTATGGATAAAAAATCACACTGCTTTTTATCGAAGGGAAACGAAATGTTTTATTACAATCAGGGTTCCTTAATTTTCTTTAGGCGTTTTATTGATTTTAATTTAAAAATTTTTACAACTTAAAAAAACTTAAAAATTTGTAAAAAATACCGAAACTGGAACTTAGAATTTTACTATTGTTTGCTTACGTTACTATACATAGCCTAGCCTATGTTGCATATGTTTTCCCGTAACTTTGAAAAGCTTTTAAACATAACGTCAGAGTTTTTCACAAAGCTCGTGAACTGCCTATCTATCAGCGTCAGCTTTCCGATACCACGTCATTTGCACTATAAAAAGTTTTTACTCACCTCAAAAATTGATGTCAACCTTTGTTAAATTATAAACCAGTACAAAGTGTTAAAAAATCTATGAACTAAATAATATGAACATAATACATATTTTAATGTAGATATAATTTTTTCAGTGATTTCTTTAATTCTCATCAATGTAAGGAAAGGAAAAGAAGTACTTTGATCAATAAAATATGTATAGCTTAACTTGGTCCTGACAATATTTCCACCTTCAGCGAAATTTTAATTCACTTGATATCGCTGACAAAAGCGGCTTCTCAAGTCTAAAAAGACGACAGAATTATTCTTAATCGTATCACATAGATACATGTATGACTATGTATATGTATAAGGAACAATTAAATAAAGGTTGAGGTCTCAAATTCGAGCAAACCTAATTACAAGCCGAGAATCTGCCTTTTATAATTATACTAGCGGGACCCGACAGACGTTGTCCTGTCTACACGTTAATTTGAAAATTTTATTCTTTTTTTAATAAGCTAAAACATTCTGGACCTTTTTGATGAAAATTATTATTCAAATGTTATGACAATATCTAACGTCATTAATATTTGACACTGCGATGGTAGCGCCGTCCGTCGGATCCGATGTAAAACATTCCAAAATCAACAACTACTAATAAATTAAAAATTAATTAAAAAAACATTGTCCAGCGGACAAAATTGTGAATCTAAACCATTCTCAGATCCTCTTGAACACACACAAAAAGTTTCATCAAAATCCGTCTAGTCGTTTAAGAGGAGTTCAGTGACATACACACGTACAGAAGAATTATATATATAAAGATATAAGATATAAGATTTGTCTCTTTTTATACCACTCTTTTTTTAATGCCAAGACATTGTCAAAACAACACACGGGTCATCTGTATCCTTAGTACGAGTTTAGTTTACGTTTATAGTAATCGAAACGAAAGCGCGTTCGGCGCTCTGATTAGTTGGTTTATTTGAGCCGGCCAATCAGAGCTTCGAACGCGCTCTCGTTCCGATTACGTTAAACGAAACGAGCGCGTGCGCGTTTAAACTGCCATTAGACCACCACAGATGGGGACCAGTACCAGTAGGGCTGACTCCTGATCCGGAGCTGCGGACTACCTAGCGGGTTTACCGGGGCTTCCGGTTCGAAAAGCAGAAATAGGAACAGGGTGGTTTTTAGTTAGTAAGAGTCTGAGACTCCTGCCTCGCCTAAGGCGGGAGAAGTCATTGAATGATTTTCACACTCAAAACAAAAAACAATCATATTTCATCTCAATATTTAGACTATCTTACAGACTTATATCTAAACGCTTACGTAATAACTAATTTAAATGCACGACATTGTAAGATGTCGCAACATGCACTGTAGGACAAAATAACGATGACACTATTCTCAGTTAATAGGAAAATCACTACCGTACATAGTATAAACAAAGTCGCTATTTTTGTCTGTATGCTTAAATCTTTAAAATTACGCAACGGATTTTGATGCGGTTTTTTGTAATAGGTAGAGTGATTCAAAAGGAAGGTTTATATGTATAACTAGCTTCCGCCCGCGACTCCGTCCGCGCGGATGTCGGTCTTCGCGTGGAAGTTTTATTTCTCCATTTTGAGTAACTCTGACAATGACATCTTATAAATATCTATTGGACCCCAATACGGCGAGGCCCATAATAATTAAGGAGATCCCTCTATTGAGCTACTGCTGTTGAGCTCGCGTTCTGTAGAATAAAACTGCTTTTTTTTACGTATTTTTTTCAGGATAAAATGTATCCTATTTTATGCCCAGGATAATAAGGTATAATTATACCAAGTTTCATCGAAATCGATCCGTTAGTTTTCACGTGATGCCCGAACATACAGACAGACAGACAGACAAAAAAAATATTTATTACATATTTGGGTTTGGTATCGATCCACATCCCCTGGGTGTTACTATTATATTATTTTTAGGGTTCCGTAGCCAAATGGCAAAAAACAGAACCCTTATAGATTCGTCATGTCTGTCTGTCTGTCTGTCTGTCCGTCCGTCCGTCCGTCCGTCCGTATGTCATAGCCATTTATTTCCGAAACTGTTGGGCCTACATAGTTGAAACTTTGTAGGTTGGTGTATTTTGGTAACCGCTATTCGAATTTTGAATAACAATTAATACATTTGAAAAATTAAAGGGGGGTACTCCATACATGGAACTCATTTTTTTTTGTCTAACATATCCGTGATGCGTGTCTATGGATAGGTCTTTAAAAGGTTCCTAAAATCATTTTTCGATAAAATCAACTGTTTAAAAGTTAGACGCTTCCAAAGTGGAAAAATGAGTGTCCCCCCCTCTAACTTTTAAAATAAGTGAGTGAGAAAACTAAAAAAAATATATGTTGTAGATTTCAATAGAAACTAACAACGAAAATTGGTTTGAACCACATATCATTATTAGTTTTTAAGAAATAAAACATTTTAAAAAACCGCAAATATAACTTTGTCGTTCATACAAACACTATTTAAAACCAAGTTATTTTATAACTTTTATATTATGTCATCTATTTGCTGTTACGGAACCCTTCATGGGCGAGTCCGACTCGCACTTGGCCGGTTTTTATTTCAATTTGAATTGTCCCTTCTACACATTTATTATAATATATGAATGAATGAATGAGTGTTATAAACGTAAGTGTAGACAAATCTAATCAGAAATCTCCGAACTGCTAAGCTATCGGCAGTTATACGTGTTATTGTGAGTCAACCATAGAAGATAGACATTTGCTGTCGTAGAATATTTTTCAAACAATTTTAAGGAGAACATTTCCGTCATACATTATTTCTGTATAGCTTTAACCATTAAGGCTGCACACGCGACGGAAGCTTAAAAAATGCAGTAAGTTCTCCTGTTTTCCCAACATTTCCCTTCACTGCTCTGCTCCTATTGATCGTAGCATGATGAAAAGTATACTATAACCTGCCCAGGAGAATAAGGAACAATTGTACCAAGTTTCGTTGAAATCTGTCGAGTAGTTTTTGTTTCTATAAAGAACATACAGACAGACAGACAGACAGACAGACAGACAGACAGACAGACAGACAGACAGACAGACAGACAGACAGACAGACAGACAGACAGACAGACAAAAAATTTTCTGATTGCATTTTTGGCGTCAGTATCGATCACTAATCACCCGCTGATAGTTATTTTGGAAATATATTTCATGTACAGAATTGACCTCTCTACAGATTTATTATAAGTATAGAATAGATATAGAAGATAATTTATTTCTTATTTTTATTTTTTGATTTTTGAAATAAAAATATATCTATGTCCTTTCTAAGGTTCTAAACTATATCTGTACCAAATTTCAACCAAATCCGTCAAATAGTTGCGGAGATTAATGGTATAAGCATAGAATGTTCGACGTGATTCTTTAATTTGACATAACTTTTTTATTTATGAACCGATTGACATGAAACAAACACTAAATGTAAATTTAAGCATCCCACAATATATTCGTGAAAACCGCATCCAACTCGGATCAGCCGTTTCTGAGATTAGCGCGCATAGACAAACAGACAAACAGACAAACAGACAAACAGACAAACAGACAAAAAAAAAGTTAATTACATTTTTGGGTTCGACATCGACATAACAATAACCCCTGCTATTTTTTTTATTTTTATTTTCAATGTACAGACAGCACTTTTCTACGATTTTATTATATGTATAGATTTGGTGTAACAATTCCCTTTTGTGCCTATACGATTTTCGTGTAATGTGTACCAAACACTTGACTTTAAACACACCATATTTACTCTTTGGTGAATAAATTGGAATATTAAATAACATTTAGGAAACGCGCTGGAAATGGACAATTGTCGATTATTATTTTCGCGTAATTAAAAACAATTCTAAGTATTTTGTGTATACAATAAACGATTTTTAGTCTTATCGTATGTAGAACGAGAAAATTCTTGGAATTACAGGAGGCGTTTTATAGAATTACTATAAGATAAAATTGGTCGATCATAATAAAGTTGTATTTTCATGTAACTAACACGTAAATAGCTCAGCTCCAGCTGTTCTCATTACAGTATTTCAGTATGATGCATATTTGTACTTAAGAAAATAAAAAATACGTGTCTAGTATTTTAAAATAATCTACAAGACGGATATTTAAATACAATTAGTCATCTAAAATAAAAATAAGACTCGAAGGTAATAGGATATTACTTTCACAGCAAAATTTAATCCAGTCTTAGTTATCGTAGATTAAACTTGAAACCTTGTCATCCGCTGCAACATCATTAGAATAAAATCTACACATATGAGAATATTTCCGCGCAAATAAGTCGTAGTAATTTGAACTCTCAATTTTTAATATAGAGTTGCGAACTGGGCCCCGAAGCGAACGGTCTTTACACAGTTCAGTGCTTTCTTCACTTTCATGATTCAGCTCATTGAAGCGATGAGCCTAGAGAATTCTGATATTATAAGTAACGTGTTCATACCTGTATTTAATATCAGATCTATAATATTATTATTACATACTTTTTTATATTTTAATTTGCGTTGACCAAATTGTTTCAAGAGTTTTATATTTACGACTGCTGATTAGAACGAGACCTCGAATCTGGTTTCTCGGTCAATCAATGAATTCAAAGAATTTTAAAACATTTTTTTCCAATTGTATGTAAATTTCAATCGTCTACTCTTATTCTATTACCACAATTAGACTTAGAACATTAATACCAACAATAAGTGCACAACAACTGACTCCTACCTGAATGAAGAAATCATCTAACTAATAATAGATTTTACCTAACAACAGGATTATCTAAATAGAGTATTAAACGATAAAGTTAGTCGTCAATAACCCGCGCTTAAGACCTGACCCTGCCCCGGTGCATCGTCTCGGAACACCTTTGAACTTTACCGACCCGTGACCTGCCCTTAGTTAAATTTTGCGCAGGAAACTACGTCGGCAAACAGTTAACTTTGTGTGTTCACGACACTACCTATGTAAACGACAAATAATTTTCATAACAAGATTTGTTTCTAGAGAAGTTTTCGATATTACTAAGAACGCAACGCAACGTGACGCCTTTTATCCCCGAAGGGGTAGGCAGAGGTGTATCTGCACATTACGGCACGTAATGCCAATGTTCATAAATTTTATTTAGTAGTCTGTTAATTCTGGCTGGCTTAGAAATCATATCAACAGCTTTTTGTCAATAATCACACCTGTGTCCACTTATTATTATTCAGTCAGTTCACTTATTTCGTTGCCCATCTCGAGGATAACTTCTAAAAAGGTTTTGCTGAGTCAGTTGTTCTTGTGCCCCATCGGACCAATAGAAGGTACTACGAACTAAGACACCTACAATAGAACATCTAGTCGAATATCAAAGCATTCTGAAAAAGTAAAAAGTTCATTGACCTTGAAATCAACGTGCAATAATAGTGCGTTTCAAAAACCGATGAATAATGATTTTATATGAAGTTCATTGTTCGATGTAAAGGTATTCCGGCGTATGGGGCCGTCGACTTGCGTCCTGCATTATGTATGAGGTCAGAGCCTAAATTCGAATATAGTCGCAGTGCGGGCCTAAATCAAAGCCAATTGATTTTTCTATTTCTATTACAGCTACAATTACAATCATGAATAACGAAATACAAATGATCGGTACAAAATGTTTTTGAAATAACAATTTATAGGCATCCTTTTTAAGTTACTTCTTGCTACTTTTTTTTCAGGTTTCCTGTCCATTAACCTACTTGTATATTTACGTTAATTGTTAAACAAACATTTACGTTACATTGTATCAGGCATTTTTATCACTCATTCTTTCCTAAGACTTTACACACCCAAACCAAGAAAGATAAGTAAAAATACAAAGTTTATTCTAACAAAACGTGTATAATACCCACAACAATACATAATTCATAAAGAAGCACCAGACTCCTTAGAGTTCTAGCTTAACCACAGACATAAAAGAATTACTACAATACATCTAGAATGTGCTAGAATATTCTCCCTTGACAGTACGGAGTAAAACGCCACTCGGTTACGAGCTATTTCATAAAAGGCGGCAATTCCCTACCGTGTTGGCACATATTGTACAACATGACTAGACAGTAGCAAAATTAATTACATTCTAAAAGGCATTTTTTGTGTAGGGCAGTTTAACATTATGGCCTTAGATAGGCAATTATTTTTAGTATACCTATGTGTCACTAATTATGTTAGTAGGCTAATTGAAACCCTCTGGAAAAGAGCATATTCTTTCCCAAACGGCCGGCAACGCACCTGTGACTCCTCTGGTTTTGCGGTTTTCCATGAGTGGCAGTAACCGCTTACTATGGGACTTTGGTCGTTTGTAGTTGTATAAGCACAAAAAAAATAATAGCCTTATGATTTTGTATCAATAATGAAATAAAATAATACATCCAGCCATCACAAGATTTTTTTTCAAGTTAACAATATATCGAACCCGATACTCCTCATTCAGTTTTCTCAACAATAGAGTCCGTACATTACTAGAACATTTAATTAAATGGATTATTGGCCTTTCTACGTCTATCTGTATTGAGAACCGACACTCGAACACTGAAAGTATCTCAACAAGTTTCCTTGGGGAACTCTCGAAGATTGAGGACTAAATATTTGCTACTGTTTTCTTTTTATAAAAGGTTTAAGTTACTATCTGTGTATAAGTGGCTGCCTTTTTCCATTACACCCCTTATTCAGTAATATTTTCGGCCATTATTTAATGGGTTGTATAACGAAAATGGTGAGGTTACTATTTAATTCATTTCAATTTAAAATAATGAATTTGTAAACTTTAATAAGGATCCCTTTAATTCGCTGGCAAATGATTTTTTTTTTTTTTTTTAAAGAAAACGTTGCCCCACACTAGGATTTTCTCCTGTGTCGTGGATGCGTTTACAAACATACAAGTTCACATGCACATGACACCCAGACCCGAAACAACAATTTTTGGATCACACAAAGAGTTGCTTCGTGCGGGAATCGAACCCGCTACCCGTTGCGCGGCAGCCAGTTGCCCAGCCACCGCACCAACCGTGCAGTCAAATGATTATTATATGTAATGCTGTTTATATAGACAGAGGTGTATTGATACGACCCACGTTTAATTCCGCCAGCTACGTTATAATTGTATCAACCAGTATAAAACCATTTCCATGTACTATATTATAGAGCTACTATTATATACGGCACAGTTGTAGTACAAACGCATACGAATCTGAACTTAATAGTAAAAACTATTTCCTCATCCTAAATCTTAAATCTTCAGCCATACATATATGTAACATAGGTCTCTTATTCGCTAGAAGGCACTCTATATTAAGAGCGCTTAGTAATATAGCGCACAGATTTACTCTTGTCCTGACCTATAAACGGATTGAAAATGAAGTCATCCACTTTTCAACGTACAAATTTCACGTTCTGTCTCCACATAACGTACTCCCCATTTGACTGTGATAAAGGTTAGATTCGCGGCCCTGATAATTAGGTACGTTTCGACAGCTGAGCGGAGTATCACTCAGGCGTATATTTTATGTAGTAGTATATCGAGAGCATCGCTTTGAAGTCCCATTTGTTTACCCTCGAAAAAATGTCGATCACGGCTCAGTAGTAATGGGTATGTTACTGCCGGTGAAAACACATTGGCTTTGATATCTTTTTTCATTTTAATAACAATAAATTACAGAACACTTTGTAATAATTGGTACATATTTTGACAAAGACACATTGAGTTTTTGAAAGCTTCGGAAGCGTACAAGGTTGTCTTTCATTCAACTGTGAAGTCGAGAAAAAAGTGGTGTGTATTCAACGCCAAAGATAATAAAAAAAGCAGTCAGAGGCATGTTTTTAAATCGATAAATGATGCAGCTTTTTTTTCTTTTAAATGCCTACTGTCCCAATTTTCTTCGTGTTTTTTTTATAAAACGCATAACATCTGTATTTAATATCATCTATGACATCACTAATGCTCGAAAGACGTACAGTCGCGTTCAATAGTTTCAGCTGTTTCAGTGCCTAGTTAATAAATCACTAGTTAGCGTTGCGAAGCGTACACGTCATTTCTTATAGACGCTACCGGAGTGTCGGGACCACACGCCCGTCATAATTAACCTTGTCTACGAAACGCTCTTGATCTTGACAGTACAGTCGCCATCATGATTAATAAAGTCACTAGAAGAGCAGTTTTGTTTTATAAAAACTTTAAAAAGTATTTCCGTAAACACTTAGCGGGAAGATAAAAGCTGCATTGAAGATTTATGGCGTTTAAATAGGTTTTTGATCATAGAAACACTATAATTCTAAAAGTGAACAAAAGCATTTATATTTATTATGTTATGTATATTATATAGATACACATATTATTTAAAGTATTTAACAATTTTCATCTCCAGTCGTTTCTACGTCCTATATAAATGTATTAAACATTTAATGCTCATTCCAGACCACATATAAATCTGTGTTCGCAGCGACTTATTGTGCTAACACTTTCCAGTAGTGAGTTTAATGGTGGAATGATTGCGTAGCCATGTGACACCACTAATACGATTGGCTTCAGCAATACTACGGGGACGGACGCCAACCGTTGGCAAGTTCCCAGATTGATACCAGATGACAGACGAACGCTTCTTGCATTGTAAACTGTTCGCGACATTGAATAGTTCAGCTTTATTTAACTAGCTTTTTATATACTATTTAGGTACGCTCTTGATTGCCGCTATTTTGGCCGCCTCGTTAGTCTAATTACGATTACGGCTCTTAGGAAAGATGGTATCACTCTCAGAATATTTTTTTCTATCTTTTCCCGAAGTATGCCCAAATATCACTTTAGAACCAGAGTTGATTAAATATCAGTACTTTACTTGAATCTAGAGCTGCAATGAATGGCTAAACAAATAAAACTTTCAGTAGAATGAAATCCAAATCCCCAGTTGTGGGAAAAGGATCGCTACCCAATTAAATACGGCTAACAGCACAACTACCAAAAGGAAGTTGAAACATTTCATAGTAACTAGATATTCCCTGGCTTTCATAACTCGGAACTTGCAGAGTTTACACACATTTACGTCCGTGTACAATGTACATTACCTTTACATGCCAATTATTACGACCACAGGAATCAGCATTCATGTTTAGTTTTAGTTAACAGAAACTAGTTATATCGCTGACATATAAATATGAAGGGGCTATCGCTGTATCTAATAATACACCATAGAACATGTTCCGTAATAATTTGCGAAGAATGTTTTGACATGTTGAAGCTTTATGCTTTTTAATTACAGTCTGTGTTTGATGCGGAACACAACGTCTTTAGTACGTTTGAATAATAGCAGCGGCTATTTGTGTATCGAGGACAAAACGAAGAACGTTTTAATTATGAGATTTGTTTATTAGAATATAATATTTGTTTGTATGACTCGTTGAGCGAAGATTTTTAGACAAGATGACATATTAAACTAACATATTTTTTTATGATGTAAGCCAGTAAACGAGCACACGGATCGCTGCCGTCGCATGGACATCCGAAACACCAAAAGCGTTACAAGTGTGGAAACGGGGATTGGGAAGGAAACCTCTCTTATAAGACGAAACACAACGCAAGCGTTATTTCACGTCGGTTTTCTGTGAGGCCGCAGTAACACTCCGATCGAAACGATTATTGATGATGGAAATACTTTCGATTATGGTCTGCATGTGTAGAAGCTAACAAATACAAAAAGATATTTACACACCCTTTGTCCTCACACGTGCCTATACAAGTTTCCTTCGAGCACAAAACTTAGGAAACACAATTATAAGTAAGTACCTCTTAATACATTTTGCATATATATTTGCTCACTCTACCATGGGAAGGTAGAGCAAGCAAAACCCAAAACCCAAACAAAGCCTCAGGCTCCAGTCACTTTGTCAGAGGTAACATAAAGTTCCCATTTCTATGGCTCATAAGGAATGCTTACATAGTAGGCCTAAAATAACAAACATATGGGCCGTTCATTTTCTTAAGGAGAAGTTCAACATGACACTGTATGGTACCATGCGATGTCACGCACGCCAATAACGTATCGAATTTAAATGTCGTCTATGTAAGATGGGTCGGTAACCCTACCCCTTAAATTATCGAATGATGAGACGGTATCGTTGTGACGGAAAAGGTAACGTGTGACTTAAAATAACTTATTGCCGTGGAGAAAGCTGGAGGATATAAATAGTATTTTTAGGTAGGAAAAAGATATTTCATAGGTATTATTAATGGTGACATAACACAAATTTTGCCGTAATCTTCATGGGTTTATACATACCTAAATCTATAATTTAAGTAAAATTCGCAGTAATGTCATGTCAAACGTATTTTAATAAATAAAACATTAAAAACCATGTTTGTGGAGAGCATGTTTGTTCAGGCAATACCAGCAATGGATCGATTTAATTAATCTGCCAACTGTCAATCACGCAAATAATTAATTATTATAATCGGTATAGCAATAACGGACTTAATGAAAGGGAAAATTAATAGGAAATATCAACTGCCTTGCTTTTAATACAATCAGTTCAGAGTATATTGTTATTATTTTGTAATATGGTTCATCATAACTGGATTTCATTTTCACTTTACTCAATAAATGAAGAAAATCCGGGAAAAATCTCAGTAAAAGGAACGTTAGCCTTGCCAATCTGTAAACTTTGGTATTTAAAATCAAATTACTAAATAATTTTATTTACAACTTTAAATTCTAATTAACCGGATCTTTTACAGTCATAACCAATTTGTAAGAAAGTTTCTAATAGATGAACAAAGAGTTTATTCGCCCCGTGGGCAGTATAATAGCTAAGTTTTGGGAAATATAAGAACTTTATACTCATTAAGATCAATTCATAAAACATAAACTTTGTTTCTAAACACTCTTTTATAATAATTATTAAACTTTCAACATTGTGAAATATACCAAAACTAGAATATTACGGCGAATATAGTGACTAAATAATAGGTCAAACATCAAGTGGGTTATTTTCCTAATAACGTTTTTAATCATGGTACCTACACAAACAAAATACTATTAGCCCTATTGCTAAATATCAAATACTAAATCCAATTAATTGAAACCTAAATTTTATTTTGCTCTTACCATGTTTTTGAAGGCGAAAAGCAGCCAATGTCTTCTTCTCGCCTTGGGGGCGAAAGGAAGTGTCAGACTCTTACTGACTAAACAAAAACCTCCCCGTTTGCGCACGCTGCTCATAATGAAGAGTTCCTATGTGATTCGAAACTAGTAGAGCTTTCCTTCATTATTGTATGTTATTACTACTTATTAATAATTAATTAATCGGGTCAATGTTGTTTTTTTTTTCATTTATTCCGGTTTCGTGAGACCTAGTAACGAGAGTTATTATAAAAAAAAACAACAATCTCCCGACTTGTAGATCAAATTCGTGACCTCATTTCCACCAGTCGCACTTGCCACCACTTTATCAACGCCGAAGCATTACGTACACAAATAAATGAAAAATTACGAAACAAGTACGACGTCGAGAGGTCGTCACACAACATAATGGAAATACTTCACAATATTTATTTAAATGAACTGACATTGAACGAGACAATTTAAAAGAAATAAGTAAATTCTTTGATGTACAAGTGTCTAACAATTATTTAGAGGACGGAAAAGAAAATAGAATTGGATAATTTGTTCTCAATAACTTTTGTAGTGATCCGGAAAATTCTTTCAATTGTTATACCGTCACGCCATTTTCTCTTCAATACATCATACGATTATTTATTTTACCATTTATATTTTAGTTGTATTTACTTTAATTCTTACCAAATTATAAACTCAATTATAAATGACATGCTACTGGTAGTTTTTGCTCGGCTGTAGTGAAGATACCTATAGTTTTATGAGTAAACTGAATTACATTTTTCCCAATCCAAATAACTAGATTTGGTTACGATATAGTGAATAATAGTCACTATTAATCCATCCTAAGCTATATATATCTTTGGCTCAAGTTACCAGTAACAATCTTATTTATTTCCAAAGTCTCTAACATTGATGCCAATTCAAAGAATACTCTACATTTCTACTTGCAATGCGTCACACTAGACATGTTTTGAGGTATCGTTTACCTCGTCACAATGAAAATACACAGTTAAACAATGTTTTCTTTAGAAAGGATAGTGTTTTGTTTATAAAGTCCACTTATTTATTCAAGAGCGGCTAGAGAATTCATGTAATGTGACTATTCACTTCCTAGTAGGGAGTTACTTATATTCCGTGGGAGTTATGACATTTCTAGTCCACAAATAGCAAACAAAGTATTATAATTGTAAAGCTAGAAGGGTATCCCAGTATAATACCACCTACGAGTACTCTATGGGTCTGCCTAACAACGCCGAAACAAAGCAATGATAGATACACCTCTGTCTAACCTTTAAGTTAATACCAAAGGTAGTGTTATGTTTCTTTAAGTACGTTAAAGTGCGACTTTATGACTAAACATCTTTGTTCGAAGTTTGAAAAAGGGCAATCCCAATGGGAATTTGGACTACCCTGTCGAAAGGCAAGTTGTTATATATGTGCTCAGCTGATGCTAGTAGATATTTTTGTTATCATTTCTTATCCTATCACTTGCTTTGCGTTGTTGTCAAAAATTAATGTTCATAGTTTATTGAACAAGAGTCTCTAGTACTAATCTTCGGACACTAATGTGGAATTGTAGGTACCTTGTCAAAAATTCTGGCAGCAAGTCTTCATTCCAAGTTCACTCTGAGCTAAACAAATAGGAGTAGCTTAAAAACAAAACACGCTCCATCGTGCTGTTCATTGGATCTTTTTCAATAAATCCGAAGATTACTCTCTTCACCTTGTATCCTGTGATGTATTGTCTGGCTTTCGCAACAGTCTCAAGTAGGCAATACGTTAACATCACTCCGCTTTTCGTTTACCTCTCAAGTGTCCCATTTCTTATTCACTTACAAATTCTTTTGTTGACTTCCACCACTTACGCTGAGCTTGTTTAGCTCTCGCGATTGACTTGCTACCTCCCTAGCGAACAACAAATCCCAGCAATTTTGCATGTACGTATTTTTTGGTTGAGATTCTATGCAATTCGTGTCAAATATTTACTAATACCACATTTAAAGCGCCTCATGATTGATTGCGGTCGCCAAACTGAATGGTTGATTTTGGTCAAGTTTTGTCGAGATTTTTGATGTGGTAATTGATGATTGCTAACAAAATTTATTTTTATTGAATAAAAACTAGCGAAAAGTAAGAAACCTCCACACTCCCGCGTTTAATTTTGCAAATACAATATTAAAAAGTATGGTAACAGTTTTTCTACCAAAATTATGAGTGACAGCGTTTTTCTAATCAAAAATTTAAACGATAAAACGACAAGCACGCACAAATGTTACCTACGCAGATCATTTGAATAACGAATGTAAATAAAAAATGTATATTAAAAAAAAAGTTACGCATTCGAAATTCGAAGTAGACAACATATTAAACTTTTAGACGGGAACTGGTACTAGAAAATTCTATTTTATAAGCGATTTTCCTTTATGACACACGGGGGTGTAAAAACATACTCGTGTTACGAAATTGAAAGTTTCTTTAGGTGGAGTATTATCGGGATTATACACAATATTAGTTGGATTTTGATGTAGATGAGGGACAGGTACCTTCATCCACATTCTCAGTGGTTGTTGGCACTGAATAAAACCTCTTAGCTCATTATACCACACAAACAAACACCAGTGCCTACTCTGAATAATTAGTGAGAATTCATTTAATGGAGTTCAAACCCGCGTTATAAAATTAACGCTGCCCTATGCAAAACACGGAACTTATTTCAACGAGGAATTTATTTTAATTAATATCAGTGACGGCTTGTTTTTACTTTAAATAGCGGAGACCAAGGTATTAATGTAAATAGAATTTCTTTTATCTAGTTAAGAGGAATATATTTTATTTCTTAGTTCCATTTTATTCTAAAGGTAAAATGTAGGCTTCACTTATTTTACTTTTTGTAGTCGTGTAAAATAATATAGTTAGGTAAAATTATAATGTAATTTTAATAGATAGAAGATAATATTTAAAATTAACTACTGAGTATTAAACAGATCGTATACCATTTTATGATTGTTACATTTTCATTACCTACGTTGTCGGTGAAATAACAGCCTTAACTTTACCCTTGAATATAATCGTAAATAATTGGTGATATACATATATTGTACCACTGCGCACCGTAGACCCGAATTCATAAAATTATCAAAGTAATTTAAGCGTCATTTTCAACTGAGAGCACATTCCAAGAATCACCTTTTCCAGAATGTAAAGTATTCATAAAAACAAATTACAAAAACGAGTAATAACATACCTCCTTAAAAGGGTCTCCCGAAAATTGATTTGCTTAAGTGCCGATTTCTTTCAATAAGTCAAAAGATATTTCAGCTTGATAGAATGAGGCTTTTGGGATCTGCCACATAAAGGGCTCGTTACAGGATGTAATACATTACAAAATTATTCAGAACGAGCTATTTAAGGAATTGGAACACCAAGAATAAAAGTGAGAGAGGATAAAACATTTCATAGAGAATAAAAAATATATTTTGAACTTAGCTACACGCACTTAATGTGATATTTTGCCATTCAAAATTATATTGTAATGACATTATACTGTTTTGAACTCATTTATCATTGAAAATTAAACTTAATCTATGACAGAAAACGGGTCAATTTTGTTTAAAGTTTAGGTCGTTAGTTCGTGGTGTAATTAACACCGAAATGTCAATTCTGTACAAGTTTTTTTTCGGAAATGACTTATGGTTTTGAAAGAGATAGCTTCGCGGCTAATTGCGTCTTATTGTCAAATTTTTCTACTTTACTTTTCATAATTTCCTGTAGGTGTTTTGAATTGACTAATTTGTATCCTCGCAAAATTATAGGGAATAATTATGATTGTGTACTACACTGTTATGTTATATCTAAATTTATAAGTGATTTTTTTCTAAAATATACTACATATTATTATATATAGCGAAAATGATACGTTTCGTTTTAAAATAAAGCATACAAAAAGGTATTATTACCAGCTTTATGCGTTCAATTATGGTATATCACAATAATAACAAAATACAAAGAAACCCTATCGTGTTTCATTCTAATGATCTCATCTAGATTGTAATAACGATAAATTCGTTCACTCAACAACTGCGAAAAGGGCTCACGTTTTAAATCATGTAAAATACCTCTTACTATTTTTAACATCGAAAACAAGAGAAGAAAAGCTATTTACGAGCATTTAATTGCGTCATTTAACAACGTCATTCGCTGTAAGGTAATTACATAAGTACATCTTATATAAATGGTTGCACCGTTAAATGTAGGGCTTAAATTTCCATTTAATTTAATCCTAGCTTTTTCATGTGAGTAAATGAGTTTTAGAATGCTCGTTAGTTCATTGTTTGCGAGTAAGAGATCGCTGATGAGAACTCGACATTCAAAATATTTGTAACGAAACTGACTGGTTGTTTTGTGTTTTAGTAGTAGTTGTAACTTGTAAGTAAATAAAAAATAAGTAAGTAAGTTAAAGTTATTTGTGAAGAACTAGCGTGAAACAATATTATCATGTTCAAAAACATATCCGATTGACCTACAAACCTAGGTAGGTAAAGTAGGTAATGTTTGAGTTTTTTAAACTACTCAAATAGTTACATTTTTAATTGTCCTACAGGACATACAAAATTGGTTGGAACATGTCAGGGCGCTCTTTATTTGGATGTAGGAAATACGTTTGGGCAATAAATAGTTTTACGTGAGGCCAACCATGGTGTTTTAAAGTAAAAGCACTAACGTTACAAACCATACCTATGTTTGATAAAAAATAAAACGAATATATTGCAGAGTAAATACAACGTCAAAAGATTGACTTCTACATACCACGAAAGCTACATACGAACAATTAATCCAAAGAGAAAATATATGTTTTTTTTTTTTTAAACTACGCGCCCTCTTCATGTTACTTGTCAGTACATTGTGAATAAAAAAGGATTTCAGGCATTACACAATACGTATCCAGTTTTTCTTCCAAAAAGTTGTTGTTGAAATAAACTCATTTTTCACCAGTTTCTTTTGTCCTCTTGTGTTACATTGTAATAAATCAACGTACCAATAGATACTCGTATACGTAAATCTAGACTCGTTTTTTGAGAAGGGAAAAACATTCTAGGACTTCTTCCACTTCAGGTGAGGCGAAAGGGAGTGTTAGACTCTTACTGACTAAAAACCACCCCGTTCCTACTCCTACTTTTCGAGCCGGATCTCCGGTAACCCGCTAGGCAGTCCGCAGCTCCGGGTCGGAATTAAAGACTCTGTGCTGATCTGGCTCTATCATGTGTGATCTATAAAAAGTTAGTTTATAACTACTATTTTTTTTTTCGAATTTATTAATTTTAGAAAACATTGCTGAACACAATTATGACTATGATTGTATTCAATAGTCTCTGTAGATGTGTATACTTAAGTACAGTCAGTCGGGCTACCGACTAAGAGATATTCAAACGAAAAGTTTAAAAATAATACGAAGAATATGGTAATTAAAGTCGAAATTTTCTCACATTCTTTTTCTATTTTAGGCCGTATCTGTGACACAGTATCAGTGAGTAATCCTACATATCTGATGCTGCGTCACTCAACCCGCCGCCGCCGGCTTGAAACATGCTATTTTCTCACGGGACACATTTCGTTTGAGGAAAATAGAAAAACCTCTTATTTACACATTAATTTTAGCGAAGACAATCGAGTTGGATGTTAAAAGGGCGAAGATAGAATGTTTCTTTCAATACTCTTATGTTGGTGGCGACACCATGCCGTTAATTTCCTAAATAATAATTCAAAAAAATATATCATTATAAATTATAATAAAGATATGATCAAAATCTTGTAAACTAAAGAGACAAGAATAGCGTGCCCCACGAAAACTTAAAGTTACTAAGTAGAATAAAGTAGGTATCGATTTCTTTAGAATAAACAGTATTTGTGGGAAGCTACAGGTGTTTAATGTAATTTGATTGTGTTAGTACCGTACTGGTGGTAATTTATTAAATGATCCATCGACGTAGTCGTTAATACAGTCGTTAGTACCTTAGTACGGGTTTGCTTTAGATTGAACGAAAACGAAACGAGAGCGTGTTCGGCGCTCTGATTGGTCGGCTCGAATAAACTAACCAACCAGAGCACAAAACGCGTTCTCGTTTCGATTAGTTTAAACGTAAAGCTAACTCGTACTAAGACTACTGAACAGTGTAATACACATTCTATGATTTGTGCTAAATATTGTATTTTTACTGTAACGTATAAATAAGTATGTATAGGTAAGTTACTATACAGGGTGACTTTGAATTCGACGTATTCCTCTTGGGAGGTGATAATACAACTAATTTCCTACAAAATTAGCCCTGAGGTCCTTGGGCGGAAAGTGGCTAGTTTCTGAGATATTCAACATTTTTGGTTTTGGTAAAAAAATCCCGAATTGATTACAAAAACATCAATAAATAAAAAACTACTGGTTGGATTTTAGTAGTTTTAGTTTTAATCAGTTGCCAATACATCAGTTATCATTTATAAATACTAATAATGGCACAAATATCATTCGTTTTAAAATAGCAAGTAATTTCCTATCAAATTTTGTTTTGTGTCACTAATTTGGTCGATAGAAAACTAGATTTATTTTTAAAAAAATGTATGACACTAAGCGTACAAACTATTAGAAAAACTTCCTTGGTTTATTAGCTACCCAGAAACATAAAATTATTTACAACATTCTCAAAAATAAATGAATTAATTGATGATAAGTAGAGTGTAAAGAGAAAAGGGCAATTTCAAAAACATCTTTATTTGCAAAAATTTGTTTAAAGTAACCTTCCCTACGACGAATACATGCCCGAACACGCTTCCTTATCTCTATGACGGTCACTCTTGGACTGAATATGCGTCTAATTTCGTCATTATCTTCAAATACGTTTTGGAGAAGAATTTCGATACATGGCCTATTCCGTCTGTATAAACAAGGGACTTTATGTAAAAATCAACCGGCGTTAGGTTCTGGTCATTGTGCAATGTGTCCTGTCAATATAATACTTGGGAACCGAGACAAACTATCACAATATCCATTATGAGCCCCAAAAAAGTCAACGAAATCTAAAAAAGCAAAACCAACATTTATGAGAATTAAAATATTTTTTTAAGGAACGAGCTAGGGTCATTGTTTTATATCTAAATTTAGAAACAAGATTATGAGTTTATTCGAACACGACGATTGTTTAGTGCACTATCGAACTACTGTGCGACAGTGGTTGGATACATCGGTTTTCAGGCGCTGGATTGACAGGGCGGTCCCGCTACATGACTACATGGCATGCACAATGACCAGAACCTAACGCCGGTTGATTTTTACATAAAGTCCCTTGTTTATACAGACGGAATAGGCCATGTATCGAAATTCTTCTTCAAAACGTATTTGAAGATAATGACGAAATTAGACGCATATTCAGTCCAAGAGTGACCGTCATAGAGATAAGGAAGCGTGTTCGGGCATGTATTCGTCGTAGGGAAGGTTACTTTGAACAAATTTTTGCAAATAAAGATTTATTGAAATTGTTCTTTTCTCTTTACACTCTACTTATCACCAAGTTATTAATTTTGTAAATAATTTAAAGTTTCTAGGAAGCTAAACCAAGGAAGTTTTTCTAATAGTTTGTACGCTTAGTGTCATACATTTTTTAAAAAATAAATCTAGTTTTCTATCGACCAAATTAGTGACACAAAACAAAATTTGATAGGAAATTACTTGCTATTTTAAAACGAATGATATTTGTGCCATTATTAGTATTTATAAATGATAACTGATGTATTGGCAACTGATTAAAACTAAAACTACTAAAATCCAACCAGTAGTTTTTTATTTATTGATGTTTTTGTGTCAGTTCGGATTTTTTTACCAAAACCAAAAATGTTGAATATTTCAGAAACTAGCCACTTTCGGATCAAGGACCTCAGGGCTAATTTTGTAGGAAATTAGTTGTATTATCACCTCCCAAGAGGAATACGTCGAATTCAAAGTCACCCTGTATAACAATATATTATCCATATTATATGGCTATTAAATATAAGAGTAAAGCTAGAACTAAATCCAGTACAATGTAATGAGGCTGTTAACATTTGTACTTCATAATGAACTCTAGCTAACATGGTCATGTATATTTATACATGAAACTAATAAATGGTAACATAGAATTTAAGCCTTATGTAGACAGAATAATGTGTGTATTTCATTACCTAATGATTTTATATGACCCGCAGTAGAACTATGGGTAGATAGTACATTTTCCATCCCTCTTCAACCTATAAAAACGTAATCCAGTTCAAATAAAAATAATAATAAAGTAACCTGCATTCTTCCCTACTCAATTAAGGCCCTTAGACATTTAATATTTAAAATCGTTCATTATAATTTAGTAAGCAATAAACAAACAAAAAGTAGGTCGGCGATAAACACCGATTATGAAACATTAACCTCCCCTAATTTGACTTGACGATCCATCCAATAATGATACAATTATGACGCGTTACTGACAGATTGGTAATCACAGAGTAATTGTATTAAGTCTAGTAATTATAAACAGATAGACGTTACGTCAATCATCGTCAAACTTGATCAGATTGCGTCATAGTTTATCGTCTAAAGTTTAGACAAGTTTTGATAAAATTAAGTTAGAGTATAGACTAAAGTAATTTTATCAAAACTATCTAGTTTAATAAATAAATAATAGTACTTAATAAAACAATGTTAAGATGCCTGATTTCGTTAATCGTGTATTAAAATAATTCCAATTGTAACATTTGCTGGACCTACCCATAGCCTCTAACTCCAGATCTACCAACGTATTAGTAATTGTTTTGGGAACAAAATCGTTACTAAGGAATAGTTTAAATAATCATTTAATATCTCTGAGTACGGCAGTAAGACGTATTTTTTTTAATTTTTTCATTTATGTTTACAAAAAAAAAAAACTTAGATTAAACAATCGAATCTATTGCCGAAAGTATTTATTTTTTTATAAAAAAAAAAGAATAAATCAACTTAAATAATATACCTACATAAAAATATATCATTGGTTCATAAAAGAGAATATCAGAAACCCAGAACGGTAACATATTTACAAATATACTCGCGTGAGATTTATTTCACTTGAAGACAGTAGTTTTATACTTGTTACAAACGAACAACAAAGAAGTTTAGTCATGATACTTTCTTCCCACAAAAACACTTTGAAACTAAAAATGAATATAACATCGCCTAAAACGCTCAAAAAGCAATAGAAATAATACTTTAAAAGTTTAACTCGATAATAACGAGCTGAGAAGTTAATAGGGTCACCGCGTGGAGAACTTAATAAGCCCTATTAATTATGGCTGGGTGTAACGTGATACAGCTGGGAACTAGCCATTTTCACCTCACTACAACTTTGACTTACTAGAGTAAACCTAGATAGCAGGAACCAGCTATTAATTCACGTACACTAAATCCCTTTATAACGTTGGATTCGTGACGTAGCATTCGTAATTACTGTAATCTTCTATTGAAATGCTCGTAGTATAGCGTCAGGTAAAATTCACTCTAGGACGGGAAACTTATTTAATTAAAAGCGTTCATTAATGATCTATTGTACTCCGTCGGCGTTAAAGTCAGCGTTTCGATGAACTTTTATTTTCAATTTCACTGTCGGGAACAACTTGTCCATAGGAGCGCTTCCAGTCCTTGAGCTACCTCTGATTTCTTATTAGTTAGTTACCTCAAGTCTTGCTAATAGACTTCCGAAGAGCGAGGTCGGTAGCACTCGAAGTAAATTCACTAGGGACTCGTCTATCCAATCAACTTCAGATTTCTACTAAAATCTTTTTTTTATGTTTTCGTTCGCTTCGGATTGTGTAATGAAATAATCTATTGGGTTTTTATTAGAGTTCTTAAATATACCTAAATAAAGTCACTTTTCATATGAAAAATATAAATAGTATTTACTACTCACATTGCTAGCGTTACTCGCATTAACATACATGTACCTAAGTCTAGATACATTAGGTGCACTTACATAAAAAGGTTTATCTTGTTTCCTATTTTAACAATAAGAACTAAGGCAAATACATTCGCATACTACCGTAACTTTCTTACGTGAAAGCATTATTATCTATGGCTCCCATGTGAGATCAATTGTCTGTCAATCTGCCATTTACTTTTGGCGTGGAAGTAAATCTGGGTCTCGGAAGACCAAACTCTGACGACTGTTCGATCCCTTAAATAGAATTATGATAACTCTATATGAATGAGGTTGAAGAGTTTATTTTGTTTTGTAATATATCGGGCCACACTCTTAAATATCCAAAACCCTTGGACTATGGGTGAATAAGCAAATATTGTTAACCTAATATAAAATGCACACGTTTGTTACAATTAGTATTATATTATCATTGACTAGGCCTTCATTTAATTGACAACGTCGTGTCCAAGTTATGTCCAATTTTTTCGTTATTAGACTTATTAGTAGGTAACCCAGGTGGGTACACCTAATTGGTTTTGCAAGTCATTTAAATGATATACTGCGTAAGTTTCATACTATAGCATCTGGAGCTCGTTATAAATTACTACAAATCCTATGAATTGTTAGAAAACTTTGAACAATTTTTAACTAGATCCACTCCAACACTTTTTGCATTTCAGTTCTTTTATGCTTCTTCGCGCAATCTACACTCTAGTTGTGCATCGGTAGTCATTCGATCGGTACAAAACTTTATAGAATCACCTGTGATAAGCAAAATATTTTAATTATTTACTTTTGATACATCCATTTATTTCATTTTACAACAACGAAACATTGAGATATAAATTGTTAAAAGCATAATTGAAATATCTTAGCTCAACCATAGTCTAAATTCAGAGAATATTGTCAGAATTCAGAGATGTAGTGCAACCAGAAATCAATACTAAAACGCTAGAGATTAATAAACGATGGTTAGTTCGGGTAAACCAATACAAAGCTGCCATGTTTCCTTGTGGCATTTCCACACTGTACCCGTTTGTTGCACCCGAAACTTGCTAAACTGTTTACACAATATTAGGTTCGCTTTATTGAACATAGATCAAGTAACATTTAAGTGAAATCAACGGTTGTATATCTTAGGTTACAGAAAGGAACAATATTGTTCAGAAGATAATATTGTTGAAAAGAAGAAGAAAGACATATCAGGTCTTTTCGTCCTTTTCTTGAACAGCAACCGGTAGTAAGGTACATATGTGTAGTAAGTACATTTTGTATAAATCATTGCAATGATGAACTTTTAAAAATCTTTTCGATGCCTTGATACTTTTTCATATACTGGCAACTTTTGAAATTGTTTATTGCCAACAAGATAGGTTCTACTGATGAATGAAATAGAAACTCGATGCTATAAATCTCTGCATATGCACCAGTGCTTTACAGTTTCAGTAATAACCATTTGGATATTGATACTATGCGAATATACTGTAAACTTTATTTTACAATCGATAGAATCTTACAAAAATTATGTTAAATATGATTAATTCTATGCCAACATCCAACATTAAACTCTGTCTCCTGAACTAGGCAATGTCTGTGAGTCTTATCCATCTATAATTCCCATTTATCGTCAGAATCTTAATATCAAATACATACTTTAAAATTAATCTAACATTACATTTCCTCCATTCAAAAAACTCTCAAACACTCTTTTTAATGATAATATCTGTAATATGACGTCGTTCTCGAGGTCGCAGTCGGTTTGTCCGGATATTTCACGAAAATCAAACAAGAGGTTCGTACAAAGTAAATCCATTTCACATTTCAGAACTGACGACTATTTGTTTTGCACATTCCAGCATTTAATGCAAGACACTGCATTGTGTTACTGGAATTTAATCAAGAATGTTTGATTTCATTACAGAATTGAAGTTTATTTTAAATTACAGGATTTGGATATTTATAGAAAACACTTAGATGGAAAACCTCTGTACCACCTTCGGGGATTATAAGGCGTGTTAAGTATATCTGTATTCCATTATAACATTAAAAATATTATTGCATCTTTTTCTAATTACACCAAAATTACTCAATGCAGTAAAAGTGCAGCTTTATATTTGAAAAATTATGAACAGATATCTGGCCGTCTGGTTTTTATTAATCTATCGTTAAAACTCACGTCATTTAATGAAAATGGCTGACAACAAATAACCAATAACAACTCCTATCGTTGCATTTGACGGGTAGTTAGTTACTGTATGGTTGAAACTGAGATTACAGACAATATTAATAAAGCACTAAAATACTAACATTTATAATAAAGCAGAATATCTATAAAATAAAGCAGTAATTAAAATCATCCAATGACTTCGCCTAGAGTGAGGTTAGAGTGAGGGTCAGACACTTACTGACTAAAAACCACGCTGTTCCTAATACTGCTCTTCGGTCCGGAACCCCGGTAACCCGCTAGGTAAATAGTGGCACTGCTGGACTGAGCCTTCACAATACAAGTATATTAGTTTCCTATAATCTCTATACTTGGTTATCAAAGGTCGTTACCGCCCGATCTCTGTCAAACGTATAAACCTATAGTGAGCTCTCACGCCACCCACAGGTATAAGAGGATGTCATTACAAGACTGTACAATACAACTGTACATAATCATGTTGCAATACACGTGCAATATCTTCTAATAACAATGTCCCTAATTCCCATAGTACTCTCTGGAAAGCCGGAATTACATGTACGTAGTGATGCTGATAGTACTCTGGCAAGCCGGTATTACGTGGACGTAGTAAACAGTTAGGGCATGCGCCATTGTCGCTTCGATATAACAGTTCGTGGTTAGAAATTAATTTACGAGCCCTATTCTAATGAAATCCCCCATCGGCCCATCGGCAGTTCGGCAGTTTAAGCCGATCATGTACAGCGTCGGATTAAATTATGTTCATAGTAGGTAATAAAATTAGTTCATTTTTATTTCAGGTGTAATTGAATAATGCTGATGTTTTTTTATAGATTTTAGTTTCATGAGCACATTACATCACATACAGTGCGTTACGATTTATTTTGTAGATAATGCTTTAAAATATTCATTAATCCAAACTCCGTCGTATTACAAAGAATTTTGAAACTGAAACCTTTCACCAGTCAATAATTCATGCTCGGTACTAGTAGCCTAATGGAACAAAATACAAAACAAAAGAGCAATTCTAATAACGAGTTCCTAGAATAAAGTAATACAAACTGATATTACAAAGTTATAAAGTAGATCAATAGCACAGGTAGCAGTGGACGCGATTTCATGGTGATATGAATATTTATCCAACTATCGTACGACAGACACGACATACATCCGAGGTTAACGACCGTAGTAGTTTTTAAACTTAGTATAGCATTACATCGATAACCAACAGCCAGTAGTTAAAATTAAAATGTCATATAGGTATATGAGCAATAATAATAAGGTATGTCTAATGGTGGTTTTAGATTCCAAGATTATTTTTTACTTAACATTTCGATGATATCTTTTTAAGCTGTGGTATAGTGCTATTTTATTGATATGGCAATCGCCTGATGGAACAAATGAAATTGAATGCATTTTCTAATATTGGACTGCGTTTGATTGTTATTTGTCCTAGTTTCAATACATTCTGTAAAAGCGGTTGTATAAAGGGAAGTGTGTTTTGTCTACCTATGTGATTTAACGTTGATGAATCAAGCCTAAAAATCAATTTCTGGAAGTTAAATGAGTAATACTGCCTCTTCATTTAAGGAGTTATAGTTTCACGTAATGTGTCAAATGTATAATTCATGATTATATTTTCTAATGCTAATCGCTACAAACATCAGTAGACTATCTAGGCACGACACTAATATAGGTCTCGAATAAATCAAGAATTGTATTTAAATTTATCCATAGGTACATGGTACGTTTTCATATCGGCAAAGAAAAAGAAATAGCCGATACAAAATCGCGTGCAAATCGTCGAAGACTTATTTGAATATGGGCAATGTTTGCAATAAATATTACGGTACGTATTCCATTACAGCGCTTATTTATTCTACGTCTGTACCTAAAGCTAGATTTTCGTGTAATCTTTATTTTATCGAAAAATCTTCGTAGTTTATGATTTGTGTATGTTTTAGTTACTCTTATTGTGTAATAAATTACGTACGAAATTTATTGCTCTGTTGAAATTACGTGAAATATTACTTTATAATACTTTTACTTTTTGTCTATACAATTTGAGGCTCTAACTTTGAAGTAGGATTAAATTAATTGTACCGAAGCTTTCTCTTCACATTAGCATTTATTACACAATTAACAAAGAGTTGTCCTTCATAGCTTCGCCACAAAACTCACCTCATGAGAATGCTCGTTAGAAAAACTATTAAAATAAAACTACATACCTACGTGGAGATAACGCTGTACGTTTTGTATCCAGTGTATGGCAATACATTTAATCTTTTGTAAAAATAAAATAAAAATGAATTTGAAAAATCAAATCAAATATCTACGTTCTATTCGAAAATCAAAGTTCATCTTTATTGTAACTGAGAATTCACGGCAAAGGTTTCGCATTATCTGAATCGCTTTGTGTTAGTTTCGCCCGGAGCCATCGGCAGCCGCCTAGTTCCTAAGGAAATGGGACGTTAGACGCAATCTCACGCTTTTTAAGAACCACCAACTACTTTTTTTTTCCTTTTTAAATTGCTCGGCTCAACAGAGTCAACCTCAACTGGAAACGTAACTTACAAACTGAACTTTGAGTCAAAGTGTGAAGCATTTTATTAGAAGGCCTTTTCTTTATTATCATCTTCTTAAATATTTTTGAAGTTTGACTGCACGGCTGCCGCGCAATGTGTAGCGGGTTTAATTCCCACACGGAGCAACTCTTTGTGAGATCAATAAATTGTTATTTCGGGTCTGAGTGGTCATGTGTTTGTGAATGCACCCACGACACAGGAGAAAATCCTAATTTGGAGCACTGTTTTTTTTTAATAAATATTATGACGTAGTATTGACTTAGTGATGTCGGGTGAGTAATTTTATAACATCAAAGTCAGTCTTTCCACTAACAAAAGCAGAACTTAATTCCGGAACAAATCACTAGATCAGAACGGAAAGCCAACTCGGAACCACAATTTCTTAGACAAAAGCCCTAATTTTGAATATTCAAATTGCCATCAGCGGTGACTAGGTAAATGTTGGTAAATCTAGTTAACCGCACATTTCGACAAAGAAGAATTTATGATGATTGATATATTTTGTTGTACCAAAAAAGCCTACAAATCTCAAATTCCCTGGAAATTCGATAGAACGAATTCCTATATATTTTTTATAGTAAGTGTTAAAACGTATCTAAGTTAACTGACATGGTCACTAGTAATATAATTAGAACTTAAAACGGGATATTTACCATGTTCATTATATAGTCTTTGTAAGTTTCCGATATTTTGGCACTGTAGCAAGCGCCATAATTACGGATGAACATCACAGAACTATGAAAATATTACAATATGTACTTTAGATAGGTACTTATTGTAATATTTTGACCGTTCTATAACCGAACTATATAGGTACCTCAGATAAATCTGGAATAACCAGTAATAGGCCTTACTTTACTGTAAATTTTTAATTGTATCGCTGTTGGTTCTCTAATGAAAATAAATAAATAAATGAGTGACAAATTCCAATCACTACAACTACGTTTCATGTCTAACAACTTGGTATTTAAATACTATACCTATAATCTAGACTAGCAATAAATGCCTCAACAATAATTGATGGTATAGCAATTACGGCCAGTATAATCATTCTTGTTCATATTTAATTAAAGTACCTAGAAACGCTACCTTACAATTAATTATTTACGTTTTTCATTGAACTTTGTGTAATTGCTACCGGATCAATTTGTAAGCAGTACATATTGGTACCTACTAATAGATTAGACATAGTTCAGATTACGTGTCACGTTTCTATTGGATTTCTAAATATAACTACATAGGTATTTATATTGATATTAATACAATATATGTCAGTTGTCATAATATACAAGCAGTTATGACAGCCGTTTCACGTAATCAGAGGGCTTAGTACGAGTTTGTTTTACGTTTAACGAGATCGAAACGAGAGCGCGTTCGGCGCTCTGATTGGTTGTTTCATTCGTGCCGGCCAATCAGAGCACCGAACGCGCTCTCGTTTCGTTTTTGTTCAGCATAAAGTAACTCGTACTAAGGGTACAGAAGCTCGTAAGTTTGACAACAGGGTTAATCAAGTACGTAGTAACACCTCTAGGGATTTATGGAAGACACACGGTAGGTGACATTGTGTCGTGTATGCATCAATCAATGGTGACTCTGATTAGAGTGATGGATAATGTAAACTAACTAACAATAATGTACGACAAGGACAGAAGGAGTCTGTGAAGAACTAATGTAAATAGATGATCGTAGCCTGATTTTTTATAGCCTATAACCTTTCTCAATAAATGGGCTATGCAACACAAAAAGAGTTATTCAAGTCTGACCAGTAGTTCCCGTGATTAGCGCGTTCAAACAAATAAACTCTTCAGTTTTCTAATATTATATATAGTATAGACCAAAAATTTAAATTGCAAGTCGTATTTTATACAGTACGTGTAAATATGGTTTTAATAATAAATACTGTAGGCAAGCCTGAAACTCAAGATATCAAGTTCGTAGACATAACATTGCCAGTTTAACTTTATTTTTAAAAAACAATGCACTCGAATATAAAAAGAAATAACAATGAAACCATTCAGAACATTCGATATCATTTTAAATTCGATACTTCATATATCGACATAAAAATATGAAAACAAATAAATGTTGGATATCGAGTAATGAATATGTAAATATCGGTTTCCAGTTGACGATCGCTGCCATTTAACAAGAAGTGAAATAAAATTGTAACATGAAAATTCCTTTGTAACCTCAAATAAAACTCATTCGAATACATCTCAATATTCATTGTTTAAATTTTCATAATTATAAAAGGACACATTGTAAATAAATAACTTTGTTACCATCGGTAATGTGGTAAAGGCATTGAGTACCTATCAGTTACGTAGTTGGGTTTGATGGGCGGCGGCGATTGCTTACCATCAGGTAAAAAAAAAGGCTTTGAGTCCCTAAGTTACATAGTAATGAGTTGTTTTACCCAAGCTTCTAAATCATAAAACTTAATACATAGATAATATGAACTCTCTCCGGAGCTGCGGACTACCTAGCGGGGCCCCGGCTCGAAAAGCAGTAGTAGATACGGCCTGATTTTTAGTCAGTAAGAGTCTGACACTCCCTCTCGCCTCGTTGGGCGGGATGATCAACAACCCCAAAAAATAAATATGAACTCCCTCGAAGATCAACAGATCTCCTTACTAAATGTATACTTTTACAATACGTTTAGTCGTATCTAAATTTGCATACAAGCATATACTGCATACAATTTAACTATGATTTACCACCACAGTTTACGATGTCAGAAATAAAACACAGAAGTCAACGACCTCATTAGGTACGTATAGCTAGCCTCTTCCTTAAAAGAAAACTCCTCGAAAATTACCGCAGAGTTTTCAAAGGAGGCGGACTTTAAAAGAGGTCATAAGCTCGCAAGATTCATATTTTGGTGTAACTATGTAGGGGAATGAGGTTAATTAGTGTAGCATATAATATGTAGGCAGATCACAAGCATGGCGCTATCAGGCAGGCACACACGTTGGCACATGCTTAATTGGATGACTCCTGCATAAGTGATACAAGGGGGTAGGTAGTTTAGGCACTAGACGCCACGACGCGCTGTCGACGCTAGGGCTCGCGGTGCCTCTCTGAAACTACCACTCTCGCGTAATTATGCGGAAAGCTTTACTACTTTACTATTCACCATGTAAAACGTAGAAAATTGCTACATTTATAGGTAAGATTTCACATTTTCTTGTCCTTATTTTTGTCTATTCTGAACAGTATTCTTTTTTATTACAAAAAACAAAGTTTACCCAAGTATAAATCCCTAAACACCGCAATAAATATCGAAGTAATATGTCTACGCTGTCTACAGTACCTACTTAACGTCACGAGGACCTTTCTACAACCTAAAACTGTTTGTTTTATTTACAACCTGTTTTATTTTCCGTAAACCTTCGTAAGTTTACCAAACACAGTAAAATAAACACGCGACTTAGGTAGGTATTTTTGTACCTATATAATACAAGGAGTACTTCATGGGTTCAAACTTGATAAATGTAGTATATAAACACATAGCTATATTGTAAACCCAGTTATTATTTTAATTACTCTATTTTTCATAGAAATAGTTTAGTTTGTACTTTATAATTACAGTATCGTAGATAATTAGTACTCCCGGTGTAGGTTAATTTGAGCATGTATTTATAGAAAAGTGATCAAAGATATATAAATCTACGTTTGATTTTACTTTTATAGCATAACTTTTTCCTAAAATGGCTACCGTAGGTACAACAAAATATCCAACCTCAAACAGTATTCAGGTTTCGCTAAAAACTATCCGAAAACAAAAATCGATCCCCAAAAAAAGCAAAAAAGAAGGCGTAAGTTTTTAAAAAACTGGTTTACTCCAGTTTTCCACAAATAACGTTACTCGTTGCTTTGTTTTTGGGTAACTGTTGGAAAGTTTTAAATTTCGTCAAACCCCTTTGAAATTGGGAATGGATATTAATTTATTAATAGCAAGTTGTGCGTCGCGAATTGTGTTAATAACTGAATAAATTATTGAAATGTTCTGTGACATCATTACTCCATTTTAATGAACTTTCAGAACTTTAATATGCGAACTCCATTACGAATGTTCTACAAAGCGTTGTAAAAGTGTTATTTTATGCCATTACCGACTTTATGTCGTGTCATTATCATTTGTAACGTTTCATCAAAGGTTATTTCATCAAAGGGTAATCATAATGCATGATTTATGTCAAATTACCTTTAATTATAATGTACATACTATCTAAATTTGAAATATGTAGATACCTAAGTTTAATCATATTCCGTATGAAGATAAAATATATTAACATAAAATTATTAATATAAAACATACCTATTAATTTAAATTACAATTTCGAAATGAACAGTTCTTTACGCACAATAGGTACGTAAAAATGTGTACACGTACATCAAATAATAGTAAAACATAAGATTTAATTCTCCTATAGTTTCGAGTCTAAAAGTCCTGAATATTACGAAGTGAAGGAGAGTGCAGTGTGACATAATTACATTACTCGTAGAAGCGATTACAACTTGTCGTTTCTGTATGAATGACATGCATATGTGGTTCGTTTTATAGTAAGTTGTTTAGAGGGGTAATATGGGACACGTAGGTACTAACGTTACTGGTGAAAAGGGAGTGACACGTAATGAAATAATTTTAAACAACTAGCTATTACACAGCGGCTTCGACCTCGCGGTCACAGGAAAAAGTTTAATCAAAGAATATCATTACAATATTTAAATTGTTCAAAAATAAGTTTTATGTCGTACTTGTCACGATTTTAAATGTTAAAGTACGTATTTGCCAACAATGCACTTCAACCACGCTTTAGAGTGAGGCCCTAGAGTGAGGACAAATACGTCCATTGCATCGTCGTAAAGGAACCACGCATTGTATACCCCACCAGGGTTGCCACGACGAGCGACATTGCAGCTGTGTCTCAGATACAAATATGATATCCGTTGCTCCAACATATCAACCTACCTCCCGCTTCATTTTTTGGGAAAAATATATGAGAAAAGACGTTGCGACAGCGCAATGCACCACAACGGGTAATGCGGCCTCACTCTTAAACGATTAATTTATTCTCATTGCTATGACTTTTGGTGTAAACAGAAGAACATATTAATATTGAAACAAACCACAATTTTGATTGAATTCATGACAATATAATACTAGGGCTTCGCAAACTGTAATTGTTATATCAATATTGAAATAGGTTAACGCTACGAGTAGCTGACAAAATTCTCTGTTATGAATGTGGTATATTTAGTAAATTAATATTGATTCAGAAATAAAACTCATACTTAAAGTATTTAATACAGAAACAAGTAATTACCTACCAACAAAAAATCTAAGGAAAATGAATTTTTGTTTGACTGGCACCCACTGAGTTTTTTTACACACTTTTCCTTATCATGGGTCCTCCCATGATAAGGAACTGTCTGACACAAGTCTTAAATTTAAGAGACACTAAAATACATACTAATTTTAAAGATGTATAAAAATATCATTCATTCACTGTGGTAACAAACCGAACTTGTCGAGGCAATATTTTCACTCGAGAGAATCATCAATCAAATATGAAAACGTTTCGTTAAATAAACGACGACCGCTTCCAATTTCCAATAATCGAATTTTAATTGATAAAAAAATCTAATGGACTACAGCTAAAATGGACTAAAATCAAACCTATAGAATGATATCTTACAATTGTTTCGATGTCAATTAAGTAATTCAATATGAACTGTAAATAATGTTGTTTACGAAAACACCATTAAAATCAGTCTCTGTTTTATTTGTTGTAAAAATGTATCATAATATCATGTAAAAAGCAATACAAAGTTATTGTTGACATTGGTTTTACCGCAGTAAAGTAAACCCCACTCGCTTCGCTCTCAGCTCTGTCAGTTGTGGCGAGACTCCATTAAGACACCGAACTCCGCATCCAGCTCGTTAAATATTTCATCCTATTTATTTTACATGCCACATTCAATTCTCAATAAATTGTATTGTACCCTATATCGACAGTTCAAATATCCGCCATTTTTTTCCACATATTGGTACATATACAGATCTGTTATCAACCTTTGTTTCCTTTAAACATAAATAAGCATTTTCCCCTTTAATACATATTTCAAACAAAAATACTGTTTACCTTTTAAAATTATTCTCGTTATTGATACGATTTCCGATTCAATTTTCGTCCTAAACAAATAATATTCCAACACTCAAATTTATCAAACCATTTACTGGTATTTGCGTGGTCAATTGTACTAAATGATTGTGTAAATAAAATTATATCACGGTCTGTACTAGAGAAAAATTAATATAACAGAGTTTTGTGCTTGACGTACTAACATTATTCAGTATTCATAAAGAACTTATCGTTTCAATTAGTTTTGTACTTACATATTCTTTAATTTATGTAGTATAGGGACTTAAATATTCGATCAAAAGAGATATTAATATCGTAAGGCCCTGGCCCCACTTATTCATTACGCTGCGACATATGGGGCATGTCATAAAAAATATATGGAAAGCTGCGACAATGCAACGGACAAATACATAGGTCCGGGGCCTAAAACAAAAACAAATCTAAATAATATTTGTTTAAGAAACTCATCGCTACGCAAACAAAATTATTCATACAAATATCAATCCTGGTCTCTCCTAGGTCTTCAAAGTTTCATTACGTCGCCAGTTACGACGTAGGACTCAATTTAGTTCCTCCGAGCATATTCTCGACAAGCCCTTTTAGCGGTTGACGTCCATGATTAGTTTCAGAGCCTCTTAACCAACGTGTCGTCCTATGAACCCTGTTGCTGTCAAACGTTGATAAATGACTTCCATACTACTTGTGAATAGAGCTGTCTGATCCCTCTTAATGGCTCTCTAATGGAGAACTCGTAGTTAACAGGTAACCGTTTAGTGAACAAACGTTTGTAGAAACAAGAAAAATAAACTTAAACAAACTTAAAAACAAAGCCACCGGTACTGAAGTGCAGTAAAGTTTAATCAGATTGACACTAATTTGTTGCAAAGCGTTTCCAAGTGGAAAAACTTTCAGTTTGATTTAAATATAAGTGTTTCCGAAGTTCTAAAAGAAATTAAGACTCTTTTCTTGGGGGTGAATAATAAAAAACCTTTTATAACCACTGGGACAAATCCTTTAACGTGATGAATATTCATGGCTGCAAAGTGGGTAATTTCTGTGAAAGAATAACACAGACTTTTTGAAGATAGAAATCGAATTTAAGAATTATGTATATGCATATTTATAGATCTATTAGACATTGAATAACGGCTGAGAGGATATATGTTAAATTCTAGGAAACAGTTAGGCTACTATGAACACACCTCTACCTAAGTATTTACTGAATCACAGGCGTGTCGTTATACTATTTAGACCGGTCAAATAGTCGAGGGTGTAAAAAGCGGACCTCTGTCTGAATGACGGACAGTTAAGAAGACAAATGGCCATTAAAGTGTTCCGGGAGAAGATAAAATGGACTACAGTACAACCACCAGCTTTAGTAAGGAGTAAACTTTATGACACGTAGTGAAACACTACAGTTAATTGGAATCCAATATTTATAAAAGGTATTTGTTAATCCTTTGTTGGAAACCGGGTTATTAGAATTCTTAATGGAATACAAGATTCGAAATGAATGCCTATTGAGCTGTGTGTGTACCAAATGGGTGTATTTTCCTAAGGTTATTATGGAATCAGAATTAGGTATTAACTTGGTTAGTATTAGTTAGAATTACATTAATGTTAAACACATATTTTATGAAACAGTTACGCAAATATTTTTATAATAACGCTGCTCATGATGAAGAGTCCCTCTGTGACTCGAAACTAATACAGCTTTTCTCCATTAATTTACGTGAGTAAACCGTGATTTTTAGTTAATTTATTAACGCAAATATTTACAAATTAAGGTGACTGACAAATGTGAAAATTAAATCGCTTCATTGATCAAGCCAATACCACTGCCGAACATAGAGTCTACTCCTCAATTCCCAAATCAAACATTATTGTGTTACTTAGATTAAAGATTACAACTAAGTACGCCAAAGTATGTTTCTAACACGAATGCAAACAAAAATGTAGCATATACCAAGTTATATCAAAGTAGAAATTTGGAGAACAAAACCAGAAACACGGAACTGCAATCGAGATTCCAAGTAATAGATTGGCAATTGTTTTCTTTTGTTGGTAAGCTGCCGGCTGTTGCACAACAGAGTCGTGTCAATATTGAAACTGTAGTCTTGATGGGTATGTCCACAGTAGTCCATCTATACTATGGTTGGTTCACATTTCACAGTACTATTTTTCAAAGTAAATTTCATGCCTCTCCATCTTTCTGTACTTACAGTCAGATTATACGTTTTTAAAATCTTACTATGCTGCACTTGGCTAAAACTTTTTTATTAGAATATTCTTATTTATTGATTTAAATAACATCTAGAGATTTTAACAGAATGAGTCTGCGATACTAATTACAGTCAACATTTCACGATAGTTTCCATACAGCGGAAAAGCTCAAGATCGTGACTCTTCGCTGGTAGAAGTAGCTCAACGTCAGAATCGATCACTACGTCTTTTAAAAACCTGCAATAACTAAGTAAATCAAAAATCGATCCGGTTAATATTTACATTTGTTTTTTTATTAGTAACTGCTTTAAAAATAAATTCCATTTAAATATTAAAAGCCTAAGATAGAATCATAAATGTATTAAATTGAAAAATTATCGTTTATCGGATCAACAAATATTTGCATTTCAATTTATAAATTACGCCATAAAATTTAGGGCCACTAAGAGTATTACATTAGATCCCAGCTTTGATAAAGGCCTTTGAACGTATAAAACCCGCTAAAGATAATAAATTGAAACTAATCTTAGTGATGCCCCGGTTTTTCCAATAATTCCGAGTGTTGAGCGGGGTTCACAATAACCACTCTAGCACGTCTGTGACTGACTGAGAGCTCTTTATGTCGTGTCGTTATCCGCTGTGTCATGTAAACCAAGCCTTAGAATATCGAAAGCAAAAAGGGACGTTAGATCAAGGCCAAACTCCACTTTGAAGTTTTAAAACGTCAATAATTTTGTTTACAAAAGCATTTTGTCGATGGTATAAAAAACAAATATCTGTTTAAAAGCCGCTGTACTAATCGTTCTCTGTAAAAAAAAAAATACGAATTAACAGTAATAAAAAATTCATGCTTTAGCATATATGTTGTACGAAAAGTTATTTCAACCCATTTTTCAACCTGGCCCCACACTAGGATAATATCCTCTTGTATCCAGGGTAGACTGGGTAGAACTAATTATGAATGAAAGCCAACGATATCCATAAAATGATGTACAATAAACATTCAATATACGATGAAACAAAGGCCTTTAATCTCCACCGCTCCCAGTGGGCGAGCTTTTACCTAGGCTCGACCTAATTTGTCGGATTTGAAATTCAAATTAAAACTATGTAATTGTTAAGCTCGTTTTCCAGTGTGCACAGTCCAAATTGTTTTTGTAAGTATGTTTTATTTTACAAATCGAATTGCGAAGTAGGAACGTTTGTAACGTTACTTTTGGTGTTTATTTGAAACATGAAACTGTTTAAAAACAAGTTATCATAAATGTATGTTCAGATGATTTTATATCCAACTTTAAAACATCAAAATAAGGGTTACAAAGTTGTACCAAATATGATTTTTTATTTATAAATGACACACGAGTACGCATCCTAATTAGGGACTACCAAATGATAAAATTGTAATATCGATATTTTTGCATGAGTATGTGTCCTAAATTGTAGATATCAAAAGCCTGTGACCCGGTTTCAGCAATGGCTGCTATCTCTCCACTTAGCGAGCATCAACTCAAAGTACCTACAAGAGAAGTCGATGCACTTATTGGTTATCGGATATTGATAAAAGTTTCACATTGTGTGCCCGTCCTTATTTTGCATTTTAAAACGTAAACTTTTCGAAATACTTTCGTTAAGCACTTTTATGTACCTAGATAATGTTGAATGTTTATAGGTTTGTTTAACTTTAGCATTTAGCTAGGATAGTAACTTATCACAACATTGCCGCCCAACAAACTAAGTCTAGGCTAGACTGGCTTTTTGTGTATTAAATATTGTTTATATTTGTTTTTATACATTGTTTCTATACGTATCTAATATGAACAACAGAATACTGTTTCTGATATTTGGTTCAACAATCCAAAAGCAATTAGTCCCTTGTCATTAAGAGCAGATAATATGATTGTGTGAGAGAATATTTTGGTGAAAATTATACTCGAATTGTGTCTATTAAATATACAGAATTCAATTATATTTTAATCTTCACAGATGTATCTTGATAAAAAACGAAGACGCAAAAAGTTTTCGGACAATGTTCAGTGGCTCGTGATAATCGTATCTCATTTCAACAACATCGGAAAGTTGTTTTCACGAAATATCGAACTTGTGGTTCGACGAGACTTGCTATTAATAAAAGTAAATTGCGTCCTTTAATACTTGGTCTCTGGTAAACCAGAAAATTATCTGCTCCTGACAAGTTTAAGCTCATTAATTTTGCCAAATAATTGTCAAGGTACATCTTAAAATTATTATTGGATGTCTTAGATATTAGTAACGAAATGAAACAAGAGTGCGTTTGACGTTATTATAGAGAAATCCAATTTGTACTATCGTTTGCAAATTTCAATTCACTAATGGTTATTTTAAAGGCGAAAGGGGTTCAGAACAAAAACGTGGTTTAACACAATAATAGACGTGCGGTCGGATTATGAAAGTGGAAGCTTTTAACCTTATTGATGTTTCATTTGCAGGCGGTAGGTTGGCGGGCAACCGCTTCATACATGCATGCATGATACTATTATTTTAACACTTGTTTAATTCGCTACTTGAATTTGACAGAATTACTGCCGTACTCAGAGTCATTTTTATTTTTGCTTACTTAACATATTCCTTAGCATTTGTTTACAGAACAAAATCGTAAGGAATACTTCAAGTAATCATTAAATGAGTGAGTGCGGCAGTTATTCTTCTTTTACTTTATCGAAAACTTTGGCAATATTTAAACAGATTTATAAAAACATGTTGTAAGTCGTTTTATAGATACTCATCGTGTAATGTAATATTCCTAAAATTGAATTCATTAGGTTGTTTTCGACTGAAATCCACTGAACTGAACTTAATGTTCATTAAATGAGATAAATAAACAAGAGTATTTTATCCGTCATTTGACTTGACTCAACTTTTTTTTGAAATGATAGGCAAACGAAATAAAACTGCAACACATGAAATAGGTACCGCTAAGTAGCAAACTAAGTAATAAATAGTCCATCAAAAATGATCTTATAGGCTGCTCTTTTTTAATCATTAATTATTAGCCCAATCAGTAAACTTTATTTTATTGTTCAACAATGTTTGATTTACTATCAGTTTGCTCTTAATACACTTCACATTTTCGCTCTACCCGTGACAAATGACGTCACTTCACACTCACGGCCACAATAGTAGCGATTGCATGCACTTTCATATGGACAATTACTTCTGCTGACAGCTAAAGTGGTCCGCAACAACTAGTGACAGATTAATAAGGGGTATGATGAAGTTATTTGGTTTGTGGTAGTCACAAACGCTTAGGTATCTGCAAGTAGTCAAGGTTTTCTTTGAAACCAGCATAATGAGAAGGCATTCTTTGACGACTTATCATGGCGTCATGACGACGGAATGATTGTAAAGTCGGTAATGATATAAATGATCCACAGTATGATCCAATGTAATAAGTATTATTAGCTGGAAATTCTTCAACTTCTAAATTATGCCAAATTAGTAACAGGCCAAATCCTACACCTACTTACTACCCGCATCCAATGGACTCGAGGCCACGGCCTTAATTAAGAAATACAAACAACGAAACTAACTAATGTAAAATGGAACACAACAATATATTACTCGATATTGCACAATAGGATTACTACAATGAGCTAGTTTCGTAAGCTGTCGATACGCCAGCCAACTCAATACCATCATATAGCTCTCACGACGGCTTCACTAAGATCGATGACAACCAAACATATATGAATACGTATGTGCATATACCGTACGCAGGATGAGCTATGGGAAGTAAATTACATTGTCACCCAATGATAGATCACTACATGTTGAGTTGATCACTATTCAAAGCAATATGGATAAGAATTACGGTACAGTACTAATTTTCTTTGCCAATCCAATTGCTCTTCGCTGAACAAACTTCGCAATTGGATAGGTGTCGGGCTGTGAACTCGTGTGGATTGCTTTCAATTTTCGAAACAAGTGAATTCGCTATTCGATTGTTTGTGGTCAGCTCGAAGCGAGTTTTACAATATAGAGTAATAGCATAGTGGTAAAATTCTTTAGAGGTAAAGTGGTTACTAGTTTTTATTAAGCTGTCGATGTTTTGAAAAAGAAAATATAATTACACCCGATAAATACGAGGCCCAGCTCTAAATTCAACAAAAACAACAAAATATCTTAATGTTACTTTTTCTTTCTTTCCAGAGCAACATGTCCATCATCACTGTTCCACACTTGGGAGACGTTACTCCAGGAGGTGGAGGCTGACGTCATAGGGTTCAACAATGCAGCACAGTCCTTGGAGAGACTGGTCTCCACACCGCTCATAGAACGGACCTTCCACATGAAGGTCCAGGCTAGGAAGCTGTTCGCACATCGAGAGGGCTGCGAAGTTATCCTCGGGAAGGCTGATGACCAACTGAATAAGGTATGACCGTGGAGTAATAAAACCATGTCAATTTTATGTTATATTCCTACAGTTATACTAAAATAGGCAGAGATGATCCTGTGGTGTTAATCCCACCCAAAACATAAATGTGAAAGGCTGCCAAGTTCGATAATATTGGAATGCTTCGCCTATAAAAGAAGTGAGATCTAAATAAGTACCAAGTTCCATACACAGACTTCAGTTAAAAATGATATAACAAGTTGGCAAGTTTTCACACACTTTGTTATAAACCTACTAAACGCAATGAGTCAAGTATATAATTTTCTATTAAAACTTGCCAAGTTATAGATTTTTAACTGAAGTCTGTGTATGGAACTTGGTACTTATTTAGATCTCACTTCTTTTATAGGCGAAGCATTCCAATATTATCGAACTTGGCAGCCTTTCACATTTATGTTTTGGGTGGGATTTCATTTATTTTTGTTAGGTTTTTTTTTTATTTATTTTGACTAAATACAAATCTTCGTAACGAATTTTAGGTCGGTACGACCATTGGAAGATATAGATAAATTTTTGTTTTAGTTCCTTAGGGGTATGAATTTACACCTTCATTATTTCTAAAACCGACTCACACTTGGCCATTTTCAGATTTTTTCCTTTACCTTGACCTAGCAACCTACCTCCATGCCAAATTTCAAGTCAATACGACAATTGGAAGTGGTCTAGGTTTTTGATGAGTGAGTGAGTCAGTCAGTCAGTGAGTGTATAGTAAAAATAGCGATTTTCTACACGTCAATATCTCAAGACCTACAATAGGTACATTAATGAAATTTTGTATTTTAGATAAGTAAGTAGATCTCGACAGATACTAGAAATTTCATATGCGTAGATAAAATAGATTTTGAGTTATAGGTGGGTCGAACTTGGCCCGAAATGGTTCGTGTAATATAACCCACGGCCGGTGTGTCGGTTATTTTGCTCGAATTGGCGGACATGACTGCCTGTGTGTCTAGATAATCCTTTTTAATAAGGATGACACCACTGCAATGTTAAAATAAAAACAGGAACCAAAGCATGAAGTAAGAATATTACTTAATTCTTATTAAAAGGTATTGAGCTCAAGCCCTAGTGCTTAATACCCACAAAGATCAGCGAAGCAGGCCGGAAAAAATGGCTAAGTCTTCTAAATTCCACAGGTAGGTATATTTTTTACGTTAATATATTTTCTCGCTACATTTTTCCTTTCGAAGAATGTTTCAGACATTTATTGCTCGCTAGAAGCAGCATTCAGTTAAAAATATCGTTCGACCTTTGTAAACAAAACAACAACAACATTTTACGAATTCTCAAAAGTCACGTTCAAGTACTACAGTAATTATTTATGTATTGACATGGGTCTTATAGATAAAACTACTGACCTAGTTTTATGTAACCCATATTCTAATTTCCCTGGTTATTATAAAAGCAAACATCGCTAGTCACGCTGAATAATTAATTAATACAGCAATGCTAAGGTTGTACCTTGAAAGGGTGGCCAGATGTTGTAATGGTATTAAAAACATGGGGCTTACAGGAGTGGGGTCATGAGACCGACTGACTTCATAATGTATAGTGCCTTTTATCGAACTATCACCTCTTATCGGAAGATACTTTGTCAAAATCTCGGGTCATGGGGTTTTTGGAGCCAAACATATTGAATCTATGTGTAGACATGTAACTTACCGAAGTTAATGGAGGCATTTTTGTATACATCTGTACTTTGTGATAAATGTAATAGGTATATCAGTGCAGGATTTCATAGAATACAAAAACTGTTTGTCATTCTTCTCAGTTGTTGTGTTCTGTTGATGGAGTATGATTTAAATTATCATTATGGTGAAATGAAGTAAATTTTCTGGAAGTAAATGTAATAACGAGACTGGCATAAACCGTTAAACAACCACAAAGAAGAAAAGGCACAACATTCGTTTGACGGAACATTGATTTTATCTTAGCTTCGTAAACTATATCATTGAAATAGTAGCGAATCTATCCGGAAATACCGGAAGAAATTGGATTTAAGCATCGGTCCAATCTCAGAGAGAAGTGTGAGTGTTCGTCGAATCAATTTGACGTTCGCAAAAGGACACAGAGATGTGTTAAAACGAGATTACTTGCTCATTCCCTTAAACAATTTTACAGAGTTCTTTCTTCATTCTCAAATCGGCCTAAATACTTTCCGATGTCAGAACTTTACGAGACTTTACCCATCATAACAAGTTATACTTGGCGATTGGCAAAAAGTAAGAAAGTGAATCCCAGTTTTTGCCAACTACGTTATTAATCATATTACAACCGCGAGTAAGCCGGTTGCCAAAGAGTCAATTCTCTAACTGTCGATTCCAATTTTCGAAGTGAGTTCGATCCCATTCTCGCCCATCATTGGTCGAGATAATTCTCACAACCAATGACATGGTGGACCGCGAAAGTTACTCAATAGCTTAGCTGGCTTAACTGTTCAGATTTTGTAGATTTTCGAACGAGATCAAGTTCCTTAATAAATTGTTTAGATATGCGACCACTTGACCAATGTGCTTATGTATACACACTAAACTTTTTATACATACTTATTTATTTCACAGTCAAATTAATAAAAGTAACCACCTTCATCCACTTCCTTGTTGTCGTTCAAAAGGGTAAATGTGACGGTCGACCAAGTTTACAAAGAAAACTCATACTGTAAGTGCTTATAAATAATTCAAAGCTGAATATCCCGTGCAACTCTAACCTCTAAATAATGCATTTGAATATCTTTGAGATCGACGCGAGGCACTATTAATCTTTTATAACTTGTCTATAAATGTTGGTGACGAGACTTCAACGCAATGTACCTACGTAGTTAATGTATTTTGAGGTTCATGTCAACGTTGACAATTTATATTGTAATATATTTTTTAGCAAATCGACTAAACACATCAACGCTGTTTTAACGACAATCAGACAAGTAATGGGACATAAAATCAAAGCTGAACTCTTCATATAATCTTCCGTACGGTAGACCGAGCTTTCGTCGTTTCTTATTTTATTTTCCATTTCGATAAGTGCCTACAAATATATACTGAACTCTACGTTTTTCTTTTAACAGCTCACGGAGTTTTATGCCTCGTATTGAGTGTTAAATTATTTTTATGTTTATCAATATCTTATCTTTATTCCATTTCAATTTTGTTGTTTAGTATTTTTTTGCTTAACACTTAGTTATTTTTACTTTTACTATTTACAATACTGTTCAGTAAAGAATTCATGATTGTTAAACTGCATAGCGAGTGCATTCAGACAAAGCTCAATAAAAATCTTCAGCGCGAAATTAATTGAGATCACGTGTGATCTTTATTCGCTTCGCCGGCAGCATATTGGAGAGCAATCAGCCGTGCGGTCGAACGACCTGTGCGAGTATCTATAAAATTGATCGCAGCACTAAAGCAGGATACCGACGCGGTATATTGCGTTACGTATCATGACTCATTTTCCATCGCGAAATGCAATAACTAATGCACAGAGGGATTAAATATGGCAATAAATAGCCCACACATACGCGACACAATGTCACGCTGCAAAACTAATTTTAAATGTCCCAGATAAATAGCATGTATCAGTATTATTATGTCACCGTTTTATAAAACAAGAGAAGCGAAGTTAATTCCGATATAAAACAAGAGAATGTCGGGGAGGCAAATAACGGAATACATTTTAATAACAGCATTTAAGTACTGCAAACGTTCGTGGTTCGACTGTGCGAAGTTTGTGAACCATATAACGTGACAATGGAATAAGCGGCTTAACTTATACACACTGCACGAGACGACAATGAAATAACCAGCTTAGCTCAGCAATCTTACCTTTCAACATTTTGAGAAGGAAAAATTCTCTTGTTGTTACAAGTAAATGGAAGGATGGTATTGAAACAGACAATATTGAAGAATACAGATTGCTATTGTAGTCTTCAAATCCCGCCTGCATTCGAATGCATGAACGTTTACCGTTTCAAAGGTAAATATCTCGACCTGAGATTATGTTTTCCGTAACCGTTGTTGTGAGGTTGTAAGCATGATGTTCAACGTTCAAACGAGAATTTTGTGTAGTACGTTTGAATTCGTGTTCTTTATTCCTTTCCCTGGAGAATTTTCTATAGCGTTCATTCCATCGGTTTCTTAATAAATTAATAGATACGTATTATGTATTTAAAAACAAGTGTTAAAATTATAAAGAATAAAGATAGTTATAAAAGTAGATCAAAAACAAAAAAAAAAGTCCTAGCTGACAACATATTATACGTTCATATTCCTCTTATGATTTAAATAATCAATAATCATTGTCAATTTATCGTATTGTTGACCAAATGTAGTGGCGTCAAATGTGACTGCCGAGTCGGCCCTTACGTCCGTGTCAAGCTCAATCAGGCAAAGCACAGCATACGGTATTAAGTCTGCCTATAAAATTGTACATCTACATAATCTATAGTAATCATTAAATGATTATAAATCATTTCCTTACAATTTCCAGAGTCGTCAAGATTACAGAGGAGCTTTCTTGAACTACTGCAACAACCCGACGCCAGCGACGTTAGCCACGTACTATGACTCCCACAACACGTACGTGCAGCAACTGACAGCCACCAACGCCATGCTGGACCAGTACCATAAACACACTCTTCCTACAATACTACAGGTAACTAGGCTAGCAGGCTCACAAGCAATTTTAGACTCTAATTGTATCAGTATTTAGTTTTGAATTAGGTTAAGTAGGTACTTTAGGAAGTAATGAAAGCTAATAGGTATTTTGTACGAAATTGTAAGAACCCTAGGATATTCTAGAACCGATAAAGACTTATACTAAAAAAACTAATTAGAGGCTATAAAATGTATTGAACTGCCTTAATGGATCACAAAAGCGTATAAGAATAAACTTTGGCATGTTTACCTAGACAATGTTTACTTTTGAGAATTAGGGTAACCAATTAAACACTCCTATGTAATCTCAAGAAATCGCTTCTTAGCCTACCAATAAGTTCAAAAACTTTACTATGTATTCAGACTCTCAGAAACCAAGTGTAATTTTATTACTTAGTTGGGACTAGTTTTGTTTAAGCTAAGCATACATATTAAGTTCTCAGAATCGTTTAAACTTTATTAATTGGTAACGACTATCACATCGCTCGATGATACGATGTCTTCAAGACAAGTTTCAGAACTCAATATTATAGTCGTATTATAATGTAAGTGCCGTCCTCATCCAACTTTACCTTAGGGGAATCCATCTTCAAGAGGAAACAAAACACAACTATATACTCGAACTAGGGCTGAAGTTTGACGGAATTCTAACTTGAATTCTGATTGAAATACGGAAATCCATGCACCACGAAATTGGCTTATAAAATCGACAAAAAAGAAGTAGGTCGGATCCCAAGTTCCCAAGACAATTGGTATTGACATGTGACATCGAACGGCTCGTTGTTCGTTCGTAGATCGAATTCGTGATGTTTGACAGCCCTCACGGCGCCGCAGTTGAAGGAGCTTCAAGCCCCGAACAGAGGCTCCAACTAACTCCAGCTTTAATTAAACTGAGGATCACTCACGTAGCTTCAGATGTCAGAAGCCGATTTTATTGTTGAATAAATTAAATCGTTTGTCTGTAGTAGTTTGTAGAGTTATGAACATTTAAGCTAGCGCAAAATGAGATTTAAATTTTGACTTAAAATCATATAAGAGCTTAATTATTTTGTTTGAAGGTGGATCAGGTGATCATTTTATTTATTTATCATTTAAATTTTTATTTCAGGAATTGGAAGAAATACTGACTGATGTTACTTCAGCGGTGAGCGAAGCGATCTGTCAAGAAGGAGAAATTATAACTGATAAGGTAAATAGATTTTTTGTTAGACTGAAATCAGTCTGGTATAGATTTCTGATGGAGAAATCTCCATGGAGTAAATGTAAAAGTCTGTTTACTATTGAGAAATGGAGTGTATCGGAATTTTGCGGTATTAAAAAACTTTACGTAATGATGAAATGAAAACCTTATAAACAAGTGCTCGACAGTAAACGAGTTACAAAGTGAAGCCTACAAAGTATGTACATATTTATTCATGAAAATACTGTTTTCGTATTTCGCAAAAGGAAATATTTATAACGTAGCATGACATACAAATTCACCAGTCCATTTAACTACCAATTATATTAAATCGCTTAAATTGTCTGTTGGAAAATTTATATTGATACAACGTGGAAACATCAATTTAATGAAGAGAGGAACTGATACGTTCAATGAGATCCGTACCGAACTATATTAATATTTTGAAGTAAGCATTGTGTTAATTGTTGTTAATGATCGGATTTGCAATCACGCTATACACAACATAATGTTGTATTCTCTTTCGGAAGTAAGTATTCAATAGTAATTACTTTCATTAAACACTACCCAATCAAAATATGTATTTTTGAGCTGGACTTCTAAACTAAATTGTAGTAAGTATATTACGACAGTATTCAACTTATTTTATTTTATTTTATAATTTTTACCTAAAATGAAAACGTCAGTCTCAAGATTGTATACAAAAATTAAATCTAAGTAATGCATTTGAAGAGAACTTTTAAACGATCTACAATGTTGGAAATAATAAATACCTTAAAGAACCTTTGTGCTCGTATCGCCGACTATACAACTATTAGAAAGGAATCACGAAGTTATTCATCGTCACCTACTTTCTGTGTACATTCATAAACGACAAAGCAAACTTGTCTATACGAAAAATTCTAGAGTCGACTCGAAAAATCTAAAACTAAGGCACGGATTTCCATTTCCAAGAACATCATTGGAGATGCGTATCCTAGAGAACAAAGCGTAGGTACGTACGGTAATAACATTGAACCAGCTCCGGCTCAAATAGTTTCCCCAAGCCTTTTGGACTTTTGATAAAGGATACATCATACGTCGAAATTCACAAAATATTCAGGAACTTAGTAAATGCAATGTCATGTCAAAATGACAGTTGGGAGTCATCCATCTTGTGTCCGCATTAGTTGCCCGTTACAAGTTGCCTGAGCTGATGAAGTTAGACAGTTATTACATAGAACCATTAGATAACTTCCGAAGATAAAGTGGATTGGCCTGTATCTTTTATATCTCGAGAGGATAGCGATTGTAAGCAAACTCTACAGATTTAAAAGATTAAAGGTAACTTGGTTAAAGTGAATAAAGCAATAGTTTTTTCAATCACATTGATGATGTTATTCGGATTGAATTTCCGTGTTTTTTACATTATCTAATCAAAGGGATCTATTTTTAGGGGACTGAATGGGCATGAAGAGAAATTTGTTTTGAGAGTTCACATTGAACATTGTGCTTCCAATTTTCAAAAAATGGAAAATTGTTTTGGAAACCTAATTGAACTAATTTCAAAAGTCCGCCCAACAAAAGTATTATCTGATAAAGAGCAACATAGCAAACATTTATTGCACCGAAGTTGTATAAATCAATTCATAAAGATGTTATGTAGTCACAAAATACTTTGCCCACTGTTGTAATACAATAAACAATATTTTAAAAACATTATAGCGACCATTAGAGGTTATTCTCATAAACGTCTGTTACATCGAACCCGCTTTGGTTACTAACAGGCACTTCTTATTCAAATAAGGCAATTAAAATATCCGTTTTACACAATGGGACTGATATTATATCGGGATTTGCACAGCGGTTATTCCCAACTTGTAAATTACTTTCAGATACGAGCATTTGGTATTTATTTACCCTTTTGAGGTCCTACCTGTTATCTTCGTTAGACACAACCAATCAAAAATGTAAAAAATAGAACCATGACAGCTTTCCCAAAATTATCTATCTAATTAAATTGACTGCACGGTTGAGCACCTGGCTGCCGCGTAACGTGTAGTGGTTCCGATTCCCGCACGGAGCAATTCTTTGTGTGATCTACAAATTATTTATTGCTTCGGGTCTGGGTGTCATGTATTTATTTGATACCTTTATAAATAAACACAGCCACGATACAGGAAAAAATCCAGTGCGGGGCAACGTCTTTAAAAATAAAATAGTTTAATCCATTCTTAAGTATCCTTCCCATTTTCTATCCAACCTTAATTATTTCTGAAAATGTACAGTTCAGAATCAGGTAACTTTTGTTTTGAAAGTAACCATAAAAATGGATACGGCACTGTAACTGCAATGCGTTCCATTAGAGCTTTTACATGAACACAATGTTTTCGACGACCGACGACCCAGAAACTAAAGTGGTTGATATCGGTCGCACTTTGATACATGAAACATTTTTAACCAACAGAAAAGGAGGTTTTAACATCGACGTGTATTTTTGTGCTTCGTCATAGAAATCAGACATTTTTAAGCGAAGCAAATAGCAATAGGAACATTTATTGTTATCCTAGAGGGGAAAAACATCACGTCCTCAATTAAACCAAAGTACAGCCACTAGCTAGAAGTGGTATCACTAAGCATGGATCAGTAAATGTTGTGTTAGGTCTGTTTGTGTCATTTAGGCACAATATACGCGCTACACAAACCCAGAAAAGACTTTTTTCACCAAACAAATGCGCCCCTAAAGGCAACTTACACAAACACTTTTTATGTAAGTGCTCGCAGGCTATCTTATTTATTTCCTTATTGCTTTTCACTTTTCTCTATACATTTCGAAGTTCGCTGAAGATACTAAACTGTTTAATAAACATCTGCTATAAAACAAAGAACCAAGACAGAAAATCTGGAATTATAATTCCACTTAATAAAAATTATTGACATATAAATCAATGTAATAAGCTTTTTATAAAATAATCAAAGTCAAACTTAAAGCATTTATTTCAATTAATCCTAAATTAGGCACTTTTGAAACGACAAATATAATATTTTACGTAGGTATCATCCTATCACATACTAATGTAAATTATATTTCCAACAGAGCAACAACCAGCTTCGCCGCTACGAGTCTCTGTGTGCTCAAGCTCGCGCAGTGTCCAGCACAGCCGACTTGGCACACCTGGCGAGGACCCTGCTCACTGCCACGCCTCCCATGCGACCACCGAAGAGGGCATTCCTACCACCATACCCACCAGACGCTGACGACCCACCCCTGGACGTTCCCGCGGTAATATTTGAATAAATAAAGAAGGGAAATGACGAGGGTTGAGGTTCCTGTCAAAAGTGAAATAGATCACGCAGTTCAGCAAATTATTTCGTTGTATGCCATAATTTACTGCTTGCCCCAATTTGGACGTTGGTATAATGTAATATAATATTTTGTTTTATAACACTAATGAATATTGGCATTATACTTTGACCGGTAGTAGATGCAAACACACTGGCAAAACGTGCCTGCTTCATTTGTTCCTTCACTAGGGGTAGAGCAGAACCACTCCAACAGAAACGGTTATTGTAAAAGATACGATTTCGTTACCAGCCATGTTTCATATTTCATTTCGTACCCATGCGAGGACGATTAACTAGATTCGGCATCAAACTTTATAATGTCCTACAAATATCCTACAGACTAGGAATAGTAATTACCTATAATCGTACAAAACGTCACGCTTTTTATCCCCGAAGGAGAAAACAGAGGTGCACATTACGGCACGTAAAGCCGCTATACAATGTACACCCACTTTTCAACATTTGAATTATAAGTCCCATGTAATACGGGGTGACCCTATTGCCATATACTGGGCACAATTCCATTTATAATGGGATGTAATATAAGTATGCAAATATGCAACGACAAACAGTGACGACAATATAACTTTTCATGACTTAAATAGTTTCCCTAGCCTATAAAGCCCAGAACCCGCAATAACAAGTTCCATTATTTATTTATCGTTTCGACTAACCCAAAGCCGCCATGGAGAGGGATTACTTCAAATTGCTTAGGGGATTAAACGTACAACTTCGAAACGGACGCGATTAAATTATTATCCCATCTTTATTTTGAAAGCAGAAATTGATATTGAAGCGAAGATTTTGGCGTTACTTGTGATTTAAATAAACTTATTGGAGCAGAATATAGAGTATAATCAAACATGTAATTTTAAACATGGTTATGTTTGTAGACTGGTCATACGTCTATGAACTCTGAACAATTTTCTTAATCTGCTCCAAAATTAAAACATTTCAAATTAATTTTCAACGCACTTGTAACGTCTCTGGTGTTTCAAGAGTCTATGGGCAGTGGCAATTGCTTACCATCAGGTGATCCGTCTGCTCGTTTACCGGCTTATTACATAATGCTTTTCTCCAGATGTTGGTGACCGGTGATGTACCACTAATGCACCTGCTTTTACACTAGTTTTCTCATCCCATTACATTGAGTAGACGGAACAAACGATCCTATAACTATATACCGGACACAATGTCACTAACTACTAGACACTAAGAATTCGAAAGAAACATTTCTCCACCAGCATCCACTTTTAGTATTACATTATCTAGCCAGTTCACCTGTTTGTACTTTTTATACCTGTGTGGTTAGTGTATACCTGTAGGTATATTAGGTACTGTTCAATCTTGTTTGGAAGGCGACGTGTGTGTAGATTAATGAGGTCATTTCCTTATTAAGAACTTTCCCGAGCGGCATCCCTAAGGTCTTCCTAACTATACTAAAAATACGTTTATATTGTCTGTTGTACGTTTCCCAAATTGGTGAAACAAGGAACAAATTAATTGTTATTTGATGCTTCCTTTGAAGATGATCGGAATTTCTCTAATTGTAATGTTGATTAATACTGCTACTGATGATATTGCTTCGTTATTCAAGTGATCACAAGGTTGACTCAAATTCTATTTTCAATACTAGTATTATTGATGGATTTAGTTATAATACGGAACTGCAATTGGTGCATAACAATAGAATAGATTAGCCTCTTTTAATATAGGAATCATTTATTACGTTTTATTCGAAAGTTGATCATAGAACTCTCAATTGAGGCTCCGTCATATATGTCCTATCGAGTAATTAACATCTGCGACGATAGTTCGAAATACAGGCATTAACTAAATACACCTTAGTTCGTCCTGTACCTACTAATCTGGATAAGCTTCCGATGCTAATGGCAAGACATTGACATACCTGTAGCTATCCATAGTTAATTAAAAGGAAGTCTGCGCACTAGTTTACAGGTAATTAAGACAGATCACCGGAGACAATGGGTACTTACATCAGAGAGCTTATAGTGAATAGATGTGGATATTCTGTTGTATATGTGCGTGTACGATTGTAATAAAATTGATGGGTGACACCTTTGTATGGTTTTGTGATGTGTGAGGTAATTAAATGTGTTTGTAAATATTAAATATCTAGCCGTGAGTTTGGTGCCAGTACGAGTACATTCAGCCCATTTATTTGGTATGCAGCTAAGAAAATAGAGATTGGTTCAGTATAGAGATAGTACCTAACCATTGGTTAGCGTACTTCTTCTTTTCTGGGAAATACAACCCGGGTCTATCAAGGTCAGAGTAAATAGGTACTTTCTAAGTCCGTGTGCTCCATTATCGGACACAAAAGTGTTGGTATACTAAACTAACCTAATCTAACGGTTACAAAAGATTTGGTTTGTTAAAAGCAGTGTTCGGATAACAAACTGAATGTTAATGTGAATTTTAGTTTCAAAATGTAAAACCCGATTTTGATATTCTTTTATAAAAACCGACAGTAATAGGACTATAGATAGTTTATCCGAAGATAAAATTGACAAAATCTGAATGTGTATGTCATCAGTTTATCTTTTTATCAAACATTTATGACATTGTCTCGCTATCTACTGATAAATACCTAACAACCAGGTTCTGTAATACATACAAAATAGTACTTAGTGTTCTTAAACAGTTTAGTAAAATACAATGTTATCATTTTATAACTAGACGTTAACTTCACTTGTTTTATTGCAGCACCTTTTATAGTCGAATTCGTAATAAAATCTGTAGCTTCCATTAAAATGATTGTTCGTTCCACTCTGCTTATGAAAGGGATAATCTTTGAAAAGCTTAAAATACAATTGCTGAAATAGTTTTATTTTATTACTCTAGGTATACTAACTCGTATACATTATTCGTTTGCGACCTCTGTGAAACGGACGAAATAAGAGTACATGGACAGGACATGAGTTGACACGTAAAAACATAAAAATTGATTTAGGTCGACAAACAGTAAGTACGTAACCATTTATTATGTATGTATCTATACTGAATCGTTATTTTCTTATCTGCATACCAAATTATTTTGTAAAGTACAGGTAGTGTACTTACTTAAAAAACTTACTTACTAAGTAATTTTCATATAACCTTAAGTACGATACATTCATTGTCACAAACTCCCGCCTGTAAGTATGTAGCAACTTAGATATACCTACATATATTCATACTTAAGCTCTCCTACAATACTCTTGAACACAGATTTCAAGTAACTTCATACTTGAGATTATATTAAATTGCAAATTTTGTCACATTTCACACATTCGGTTCGTGAGTACTCAGACACTTAGTAATTAAATAAGTTTCATAATAATATACTTACTTACCAAAGAATATAATGTACATGGTTTGGTTTTTAAATAATGTCTAACTAATGTCCATCAATCACAATTCAATACCTACCTTTTGGTTACAACGCTTTCACCACAATTGTAACGTCTTCAAGAACATCACATTAACGTATCGTGATAGTCTTCTCTTGCAGCTCTCTTTCTCTCTCTTTGATAACACTGTTATAGAGAGCGCTCCTACCCAGTTGCTGCACATTTTTCGGCCCTTGACATGACACCCGTCATAAGAGTAGGGGTCATCATAGATATCGACGCTGGAAAGGCAAAATGTATTAACCGCCATTATATGAATTGTTCAGTAGAGCGATTTGAAGTTTCAAATTTTGCAAAAAAAATCATAACTAATTAATTACTGGAGCTTTTTCATTGAAAATCAAAATAATTATTACGAATAACGTTTACTATGAAATGTAATAATAGAAAATAATCTAGGTGTCTTCGTGTCCAAGATTTTGGAGTTAATACAACGCTGGCCCATAATCTTGGTTAGGTAAAATTGACTTAAGTCAGTTAACCATACTCACCATGTCCAGGTAAAACATGTCTTAACGAACAAAAAGCTGCATAAAATGAGCTAGAAAAGTGTGTTATATTCTATAGGAAATTGACTTATGTGTAGATTTTATAATAATTGCCAATCTGTAAAATGTTTTATTGCGTTATTTTTTAGAAAAAGGGAAAGGTAAAGAGTTTTAAAACTAATCTAGTTGTAAACTTAAGCAGATATAAATGACTTATCAATAGTTTGTTACTATCATGTACGCTTTATGAGCCAAAGTAAAAATATGAATGGATTTAAAACAAAAAAAAATACGAAAAAGTCTAAAATCACCGGTGTATTAACCGCCATCAAAATGCTCAAATTAAGGCGTGACATAGACCATTCGAAAGAGAAAAATCAGACGATTCCAACGGAATATATAACTCATTTTCGACCAAAGTGGCGCTTAATACATTTTGCCTTTCCAGCGTTGGGCTCGCTGTTATAGCAGCGGTAAGTCCCCTCTTTGAGGAGTGGCTAGAGAGGCGTCACGGCGTCCTCACCTACCGCCTGACGCAGGTGCTTACCGGACACGGAAGTTTCGGTAGGTTCCTGTTTCGGATTCGGCGGGAGGAAACGCCCGGGTGTCGGCATTGCGTGGACCACCCGGAGGACACGGTGGAGCATACAGTAGCGGTGTGCCCTGCATGGGCTGAGCACCGCCGTGTCCTTAGGGATGTGATCGGCGACGGTGACCTCTCGCGTCCGGCTTTGGTTCAGGCCATGATGCGGAGCGAGAGGGAATGGGACGCCGTCTCCTCCTTCTGCGAAGCAGTCATGCTAGCTAAGGAGGAGGCGGAGCGCGTGAGGGAACGATCCTCCTCACGCCCCAGCCGCCGCAGAAGACACTCCGGGCGTCGGGGATCGCGTGACGATCTCCGGCCACCGTAAGTGCGGGTCTGCGGACGGCGAGCAAGGGTAGCTCGCCGCCCGACCAGAACCAGACCCGTGCGTACGGCGCGTCGCGTTCCGCGCGCGCCTCAAAGAGCCAGACCACCACAGATGGGGCCCAGTAGGGCTGATGCCTGATCCGGAGCTGCGGACAACGTAAAAGGTTACCGGGGCTCCGGCTCAAAGCAGGAGAAGGAACGGGGTGGTTTTTAGTCAGTAAGAGTCTGACACTCCCTCCCGCCTCACCCAAGGCGGGAGAAGTCATTGGATGATTTTCCCCCCTCAAAAAAAAAAAAAAAAAAAAAAAAGCGTCGATATAATAAATGAAGGTAGGGGTGGTGACATGTGTATAAATAACTATACCTATATAGACGTACTAGATACTGGTGCAAAACAGTCTCTAATTGATGAAGTTCAATTACTCCGAAGTAACTGCGAGTGCTAAACTCATTCACATGGAATAGGCAGGCTTTGAGAGTTGTTGCACGAGATTTTGGTCATCACAATACTTAAAGTTAGGCATTCAGACATCCTCAATTTAAGATTAGTTAACGCCATATTACAGGGAAGATTGGGTAAAATAAATTGTTGAACACCTTTCGTAGAGATTCGTAGAGAAATTCCCAAATTAAAATTATAATTGCATGGTTTTTAATTTGACACAAACACAATAAAAGTCATATTCGTATCAAAACATTTTCTACGTTCCGTTAGAATTAAAATCGTATTTTATACCCACATTACTGTTTGACCCAAAACCCGTAATCTACATCAAAACACCACAATTTTCTTTGTTAAATAGAAGCATAATTTATTCAAATAAAATATTTAACGAGAGTTATAAACAGGCGCAGTGTTCAGTAGTCCTTTGTTACGTTAACTTGATTCATTTTATCAGGCTGCTGGCATAATTGATTGCTTACTTACATTTTAATAGACTCCACTCTACACAATCGGAAGAAAGAAAAATAAAGAATTATGCATGTTAGAAGAGAGCTCGTTTCTAGATTTTTCATAGGATTAGGAATAAAACCTATAGAATTTTCACACAATCATGGTAAACAAAATATATTTTTTAGGTCTTTAACCGTGTAAAGTCCTTGTCGGTGGGTATAAAATCTACCATCTGTCGCTGTACTGATGATGATTAGACGATCAGTTTGTGTAGCACCATTTTTGACTACCACCATTAAAAAATGGGTCACAGTGTTATAGTCATAATCATAGTACATAGTTATTGTAACGTAAACATAATGAAACAGTTGAAGTAAGTTTTACTGATTCCCAAGAGCAATTCGGTACAAGGTTGTAAAAGAAAAGTGTCCATCTTGAATAGCGTCCCTGTATTATGTTCTATCTTGTAGGTGACCGTCTAACCGTGGTTTACCTAATGTACTGTAATTAGGTACTTAGGTACATACTACCTAACCTACATTTTAATTACTGGAATACTTGCGGTAGGTATTATAAAGTTTACCAACGTATTTAGGCAAGTTATGATAGGGAGAGTTTTGAACAAAAAGTCTAAAATTGCACAAGACAGGAATCAAAAATTGGGGCAAAATAACTAAGGAGGATGTAGTACCTAGGGTTTTAGGTAATTGATATCAGTCAAGTCATTTATCAAGTACTTAGATCTGACCAGAAACTATCCTTTAAAGATTTAAAATAATTGTTAATATATGTTTTTTATTATTTCAACAGGAAAGCATGCCTCCTATTCTACGTGGAGAAATACTTCTGGACCGGATGGGCGGACAAGCGCGCGTCAACTACGAACAGTTGAAAAAAGACGCAATGGACTTAGAAATTCAAATCAAACAGCTACAAGTAAATAAGATAATCTAATTTATCTAATGATATGTACAAACCTAGTAAATAACTCTTATGTAGTCAAACTAATCGTTGAAGAGGATCTCATAAGTTACGAGTATTTTTAATGTTAACCTCTAATATGGAGTGTTATACCTACACACAATACATACATACTAATAGGTACATTACTAATTCGTAAACATTTTTTCGCAGGAAAGTCTTGATCAACTGGGTCGACATCAAAGCAGAGGTATCGAAAGTAATCTTTACAACAAAGTAAACGAAATACAGGTAAGTTTTTACTTTTTATCTTATGCAAATATGTATAGGAAACAAAAAAATACCAAACCATTGCCATTATACGGGTGATGACAGGGTATGAAAATTAAAAATCTATTAAGTTAGGTAATGAAAAATTATTAGACACGTATTTTTTTTATTTTGTCATATAAGCAACTTGGAAAGCTTCTTAGCTTCTTAAAAAGAAACAAAGTTTAGGAGTGGGAGCAAATACGTAATTTCTAAATTTCTACGTACCTACTTATAAAATGTACCTAGAACTGACGTACGACAATATTTCAAATCGATGTATCTTCGAAAGTATTTGTTTCCGTAAGAAAAAAAAAAAATACGTGGCTAATGTTTTAAAATAATCTACAAGATGAACATTAAAATAAAAATTTGTCATCTACCCTATTAAATCAAATTGACTTTGATTTGATTGAGTCGCGCACAAACGGTAAACACCATGCAAAAGAGACATTTTATATAAATAATTTGAAAATAACATTATCAAAGTTGTAAAATATAAAGGAAACTTGGAAATATGAATTCGTCCATAAAGCTAAATCGAAAACATTTTTGGAGCGAAAACAAAATCGGCCTGAATTCAGCATCATTAAAATTTTACGCTTAGCTTGGTATTGGAGGATAAAGCACAATGGATATACAAGTGGCAATACTTTGCCAGTTGTTGCTTACACTTGCATGCCTAGTTAATTAGCAGTTACGGGTAAACCTTTACGATTTAATATTTCCACGAGATTAAACTTACCTTCTCGCCTACTTATTTAGGTTGCCTATGATAGGTATGTGAGGTAAGTTATATGAAATTTAGAAAATTTGGAATTACTTTTTACAGAAATAGATGTTTTTCATGAACAAAACGTTTAATTTAAAAACTTATAATTACTAGTGGGGCCATCTTTTTCTAGTCCTCGTAGTAGTAATAGCCCTACTAGAGCCATCTTTGGCGCATCCCGTGAACTAAACAGAGGTCTGACAACACCCAACCACAAGCGATGTAAAAGGTACAAGGTGCCTACAGACTTGTATGCGACATCGGTAGATGCCGTTTTTATTCAGTCTAGCAACGACGCTAGCGTAAAGAGGTTGTAAATAAATCGCGGCATATCTGGCTGAATACAATATAGGAAAAAAAGAAGAAAACAATAATATTCGAAATGTGATTGTCTTTTGTTTAGTAAACTTTTGTAATAACAGAGTGCTGTATTTTTGTTTTTCCTTTATTTTTTATTTATTTTTACGTAAATATCGACATTATTTTGTTTTCGTTTAAGGACATCATTTTATTTTGTTCTAAAATACTTTTGTTTATTACAACAGGAAGATATATCTGTAAAGAAATACGACTACAGAGCAACGCAACTGCATCTAGCCGCAGTTAGAGCTCAGGTAAGTGACAGTTTGTATAATAACACCTACCTACCAATACCTACCTATTTTAATTAAAATTTAGTCATTACATTTATCTATGCATAGATACGAAATGTGTTTGAAAATTGTAAGAAACTTCACAGGATGGACCAAAACAAATCTCCGCAAATTAGCGCAAACTAATCATTATTTTTTCTAAAAAGTTAATTGCAGTAATCGTCGAAAAGTCACTTTTTGTCCATGGGTTCTTTTAACAATTTTGTTTAGTAGGTAAATCAAACTAGGTGCTTACCAACCTATTTACATTTTCGTTTTCAAAAACACCTATGAGCCTATGACAGATGTCGGTAACTACTCACCTAAGTCTTGTCAATTTAAACTTAAGCTAGTTAGGTAGGTACTCATGTACCTAATCTCTAACGTTTGATAACTATTTTTTACGAGTTAAATTTTTAACAAGTTCCTATTCTTGTTTCTCTCTAATTCTACCCATCCCTTGAGAAAATGGAAGAACGAAGACAAAGCGTTGACGTTAAAGTTAATAGACAATATTTTACTTTCTAGGACAACCCTTAAAGAGAACTTGAGCCATTCATAAACTCTAGTTTCTAGTGCGCACGCCTAGCTCTAGGCACATGCGAAAAGACGTTCGCAATTCGAAATCAATAGATTCAAAGTTTTCCCGCGGTTATAAAATAAATTGCACAGAGTATTCATATTTACTGATCATTAAATCATTATTTGCTTAAAAAAATATAAAGTATTTTGAAAATAGAACCCTGTTTAAAGCATATTTTTTTATAAAAAAAAAATGTATTTTTGACGTTTGGATTTTTTTCTTACCTTCGCGCGCGTTAAAATAAAAAACTAATATTCTTCGATTTCGAAAATGATGGATTATTGGTATTGTTTGTTTTGTCTGCATACGTGAGCACTTTGTTAAAGCTTAATGTTTTGTAGACAGCCGCGTTGCCGCATTGCGCACAGCCTCCCACTCAGTCCGAGAGCAGATCTCGCAGACCGTCATAACCTCTCAATTCGCGGCACACAAAGCTTAAGCTTTTAAACAAAATAGCGTGTAAATCGCTAAATAAGACATTAATTGTGACTGTGTTGTATTATAAATCGTTAATCACGGATAATCCTAAACGTAAACTGAAGTTCCGTGCGAAGATGGGGTGGATTTCCATGAAAAATCATATGGTAAGTAAATAAGTGTCCTATTACTTAATGGTACAAGTGATTAATTAAAAAATACAAGGGACCAATGAGTTTTCTATATTCCCTTAGTTTTTATTAGGTAAGGTCATATTTTAAAATGATGCTACGTTCAAACATGTCTTTTGAAAAGATGTGTCGTGCTTCGCTCATCTTTTGAACACTATTGACATTACGTACCCCCGTTCTAAGATGTTTTGTTTAGACATGCATACTGTGAAAGAAAACGTTTAGCCATGTTAATGAAAAATGCGGTAAAATGGAGTGAAAATCTTTATAACAGAACTGATAACAATAGGTAGGTTAGGCACTATTTCATTTATGTACATGTAAAGCAAATAAATACCTAGACTGTCAGTAGGTAAATTACATAGGTATTCTTAAACATTAATACCCAAATATATGTGATTCATTTTTTGTGGGTAACTACTTACACAACATATCTACTTAATTGGATTTTAATTATTTTATTGATTTTATAACCAAAATTGACTAAAATATTTAGGGATATCTATCTCAAAATTACTCTCAAAATCCTAGAAATGAAGTAACCGGCTTTACCGTGACGGGTTCTATTCCCGCACGAAACAACACAAGGCCCTTATGGGTCAGAGTTTGAAGTGTATATTATTAAATGCATCTACGACACAGTAGAAGCACAAAATAATAAGGTTCTTCTGTAGTGTACATAATACTTCAGAAAAAAAACTTAATTACAGGCAGGCAAAGAAAATTATTAAGTATTTAATATTAATTTTTATTTAGTGTAATTATTTACGTATGTAATTATTGATTTAATATTTCATATTATTTAAATATACACATATTACACCTATAAACATTACTTTACTTATTATTCTGTGACATGACTTCCTTACCCTAAATTAGCTACTTAATAAAAATATTTAAAATTAAATAATAATAAAACATTATATTTAAAACTAAATATTTTTATTATATTAATTTAATTACATTTTATTACCTACTAGTACCAATAAATAACGAGACATACCAGTTAGCGCTAATAATGCAACAGCCGCAGTCGCAGTCGGCCCGATCCCGACATTGACAATGTAAAAAATCGGTCGCAAAGTATTAATTTTTTTAGAATACTGTTAATGTTAACCTTAATCTTTTGAATTAAATTAAATATCTATCAATTAAAATCTCGGTTTACCCGATATTGTCAAAACTCTCAGCTTCCAAGATTTTTTCTACTTCCATTCTATTTGTATTTCCGAACGCGCCCGTAATTTTCCCGCGCGCTGATGCTACGCCTCTAGCGGATAATTTTGGAACTGATCTGCGTCATGAACACTCGAAATCGTGCGTGTCGTGTTTGTATTCGTGGATAATATTTATTTATTTTTGAGTTTAGTGACCAACATAGTGAGTGAATTTGTGGTGAATAATAATGAAATTTTATAAAGGTAAGATTTATTCCATAAAATATTATGATTATGTAATAGTAATTGCCTATCAAATGTTAATGATGACGAGACAATATTGTGTGAAAAATGGACTTTAACTACCATTAGTGATAACATAACAATTATAGTTTATGTTTGTACCCTACTCTTCCTAGTTTTTAGTAACAATTTCCCTTAATTTTTAATATTAAATTAATGTAAACGTCGCATAACCTCAAAACATTATTATCTTCTATTTCCTTGCCATTAATAGAAACGGTATGGGGCATAAATCATTACAATTTAAATTAACACGTGTTTATTTTCTCTTAATGCTCAAGGTTATTGACTTTTGTGTTATGATAACAGCTTTATTTACATGATGTTGTTGACAAATGTTTGGGCGGGAAACACTGCCGAAACCTACGCGAAATGTCTAATTACTTAAACTGTTCTACATTTGAAATGAAGTTGGCGTTGACTACGTTATATTTTTATAGTGAAACGTGATACTACCTTATTCATTGATTTTATTTTTGTTTCATTCCAGGTGCTGTAAAAGACTGTTAATCTTGTACTGATACTAAAGAGCTAATCATATCATCAAAACAATGAAATCTGCATCAACTGATAAATCTTCTAAGAAAAATGGCTATGAATCAGAAGATGAGACAGTAAGGTACAAGTTGAACACTAACTTCTTTAACAATAATGCTAAATCACCGAAACTCAAGAAAACTGAAAAAGTTAAAGATGAGGATGATAATATTCGGTACAAATTCCCCACTGTCTTAAATAAACCAAAGCCTGTTGAACAGAAACCTAAACCTAAGCAAAAGATCAAGGTAAACTTCTGGAGCAACAAACAATCGGTAAGCCGTCTTCACAACTCAGAATCAACAAAACAGAAGTCAAACCGAAGACATACAGTAGGAGCTACTGCTGAAGATACATCCATTGCTAAACCAAAGCATTCAGCAGTAAAAGTACGAAAACGAGTATCATTCCTACCTTCCCCTATATTTTCTGAAAACCATGTTCCTATGGTAACAGTGCCAGATGATCTAACTATACAGTTGAATGAGGAAGAAGCTAATGATCTGGCTGAAGACCTGAACCTAGGTTTTTTCAACAGTGGAAGTAGTGATGGCAAGGGAAATCCGTCCCCAAAAAGAAAAGCTAAGAATAATATCACCAACCCCCGTGAGGCTAAACGTAAACGGAGTTTAGAGGATGAACCAAGGATTCAAGGCAATGAAAATGAGCTGGAATTTTTCTCCAAATATGTTGTCCAGAAACTGAGAAGAATGGAAACAAATCAACGTATTTACTCAGAAAATTTAATTAATACTGTCCTTATGTTAGGTCAGCTCGGCAAACTGAACGGTAAATCAAAGATAACAGAATCATAATAATATATGGAGCATTTGTTCATTAGTTCAATGGAGTTAATAGATTAGCATAATATTGTTTGATAATAATTTATCTAAATATCTTTAAATCAAGGACCAGAATATTCTCAAAGACATCAATCATGCATAAGTACATTAAATTTAATTAGTCAATTTAAGTTATGGTGCTTTAAGTTATGCACAATGCATAGACACCCCAAGAATTTAGTATATGAAAGAATTGTTTTAGATTTCTGTTCTTAAGTACAATAAGTTGTTAAAAGTTCAAAAATGTTTATGCAGATGTAATGTTTGAATATTTGTATGTACATTTCGTATTGTATTCAATCAATTACTGTCTCACTTAATAAAGTTGTTAATGTTAACTCATTGTGGCACAATTTATCTTGTATCAACTAATGATAAACTGAATTTGCTTTTTATTTAGCTTATTATACACATAACTATGTATGTTATTGTTACCACTTTGTTTACTTCCCTCCATATTTTTATCTTCGTAAAACTGTTATGCATGTACTATTACTAATATACATATATTACTAATTTAATATAGCCACCACTGAATGAAATATTTAACTATTTCATAGTTCATTTAACTTCTATTCTACATTTCCAAAGCCTAATTACATTAACTATTTAAATTTACCTCAAAGATAATGATGCCTCAATGTACCTACACAATATTGTGTATCATAAGTAGTTTTATGCACTCTACAATTAAATGGTATGAAGATAAACAATTGCTGGTACTCCCAATGAACTGTTTACTCAATGGCTATGTTATCATCTGGTGGTTTACAAAAAATCGTGTTAAGCATAATTTATTAAGAATAAGGTTTATACACTTTTCCTCATAAGTAAATGTTTTATTAGTTAAATATATATCACTATGCCAATTGTGTCTGTGATGACTATAAACGAATGAGTATGTATTGCACAACTTACTATTTAAGTACATAAAGTCGTTAATAGAGTCTTGGCAAATTGTTAGTGTTATTTTGGCAGATTAAATATTTACACATGTATTTATTAATTGTTGTATATTTAAGTAAACTAAAAGAGTTATGTATTATCTTTTTGACTTTAAAAATGTTTGTCTCAATTTGTAAGACTTTCAAGGTGTAATAATTGTCTGCCTTAAAACTACTAATAAAGTATTCATAGTTTAACACAATTGTATTATTTTTTTCATCGATTCTCACACATTTCTATAATATATACACTTATTACATATATGCCTTATGGATAATCACTATCTTCGTGTTTGAATTTACTTCATAACGACCAATAGAAGTTTTACCACAGAAAAATAAGTGTTTTACTATGAAATTAGTACTTAATCTTTTGTATTACCGTTTTATAAAATACTTGTTTATCTACTTACATAACCTATAAAAGTTTTTTAAATTAATTGCTATTATAGGTATTAAGCTCACGTTTATTTCTATTTCTATATATAACGAAAATCAAAAGGGCAGTTTCCAAATACCTGAACTAATTAGTTCAGATTATAGTCTAGCATTATTTGGCTTACAATTAGTCATTATTATGTGGCTTCAGAGACCGTTAATGCTTTACAGTATAACCTCGCGGTGAGAGGGAGAATATTTATCTAGGACTCCTATCAAACCAGAACCATCCACTTCGCATTAACTTTTGAAAGCGATAAGTGATCCTAATTGAACTCATAACTCAATGGCAAATTAGAACCGCAACGCGTAGGTCTAGCTAGATTTGAAAACAAGCTCATCCCCTTATATCTACCTAACAACCGCCGTTTCTGTTTCTAAATATGTGGGTCGTGGTGCTCTAGGTGTGTTTAATGCTTTTTTTATCAGGCTTGTCCAGAATTCTGTATCTCGACCACGTCTGGTCACCAATTTATCAGCTAAATGGACCGATTGGGTATTAAAGTAATCGGGTTCTTACTTTTTTGTACCTATATCTCAGTATAATTTACGTTAGCCTTATGGTAATTTTCACCAATCACACTTAACCTTAACTAAAAATCACTTAGCGTGCTGTATCACGCTTAAGTAACCCCTTCTGGTACTGTTAATTGTATCACTAGCTAGATTTGAGTACATCCCCTTGTACTTTCGGTATACTCTTGTTATGGCTAATCGACCGCGTCTAGTCACCAATTTATCAGCCAAATGGATGGATTGGGTAGTGAAATCTTAGATTGGGCATACCTTTAAATTAGGAGAGGTTAGTGAAAACGGGTATTAAGGTAGGTAGGTAATGGTAATGAAATCATAGTCTTGATAGCCCGGAGATTAAGGCCTGCCTCTCAAGTTGGTGATATGAGTGCGAAGGTTCGAAAATCAGTTCAGTGCCACGAATAGGTAATGAATTACCTACTCTTTCCACAAAGATACAGCAGACTGTCTTATATGAGTCGGATGGACAAAGCGTGTATTCTTTTCTCGCTTCTCTAAAAATTCTTAATTCTTTGTATTTAGCGCAGTGGCTGCACGGTTGGTACACTAGCTGGACAACCATTTACTGCGCCACGTGTCGCGGGTTCGATTCCAACGCGGAACAACGTTGTGTACTAATGCACAAATTGTTGTTCCAGGTCTGGGTCTGGTTAAATAATTATAGAGGCTAATGAGGTCGTCCCAATTCGCAATACCCAACATCGATATTTTTGCCAATTTTATTGATTTTGTAACAGTACCTTTGTCTTCAAGTGATTAACCTTACATATATTGCTAATTTGCTACGAATCGAATAACTACACACCTTTTGTATACATATGCACCTTCCTATGTAAGTAGGTAGGTACCTACTTAGTTGTTGTTTTCAGTCGCCTTACATTTATATTCTGCATAAATGAAAGCATTATTAGGCGTTATTTCATCTAGTTATAGCTGTAGACATCTTAGGATTGCGTGTTGTTTGCAAACGGTTGCCCGGTAACGTCGGATCGCCGCCACGCTACATCCGGCGCCCAGCCCACAGTCACTCCGCGCCCGCCCTAACTAGCGGGCGCCGTCTCGCACTCGCGATAACTCACTTACATTTTTTTTCTACCATATTCTCAGAAATTATATTTATGTTTCTTAAATAATTTTATGAAACATATTGAACCTACATTTCAAAATATATTCATTCAATATCAATAAACCTTCGGCAACAACTTTTAAAACTTTTGAAATAACTTCTTGATTTCTTAGAATTTTGTGTATCTACTGATTTTTGATTGTGGTACTGAAATTTTCCTTACGTAACAAATTATATACCAAATCTCATTTTAGACAAAACTTGATACTGAACAGACGTGTATAAATTTAAGAAACGAAACTTCCATTTAATTAAATAAAAATATAACAATGGATATAATCCATAGATTACACTATTTAGTGTTATCTCAAAAATCTGATCTGATGACGATGGACCGTGAACAACGGATGCGTGTGAGAAGACAGTCCAGCCTCCCTGAATACAGCAAAGCTAGCAGGACCAGACAGCGGTTGGAACAAGTCTATTTTAATGATGTGAGTGTACGCAACCTTAGATGTCCTTAGATCGCATTAAAACTTTGCTCTGGTTTAACATACATTCTGTCACTGTCACAGTATAAGTGTAAGACAAACAAGGGTACAAGACTTACCGATCAGCCTTCCACCTGTAAACCTGTGTCCAAGTACATTTCACGGTAAATACCTACCTATCCTAAGTGAATCCATCTTCGTAGCCTTAAGCGTGTTGTTGCTAGGCCCTTCTTTATTGAGTCCTGATAAACAGTCCGTACAAAATAAACAAGTTCTTTTTTGTTATTTCAAAGTTCAATGTTTTCGTTCAGGCTCGAAGTGTTATCAGCTTCATTGATCCAAGTAATTTAACGATCAGCACACCTGCTTGGTTCTTGAAGGGCAATAGACGTCAGCAGGTCAACCTACTCCATCTGCGTAATTTTTATAGATATAAATTTCTGCTTTATGACTTGGTTGTAAAGTACAAAATCTATTGAAATAATTTACTGATTTGGATAAATTGATGTGCAGTGAGACTTGTTAAACCAAGGTTTTTTTGTCATTTACAGAACTTAATAAGACGAATTTTTTGGTCCATGCGAATAAGGCAACGGACTCTCCACTTTTTTACATTGCCTAACTACTAATGAATATGGAAAACTTAGAGGTGTGTCTACAACACGCTGTCTGTCAACCTCTCCCGGGGAAAATAGGCATAATTTTATTATACCTGTGTTCAATGATAATAAGGTTATGTAAAACAGTAATGTCAACGCACAGATAGGTAATACGAATAAGTAGGTTGTTGGTAAACATCTAGACACCTACCTTGTGCTCTTTGTACCTAAGTTTGTAGATAGTCTTCCATTTTTTTTTCTTATTTGTAATGTCAATGAAAAAATTTAGCATTACATTGAGTTTGTAATTTCTGTCGTAGTCGAAATGAAATCTTCTTCATCGTGCGGTCCTACCTACAACAGATTTCTGCGGATTTTCCACATAAACAATACAAGATGGAATAAGTTGCCAAAGTTCGTTGGCTTTTCATTCCTTTCCTATCTAAATTACCTTTCGTTTATCTTATTTCATTTGATTGTGCGGACGAGATTAAACACCCTTATTTTATTTTCAAACCTAGCAAATTGCTACAAGTATTTGATAATAATACAAAACCATCTAAGTGACTTGATGTTGTTTTTGTGTTCGCCAAAAACGTCTCCACCGACGTGAATCGTTTCATATCTATAGAGTGGTGTCTACCTCCCGACTCGTTGTTTTGCTGTCCAACAGGTTTCATCCCAAGTATGAAGGTCATTTTTGTGAACGGTAGCCACGGCCTTTTATCTATCAATCTAAAATATTCAGCAATCTCCTCGTTCCCACATTTTGAAATATTTTTCCAGCTTTCAAAAGTGATATTATTAGGTATGTTGTTTATCATTATTGATAAGCTTACACCTGTATTGTCTACCACGGGTTGTAGATACCTGCCTACTGTATCTATATGTGTAGAAAGTAAGTACCTATTGTTCATGGAATTTGATATTTGACTTTCTATTGTTTATGTAAGAACGCTACTTAATGTTTCGATAGACAATTACACATGTGTAATCTGTCTGAGTCTAGTCTAAGTAGGTAGTATAAGTGTAAGTATTTATATCTTATGTAGCATATTTCAAGTGGTTTCCAATATTCTTATTAAGTAGGTAGGTACTACTTACCTTTTCGTAGAAGTAAAAACAAAGTTATTGATATTATATTACCTTTACATAATATGTAAACATCTAATTCATTTCGCGGAACGTGAATTAAGCAGGTAGGTACATCTGTTAAGATTCTTGTCTCTAAAACAACAAACAACCAGCAGAAGACGCTCATTGTAAAATAGTAAGGTAAAGGAGTAGGTAGATTCTGGAGAAGTCTTGAATATAAAGAAGATATAAAGGGTATGGTAGATAAGTCGCTTCACGTCATCGTCCATCCGCCGCGATAAGGCGCTTTATAGTCCCGGCCTTTATTTGAACTTGACACGATTCTTCTCTATCTTGATGCACTTAAACATTCTGAGATATAAACGAGCTTGCTTGTTGTTTACTCACTTATATCAAAACTGAGACATAGGTACATAAGTCAACCGAACATCCGTACCTACCTAATCAATTAATGTAAAAAAAAAACAATACACTGAAGGGCCCACATTGCCCACAACTTCATATACCCATTACTATTCAGTAGGTAGGCAACATTTCCTCCCAAAAGCCTCACAATGTCGTCATACAGACTCCCAAGACACCGGGCACGTAACAAAATAAATTTCTATTTGGAAAGACTATTTATTATTTTGATAACTCCCAACGAATAAACAAAATCATCTGCCGTATAAATATGATATGTCTTCTATCTTAGACTTTTTTTTAAGTTACTGTTGCTGGTTTGAGTATGCTATAAAACTAGTTAACTATAGTAGGACACACGCAGATTGAATATTAGAAAAAAAACTTCTCTTTGTACTTTCGTGCCTTGTAGGAACCTAAGTTTCATGTTTTTCGGACCGTCCTACATAAAACTTTCATAATTCCATTTGGTTCGGAAGTCGAGGCTAGTAACAATAACGCTGATGTTGCGACCACAGCAAAACCAATACGGCAGCTTAACAAAAATCACTAACCTATCTAAAAAATAGTAGGTCACGCAATAGTTTTTGGGCAGTGAACGCACGACATCGTGTTCGCGTCGCATGACTAATAATGTGCTGCTTTTAATGTTTCAAAGTCAAAGGGCTAATGTTCTTTACGCGACTTAGGTAAGAATCGATTGAAATACTCAGATAGGTGAACAGTGAGAACCTTTAATTACCTAATTCTTTCGCAGTAAACATACCTACCAGGATTCGGCAACCGTATTTACTTAAATTATCATTTTATTTAGAACTCCAATGAACTTCTCTTTTAGTTCATAATCTATTCATGAATGAATATTCTATCATTCGACTCCTACAAGTTGTTTTTACAATATTCATTCGCCTTTGTCAAAACTTCAAAACATTTATTTCAAATTGGACCATTTATGTAAGAAGGGACTAGTACCTACCAATAGATAAGTGGATAAACACATAAATGTCTGAAAGTTTACCATTCGTAATTCAGGTCAACCTTTTAGGAAATAGTGGGAACAAGTAGGTACATAGATAAAGATTTATCTTAAACAAAATACTGTAAGTTTTCAAACTCACTAATATAGGTATAATCACCAGTGTTTGCATAGAACATAAATTAACTAAGTACGAAACTTAGATACTTACATAATATTATGATAATGATTAGGTACACCAACCCTCATAGCTTATATTTAGTTTTGCTGAGGTCTATACTTATTAAAACCAATTAATAATGACCTACCTTACTATTAATTATAAAATCTTGGCAACTTACAATATTTTTATAAGAATGACAAACGCGATTTAGGTTAATTAACTTACTTAAGTGACCATATATGCACTTCCTATAAACGATTACCTATATTAATTCTTCAAAATACATCTTTAAAAGCTCATACATATAAATGGAAAAGGTATTTCGTAAAGGAAATACACAGTAATTTATTCTATTGTCTTAGATGTATAACTACGGTACCTAATACATAATATTAAAGTCTGGGACGGACCGACGACGTGCAAATTTAAGCGAAAAATTTAAAATTTACCCTTAAAAAGTTGAGAAAGGCTTGAGGAATGAAAGGCATGTAAATGACTTAATTTGCATCACATAGTGCGCGGATAAGGTTAAACCACCTATCCCCAACGCGTAAACCTATAACTGATACAAAAGAAATGGCAAATTAAGAAAGTGTCTGATATATCATGGAAAACTGGATGGAACTCTACGCAACAAAAATACATGAAGCAATGAAGTTATCTTCCTCATACACCCACAAGGTTTCTTTTTCTCATGAAAGATAATGTGCAAGTCTCTAGATAGTCGGTAGGTAAGAAATATGATCATTGACTTTTGATTAAATTGCGCTCTTGTCTACCTACTAGCCTACTTTAGCCCACTAGGGAAGTCTCCTAAGTGGGTATATACTTTCATGATAAGTACACTCCGATAAATGAAATTTATTCTTTTCATACTTTTTAAAAAATAATATGAAATGACAGTAACCAATTAAAACACCTATTTTTGACAGTACATAAAAACGTACCTACGTGATCTAGGTATCTTTATTTTGCCCTACTGCGCGGCTTGTTCATTTGAGTTGACTATACGGTAAAAAATCTCTATATTTTTTATATAAAGAAAAGTCTGAAACGAGAAAGCTACAAAAACGTTTCAAAATAAAAGAAAGAAAATCTTTTGAATACCAGGTCGGCTGTTTTTTTAGCTCCACCATCATTAGGCAAACGAAACCCTTATGAAATCCGTCGCTATATTATGTATGTAAGTACCAACATTGTACGGGTACTTATTATGTCTGCCTATTCCGGTGTCAAGCACCTTGTAGGTAGGTAGATACCTACTCGACCTTTCAATGAAGACATATGATTTCATATTCCCATCCGAAAGGGAAAAATTACCAAGATATCAGAATTGTAAATGAATATAAAATGCTTTTATGAAGACAATGAATCCATTGCTTCTATTAGACGCTTTTAGCTCTAGGTCTGCGTGACAATAACAATTACTGAGAAATGTTAGTATCTACCAACGAACGCATTAACATAGATTAGAATATTCCGATCTGAATATACCCCTTATATTTAGTAGGTCGCCATGAAAAAGATAATTTGCCTTAGAAACTACTAACAAGACACCGTTTACTAGTGTACCTAATGGAAAGCTTGACTTTACTTGTTAGCTTTGGATTTAACTAATATAAAAAGTATTTAATCGGATTCATCATCATTAGAGAACCATAAAAAAGTTTAATCCTCAGATTAACTTCGGATACCTACCTAATTAGTCTATAATCTCTTTCGATAAAAAGGATTCCCTAATAAATGTAAAAAATAAACATTTTTCTTAGTAATTTCGCCTAACAACAGTTTGTAAGCAGCAACAGTTATGATTTAATAATCATCTTCAGCACGTCAACATGCTATCGATTACATGAATAAGTGATTTATATACCGATACAAACCAAAATATAAGTATATACGTAACACGATCATTAACTAGTTAGGCTAAACACACAACATTTTTGTTTTAACAAATCTTTAGAAAATAAGGATTGTTTGTATACCTTAAACAAGTTAATAGAGTCGATTTTTGTTTACTGTCTACAAAACAGGAAAAATTAAGAAAAATATCTATGTATGTAGGTAACTAGGTACCTAGGGCGGCACTATTTTTTACGTGACAGTTTTCCGAAATCGTTATGAATGAATATATTAGGTCCCTTATTGCTGAATTCTCTGATCTTTATCGTTGACCCGATTTCGCGATAGATCGCAAATTGACGGTAAAGTAAGATGTTTGTTGAGTTATCTTGATACAGTCTTTAGCGGCATTGATATAATTAATGGTAAATAGACTTTGTCTCGTTATTTCATTTAAAATAGGTATCGTTCCTACGTTGCCGGGATCGTAATATTTTCATTATTTGATTTACCCTTAATGATCAATTGTTAAAAGCTTACTATGATAAATATACACGCCTTGAGGGAATACATAGTAGCATCTTTTTAAGGTAATTTCAAGGACGAAAGCTTGCTTCAATTGAGTACTTACTGCTTAGTAGCATATGTTTCGGAGTTGGTCAAAATTATATTGCTAATGTCACCTGCGGCTCGGGTGGAACAGGGAGTGCAGGAAAGGAAGTTATACAAAACTATTAGGCACGTAACAATTTTTAAACTAGCATGCCTTGCTAGCCAATGTAAACTGCTTACAAGCATGCTCGTGTTGAGCATATATACCCAATAAAATGTTTTTAGCATGCTATTTTACAGCATGTGTACCGGTACAATTCCGTTTTGAAATAGATTTAACTGACTTGAAAATATAGCCACATAAATCCATGTTGTATCTCAAGACCTGTCAAATGCTTTTAAAGAAAACCATTTTTACCAGCAAGATGTGCATAAGGAAGTCAATAAATAACAATTTTTGACAATAGAATCCCACAAAAACATTTCATGTTAAATGTTGCCAAGACGAGACCATATAGCTCGCACTGTCAAAAAGTAATCAGATCCCGTGTAGAGCCAAGTTTCTAATACATATTAAACCTTGGACGTAACTGGCGAGTCGGCCGCACGGACTTTTTGCTATTCGTCATATGGGCTTGAGCTTAAAAATCTATTCAATCTTCTAAACTCTTTCCGTGCGGCCAACTCGCCAGTTACGTCCAAGGTTTAATATGTATTAGAAACTTGGCTCTACACGGGATCTAATTACTTTTTGACAGTGCGAGCTATATGGTCTCGTCTTGGCAACATTTAACATGAAATGTTTTTGTGGGATTTCATTTCTTTTTGTAGGTTGCTTATGATAGAAAGATAAAATGAGCGACAAATACAAGTATTTTTTGTCGCTCATTTTTTCTTTCTTTTTTTGGGGTATATTTCTTGTGCATCTGAGATGCCTTTTTTTATAGCCCATTCTCTATCTTTGCCTTTATTTTTCGTTGGCTTACTATTTACAATATGCGATAGTTCAGGGTGATACTTGGATCTTAGACGATTATATTCTTATGTACTTGTGTATAATTTTCAGATCTCAAGCAGGAAATAGGGAATTAAGTTTCCCTATTTCAGATTTTTACCCCTCCGCGGCCGCATTCAGACCTCTAGCGTCAAAAGTTGCGGAAGTCTCGAACAAACTTTCACCCCCTAGTTTAAGGGGTTGGGGGTAAAAGTTCCAAGTTTTAGGATTTTTTTGTTGTTTGGGTACTAATACTAGCTTACATACCAAATTTCAGTTTTCTAGGACTTCAGGAAGTACCTTAAGAATTTTGTTGATCATCAGTGAGTGAGTGAGTGACGAAATCGGGGTATTTTAGATATCAATAAAATCTAAAGTATAAGAGCTATGCAATTGAAACTTTAGAGGTTTATTAAGTCTACCACTGACATTATATCCTGAAAATTTTGTTTATCTGGTATAACCCAAACTCAAGTTATGAAGGTTCAAAAATACGACGAAGCGCTTCGAGAAAAGGTAGGTAGTGCCCTTGCGCTTGCGCTTCGCTTGGCTCGTCTTGGCGGGGGCACTACCGTGCCCCCAGATAGCTGAAAATGGTTGCCAAGCCTTGACTGCTGCAGGCTGAATCTTGGCAAACAATCGCACAAATACGTAACCTCGAAATTACAAAATGAATATAAAATCTGTAAACCTTTTTACATTGTCAATGTAGAATGAAAATAGTACTTAAAAGGATTCCTAAGTCACAATATAATAACTAATACATATTAGTAAGGTTTCTATCAATCTCTTAAATCCTTATTTAATCTAAGAAAAAATATATGTCCTTACATGATTGACAAAGTAATGACAACGTCCTCGTAATATTCAAACACATTTCGTACCTATCATTATCAAAGGATCTTTATGTAATTTACCTCTATCCATAACAGACATTATTTTTACATAACCCAACATTGGCTTCTTGAACGATACCTTGAAAAAGGCACTTAACGCCGCGGGAACTTGACAGGTATTGTATAATATAACTGGGTAAACAATGTCGGGTAAAAACAACGACATAAGATATTGTTTTCATAATATTATAAGAGTTTGAGTACAGCGATCTGTAGCTAGGGATTTCTTCGTAATTTCGTAGGAATTCCTAAATCTTTAGTGTTTTCTCAACGAGGATATTTTCTTTATAAACAGAGGGAGCTGTTTGCGGCGAAGGCAGATAGCGGAGCTGCGGCAGTCGACCGAAAGTTGTCATCATCATCGGCTGGAAGCATGAAGAATAAGTGGTTAAAGGCTTTCCGAAGCCTGAAGCCGCCCAGCGCTCCCCCACCCCATGCTGCGCCACCAGACAAGTAAGTCCAACAGTTTAACCTAAAATATAAACATTAAGAAAATTAAATACAAATGTTCATAATTAAAAGCATGGAAATTTAATAAAAGTAACGGGTTACAATTTTGCCGTTCTATGTCATAATAATTTATTCAAAATGGATGTTGAAACTAATCTTAAATACTGTAAATTAAATACAATGCAATGGAGGCACACCTAAATCCAAAACAGCTTTTGCAATCACTGCACACTCATTAGAAAAAAAACACAAGGTTAAAACTGAAGAACAGTGTAGATACATTATTTGACGTAAATGCACTAGAAAATACTAAGAATCCTGCCAATGCTACGCTTAAGAGGAAATTACGTCGCGAAGCAATAGTAAGGTCAGGAAATAACAGTTGTAAAGACTGTGTACACGTGTTTCATGTTCATAATTAATTTATACAGGAAGTTAGACTCTCAACTAATTGAGAAAGAACAAATTTTAACAGTAAAGAATAATAATCAAGTATCTTCATATAAGGTAACTTAACACTAAAAGTAACTCGGCAAAGCTGAAATTTGAAATCTTCATCGACCTGAGTTGTTAACCCAATCCATTGTTTTATTCACTGGGGAAAATTCCATTCAAACAGTGTCATGTACGCCGAAATTGAACCAGCCCGATTTAAATCTACATGGTACAACGCTGTCCTCCTTTCATGCGTCATCACGAACATGCAGTTGCAAAATCTAGGAAAGATTCTCGACCCTGTCACGTTTGTCATAGAAATCAGATTACAATTATTGATCACTTGCATTATGTAAGAGCCTTATGTCTCCCTGCAAACAAGATTACTAACGCAAGTATCCGCTTTACAATGTAAGGCTTCTAAATGTGCTTAACAAAGTTAATTATTATTTGAAAGAGCTAATAAAAACGCAAAATTACGTCGGCATCTGTGACTCAATCTATAATCGTGTGTGGTTGAGTAATATCTTTATATATATAATTCTTCTGTAAGTGTGTATGTCACTAAACTTCTCTTAAACGACTGGACTAATTTTGATGAAATTTTATGTGTGTGTTCAAGGGGATCTGAGAATGGTTTAGATTCACAATTTTGTCCGCTGGACAATATTTTTTTTATTAATTTTTAATTTATTAGTAGTTGTTGATTTTGGAATGTTTTACATTGGATCCGACAAATTTTCAAATGAAAGACAGGACAACGTCTGTCGGGTCCGCTAGTATATATATATTTTTTTTAAATGATCAAATACTTAACTGGGTTCCAAAATTATTAATTTAATTTTTAAATTTTTTTAACAATATTCCCACAGCACTATTGATCCGCTTAACTTAACAATAAAAATATAAACAAAAAATATTAGGCAAAGCATTTGTTCTCAGACTTGGAATAATAAAAAGAATACTCGAAGATATTCAAAATTTTATAATATTAATAACAAAGTAAGTAAACAAACGATAGCAACCTCGTAAATAAACATAAACAAGATAATTCAAGCGTAACACTGAATCTTCAACGAGGGCGTTGAGTTTGGAAGAAAATCCAGTGCGGGCGATATTTCAAGCGCTCTATACAAATAATGAAACTCAAGATAACGAGATGCACACAATAGTCACAGAGCTACGAACTAGTCTGTTGACACAATACATAAGGAGCGCCACTTTCAGCAATTCTCTATTTTCGTGTTCACCTATTTGAATTTACGCCGTGAACCGGAAAAGGCGACAGCGTTAGGACCTAATGACTACATGCCTGTACTCACAAATGTATTTTCGTACTATCTATTCAGAGACATTTATTTTTATGTCTATATTCGTTAATGCTGTAAATTGCTGAAATTAAAGAATATGCTTCAATTTTGGGTTTAGTATTTGGATTAAATCCCCAAGTTTGGCAACCAGAAATTAAGTACCGTATTCAAAATTATTACGGTTATTAGTTACGAATTTTCAATATTCGTCTTAAGAAATATATTTTCCTATATCGACAACTTATATTATATGAATATGAAATGTTCTAGTCTCACATCCATTTTGAAATTGTTTAAAAAAATGTATCATGCCTCGTGTCTAGTGCCAGCAAATGCGTTCAGTGTAAGTCATTTAATTAAAACAAAACTAAAAAGACAAAACTCATATAAACACAACAGCACTGTAATTATTAAATCACTTACACTTACTAACGGTAATCTGTGATGATACTAAAATTCATTTAATAACAATAAACATCAGAAACGATTGTTTACATCATTTGTCCGTTATCAAATGCATCACTATCACACAGATTTCTGCACTAATTGTATTTGATCACGTTTAATTCATGTTTTGTTCATCTTGATGTTTCTCTCTTTTTGCATCGATAAAGAAAAAATCAAATGTACCACGCGGTGTCGACGGTAATGGCAATGAGGTAACTGTGCCCCGTAGGTGTGAGCCTATGTATGTACATGTTTCATTTTGTCCAGATGTTGGAACTATCGCTCATCCTTTGACACGTAGAAAATATCCTAAATAGCATGTTGATATTATTTCTGCTTGTACACAAACAAATACTTATGTTAGCGACAGTAAATTTTCACCAGCTTTTAGATAAAAACAAACACTTCCGCCAGGTCTCTGATACGCTTGGAATCCTTCAGTCCTTTCAGCTTTGAATTGAGTTCGCAATAAAAATGAATATCAGTGTGCTTGCTTTGTTTCAGTCTGATTAAATGTTAATTGATACAATTCATTGTGTAATTTTGTGTAAAAGATAGTTCGTGTTTAAAGCAATCCTCAAGGCGAAGGAAAGTCATTACCGAACAGTTCATTAGTAGTTGTGCCGGTGTCGGCGAGGGACTGATTACCGACTACCTCGTAGACTGATTCACGAACTGTCTCCCCTTGACCTTGGACGTCACCGATCGATATCCATGACGTACAAAAATTATAATATGACAGCCCACATACAGAATTAATAAATTTCATTGTACTGGTCTTGTTGGAGGCTAAATTTCATTGAAAATTTATTACACCTAAATAAAAGATAAGACTGAAAACCCTTCCATTTTATTTACAAACAATTGGTAAATTAGTAAGGTCCTTATGTAAATGTATTACAATAAGTAAGCATGTAGAAAGCTAGAAAAACTGTATTAGAATTTAACACTGAACCTTCAGCTAACTTGGTGCAATCTCTGAAATGGACTAAAGAATTCGAACATTAGTGTGCAAATGTGAACTGTTTTCTAGGAGGAATGGAGCGGCAAGAGACGCAATGCGCGCCGGCGGAGATTCCGAGGCACATAACTTTCAAGAATACACCTACAAGAAAATCACGCCTTGCGATGTTTGCTCACAAGTGCTACGAGGTAAGACCAAATTTTATAAAAACTTTTACATATATTTCAACATAAGTAACATTTTTGCAGCAACGTACCTATAACATAGTTACATTTTATTCCAAAAAGACGATTCCCTGTTCATTAGCAAATGGGACTGCCAATTAATATTACATTGTTGAAATAATCACACTAATTAAACCGAGGCATATTGTTGACAGTAAATGGTTGTAAGTATTCTCTGGGTAGTTAAAATGACACGCCCAAACGGTATTATGAATTATTAAATTTATGCCTACGAGCAAATAAATGTACAGGCGGCCTAATATTTGAAGCCACTGGTCTGTGAGACCAATGTCATATTGCAAATTGTTTTTATTGGATTTATAAATTGGAAAGCAAACTGTATCGAACGTGAACCCAATTACGAGAAAGCAAAGCCATTAGTGAGGGTACACGTGATAAGCCATTGCAGCTTTAGCAGAGAGTTAAATTAAACATGAATACCGACACCGGCTCTTATATGACCTAAATAATTAAAATATACGTTAACCTAAATCTCCATTGGATATTCACTAAAGGATCTGTTTAATTCTCATACAAAACAAAACAATAACTTCTTCATGTTTACAGTTACTGCCTCAATACAGTAGAATCTATGAATAAAGGGTTTATTATCTAGACACACAACCCATGTGCCAGACACAGATGGTGTGTCTGGAATCGGAATGTCTTTACAAATTATTTAGTACATTAGTATAAGTATTAAAACCGAACCAAGTAACATACCTATCTTATTAACTATTTACGACAACTGAGTTAATTACAGAAATCACATTAACCCTGCTTTTATGTAGTAGCATAATGTGTCCTATTGTCTTGACAGACTAAAAACAATATGAGCATTCTGTAGCCGTTTTGAAATGAACAAAAATAACTCGAACCACGTGCAGTAATTGCCAACGGAGGGTTGTGACATTTATTTGTCTAACGGTCGTTTTCATTACAACGTGACTTAGGTAACGTTGAAGGTTTTGATTTAGAAATTATACCTGTTTGTGTTATGTGATTAGAAAATTGTTGGTTATTAAACTTAATGACTGCCTACACCATTGTGGTAGAGTAAATATTAGACTATTTTTCAAATGAAAATACATACCTTTAGGTAATTATAGGTACTACCTAGTTTCTTATACTATTTCGTATAGTTGTAATAAAATATATTATGATAGTGAAGTAGTAACTAAACATTAGATTGTAGAAGTAATGACGAAAAAATCTTGAACAATCGATATTATATTCAACGGGTCTCGTCCTTGAATACTTCTGTCTTCCATTTCGGAATGCGTCAAACTTGTCATTGTTTTTACTTTATTATTGTGCTTTACGAGCTTATGATTGCGAAGCAAATTGCTTCAATTTTCAATCTCATGACATTGAATATTAAATCAGTAGGTATATGACTAAGCAGGTTCAGCGAAACTATTCCGCCGTACCATGACTCAATTGGAAGGGTACAAGAATGAGAATGTGATTTAGGATAGTTATTTTACCTCTGATTGCTGTTTCGCGTGGTTCGTTTTGACTTCGTCGTGGTTAATAAATTAATTATTCTTCTATAAATAACGCGAGGTTTTCTTACAATAGTTACCATAGTTATAAACATATGTTACTAAGAGGAGATAAGTAAGAGATGCACGTCACGTATTAATTGTAACACACAACTTTCACCAGCTATGATTTGAGCTCTATGTTACTGAGAATAATAGAAAATCCAAATCACCATCAAGTCAATCCATTAAGTCACCTTTTCAGAATTTCAGTAGTTGTTCAATAAAAATACGTATGAAATGTAATAACTACTTGCTAAACACAGTCCCCGCCCATCATAATGTCATACGTAAACAAAACTGGGTAATCTAATATCTATAGATAAGGAAAACTATCGCCCGAACAATAGGAAAAAGAAAATAGTGTCATGTTGAAAGGTAATATGGCCGTTCTATTAACAGTAACTAGGTAGAAGATACTGATCTTAATTCAAGAATATGAGACAACCTAAATAACATACACAAATTCAATTATTGTTCCAGAATTGGGTATAAACATATCCTAATACATACCATTGACATGAAATGAACAGCCTATCTGACTCGTGTATTTTAGAAACGTGTTAAAGATCAAAATCACGTCGCATCAATAATTTCTATCATCAATCATTTCCTCGATCATTACACTTTTAAGTACATGTTTTGATTAATAAAATTACATACCAAATAGTACTATTAAATAAGTATATATATGCTTCAAATAGCGTGATGAACGATATAAATACAATTTGCTTAGGTAAATCCGTGGTGGAAAATGAGAACACAGGCATTTGTGCGTGTCTTAATGTTCCTACTAAAACTACCTATTTATGAGTGGAGTCATAACGCCCTTATTGGAATGGATTAAGAGTGAATTTTGTATTTCAAATATAAAACCTTTGCTTAGGCGTACCAGTTTTTACAGAAAATGCCAGGAAACCGGAACATGATTGAAATCAAAACTATTATTTTGTAAGACGCATTAGGGCTACATTTACGTACTTAACAGTGAGAGACCGAAAACGTATTAGGTATTGATACTAAATCTGTTATTAAGAGTCACACAAATATTAAATTCTTGACTGTTATTTCTACATAATTGGAAACGTTTAAATAAATAGGTAGTCAATTTAAAACGATCAAAAGTATCAAACGATTTAAAGTCTTCTATGGGAACAATTGATACTTCACTGGAACTGACAAATTATGAATGATACCTAGTCCTTTGGCAAAAGTTTTCAAGTAGGTATCTTTTTTGTTTAAAGTTACGCATTATTTCATCAATCAACCCTCTAAGGTTAAGTTAATGTTCAAACAATTTTTGGGTCACTGGCGACCTCAATAACTTCGGCGCACCAAGTTTGAGTAGCCTATATTATAACCTCAATCAGTTCCTGTTTAAACTGTTTAACTTTATATACCAAAGAAGGCGTGGTCCCCATCCATCACATACTTTCGCAGTTTGCTCGCAACACGTTTACCCTTATTAGCAGCGACTCAATAAGCTGGGTAATTACGAGACTTTTAGTAGAAGTTTTTGTTGCTAACCAATTGTGTGTTTTTTTTTTTCATATATAATAATTATTTACCCTTAAATGAAATGCTTGCGTTCAGGGAACCGTCTTTTAGTCTGCCTACTGTTTAGTTTATACAGTTTGTTTTAACAAACCGGCAGACTTTGAGTTTATTATAATAATTTGGTGAAATTAATATTGTAACTTTTCTATACAGGTCACACTCGCCAAGGGCTTCGTTGTCGATTATGCAAATTGAACGTGCACACTGACTGCATGCCACAAGTCGGCAGGTGTCAGACCAAATCTCGACTCCTGCGCCGACAGAAGAGTACTTCCGAGATAGAGTCACACAGAGTACTGGAAACAGCCTTCGACGATGAAAGTAAGCTTTGCAAAAACAAAAATTTTAAGTATTTTATATACATTACAAAGGTATACTTATCTACTCTCTTTGTGCTAAATGTAATTGAACCAAAACAAAATTCAAAAGTACAGTAAATCAACCTATCGATCATTTCAATCAGATATTATTATCAGATATTTTATCCAATATTGAAATGGTACAAACATGTTTGATTAATGTAACATTTACTTGTAAGACAATGCTTTCAGAAGTTATGGTAAGTTCAGACTAAACTTGAAATTCCCATACAGTTCTTATTAGAAGTAAATTACACGTGTAATAACAAATATCTTCACGATAATATGTATGATGTTCGGAAACAGGATTTTAACACTTTATGCCACGAATAGATCAAATCATTTTGAAACTGAAACTGAGAACACAGCCTCTGAAGCATGCAAAAACACACAAAGATCATATCACGCATAGCTATGAACACAATCGGAAGCTAACCTCACGTTGTCCAGGGGTGGAGGACGGGTGGCTGCCGGGACAGAGACTTACCAAGATCTCATTCAAGGGGTCTGTCGAGTTCGATGATGATTTCGATAGCTACTGTGACTCGGGTACGGTATCAGACAGGAGTGACCCCTGTGCACCCTCCCGAAGCCGAGCGTTCGATATGACTAACAACACTCAACGTTCCTCTGCCCAACTACAAAATACTGTACATAAACGGTTTACCTACTAACAAGCGAGTTCCAGACATGATACCACCTCGCGCACACAATAACAGTTCGAGTATCACTAAACTATCGTCGTATAGCGAACCTGAATCTAATCGCATTTCGCTCGATGCTCAGAGGAGGAAGTGGATCAGACCTACCAAGTTCTGAAGCGGGCCAACGAAATTGGGAAGCCGGGCGGCGGCGGGGAATCGCGCGGGGGACCTGTAGTACGCGTGTCGGCCCCGGACGAGACGCCGCCCGCGCGCTCACCGGCGCGGCCCTCCGCAGGCCTGGCCGTGGCGCCGCAGCCCGTCTCCTCTAGCTCAGGTCTGGCGCCGCACCCGAGCTCGCTCGCTTCTCCGCTCGAGTCGCGCCGTAGGCCGATAGCCGTGCGCGTCGCAAGTCGACGCGCGGCGGCCGATCGGCAGCTTCACTCAAATTCACTCGTTTTCAGTAGTGTCGAGTTGTTTTTTGCACGCATTGTATAGTCGCGGGCGCAGGACGGGGGCGGGGTGCGGTCGGTACTGAGCGCTGCTTGTCGATAGGCGGGGCGACGCGGCCCGACGGCGGTGTGCGGCGGAAGCTGTTCGCCGGCGTCAAGAGTTTGTCCATGTGGGGCTCGCGGTCGCGCCGCGGCTCGCCGCAGCACCGGTCCATTTCCCTGCCAGAAAGTACGCGCCCACGGCTGCCGTAGCTCATCGCTCTGTCGTCTCACAGCTTTATTTGTCCCGTCTTCTGGGTTACGGTGCCACGTTTTCGTTGTGTGTTCAGTATTTTTTGTTCATTTATTTTTATTTCGCGATTGCAGTGTTAGTATAGAATTATAGGACTAAACAATAGTCGAAGCTCGGCAAGCACCTTAGATGCTTTATCCTGTCCCTGCAGGGTTCATTTACCTTTCCTGAATAGGTATTTACTGAAAAATTCAGTCAAGCGTCATATTTGATCCGAACATATCCCTTTTTCCCTATATTCAATTTTTATTTGTTTTATTGTATTTATTTGTATTTATATGTTGCTTTTATTTATTTTGTTTTGTCCGCACATTGTCTTTGCAGAGACGGAGGTGACGACCACACGACCTTTCGGACAGCCCCTATGTTTAGTTAACGAAAACGGCGATCCACCGCCTTCAATTCTCAAGTCCACAGCGAGCGTCCGCAAGAAATGATTAGCGAGATAGCAAACCCAAGGGATCGAGATCAATAATCATATCGCCTCGTAGGCAAGAGCACTGACTCAGCGCGGCAGTTTGGCATGTCCTCAATAACCGCTTCTCGGATGTCTTTGTTATAACTACCCCGAAGCGCCCCGCGTACTGTGATATATATAATTATATTGTTACTGTTACAATAAATGACAAAAATTAAGCTTCCTTTTCTCTGATTACCCTCGAGCACTCTGTTTTACTCTTGATTCGGAGTCGTCTGTACATTTATCTGCGAGTGCGTTTTGATGTAAGTGGTGCATGGCTTAAGGCGGCGTGCTGATGTTTGCATGCGTTTTGACATCGGCAGTTACACACCCGACACGATACCTCTCTTCTCTTACTTGCACTCACTTGTCACTTGCCTTCCACGAGTCAAACTCCACTTCTATCGTTTCACGATGTATCAAGCTCACGTTAACCTGTAACTACCACGCCGAGCAAAACTTCACAGAACACGCCACTCTTCAAATACTAACCCTACCTACCTAACCGCTAATTGACTGAGGTTTCGTTTGGTTCCGCTTCCTTTAGGACAATACCCAGCGTTTTATTTTAAAGTTACCCAGGGCACCTACGAAAGGAATAAGTAGAACTAGTTTTGAAATAATTATAGACTGGCTCCTGTTTACTTGTCCACACAGGTTCAATGAAGAATTCGAAGAGTGCCCAAATGTTGAGGCAAGCAGACCGCACCAGTCCCTTACCTGGTACCGATATTGACATCGTATATAAGCGAATCCCCGTAGATTACTTCCACGTTGTTGGTTGAGACATACGTTGCATCGATGAGCATTTGACAACAAACCTCATTCATGATGCCACATATCTGTTACTATCTGAAAGCTGCTGATGACAAGCTGTATCTGATAATAAATAGATTAACGAGCCTCTAGTTGTCACTCAACTTTACGCGTCACAACTAAAGAGTAGCTTTCACTATAGTAGTCTACTTACTACTTCTATCTGTAGATGTTAGGTGTTTTTTTACTATCGACTTACTTTTTGCATCTGTAATCTTCTCTAATTCTAACTTTGGTTCGCACTGCTTAAGCACATTGAATTCTAGATCTATTTTTTATTTTATTTTTATTTAATATTATAGTTTGCTTGTATTCTTGATATCGTTGTTAACATACCTACATATATAACAAAAAGACTTTACCCACAATCCTCAACAAATCTCTTTGTTTTACTTGCGACCTCGCTATGAAAGCTGGAGAATACTTTACAAGTGCACGAACTTTGAAGTTGAAGATTGTGGATAAGACAGTCTTACAAATATCAACCTTTGGAGTCATTAAAATTCAGTTAACTTGGATACTTGCCCCACAAAACAAAAATTTGTTATCATTTCACCGATTAAGCTAGACATTCCTACAATCCTACACTTACAAATTAATTAAATTCTTGTCATTACAAAACTCGTAACGCAAATTACAGTACATGAATACATTCACACTCGTTTAAAACTGAAATAATAACAAATGGTGTGGGTGAGTATTAGATTGTAAGCTCATACTACATCCATTTTATAGCGCCGCATTCTCCGAGACGTCAAAAGTTGAACCTTAGGATGAAGAGTTTGTCGCTGGACTCGCCGGAGTGTGGTGAGCTGAGACGGCGGCCCGCGCGCGACCAGACCTCGCAGGGCAGCCGCGTGCTATGTACGATCTGACAGTAATACATACGCCTGGGTCCAAATAACCTCACGCTGCTAGCATTTATTGCTTCTCAGAGACTCTGTTGCCTGTCATCTACTAACTATCCCAAGTAGCCTTCGGTTACATGAAGAATTCTTTACAGTAGTTGAGTACGACACGGCAGTTGCAGTTGCTTATCTATACCGCATGTCACCTATTAGTTTCTTGGTATCGGAAAGAAGAACACATAATTTGAGATAGTTTGTAAGATGACATGAGCGTCTCTGCTTTACGCAAAAATTCTCCGCTTTAACGCTACGTATGCATGCGGAGCCACTCACAGCCTAAATGTCAAAAGAGGTTTGATAGTTTGGCTGAAATTTGGTTCTTTGGACTCTGGTACTTGATGTCAAACTGTGTTGTAAGCACAAGCAATGTTCACCTCTAAAGTCTATCCCTCCGGCTTAGCTTGTGTGTGTTAGTAAGTTGGTAGGTACCCAATGGTATTTATTCTGTCTAGACATTCTTGCAGTATTCGAGGTCGTTATGTTTTGAAAAATGAGCAGCTAACAGTGGATTTTTCGTCTCGTTCTTGTCTACATGTTTATATTATTCCAATACAAACGTGAATAGAATTTGTAACAAACATTGGCACTCAAGAAAATATCGAAATTCAACCATAATCATAATTTGTACTGTTACCACGAGATCATAGAAAAATCAAATTAATTTGTCATTTCAATTTTGTACACTCACTGTCAACTTATTAGATTATTTCCACGATCAAACCGTAAGTAAAGTCTTCGGCATGCTATTTATGTTTTATTTTTATCTTTTCTAGGTAACTGCAGAGCAGTTTGCATGAGGCATGGCTTTAATAGAATTAATAACTACGCGATTCATAGTTACACTCGTTCATGTATGTTATTATTTTGTTTGAAATATTTTATCCGAAAAATAATGTTCGTAATAGTAAACCGAAAATTCATCATAGATCATAGTAAAGCTTCTATAAATCGTCCAATAACGCTATTGTTGTCAAAGATAATAGATAACATAATACCCTGTGTAAAGATCACATATTCATTAGCCTTATCGATTTACTGATACAACATTGTTTTTCTGCGTTATTTAATAGATAAGTAGCTTTAATCTAATAAGTCTCTCGAGTATTTATGACCCTTTTAACATTGTGACGATCTGTGCATGTTAACATGTACCTATACTATCTGTGAATAACACTCACCTGTATCTCACTTGATTTTTAATAACTATGGTACTGTAATACACCAGTTGTTAGCATAAAAAGTGATTAACAGTTTACCACTGAAGATAAAGTCTTGTCGTATGCAGTGCATCTTGTCTAACACGATTTGGATTGAAATATATTGTTTGAAAGAGCCCCCTTTCACAACTTAGACAATGTAAAAATAAAAAGTTCATGTTTCAAAGCTAAAATCGCTTAGGTAATTATTCCAAGTTATGAATGGGTACGCTCAAATTAATGGGATTCGTTGACAATGACCATATTCGCATAAACATTAGCCAACTTTAAATTTTAATTATTATCTTAATCTAAGCTTAATTAACAAAGTAATCCAAAAGGAAACAAACGGGATGAGAATAACTTAAATATGGATTCACAGTTGGCTAAAGTTTAAGGAACTTGGGTGTGCTGAGATGTTTAAGGTCGAGATTAAAAGACGTTGTTTAGCACGTTTTCGGCATCTATCCTTTCTTGTCACACAATTGATTTTGTTGGTGAAAGACAAGGAGAGGAGTATAGCCAAGAATTATGTGCTGAATAATATTTTAATTGGCCTAAGTGTGTTTGTAGGTATATATGAATGATGTTGATATGTACAGCGCCGTCATCGCCAGTACACAGCCGAAGGATGCTTACTGCTCGAGTGGGACGCATGAGCAGTGTGGAACTACCAGATGAGCCAGACAAGAGCCTGTCTTCTAACAGCGCCAGCCCGTGCCCTTCGCCAGTCAAGCAGATGAGCGTAAGTACTATTATAATAAGTTTCTGAACCCTATGAATGCGTTTCAAAATAGTATTGTTCATTCCTATAATAATTATAATAGTGATATAAGTCGAATACGTACATTTTTACCTTCCTTGATCACAATTACCTCAACTATTATGTACAAATACATGTATATTTAATTTACCACGAGTATATTTATAATTTGGTAGCTCATTTTGTAGGCCCAGTAATTCTCTTTACTTTCCACTTTATTGTTTCGTGCGACTATTTTTCCTTTGACTCACCAGAAAATAAAGATTTATCTATCTGTTTACCTAATTCCTTATATTTCCTGGTCCGAGAACTGGCACACGGGCATTTCTTCTTCGCCACACCTTCGTTACGAAAATAGATCGTATGTCAGGCAAGCAACGGGAACTAATGCATGGAAACACATACAAACGCGACTACATAATTTAGCTTTTGTTTTGCACTACTTTTTATATTATTAGTGATAAGGGTTTGATCTGTCGCGTCACTTCGTAAACAGTAAAAGCCTTTGAAAAAATAAAGCTTTCCCTGACATGTAATGTATACCTTTAACAATAAAAACTACAGGTAGAGTTTTCAAAGTTTTTTTTTTAACTTGTTTTTGTGATTAAATACTGATTCATAACTGATAAGACTGCAATTAAAAATTACTTCGAGTATTCCTACTCAACCCACTTGTTTTTATTTCATAAAAATCTTTTGTTACAATTGACCACACGATGGGTACAATTGTAACAATAGATCTAACTCAATTTTTAGGCTTCGTTTATAACATTAGTCAATTACGAGTAAAAAATACTTTAAATGAATAACTAGTGCCCCTAAATTCACTAATTATTTTTATAAAAACCAAATAGATTTTACACCAGAGCGCGCCAAACAAAATGTGTTAAGTCTACCCTAACGAAAATAGATCGTATGTCAGGCAAGCACGGGAACTTGCATGGAAACACATACAAACGCGACTACATAATTTAGCTTTTGTTTTGCACTACTTTTTATATTATCTGAGATAAGGGTTTGATTTGTCGCGTCACTAAACAGTAAAAGCCTTTATTGACAATAAATACAGTATTCGGTATAAACTCATTTATCTAAAAATCTACCCACTAGAATTCTGTTTTGTAATAGAAGTATTTTTTAGACATTAAAAGGAAATATTTACTATATTTTGCGTAGACGTAAGACTGCTATTATGCCAGTAATGGCCGTCACAATGTATGCGTGAAAATAATTCTATGCTTCTTATGGTTAAAAATATATTTCGTGTTTTGTTCTAAAATATGGTAAAGTTGCCATGTTTTACGGTACTCATAAAGTACTCTACCACCCAATATAACAACCTTTACGCTTAAATTTTAACTTATCTATTGTGTTGGAGATTGTTGAGCTGTCACTCCCTCGCCCCCAGGGTAAAAAACAAAGTTCAAACACGATAACACTTTTACTGCCATCTACAGTCATAAAATTCTTTAAATAGAATGTATTGACGAAATGTCATGTACTACACTCCACAGGGAATATCGGAGACATGACATGGAGATGTATCTCGTAAATGTTTCAGGGCAACGAACTTACAAAATAGAGTACGCAAAATACTGCAATGTTAAATGTTCTTGTGTTAAAATAATTGGATTCCAAAACATTTTCTAATCCACTCGCTTAAGATATGTTTTCTATTCATGAATCAACCGAACGAGAATTCTTAAATTTTCCTAGAGAAAATTCTTCCATTTCTTACGAATCGTTCTTTGGCTACAATTCTTATATTGTAAGCAATCTTTAAAAGTAATGTAGCAGACAAATACAGTGATTTAACAGCAAATGATATGAAAGCGTAGTTGTGATTGTGGACTGTAGTAGCGACCAGAGTTGTAGCCTTGAACGTGTCATGTATATTTATCAAGATATTTTCCGTGCTTATACCTATCTGCAGGGACAAAGGTACAAGCAACGTATTCAAGTGTTATTGTTTCTATCTCTACTACTGTTCGAAATATACGTATCATATTAAATGTATTTTTAAAGAATTTATTTTTCTTTATATTATACTAGCTTATACATACAACATAATATAACTACGTATATTTTTATTACATTACCTACAATATCCTTCCAGAAAGACAGACTACATCTGCCCCTGTAATATAAACATACGAATTGTCTCGACTTTGCTCCGATATCAATGATTTACATACTCGTACATAATGAATCGATTGTCTCGAACAGTGTAAATACCAAGAGATGTACCGATTTCCCACCTGTAGCCAAGTAATTCTTTTGTTTTCTTCCTCTCAGTAGTACATTAGGCTTTATTCTAGGCATGTTTTAGTCAAAGACGGATTGTATACAGTAGAATCCTCTTTTCTTTCCTCAGAAACATCAACGCCTTCTGCCAACTAATCTGTACGTGGTCCTGTACAACTTCAAGTCACGTCATGCCGATGAACTTGACCTTAAGGCGGGCTACAAGGTCACCGTGATCGACACTTCGGACCCCGACTGGTGGAAGGGCAAATGTCTCGGAAAGATTGGATACTTCCCCTCCAAGTACTGCACTAAGCTTCAAGCTGGAGAGAGGGCTTTGCAAGTCACACATAATCTTCAGGTACATATTTACATAGATTTTATATTTAAGTATGTAGGTAATATCCATTGCTATACACCACAGCGTCGTCTTTATATCTTATAATAGCAAGTCTGTTTACCATATCAAACTCAAGAATTCGAAAATCTATTTTGTAGTTTTGTTTTCGAGTTATTTTCATAAGACAGATTTAGAAGTAAAACTTTTTTTTTGTAAAGAAAAAATTAATAGAATAAAGCACATTTGAAATCTTAAAATAAATTATTTATTTTCATTCTTTTATGTGAAACAGTTTTCTTTGATATCCGCAAATTTTCTATAGACAAATATACTAGTAGGATGCAGATAGAAAGCTATATTCTTCTCAAACAATAGCCCAAGAAGCCCAAATGCAAATGAATTGAGTACACTCGTAAAACTAACTTAATGAATGCAATTCAGCTCCATTGTATTGTATTCTGTCTTTGTGGCGAACGGAAGTCCGAGCGATGAAAACTCAAGGTTATTGTTGGTGCATTGTTTGCAGCCTACACTTATGTAACACGTTTGACAGCTGCATTGAATAAATGAAACTGTTTCGACTTCATAACCAAGATCAACTATTAACGGTGAAATGAATTTACAATGACACTTCACCTAGAAAAAAGAGCGGCACAAATATTTAACGAAAGTACTAGAGTAGTAATAATTTTAGATTATAATGTAGACTAACTTCTTCCCAACTCAGCCCCCGCTACCGAGACAAAAAGTAGAAAATTCACCTTGATTAATAAAGTACTAGAAGCATTTAATTGATTCGTAACTGTTCTATGTATAGACCATGTTTAAACATCTAAATTCTAAATATTTACCCAATCATCTAGTCTATTCTGCATGTAGTTACTATCTATAAGAAATAAGTTTAATCTCTGGCACGAAGCCAATGTAAGATGCAACGCAATTTAAAACTTTAGTGAAGAGTTATTGACGGCTCGGAGTCAAATGGTACTTAACGTGGACTTGTGATTCTCATGAAAAAGCAGCCTCAGCCACTACTAACTATACTTTAAAGAAGAATTTTTCATAATTACCTATAAAATGTATATATAAATGAAAAAATAATTGGAAAATAAAATTATCTAGCTGAAGGCTTAAGTTCATATTTCACAGTGTATACAATAACAAAACTTGAGAGGAAAATCATTAATGGACACCCTTTATACATATAGATATAGAAGATATTTATACATATAGAAGAGCGATTCTCATTACAGAAATCAGAAATCATTAGGTATGTGTTATGATTATGCAACGATTTGTTTCGTAATACGTTACGAAACATGACCCGTAACAGTCAACTTGGACTTCTTTGCCAGACCTGTTCGGCCCTAAAGGATGAAGTAGAATTAATTGATATCTTTTTATAGACAACTAGTGCTGTCACTCCCAATTTTGGTAATGTCGCCTCTGTAAAAACTTAACTCCTTTTGGAAACTAGTAAACTCATAAGACAAATTCATAATCAAAAGTTTTCTAACATGTACTTTTTAACAAATAAATAAATAAATTTGATTTTCAATCCGCAGGTGTCAGATGGCGACACAGGTATGATGTTGCTCCGTGACCAGATCGTGATCCAAGTGGGTGAGGAGGTCGACGGCATGATGCTGATCCGCTCCGGCGACAACCGCCAGGCGGTGTGTCCGGTCAAATTTCTACAGGAAGTGTGACGCTTCAAGCTGCCCAATTTCGATTTTATGAGAGTAAGTAAAAAAATTATTATTATGATTTTATACGCGAGTTGTGTTGACAGCCTAACGTACACATTATAGATGCTGTAAAGCTACCGGCCTCATAAATCACGACGTGAACAAACAAACAAAATATTGCCTATATTCTAACTATTCCAGAATATAACACTACACATTATCCACCACATGCATATATGATACATACACTGAGTACGCTTGATTGGTTGTCAAGTGTCAGCTGCTAATGCGTAATTAAATTATCAATACTAATAACATCTAAAGCCTCGATAAGTACGCGTGCTACAGTCAAAGTACCCATACAAAGCTTACTCTGTAATGCAATATCAACCACGTGCTTCACACCAATCACGTCTGATCTAATGGGATTAACATGTGTGTCTGAGCCAAATCAATACACATACACAGTGGTACTAATTTATAGTGTGCGGTCAATATACACTTCGTAATACGATTTGCAAACCACGTGCATCAGAAGATTAACGGATTAAACTTCGCAGTGGACGTAACTTTGTTTTAATATGTATGTATGAATATTTTTTCAGAAACGCGGCTCCCTAACTGACGAAACGATACCAATACGATCTATACCAAAAACAGTCCGAAGTGCTCCTGTAACGCCATGCGACAGCGAGACGTCTACGTGGTCGGATCGGAATCGTAGCAAGCACGGCTACGACTTACCCTCAGGATACGCTACGAGCTACGGTAACTACGAAAAACCTAGCTACTCCTATGATAAATCAGGCTACGAAGCGAGCTACGAGGCTTCCACTTCTACGGCATCGGGGTCGCAAAGTAAAGGAAATTACGATTCGGGGGTTTACGAGAAGGATTACGACACGTCGTACGACAAGGCGGGATACGACGCGTCGTACAGCAGGGGGGCTTACGAAGGTTCTACAGGGTACGACAAGGGGAACGAGTCGGGCTACAAGCACGGCGCGGGCTACGAGGCGGAGGGCGCGTGGTGGCGGCGCGGGCTGGGCGCGCGGCGCGCCTGCGGCCGCTGCGGCGCCAGCTCGGCCTCGCGCCCGCTGCGCATGGCGCCCTGCGCCGCCTGCAGCGGGGCCGCGCAGCCCGCGCCGCGCCCCGTCATGTCGCGCGACCGACCATTGCTTTTCGTTAAGCAACTCTTTTTGTAATTTTTATAACTATGTATTTCGCTAATATCAATGTATTTCGTTTTCTTTCAGTAGTATAAGTTTCGATTTTTTGGTAAGCTTCAAAAGTGGCTATTCGAATTTAAGTATACAATAGTATTTTGTCATTTTGTAACTTCTTTACTTATATATTGTATTTGTACGCTTGTGTAAAGTTGAGTTTTTAAGTAAATTGGGCTTATTGCAGTAATGATTAGGTATGACACACGGCCTACATAAAATATTACTTTTGGTAATTTTCTTAATCTCCCAATTTACATAATTTTGTAACATTATATAAATTATATGTATATTATACACATTGTATTACGGTCCATTTACGAAAATTACTTGGCTACATATCATTTTTTGAACAATGTGATTTAAAATTTAAATTAATTTAATTGGGATATAAAATATATACTATTGTATTGGATAAGACTTATTTACAAAAAGCGTGATCTACAAAGAGATACTTTGCACATTTAATAATTATATGTTGTCAATAAATTTAAATGTTTCGAATGCTTAAAGCTAACCACAATAGTGTCAGAGTTAGAGAAGATAGAGAAGAGTTAGAGAAGTGATAAGAGAATATTGGTGGTCGAGTAAAGGAGAGATAGTATGTATAATAATATTAGCTTATCGAAGTTTAGATTAGAGCCGCACGTCGTTTAAGTTAAATATGTACGTGTATTAGTTGATTGCAGGAATGTTTAGTTTAGACTAGCCCTACATCGTAGACTTAGCCTGTGACATTTGATAAGTAATTAGCTTATGTACCGTGGAATGGTGCCCGTACTATTTATTTACACTATATTTAACGATACAATGTAAGTCGTTAGTCCATCGTTATCATAATTGTCTCAGACTGATATCCCTTTCTATAATCTATTGCAAGTTTGAGTCTATAATGTAATTTTTCTTTCAAATGTGGCTTTCTATTTGCCCTTTATATCAGCAACATATGACACTTTCTTACACTATATATAAATAACTGAATTGTACCGAAATACTAAAGTCGTTTTAAGTTCAAAGCGGACATCGGTACGGTACTTTCCTTTTTTTCTGTCATCGTCCAAATACTTAAATTAATTATTTATCAAATAAACCAACAATAACATAACCAAGTCGATGTACTTAATGTTATAATTATAATTATTAATATAATAGACTATCAAAATAATATCAAATTCGTAATTATTTAAGCTAGGTAGTCGAGACGTTTTGTCATTGGGCGGGAAATTAGTTGTATGGCATAATTATTATATTATAGTTAAATGAAGAATACACTGCTCCGTTCATAAAAGAGATATTTACATTCATAGCACATATACTACATGTATTATATATGTTTTTTTAATTATATATGAGCTTTATTTACACTTTATTGTGTATGAATACGGTACAGCTCGGGACCCAAGAGCTAAACTGACGCGGCACTACACTGAGGATATCCCAGACATCAGCCTGTACGAGATTAGGATGGCTCTCAAACAGCTTAAAAACAACAAGGCGCCGGGCGATGACGCAATCACGTCGGAACTTCTGCGAGCGGTGGAAAACCGATACTTTTAGTCCTCCAGAAGCTATTCAATTCCGTCATACTCGAGGGAACCACGCCGGCAGCATGGCAACGGAGTGTGGTGGTTCTGTCCAAATACTTAAATTAATTATTTATCAAATAAACCAACAATAACATAACCAAGTCGATGTACTTAATGTTATAATTATAATTATTAATATAATAGACTATCAAAATAATATCAAATTCGTAATTATTTAAGCTAGGTAGTCGAGACGTTTTGTCATTGGGCGGGAAATTAGTTGTATGGCATAATTATTATATTATAGTTAAATGAAGAATCTTTACACTGCTCCGTTCATAAAAGAGATATTTACATTCATAGCACATATACTACATGTATTATATATGTTTTTTTAATTATATATGAGCTTTATTTACACTTTATTGTGTATGAATACGCATATTCTACCATATATCTGAGCATAGGCATAAAGATCTGGCGCCAAAGATATCTAACCAAATACCTACATAAGTAATTAATATGACAGCCAATTATTATATTATGAATTGTCGCGTTAATCATCTTGGCTGACACGTTTATATGCGTGATTTAAATACCTAGGTTAGATTTATTTGATTATTCATTTCTTAGCAGCTTCTGAACAATTATGTTTTCGCGTTGCATCGCATGTTGTTGTAATATTATGTACTTATCTATATTTTATTTAATACAACATAGCCATTAGTTTCTAATATTTCACCTCGATACAGTCTTAAAATAGTAAACATAGTATATACGAGATTTAGACGATACGCATTAAAGTGTTGACTATTTATTTTATTTATTAGAGCTATAAGTATATACCTATACACATGAGTGCTATTTTTCATAACCTGACGTTACATATTTTTCCTATACTAACCTATATATTTCATTCGAATAATATATTTACAACTTTTCTCTATTCCTATTTCCTTCAAAAGTATATTTATTTTCAGAGAAAATCATCGTGAGAAAAGATATATCCTAAATTATTGATAACTTTATTAAATGTTAACGCATTATTTCAGTTAACACGTTAAGCCGTCCCCTGAAGTTTTAAGGATATATACGTATATGAATATATAAAATATATACATGATACCAAATTATTGTAAGATGCACATTACATTAGCTTAGTACGTAAAACGTAATGTAGGCTCGTTGAGAACTTAGTGGCGATTCGTACTATACCCGATGTCGATGAAAGAAATATATGAAGATGTGGACTGTACTTAGTGAATGTTGGTACATGTATCGTATACTGCAGATGAAACCCTGCCATTCTATTAAGGCATCTTAGCGTTTTAGACAACGTTACATTCTAACAATTAATTATTTTTTGTCGAATGCGGAAGGCGGTAGCAATTACCTACTAGCGGACAATTTAGTCTATTCGACCTTCTAAGAAACGCCGGTAAATGGGAATGTCTTGAAGGCAATTTTATTAGAAAACTAATCTCAACAGAAAATGTTTAGTTAAGATATATCAGATCTCAGAATTATTATGTCTTTAGCTGTCACTTAAGCCTTAAGTATGAGTCAGGTTCCTTACAAATATATTGCATTTAATGCTCTCGAGTTATTTACCAAAAATGCTTTTTGAAAGTTTATTTATTGAAGGAATACTTGGCGTTCTGTGACCTGAAATGTATACTTAAGATGAAGAAAATATCTATGGAAACAGATATAAATAACCTATACGTAAGAAGGTATGCACGTACTAGGTAGCTAGGCAAAATAAAGTTTAAATAAACCACAAATATACATATTGTGCTCCATTTACTGATGTTAAGTGAAAACTTAATTTTCATACAAGTTTTTAGATCTTTTTAAAATGTTACTTTAATAAGTAATAGTATAACCAGATAGCATCTCTTACTGACTTGAAGTACTAATTATTCTTAGAAAAAACAGTGTCCAAAAATAACTCCAAATAAAACGATACCTCAAGCTAAACTATTAGTTAAATTTTCAGTAAATGTTGCACGACCAGGCTGTAGATTTAAGGAATACTACTTTATAATATCTATTACGACAAAATATGGAACATTAACCGCAGCTATAAAAATTACATTCATAATCTTATTCATTTTGTGTTCGATCTGCCTAAAACAATACCTTACAATCATAATACTTTCAGATACTAAATGAAATGAAAAAATTGATTTATCAAAAATGTAGACAGAATATTAACTTTACTTCTTTCAAAGTATATTTGCTATCTACTGTTATTTTGCCTTACAAAAGGTTAATTTAATAAATAAATCATTTCTTATAAGTACTACTTATAGTATAAATATATATATGGCAGATTGAAGATTGATAGTTATGTAGAAGATAAAAATACAAGAAGTTTATGTAGTAACCGTATGGAGTCATTCGTAGTCGTAGCAACGTGCTACGTATCTGTAACTACCCTGTAGCATAGTTAGGTGTTCGTGCTAAATGTTCTAAGATAAAACACTTATAGAGTATTCCACTTTAAACTGTTGTACCTTTATCCATATAAATATTCGTTATAAGTATTAAAAAAAAAGACGAAAAACGGAACCAAATTAATGAATATGTATTAGAATAGGCCCTAGACTACCTGCGAATCGAATCCCAAGTGAGATGTTTGTATCGTAATTAAATGGATATTTTAGTAATATATAAGTGATGATATATTGCGTATAATTATACCTAGTCGATGTTTTGGTCTGTCTCTAACTATGAAGTATAACAACTACTTACAAAATCGTGATTTCATTCTTATTCGGTACATCTTTACATTTACATAGTTTGTTTCTTTAAAAAATATCTAGTGGTTTCACCCTTTTCCTATCTCCATGTTGTTCAATCGCTTAAAATACGTATATAATAAAATCGTAAATTGCCAATGAAATACTTGGCCTATCTACTTGAAAAATACTGTTCTGTTTAGCTAAACGAAATCCTTAATCTTATAGCTCCTCATTGGATATATAGACACTTACGTATCGGTTAAAATGAAGTTGTAGGTAAAGTAAATAAGTTTGTGTTGGCTTATATTTCTCATGTTGTGGTAGTAGAAAACATTTATTTATTTTTCAGACTCTTCCATTAAATATTCTATCCTCTATAATCTTGCCTATGTAATAAATTAAACTATATAATCAAAATAAAATGACATTTTTAAAATTGTATTGATAAGATTGTATTCAATTGTTTCAAATAAAATTATAATACATATAAAAAATATTCCCTAATTATACTTAATAATTATATTCTAATTTAATCCCAATGCAATTTAAGTGTGAAGACTGAAAAATCAAATTGTTGTAAAGTTTTTGGACGGAGTAATTATACTTGTAGTTAGAAATGGCCACACTAAAATGTTAATCGTGATCACGAATTATCCAATGAGCTATTATTGTAAGTAACACCCGAGTAGGTTTAGTTAACTGCAGTTTACGTGACTTATCGTTTAGTTTAGGCAACGAGTGCTCGCATGGGTAACATTAAACATTGTTTAGAAGAAAATATCAATTGTCGCTTGTTTTCTGTTGAAGGTGCGTTAATTTGAATCCGGAGTTTAATGAGAATGTTGTGTTAGAAATAAAGATTGTGTCTTGATACTGAAGTTTCAATTAAACCTTATTCGATTGTTTATCTACCCAAGAACTCTTATAGGTATTTATTTTGTGCCCTTACTCTAATGTAAATTTTGGCAATGGTGAATAAAGAAAATTACCATACATTACCTTTGAAACGTCAGGAGCTATGTTTGCTAAAAAATATTAGATTCACCTTTGTCTAACAGACAAGGTTATTTTAAATTGATACATAGCACCATACCAATGATTTTGCCCTAAATACTTACACTCGCTCTAATTGAAAACATTTCAATAATCTAATTTACCAACGTCACCTAGTGTCTAGAATGTCAGTAAACAAAATGACAGTGCGAGTACCGCATGTAGCCGGCAGATGGCGTTACGTGTAGGTGTAACGTTCCAAAGTAAGCATGCGTGCCTTCACACATTCTAGTGATGCGAGACTGATCTACTGCAAAGAGCCGTCGACAGATGCACAGCTGTTGATCAGAAGACATTATCATCTGTATGGATGAATGTAGATTAAACACACTAAAGACGAGTTATCAATATTATTCATTCGTACACTAACTATATCTCTCATGCTCAGAACAAACTTAATTTTATGAAATGTAATTTAATTACGTCATACTTGAGAAATTCCATAATGTTAAATTATAAATTCCAACGAAAGTATCGAACCGAAACAGCGTGTTATGCTACATGCGCAGGCCGGCATGGCGGCAAGTCGCTGCCGAGTGGCGACCCTACTCCTCGCCTCCACGCCATGTGTCGATAACCCTGCAGCAGACGCGGCTTACCAACATCACGCCTGCGCCGGTGACGTCTCTCAGCGGCGGCAATAGCTTGGACGCATTCCAATGAATTCGCGAACGCGTCGCGACACTTTCTTATTCTCTAAACTAGCCTAAAAAACCAAATAACAAAAACTTATTGCTACAATATAATAAAATACCATAGTTACTTATTTTTTTTACCTTTAAAGTTAAAATGTTATTTAATGTGGCTGTAGGAAATACGGCGTGTGCTACTCCAGTGTGCCGCCTCTGAGCAGTTTAACATTCTTTCACATAGATGGCAGCAGTGGAAATATTTGACATTCCTTGGATTCCAATCGCAGTGGGCTCGGCTCAAATGTCAAACGCGACTATTTCGTCAACAGAGTCGTGGCGCGATAGTTGGATTTTATGAAATAACAACAAATACTTCTACACAGTGCGTTTGACGGACAATGGATAATAAACGATAGAAGTCAGTATATTTTTTGCGTCGTAGAAGTAACAAGCGTGTCGTGTTAATCTGACGAATGTATACAGAGTTGTTGCGATTCCAATACTTACCTATTGATTTTTGTTCTTCGCCGGTTTTGTAACATTGTCATGAAGGTTTCAGTTATATAGAACGCTATAAACTTTACAAACTTGGAACTTAACGTCGTGGTCATTGATTAAAATTATAAATATTGTGTGAAACAACATTTCCTTTGGTCTCATTGAAGAACATCGTGGGAAAATATACATTGTGTAAGTACCCACACTGTTTATTTGTTATTTATTGTTGTGTTATATTTTTGAAGTTAGAAAAATAGTGATGGTGTTTATCTACTACAGTAGCTTCATAGTGTGTGTGTGTGTGTGACCATGTGTTGACTTGTTTATGTTAGATAAATATTTATCTGTTTACGAGTATGCAGTGATCCAGAAAACAAAGTTTTACAAACTAAATTAACTAATTTAACCTGATAACTGCCTGCTCTGTAAACGAATGAAACGTAGAAAACAGGAGACTAGAATTATTACAGATGCTAATGCGAGTAAACGGCAATGATATACTTCCATCGGTTATCATCCATCATGAGTGCTCCATCACAGAGTGGCTACTTAACGCTGCTATGCTATAAGTAATGTAATGACTTGGTACCTACCGGTTTGATTTGCGAGCGCGCCATGCAAAAAATTTCGCCGCTATACGGAGCGAAGGCAACAAGGTATTCAGCGAAGCTACATGGCATGGAATCTCGCGAACATAATAGTGTGGAATGCGACCGTACGCGGCGTACAAACGCTCTATTCCCACACAAGCGCATGTAGCGGCCGTACTCTGTGATAAGAGCACGATAAACGTCGCCCGATTAGCCAATGTTGACGGTGACCCCGTATGGATTCCGTCAATTGTATTGGAACCACGCAGACTTCACGGTAGACTTTTCGAATTACTCGGGAATTTATCATAGTGTGAGTAATCGTTACGACTAAATGTGACTGTATGGACACTGTACCTATACATGTACTTAGGTATATCACATCGATTTCCCAGATAAACAACGTGATGTGTAGCATGATTTTACATGAGGGGTTTTCATAATATATGAGAAATATGTCCAGTGATAACAGCAAACTTACTGTTCGGTTAACAACATAGCTATCATTTATAAATACAGTTACTTGTATCTCATTTTGTTATCCTAATGTAACAACAGAAAATACTTGTTTAAGATAGATGAACATAGTTAAAGTAATTGAATACCTAGTTAACATTGCTAACGGTATTTTTACGCGTAATGATTCCAAACCCAAAGCAGCCGCGTTACTTTTTGGTAGCATCGACAATACACGAGGGGGTATCGGGCACCCCACAATAGTAACATCTGCCCGTATTCCGGCCCCAGCCACGTGCGTCGCGCAGCAGGGGTAGCGACCGTCGTAAAAGAATACGCCTCACCCCAAATGCGGGCCAACCGACAAAAGAATACTTAAAACTGTCCATACATAACCCTAACCCCTAGACTTAAGGTACACTTTTAAAAGATTTACGTTAAACTGAAATAGATTATTATTTTTAACATTCGGAATGTCAAGGTTCGACCACCATGTGGTTTACGTTTGAAGACTAGCAGGTGATAACAATTTAGGTTGTGTTGTAATTAACATTGTCTCCTTAGAGAAGCATTTGTCGATTTTGTTGCTATATTTATGATTTACAGTAACATGCTATGTATCAATTGTCTTTATGTAGACTAGGCATGTATTATGAAAAGTTAATTCTTGTTCCATTTGTCACACTTGTTTTACTACAATTTAATATCAGGCTACTAGGTTACAGTTACAATGGTTCATAAACATAACAAAACAAAAACATCTCGTTTTCTTAGCCATAATAAGTATTAATATTGCCTGTAACTTTATGGCTTTCTGCCCAGCGGTATTTGTTTATTTTTTTTCACTATCAAAGGTTATATTATATATTCTAGATAATAATTCTTCGCAGATGTTGTACAGCTGCAGCTGTTGTTAATGTAAACTTACATATCCATTTTTATTTCTTTATCGGTTGTATTCTGTCTGGTCACATTGTAATTAGAATTAGTCATATTCGAAAAACCTCAGGACCTAACAAACTTTATAACATACCTCATCCACTTCCATCATCACTTTCCCGCAATCGATTAATCCAATTTGTAAATAATTTTGGTTTTCCTCAAACGTTTTCTAACAACAATTATCTTCTTACCTAAATATAGTTGTTTTGATTATCAGTTTGTTTAGTTCGCTAACCAATGTAGCTATTGGACATCATTATTCACTATATCAAACCGTGACGTTATTCTTCAAACATTTCAAAATAAATTGTTATTGTCCAATTATCAGGTTCTGATTCATTTAATGTTGTAATGGTCAAAGAATTCAAGCTGGAGGCTAACATTTCACTTTAAAAATAATTATGTCCAAATAGTTTAACTTTTTAGTGGAATTTACGTGTCAAATTCCATTACAAGTTCCATGTTCCGTTGAATGAGTTCGTGACCATCTGACTATGTGTCGAATGATCTATTCGACGTGTGTATACCGACATACCAACACTGACCGTACTCGTGACTCCGCCTCCGGCCAGAAAAATTCTATTGTGGTTAATGTACCAAATTCCTCATCATTAACGTAGTCATCGCATCACTCGTCATACCAATGTTTTGTTTACCCTTCTCTTCTCCATCTCTCTACCTTATTTGAGAACAGCACCACGCTACGTTACTTTTAAATGTAATGTCATTATTTTCACATTCCAGAAACCTAACCTCCATTTAGATTCGTTAGTGGCATTTGTTTATGAAATATTTTATGTATTCGCCGCACCGGGAATGTGCATCTTCGTTTCGTTCACTTTATTGTATCTTTAGTATCATTAATTATAGTCCGTTTAATGGATCTTACAATACAGCTACTGACTGTCAGGTATTCAGTTAATTAAGCAACGACATTGTTATCTATTTGTTTTGTTTGGCATGAGCGTCACAGAAATATTTTGCATGGTATGCAGATTTAACTATGCGAATCTTGTTTATTATTAACTGTATATTTTGGTCTGTGTTGTCCAATAATACGCAATGAACATAGTTGGCCAACTCATGATTAAAATTTTTGGAATCTGGTCCAAAATGTCTGCGACTCATCGATCATTAAGCTAATTAAGAAACATTGAAGTCGCGAGCGGTCGCGAATACCTCGTTAATCTTAAAAATATGGCGCACTTCTTAACAAAAATAGAATAAAACGTGTACTCTAATGGTTCAATAATTTCTTTTATACAAAGTAATAAACGATTATAAGAGATAAATAATGCCAAGTTACTTATGATGGAGTAATTAAATAAAATAAACATAATTAACAACAGAAGTTCAAACCATATGGATATTGTAGCTTCTATGAAAATAATAATATAATGTGCCATTAATTAAGTATACATATTGTAAAGTTAGTAACCGCATTGTCAATGTTATCTTTGGTTTACAACACACGGCTTTCATAAAAAAGAGAATACAGTGAATCCAAAAACATTGTATTATAAAATAGGTTATATTGAATCGGTTTGAACTTCATTAATCGTTCGACAGTTTGAAACCGAAAGATGTGGGCAATATGTTCCCTTATAGTCAAGAATCGCCATCTCGTAAATCGTCTTACTCGTTCCAGTGAAAATAAATCCAACAGTTGCAAGTTAATTAAAGATGAAATGCTAATATTTTGGCGTGGTGTTAGTGTCTGATCTGCGATACAGTGGTCCATTGGCTTCGTTCCCGGCGCGGTCGCGGTATGCGGCCGATTGCCACGTTTCACAACTCTTTGTTTGATCATCTGATTCCTCCCTCTTATTTACGTGGTGTTCGTACGACTCGGCGCACGTCTGTCCACCGTCTAGCCGTTTACGTGCCGTGAGGAATTTCCGCCGCTTTGGTATTCGCATGCCTTTATGACTTTTAGTCTGCGATATTTAATTCCAAACCAAACAGCTTCGCGCTGCCAGACATGAATTCCTTCAAATATTTAGACTAAATGAATAATGTCGACTACACGATTTGGAACCAAAATATCTTTGGGTGATATTGGGCTGTCATTTGTTATGATAACGTTTAATTTTGATGTAAATTGTAGCAAACATAATTGATGATCACAGTTACTGATACGCCTGCGTGTATAGTGATTGATTAGTAATATTATTTCCTCTGTTTATTTGTATGTTTTTGAGAATATGAATGTATCTTAACTATTTTATTTGTATTGTATCAGGTAAATATGGAGAAGGTGGAGTCAGCACTAGATGTACTATCGCGTGCTGCAACGATGGTGCAGCCGTGCCCTGCATACCCTGCCAGCGATTCAGACAGCTTCGGTAAATATTAACAACCACCATAATTTACTATTTATTAATGGGAGTTAAAAGTGGTCGTAGTAGTTTCTTTTATGAAATATGTACATATATCCAAACCAAAATATGTGTGTAGGTAGGTACACAATTACATTGGCCAAACTAAAATTACATATAGGTACTAAAATTACATAAAATTACGTTATAAAAATGGTAGATATTTTATTTGTACCGCAACAATAATAATTGAAGAATTATTTGCTCTTTTATCATTAAACAAAGCCCAAAAATGATAGGAATGTAATGAACGATTAATTTGGAACAACAATGCGATAGCAATTTACCGAAAATAGCTGTTGGTATAGAAAGAGCCAACAAAATGAATGTGATAAAAGTTGATAAAGCGTCCGCTGAATATCGGCTACCTATGCGCGAGATGGCACGCGGCCTTGTAGGCGGGTCGCATTCCAGATTCCACCTGACATTGTTTAATAGACGTCCAACGAGACTGTCGCGTGCTAGTCGCTCTCTTAGAAAAGGCATCTATAGCTCCCAGCGTACAATGTACACTTATCTATATTTAGAAACTTAACACAATCGCCCGTTATTATAACTCTGTTGTCCTCTGCAAAATGAATTTCTATGATCATCATTATTTTTCATTATTTGTGTCGTTCAACCCTACCAAACAGCAAACAATCGACGTTTTTTTTGTCGGAATTGTTGCTTCAAGCGGCTTCACACCGACAATCGTTTCACAAAGGATATCATTGTCTAAGTACTTATCTACTTGGACTGGTTTCGCGATGAAAGGCTTCATTGACGATTAAACCTCGCTTCCTCGATGACCGGCTGAATATGACCGTCACCGACCAATTTTTTCTTGGTAATATGCACTCAAGCGTCACATCCGGGTTCAATGTGGATACCTTATTTTGAGATTCGCACACATTGAAGTTAATCGTTATGGATTAATGATTAAGAATTAATAAGCCTTTCTCTAAGAATAACTTAACAATGGAGTTAACTCCGATGAGAAAGCAGAGCTTTCTGAGAGCCACCGCGCGAATATACCATGGCGACGAGAAACGCGTCCCGCGCAAATTTCGCCGACCCACAATCCGACGAGCCATCCGGCTTACCTTGCATCCCTCCAACAATCAACCGCATGCCAATATTAGCAATACATTTATGCAATTATAAAATAATAGTAACCTAGGTATTAATTATTATAAATTAATTAACGATATTAACTTTGAAACTTTTCGTTGAGGTGATTCTGCCTTCATGATCAATAGTCAATACATATTAGGGTAATTTATAACATTTTGGTTTGGTTCTAAAATATAAGCGTGTACGCATTAAGTCCATACTGTTAATATACGCAGACAATTAGTCTAGAGGAATTTTACAGATAAAAAATGTGTAATTTTAATTCCACTTAACGATGTAGATTTGATACGCGTACCTATCTAATCAAAATACGGTCACGCAATTTAAGTGATGTGTTCTTGTTTATTGAGTGTTTACAAACAATGGTCGGATCGCGGATAATTATGCAACGTGATGACAGCCGCGCGGGCGCACGCGGCTTGGCGCTCACTTTCGTTGGTCTGCGTGCGGAGGCGAGGAGCACGGTGCATGCGTGCGCGCCCCGGCCACCACCAGCACCAGAGAAAGCGTTCAGGAATTTGGTCGGACCATGCTCTCTACCGACCAACAAATTGGCACGGCTCATGTTTTAGGGCTGCCTCGTTAACTACGACCACGCCGAGCCCACGTTTCGCTTATGTAAAGCACAACACAAAAACGAACTCTTACATAAAATGGTTAGAATTTATCGAAGCTATGTTACGCCTATGTTATTCATTTTAGACCCAAGTCTCCATAAACCGTGAAAATAATTACGTTATCTTTGTTAACAATATCAAATAAATTCCTACCTTAGTATTCGCTAAGAAATAGTTACGTTAGTAGCATGCCCATTAAATTTTCCAGATCGAAGAGTTAACATTTTAGCACTTGGAAATATAGAGACGGCTATCAATAAATTGATCATATCAATCGCATTACTTTGTGTATGTAGTTTTACAGCTCTCTAGAAATGCAATACCTGGCATTCTATCACATGTATCAAATTGAAATAGGTTTTATTGCGAAAGATATTGGGGTGAATGTGGCATGAACGAGTATATCCGGAACGCAGAGGCGGCGTGTTACGGTTTCGAAAAGAATGCTGAATGTAGGTTGCGTTGCGGACTACAGTTACGAGCATTCTTAGGACGGTATGCAATCACTGATCACTATTGTTGTAAGTACAAATATTATTTTCGGACGTGCTAAAGTGTTACTATTTGCATGATAGCATAATAGATTAGCAAAGAACAGCAACGATGACACTGGTTAGTTCACTACTACCTGTGTACCTAAAGTACTTAAATGATACAGTCACTCACGTAAAATATGAAAGGCTTTGTAGTAAGTAAATTCCAATATCAAGTTGCTGGAAAAATGTGAATGTGAATGCGTGTTAGAGTGACACCTGAGGCGGGGTGGACACGGCACGCGCTGAAGGAATCCCGATAGCAATGAAGTCATCATGTACAGTAGAATTTCTAATGGCAACGGATTCCATTTCGTTGGCAGCGAAGCGAGAGTGCAGCTATTCCAGCTATTCGGGCCGTCTCGCATATTGTTACAATGATCTAATAGAGGTTGCTAACTAGACGCCAATGATATTTGTACAATCTTTTTATTATTACCACGCAAATCTAAATCTTATTTTCAAGCACGTTTACATGTATCTCGAAGGAATATTATTTCGAAAATATCATACATTGTTGATTTGAACGCTACTGACCCGTTTGAGTGACATTGAACGCGAATTGATATTTTATGACGCTTTGGTTGCAGACTCTTCATTGTGATAATCGTGTTGAGCGTTAACAAAAGGACGATCGTTATGACTTCAGAGATTTCTGAATGTGTATTATAACTGAAGGAGAACAATAAAACCTTTTATCTTGATTATAAGTACGATGTTCATTACAGAGAGGAACGAAGCTTATGTGAACTTTGCATCAGCCATGCACGTCTTGTATGTATTAACCAATTTAAGAGCTGCTTTAAGCGTGGTCTCTATTAAAGATTCGTTCCGCGATTCCTGCGACATGACTTGATACTCGCATCGACTCGTACTTATTAATAAGTATGGAATGTTAATAACCTTCAGGGAGTTTGATTTTTCACTTGACCTCACATAGCCATGTTATCGTGTCTTCGAATACTTGAATGTTTACGCCATAAGGAATGCACAGCTTGTGCTCGTTGTAGATAATAAAATTCTCAATAAACAGTAAGTAGACAGACACTAAACATGCATGGATTCCAGACAACGCCCGTGGTCGCTGTGATGCAATGTGCACTGTGTGACGGAACTACGTCATTTTTAACACTAAATAGACAATTTTTAAGTGCCATGAGCGATAATAAATTGTAGAAAGTTCTTTGGAATGATTAATATCTAGTGAGTTTGCCCGATTATGTGCGACGTTTATGAATTGAGACGTTTTTCTCCGCTCCATTAGGCGTTATGATAATATGTTTTTTATCCGAATTCCATTCGTATGCGTGGTTGGACGTTGTGTGAAACATTAGGCCAACATTTGAATCCACATAAGGGATCTCTATAGTTGCGATTGAATTGATCGAAGCATGTCAGGGCTACCACGTACCGATACACGAATGTACGTGGTGCTATGTCATGTTATGTAATAATAAGTTCGCCGCATACATAGCGGGGTTGGGACTACCTGCCCGACCCAACTGGACATGGCCGACTGGCCACCAGAAATTAGTATAAATATTGCGTAAGTTTCTTGCGTGTAGGGTTGATTGTTGTACCCAAATCCTAAAGGTCACTATAGAAGTACCTGATATTTACTGATATAATTGCTTAGCACGTCATTATTAGCACTTCTACAGAGATTGACTTAAATTATGTACCTGTTATAAATAACATAATATCTTTGTTATTGGGGAAAGCTTCAGAAAAGTCGTTAAAATGTAAGCTCGCCATAAAATCAGTAAGTAATGCACGTTCCAATAATTCCAGTTGTTATTTTTATATAAACGTGACCGTTAAATTTTAAATTCTCTTTACGAAACTTATATTATCTCAAAACAAACTTTGAATTTCGTATCTAAGTTGGTATTTGAAGTTTGGATAAACTTTCTTCAAATATTTGTACACATTTACTTCAAATATTAGCACAAATTTATTATTGGCACTCATAGAAATTTAAATGTATGAATTAAAAAATGTTCAACGTTATCCTGATTTTTTAAGTCCAATAATTTAAAAAGGTGATATTGTTAATTACAAAATAAACTCATCTAAATCATTTTAAAACCAAGTTTTGTTTAGACTTTTCCAATTTTCCGAATGAATTTTCATCCACTCGTTTATAAAGAAACTTCGCTTGTATTCTTTTCACAGAAACCTTGCAGGTACCAATGTAAGTGTGTAATTGCAACACAATGATTTGAACTCACGTAACAGTAATTGATGTGCAGTTAGTCTTTTTTACTCTGTACCGTACAATTAGCAGAGTTGACGTCCCATTGTTGTCGGCCAAACGACCAGTAATCGTGATAGGTATGCGAGGAACTTTATAATGCCACTGATCATTCAGGCTTCCATATAAAAATTACGACCCGCCTTGAACGGCGACATCGTTAAATTATGATTGAATTTTAATGTTAGATAACCCTGATGAAATGTATTTATCTGACGATCGTACTTAGGTCGTCTACTAAATCTAATAAAATAAAATTTTGTGTCAAATTGAGGCATATACTCGTAGTTAAGTAGTTTTCAGATTTTATTGTTTTATCTATTGTTCAGTAGCTAAGTAGCTACGTTTTTGTAAATGACGTCTAATCACGTGTAAGAATAAATTTAGATACATAAATATTATAAAAAAATCTGATCTGACAAAACTAGTTTAATAAGAAAATAGATTTTATCACAAATACATAGGAATTTTGACTATATAATCATGTGAACGCGGTATAATCAATCGACCTAGCAATCAGGAGTCGAGATCTTATTGCATTAAATAGTACGATTGTGGAGTAAGGTTATAGGTTATCTGGCATTCCACACTACACAGACCACACAGGTCAAATCACGGGCCTAAAGTATAAATTACCACACACGCATAATCTAGATTTTCGAAATAATAAAGCAAATATACAAGGTCTTTGAGGTCTATTTACATACTTAAAATAATTAACCTAATTCTTGATTAGTTGGAATATTTCGATATCATTTCAAATGCTATTCGATTATCGTTGGTGTTTTATAAGAATGCTTACCGTCGTATTTAGAGTCATTTAATGGTTAATTAACCTGGCTTAGTAACCATTATAAGGACTGGTCCTTAACTATTGTTTCCTATACAAAATCGTTACTAAAGAATAGTTTAAGTAGGTACCTAATCATTTAATGTGTCTGAGTGCGGCAGATAGATCCCATAAACTAGATTATGTCAAGTGTGATGAACTAGGCTTATAAACATGAATTAGTTAGTGTATTGTGTAGCACCAAATTAACGTTCAATTGACAAATTTTTGATTGATTTTTCATAAATAACTACAGTCCCATCTATTAAAGACCTGGGATAGATATTGGACTTAAAAAAACTGTTGCTTATGTTTTCAGTACGTACAAATTGGTTCTACTAATATAAAATTAATAAATATGTTATGTAACATAAGACATGTTTTAATTTCAGATACTGATTTTTCTATAATAAGACAGATAATAAGACCACACACTTACATTACCATGTAGGTAAAATCACTTTTGAAGTGTAAAACACTCGCTAGTGAAACTACATTTATGGGAAAAGTATTTCACAATCTGTCATCAAAATAATTTCTGCATATAAATTCATTCAAGCCTCTTATAATGATGAATTATTCAGAACCACTTGAGACGTTTCATTGAAGTTGATTTTCTCAAGTGGTATCATGAAAACATAAAGTACATCATAGCGTTTTGTACATACATACATATGTCTATTGTCTATAGATACTAGTAGTACGTTTACATCAAGAAATGCCTAGACTAACGGCCGAAATGAATAACCTGTTTTCAAGGAATTCTTTAATCACAGAAATACAATAGAACTAATATCAAACATCGAAATCATAGATTTTGGATTGAGCTCGGTTACCTATTAATATTTCTTTTGATCAACAATCGTTTGTCTGTTTAGGACATTTTAAGTTTGAGGTGGATGCAAATCGGAAGATTTTTTAATCATAGTTTTCAGTTTTACCTAATACTTAGGTATGTGTTGAAATGAAATAACATTTACTTATATCTTTCCCTAATTCCATCCCAGTTTTGAACGACGAATTCATATAATTTAGCCTTCATCATTTACGAATTAGCCGTTACTACTGCTGCTAAATTCATAGCTAGAAACATTGCCTGTAAATTTGCCAATTACTTAGTCAGTATAGAAAAGTATTGCTACAAACCTTACCTTGTTAAAAGTCTATACATTTGATATATCTGACGAAGGTCACGGGCGAAATGTCCGTTACGCAACTGAACACCGTCGAGCGTCCGTCATGCTTCGCCTGAAACCCCAGGGTGGAAACGTTAATTACTTTTGTAGGTACTTACTCATGTATTATTAAAGTAATACTGTTACTTTGTTCAATCACGTAACATTGACGACGTACCATTTTTTCACGATACAAATCTTTAATTTTTATATGACAATGTTAGATGAAAATATGACGCATAACTGAAACTCTCAATAGCTATAGGTAGAGAACTCACTCCTACCACAGCTCCTACAGCTCAAGAATTCTCTTAAGATTCAAAGAATTATTAAGACAAAGAATTATTTCTTACTTAATTTACAAGCCACAGTCAAAGGAAACTCCTTTTTTAAAAGAAGATCTTAAAAGGAAAATTATCTCCAATTTCATGTGGTCTGCCACAACTTACTTAGGACGTTTGGTACTTTTTAAAATTACCATTTGAAGGTTCCCCCTGTCATTAAAAAAATGTTTTTTTCATACATAATATTGCTAAGGCAGTTTTAATGTAGCCTTCAACTCCAATGTAATTACCATTAGATAATTCACGTTTACACACCTACCACCTTTTTGCTTGAAAACCTTCCTGCATAATTTCAAGGTTTGCTTCGCTACTGAAACTTTACATTCAGTTTTAGTAACTTACAGTTGCTAATAGAAACTTATATTTATAAATCTTAATGTTTATTTTTCTTTCGGTTACATGGCCATGATAGCCTGCAAAATTTTAATGTTTTGAAATTAAACTATTAAAATATAATTATGTTCTATTGCTAAATGTATCAAATTGTCTGACATAGGTAGGTACGACAATCTTTACATTATTTACGAGTAACAAACAGAAGGTTTATAATACTAACAATGTCACATTACGTTTTTTTTTTTAATATTTCAATAACTCTACGAATAATTGAACATGCGTAGGCAGTTTATAAATATAAAATAACTCGGTGTGTCTCTTACGGAAAAACTGACAGCGAATAAGTAATTTCATTAACATTCAAGCATTCCTTTTGCATTGCGTCAAGTACTTAGTTAGCTTTTTATTCCTGTTCCAACCTACCTGCCATGGCATATTTTCCATGATTTTATTAATATTCAATTATGGTTTCTAATGAAAAATCATGTTGTATGTTATGATTACTAGGTACTTATTGTCCAGGAATGTGAGAAGGAAAATTCTATTATTTTGTATATTGTTAAATGTTATTAATACCAAAAAGCTATAATTATTTTATATTTAACAACCATTATCTGCCTATCTAGCCTATTTCACTCCACGAATTTTACGTAAAATGAAACTTATCAGGAATATTAAGCGCTTTTGCTCTAGTCGAAAACAAACTCCAACATTTGTAATGTCCGATAGTGCCTCCATCTCGATCATCTTTTGGAAAACATTACACGTTCTGAAACATGTTTCAACTTAGTCCACAACCTGTTTACTCTACTTTCCGTATCGCCAGATGGCGCTGACCCAAAACGTGGTTCCAGTTTGAATTTTGGTCCGTAACAGAGGGCGTTACTTGTATCTAAGCAACGTACTATTGATTTTTTTAGATTGTAGAGGGTTGCTTAGACGAATATTACTATGCAAGGCTTGTTTATACAATGTCAATAACCTTTTCTAACTTATTCAGCGCTAAACCGAAAAATATTTTCCCAGAATTCAACTGTTGATGTCGGTGGGAAGCTACCAAATTACCTACGTAACATTATTTCAAACTTATACACGTTCGCACGTTCGTCCCTTGATCTCATTGTTAAATAAGTTCTTGAAACTACATCGCTTGCTAACCGATTCAAATCTTCATTCTCGTGTATATCTAAAAACGTGCGCATTAATTATCCACTTAAAAACCCGCGAATTCTTTAAATGCAGCAATCCGAAACAAATGCAGGGAGTCACGATTTGAATTCAATTAGTATCGTGTGTAGTTGTGTACACGTAATAGGTTATCAAAAGGCGCAAAGTAACACAATGATAGAAGTTTTGTGGTGTCGATTTTTAATTAAAGTTATTTAATGTTTGTACCTACAGATTACATAACAGAATAATTATGTATATTAGTTACTTTATTATAATAAAACATTAATTATAATTAATAATGCCAACAGAAATAACAATTTAATAACGTCAACGCTATAAATAATAATTACTTAAAACGATTTGATTCGACAATGGCAGCAATTAGTCGCAACATAAAATACTTAAATAATTTCTATTGATTTCTAGTTAGTCTAGATACCTACCTATGTATAGGTAGTACTGTAGATGGTTATAATTGCTATAACACTACCTATTGCCAATTATAATTAGTGCAACATTCAAGTTTCTTGAGGAATGCGGAATGGTAGGTGGCGCTTCCCGTACTTTCGCTCACACATCCGCCTTCCCAACAGTTGGGGGCTTAACTTCATTTGTTATGTAAACAAATCATTCGACACATCTTTACAACAGTCTTCAGACAATACGCCATGTTTTGTAAACAGTGTTTAATATTGTGTTATGTCAGCCATCGATAGACGAATCTGTTTTGACTGAACGAATTATTGGGTGCCTATTTCATGAGCTCGTCACTGCTATTGTTATATACCGATCGTATTTGTATATTATCGTTAATTTAAGGAATTCAAAACTATTGAATTATTTGGAAATTATGTCATCGAGATTTGGATGGACGTGGAAAATTCCACATTTACCTGTTTGTTTTTATAATACGCTACTGAAAATTGAAATGCGATGTTTGGATCATTTAATACGGATTACGATTGAGACGTTCTTGTGATTGTAAATTATCTAATCCCATTGTCTTTCGAAACTAATCATCATACAAAAAGATTTTGCCTACAAATGGCTATTAACCTCACCCTTACTGTTACTACGATTGTTTCATATAATTCTGAATAAATTACTTCCATAGAATACAGTTTACCATAAACTAAAAAAACGCCTGGCTTCTGTTTTATCGAATCTTCGTGTTGTAAAATGTGCCTCGGAGGTGCGCGTACGCTTCCTCGTGAAATCATTAAATTACCTACAGGTATACAATTTATACAAACACTGATCGCTCTGCCTCGAGACACGGACGCTGCTACCGACTTCATGCAAATGAAATCGAAATTTTTGAATAATATTAAATTATTGAAAAGGAAGGCTTTCCGGCTCCTGTCGACGTCGGTAGCGATTTGCTGCACGAAAACTTAATTCTAAACTACTTATCATTATTTTTATATCTGCTAATAGGTGTTTAATAAATAATATTGATATAGTAGTACTAACTTTCTAATTTTATGAAAGAATTTGAAGTCGCTGTCATAATAATTTTAACTATAACTAGCATTAAAAAATTAAACAACACGAGTCACTAAGTACCATAAATCTCGTATTTTAAACTCTTTTGTTTTATAACGATTTCAATTTAATCGAAAAAAATATTGAAACAATATTTTTCTCGTCCATTCTTAATATTCAAGTCGTAATAAATGTAATCACAAATTGCTGTGGCATGCGGAACTGACGCCTTCAACTGGTTAATAGATATACATAATTGTACTTAGGGAAGCGCAAGCGCCGGCTATGCGGAATCACTGATGTTTTCATGTAATCGGTATGCGTGATTACATGAATATGAATCCGATAACAAATTATGCAAATGTCTCACACAAGTCGAACGCCAAGTATTTTCATAGCACATACGACAGACGTAATACGTCTAGGTATTTCAAATTTGGATACATTCGCGTTTTTAATTCGGTTTCTTCAATTTATTCTGCAGTCTGATGACTGTGTTCAATTCTCTTTCTTCTTCCATTGTCGTAAATTTGACATCAGCAGGGTATTGTTTTATTTCTCTTTGTTTTAAGAATCTCGTTGGTCCGGTGGATGTAAACGCAACAGAATGAATTCGATGTCTTGGATTCAAAATCGTGAATGAGACTTTCGTTTTTGCTATTACCTGCCTATTTGACTATGGGTCGACCCTTTTAATATTAAATTAATAACATAATTTGCGAAAAGTGAATCCCTACTCAGTACACCACAGCCCTTTCAATAAAAAGACAGACACAATGCCAAGAACGTTAGTAAATTGTTATTATTTTTATAACTTGTATAATAACTCCAGTACTGTGCACTCCCCTATCGTTTGAACGTGTTCGGTAGTTATACTACAAATTAGTTTACCTTTGTATGTCATACATAGAGGGCAGACCGAGCCCCACTTTGACAACCGCTCAAATCTTAGCTGTTGCTCCCCTCTGTAATTGAATTGTGGAGGTCAGGTAGCAGTCACGGTGTATTGACTTGTGAAACCAAAACTTGACTGAGCAGTAGTTGAAATTATGTTATGAACCGAGGGTTAGTCACTTTGTATGTACTGTATGTAGGAAGCGTGAGTTTACCAAACTGACGAGCCCACTTAGTGAACCAAGTAATCTTCACAGCTGGCATTAAATCATCTCAGTGCAAAGTAGAGGCATTATTACGCGAACGTCGAGTCACTTAACCTTTGCTCAAAAGGAACCCCCGAACACTTCAAACGAATATTTATGTTCGCAGAGAATTTTACGATCTCGCAGATGTACTCCGCGTAGTCTGCGTACCCTCTCTTTTAAATGATCGATATGCGTGCAAATAAGCAGAGCCTTAAGCAGGAGCATTATACTGCGGGAGAACGGATGGGCGCCCGGGGCGCTCGCACCGCGCATGCGCTCACCGAATTACACCTCCCACCCTACCAAAATATTATCCTGTTTATATTGAAAACAACACGCAAATTGCTGCTAATTTTAACTTAATGTTTTATATCCGATTTATCGATGAAAAATTATTTGATCGCTTTCCGTTAAAGTCTTTTGGACCTTTTTCCGTTTTAGCACCCATTACCGTTATTACAGCATTAGATTTCATGGTTATTGGTAAAACCATGAGTTTAATATTTTTATATAAGAAAGTATTGCAAGTTTGCGAGGCCTGTTTGTCGTCGATACTAGTATTTGCTACAGTAAAAATAGACATGAACGTCTAGGTTGCTTTCATTGCTATTTATTTAGTGTCAAGGAGCTTCACTGCGATGTGTGGAAAGGCCAGATAAACTATTTGATATCTAGATCGGTGAAAAAAAATGACTGCCCTAAGGTGAACCAACTATCGTAAGCGTTACCTAATGTGTCTTTATTCTTTATATAATAAAAATACAAAACAGTTATAGATAGATACAGTTCGTTCCACCAACACAAGCCAGTCAGCGTGGCACAGAAATCGAATCCTGGGCAACAATGACCGACAAATGATCCGCTTCACTGGAGCCAAGTCACAATAAAATGACTTGTAAAAAAAATATAAACTTGATAATTACACCTGCTCGATAGATACTATTCTTTATGGTTTTCACAATCAGACAGAGTAGTCGAAAGTCCGTCTATGGTTGTCGTCGAAACGAAAAAAATAAAATAATTTGAGTAACTCGTATGAGTGTTTTAGGACATTCATTCTCAGTCGTTTGTCACTGAGGCATTTAAAAGGAATGTCGATCTAAATGATAATTACATTTAATCTTATCGTTATAAGTACTTATTTAAATATTAAAATTATCTTTCTTTCAAATATTACTTAATACGTGAAGGACGAATGGCGTCCTTTTTAAGCGCATTGCACAACGCACACTCATTGATAGTAGAAAATTTCGATAAATATTTTTTTAACACGTTCACTGCGTTACGGGAAATATTTGGTTGTAATTGAGTCTTGCTCTGTGCGGCAGCTAGTTGTCCTGGTTTTACTCTCCGTGCGGAGGTGATTTATTCAAGTATTCGTTCAAGTAAAAAAGAGACACCTATATTCCCGATGTGCTTACTTATAGTGTATTCAAATTTAAGAATAAAAATGTACGGGAATTATTTTGTCGTAACGCACAGAAAGGTAATTATTGTACAATAGTGCGATACGGGAACTATTTGGCCGTATCCTAAACCCCGTACCGCACTGAACGTGAGCTTCATTTAGTCATAGTGCTGTGCCTTGTCAATACGTTTTTACAGAACGCGATATCCTACTTAAAGTTCCTATTAGTCGTGATTATGCAGGATGTTATATAAAGAATTATTATCTCATTAAATTATCTCATTTCATGGTATGGCACCTACTACTCTTATTATTTTTTAAGTATTTTTTTTCTGATGATTAGATTATCAAGTAAAACAAATAAATAATTATATAAAATAAGAAGTTACTGTTTTGTTAATGTTTGTTAAAATAAGAAGTTACTGTTTTTGTTAACAATTATTACTTTTATTACAAAAAAGGCTTTGTTGATTGTGTAATACTCTAATAAAAAATAATGAATCTAAAACAAAACAACGTTTTTGTGATACCCCATCCCTAGCAATACGACTGTTGTATGCGCCACGACAAGTATTTTCCCGTAAAATCAACCATTTTTAAAACTACCTGTAACTTTTAAAATATTACTAAGAACCCCGTGCTACTGCAGCTGTGTATACACAAGGATGTTAACTATGTATTGGTACAGAAAAAAATATCTGCAGAGGAGTTTCCATGTCTCTGTGGAGGGTTGAAGTCAGGACTACATACGGGAACATAGACGTCGTAACGCACACCAGGCAATCTTGATACGGGAAGTATGTGACTTGTACAGCACTGGCAGTAAGTCTTAATCTTGCACAGCCGCAGTGAACGTGTTAAATGTGTGTTCACTTCGATTCTTTGTTATTGATTAATGAATTGTGGCTGAATTTTAATCTTAAGGCCATGACTTCTTTTAAAACTCTTTTACTTACATAATTATGCTCTTGTCGGGTGATTTTTTCGAGAATTAGGATGGTGTCTGCTCTTGTTATTTCCATTTGCCTGCATTTTTGGACTCAATATGCACAGGACAAGATGAAATGGAACATGATACCCAGAAAGATGAGGGTCTGTCTGGTCTCTTGGTGGAAGCTGTTCTTCAATTGTTTGTTTTCATAGTACTTGAAGTAGCAATTGAAGATTATCCTATTATAATCTGGTTTAAACTTCATTTCAAGTCTCCGACCATTAAAATAGATTCTATAGGTTAGCTATTTAGTGAGAAATCATTGACTGGCCAGTGATGAAGTTTGAAGATAAATGAAGTGCCATGTACCAAATCTCTATACAAATAGATACAAATTAGTTCCCCAAGATATCTTTAATCTGTTCACAGTCTATTCATTCCAATGTGATTTCTCATATTTTCCCGTTATTCATATGAATTAATGGGCGCTCTTAATAAAGATTAGAAGTAAACCTATTAATTTCATCCAACTAATCCATATAAGTTTATAAACGTCGTCCGCTGAGGTTAAACCTTGTATAAACCTTTAGTTAATGAACTCGTTTATCTAAGCTCACGGTCGTAATTATTGTCTCACTGATTTATTGATAAATATCATTTATTATATCCAGTCATAGCTACAAACTAATATCATAATTTATAATAATGTATGCCTATACTGACTTTCTTATATTATAAAAACAATAAACATCGTTTACTTTGTCGTACAACGTTGTACACATAATTTATTCAAAGAAAAAATATGTTTAGTCCAATCATCGTTTCTAATAGCCGTGTTAATTCCCTTATTAATTTACCATTTCTATTCGGCAAAATCCTCAGACATAATTAAAGCACGGCGCCAAAGTCTACCTGTCGGTGTACCTTTGCCCGCCGCTCTATTAGACAATAAAAAAGTTAATGCCTATACGGGCCTGCAGAGATGCGGCAACTTCTCACAGTACCCCACCCTTGCCCCACCCCGCGCACCTCTAACAAAAATAAAACAACCTTCCAAGGATACAACCACCGTAATTTTAAATTCAACATAACAACACGATATTGGCAAGCAAAATTCAACATTGCCACCTTGGTAACAAAGTTCAAATTCTTTACATGTCCATCTGCTTCTATACCATCTCAACTTTCAACTTAAAATAAACTTAGTTGTCTTTGAAGCACAGTTCATTATTGCTCGAAAGATGAAGAAATAAGGTTGTAGACGCAAAGGCAGGGAGAAGAGTAAAGGGGGTTCATTAATCCCCGCGCCCTGCGCGCACGCACTTTCATGAATGGACCGAACAGGTTGATGTGTTTTAACTACAGGATGATTCTAGTTTATTTAAAAATGATTTGATTTGAAGCCAACTTTATTCATCTCAACTTATCGCAAGACTAAGAGAACAAAAGAAAACATTTAAATATTTGTGTATACGAAAATATCACGTAGGGACATTTGAATGCATTTATTCATACTGACTAACGGAGATAATAAGGTCACTGATCAAAATTACAAAACAATGTTTTATGAGATATCGCGAAGTCTTCTCTGACTTCCAAATTGTGTGATATCATCATTTTCTTTGTGTTGAGATAGTGGGTACAGATGACCCTGTTTCTTCTTAATTATTTCACCTTTGCCTTTTGTAACGACCAGTGGTGATAATTGTTATCCAAATAATTTTCACACTTGAACATAAATGGTTTCCTTTCCTGTATAATTCACACCTTGTCTAATTCTTTGACGTCAAAATCGTTCTCGTTTCTTATCTTCCCAAGACTTCCATAAAGCTTTATCTGTGAGTGGGCAGTCTGCAGTAGCGTTAGCGTGTGTGCTATGTGGCCAAACAGGTCGTTCCACTAACATCCTGTGCATGGAAGGTTCGAAGGAAGCGCCGCAACGTCCGGCCGCGTGGATGTAGCGTGATGCTCTTTTTCCTTTTCGGTTTGTTTTTTGTTCATCTCATTTATTTATTCCAATGTAATCTCTTCCAGTTCATTTTTTATTCAGTCGGCCTTCAGTGTTACCTGTGCCGGGACGCCAAAGCCTTGTCTATATTATCGTCTTAGCACATTTGCTAAAGGAACATTTTGATCAAAATATCTGGTGTAGTTTTGTGTTTCTTCATAAATACAAGTGACAATTGTACGGTTCTGATTGGAATTTAGTGGACATGTGACTAGTGTCAACTGGTATCTAGTGTTGGTCTTGTGTACTGTGATGATGGAACTTCCGCACTATCTGCTTCTCTTGGCTCGGACTTCGCTGAGCAACTTGAATCTCCTTTCGATGGAGCCTCCACAGTCACCCAAGTTTAATGTGCCTCTTTGGCAGCCATGGGTTGCGTCTCCTCAAAAAGGTATCTAGCATTACAATATTATTGTTTATTTCTTTTTTATAGATATTCTTGTTTACAACTGACAACATGACAGTAATAGCACCGCTAAGATTATTTAATATCACAATATTTATTTTAAAAATGTTATGTGTTTTTTTCTTCACACTTATAACCTACCTACCAGTGTCATTTTCTAAATTATGAATAGAGGCCTGAAACCAAACACCAATTAACTTTGTAGGAAAGCTTCCAGCTAAATAAGACCTGAAATAGGACCTAATGGTTCATCGCGGTATCCAATTATTTTCTCTTAATTATGTGTGTGTTCTAAATTCCCGAGAGCATGATTTATTACTGAAAAATATCATCTATAACTTAATAAAACCCAACGGTAATTTGTTAATTTAAGTCTTCTGATAAACATTTTGACTGTGCTATTAGAATACCCAATTATTAAGACTAGTAGTTATATATCCTTTGCCTCCTCTTTTAAACTCTTCATCTTCTTAGAAAGCTGTGCTAATGAGTAATTTCTTTACAGAGACTCCAAGTACTGCTTCCAGTGGCGAGTCAGAGGGTGATCGTACCCTGTCTCCGGAGACGCCGCGAGTGCAGCCCAAGGAACTGACTGGCAAATGGCGCAGGGAGAGACGGAATACACGTCTTCCTGATTATAGACCGAGGTAAATAATTATAGAATTGCGTTTAATAACATGGTACTTAACTAATATAAATCTATAGCTAGGTGACATCGACTTATGGTTCCAAAACCTACATCCATACTATTCCGGAAGCTAATGTGCTATCCATTTCTAAAATAACGATGTGGATAATTTACTTTTGAAACAGTAGCCGATTCGAACGACATTCCATTGGACCACAAAAATAAAACAGATTGCATCTTCCGATTTAATTTCCATAAATTAAATTTGTTTCCAGGGAGAACGGTAAGATGGCGCTTCGGTCGCAGTCTTTCAACGAGCGGCGCTGCGTGGCGTCTGTTGCGCGGGCGCAGCCGCATAGTGATGGAGAATTATCGGACGAGACTGAAGAAGGACCCGCTAACTTAGCAATTAATGGAAAACGTAAGGAATATTACACATTAATAAAATAAGGACATTTTTATGAAAGTTAACAAAAGGCTAATTCAATTTAACTTGTCGGATTTTATCAGATCTCAATGGCATCAATTTCGTCAAACTTTTTTAAATTAATTTCGCCCACGCCTTCAATTACTTATGAAGATCAATTTTGATAATGTCACAATAAGGAGCTTGCCAGCCTTCGTCATCTTGGTCGACAGATGAATATTCTCCTCCAAGTACCGTCACAATCCACAGAAATTAAATGTCCTTTAATTTGTTTACCGTAATGAAAAATCTGAATCGATTCCAAAGCAATCCCATTTCGTGTCCTTCACAACGACTGTGGAAACCAAACAATAGCTTAGTTCCCCGGCCATGGAAGTTTATTTAACGAAAAATAAACTAAGAAGGAATTGCTTAGTAAGCAAACAATTTTGCTAGCTAAACAACAAAGGCGTTATACAAGAACCTTGATTGGATTTCAAACTTTAGCGAAATGTAGAACTAAGTCAAGGACACGATAGACCAGTGAGAAGCCAATATAAAACTTCTTAGTAAATCCGATTCCCTACAAATCCTAACTAATGAAATTTGTTCTACTAATCTCTTAAAAAACGGGTCTATCTACTATAAGGTTTGTTGTTGGTGTCTGATGTCCATAATATCGGTATAAAAGGGAGGTGAAATGAAGTTAGCGCGAAGCCGCGCGGACAATCTCACATAAGTACATTTACTAGATCCTTTGAAATACAGATCGTACAAAGGACAGGCGTTTCTTTAACAGATAAAGCGCCTTAACTACTTAGTCCAACCTTCTATCAAGATTTACTTTATTTTGTTCTATTATGGATGCATGTTGGAGTTCTGTTTTGATTGGTGTTCTAGCGAGTCGATGGAATCCCAAGAGATTTCTAAGTCAGGATTAGCAGAGTAAGACGAGAGCTGACTAAGAATTATGTATTCAGACTTAATTGGGCCGCCTTAGGATTATGATTTAGGGGAAGTTGTAGTTAAATAAGATAGTAATTAAGTTTTAGATTAATTTAACAAGATATAGGGACTAGGGATGTACATCTATACATATAATAAAATCGTAGAAAAGTGCTGTCTGTACATTGAAAATAAAAATAAAAAAAATAGCAGGGGTTATTGTTATGTCGATGTCGAACCCAAAAATGTAATTAACTTTTTTTTTGTCTGTTTGTCTGTTTGTCTGTTTGTCTGTTTGTCTGTTTGTCTGTTCGTCTGTGCGCGCTAATCTCAGAAACGGCTGATCCGAGTTGGATGCGGTTTTCACGAATATATTGTGGGATGCTTAAATTTACATTTAGTGTTTGTTTCATGTCAATCGGTTCATAAATAAAAAACTTATGTCAAATTAAAGAATCACGTCGAACATTCTATGCTTATACCATTAATCTCCGCAACTATTTGACGGATTTGGTTGAAATTTGGTACAGATATAGTTTAGAACCTTAGAAAGGACATAGATATATTTTTATTTCAAGGATCAAAAAATAAAATAAAAATAAAATAAAAATAAAAATAAAAATAAAAATAGAAATAAAAATAAAAATAAAAATAAAAATAAAAATAAAAATAAAAATAAAAATAAAAATAAAAATAAAAATAAAAATAAAAATAAAAATAAAAATAAAAATAAAAATAAAAATAAAAATAAAAATAAAAATAAAAATAAAAATAAAAATAAAAATAAAAATAAAAATAAAAATAAAAATAAAAATAAAAATAAAAATAAAAATAAAATAAAAATAAAATAAAAATAAAATAAAAATAAAAATAAAAATAATCTATCTATACATATAATAAAATCGTAGAAAAGTGCTGTCTGTACATTGAAAATAAAAATAAAAAAAATAGCAGGGGTTATTGTTATGTCGATGTCGAACCCAAAAATGTAATTAACTTTTTTTTTGTCTGTTTGTCTGTTTGTCTGTTTGTCTGTTTGTCTGTTTGTCTGTTTGTCTGTTTGTCTGTTCGTCTGTGCGCGCTAATCTCAGAAACGGCTGATCCGAGTTGGATGCGGTTTTCACGAATATATTGTGGGATGCTTAAATTTACATTTAGTGTTTGTTTCATGTCAATCGGTTCATAAATAAAAAACTTATGTCAAATTAAAGAATCACGTCGAACATTCTATGCTTATACCATTAATCTCCGCAACTATTTGACGGATTTGGTTGAAATTTGGTACAGATATAGTTTAGAACCTTAGAAAGGACATAGATATATTTTTATTTCAAAAATCAAAAAATAAAATAAAAATAAAATAAAAATAAAATAAAAATAGAAATAAAAATAAAAATAAAAATAAAAATAAAAATAAAAATAAAAATAAAAATAAAAATAAAAATAAAAATAAAAATAAAAATAAAAATAAAAATAAAAATAAAAATAAAAATAAAAATAAAAATAAAAATAAAAATAAAAATAAAAATAAAAATAAAAATAAAAATAAAAATAAAAATAAAAATAAAAATAAAAATAAAAATAAAAATAAAAATAAAAATAAAAATAAAAATAAAAATAAAAATAAAAATAAAAATAAAAATAAAAATAAAAATAAAAATAAAAATAAAAATAAAAATAAAATAAAAATAAAATAAAAATAAAAATAAAAATAAAAATAAAATAAAAATAAAATAAAAATAAAATAAAAATAAAATAAAAATAAAATAAAAATAAAATAAAAATAAAATAAAAATAAAAATAAAAATAAAAATAAAAATAAAATAAAAATAAAATAAAAATAAAATAAAAATAAAATAAAAAAAAATAAAATAAAATAAAATAAAAAAAAAATTATTCCGGACATACAGCGCCATCTATTGTTCAATTTCGTACTTATAGTACGGAATTGAACAATGTCGGGCTGTTCCTATACTCCGTAGATAGATGGCGTTGATCGCGCAATGGTGTAATTACAATTGTTCAGTTCATGTTATTGTTTTAATTCATTGGAAATTTGTTTTTACAAAATAGTAAAAAGCAATGAAAAATATAACATAATACAACTTTTAGTACAAAGAAAACGCTCTAACGGAGTATAGATAATTCTATGTCGATCGTTACACGACTTCGGTTCATGTTATTGTTTTAATTCATCGAAAAAAGTTAACAAATAGTAAAAAGGTATGAAAAAAATTATATCAATATAATTAAACTTTTAGTACAAAGAAAATGCCCGAACGGAGTATAAATAAATAATCCAAGTTGTCTTTATCCTCGATAGATGGCGTTGGGATCGAAATAGATTGCGCTATGGTTTTGTTACAATTATTTGGTTGGGTATCGGCCGAGCGCTTCGGTACTATTGTAGAAAATGTGTATTATCAGTCGTATGATTATTTGTCTGTAGTGGTCCTGCTGTTTCGTATATTCTAAATTGGTTTCGTTGTATTTGTCAATTAATAAGTTTATTTGTTGGGTTTTCCTGGTTTTCTGGTTAAACTTTTTAACGTAGGTTTAGTTTGATATCGATTATTAGTAGTTACTGTAGTTAGTTTTTTTAATAAAATTGTAAGTCTAATTTATAAATTAATTAGATTAGATTTAAGTCGTTTCTTTTAAATTATTTAGTTTAAGCTTGGTTATTATAGCATAAAGGATAGGTTCTGATATAATTTCTTTTTTAATTGTTATAAATTCGTAATTCGTAGCTTTCTTTAGTTTTAAGTTAGTTTTCATCTTAAGTTCGGAAAGATTATAATATTTCTTTAGTTAAAGTCCGTTTTTAAACTATTTTTTCAATGCCCTAAGTGAGTATACATCTATTAAAATCAAACGCAGAGCTCATTATGTTGATTTTTGAAGAGTTCCCTGGAATATCTTCCACATCTCATTTTTGAAGAGATTCCGCGAGATCGAGAACTCATCATCATCATCAGCCTATAGCTATGGGAACTATGTGGTTAAAACCAAAAATTTGCCGGAAGTCACTATTCCACGCGAACGAAGTCGCGGGCAAAAGCTAGTGTTTTAATATTTCTATAGTTAATTAGTTTAAAATCTAGATCAAATTGCATAGATACCAAATGATAAGCTTATTATTCATGCATTTAGGCTTGTTGCTAATCACCATGCTATGTATGGCATGAAGTGTGATTTCCGTCCTGTTGCTGTACTGATGATAAATTCATTTATCATTTTACAAATGAATTGTGATTGACTACATAGGAACTATGAATTATCATTATAAAAATGTTTGTTATCACAAGAAATTGTGAATCATAGATGCATACTTTTTCATTTGCTCATGTTTTATTAAAACTATGATTTTTCACAGTATGCTTCATAAAATATTATGGAAAATATGTAGGTAGATTACGTCAATGACGGATGCGTGAAGCCTTTATCATCACTACGTCAATTCTCAATACTTTTACTACTGTTAGTCATTTAAAATAGGTAGTAAAAAGTTAATAAAAAGTCGTAATAGTAATATTTGTACTATAATATTAATATACTATAATATTAATAAGTTTTACTATAATATCAATTAACCAATTACACTATTTGTTACAGGGGCACCTCCAGAATACCCGGTTGGAAAGCACGAGGCACCGATAGACATGCGCCTGCGATCTCGACCCGCACCGCCGCCCTACACGAGGCCGTCTGTCATCACGAAAAGCAATGACACTCCACCCGGTAAGTTCTTACATTTTCATTCAAAGATATTCTATAGAAATCAGTCTAAACTAAGAATACTTACTTGCCCATGATTTGTTGACTTTTGAAGACCAAAGCTAATTTGCCATATTTTTTACTAGGTTCAATGTCGATGTGCGACCCCGTGATCGATGAACATTTCCGGCGTTCACTGGGCGACGACTACATGAACTTATTTAAGAAGAACAACCCAGAAAGTGCACAGCCTACACCAAAACCCAACATGAAAGACCGGGCGAGCAGCCCTATACAGTTCAAAACTGAAGAGCTCCCGAAACCTGCAAAAATAATAGCAATGGAAGTCGACGACGCAAGTATGTCTGTAGACGATCACTTCGCAAAGGCGTTGGGTGACACCTGGAGGCAAATACAGACATCAAGATTAAAAGATAACGAAAAAGTACAGCCCGTGAGCAAGGGAGGCGTCGATGACCACTTCAGTAAAGCCCTCGGCGAGACGTGGAAACAAATTCAATCGTCGAAACTCAACTTAGACACAGATAACGAAAAACCTAAAGATCAAACGACGAAAATTATTTCAAGGAGCGGAGTAGTAATATAATAACGGTAGTTAAGCCGCTGGGTGGTTCGGTTTACGGCCTTGTAAAATTTACGAGGCATTTTCATGATACTAACTGGAGTATCAATAAATTCCCACTTGTTTTACATAAAGAAAGCTATTATTTTGATAATGGGTGCGAAGTGTGTGCCAGTTGTTACGGTGCCTTTACACCTGGCTGGCGGTACTTACCAAAAGATTTATTCCAATATTTCTGTTACTCGGTATGTTTAGAACGACGTCGATACACTTGGCAGTCGCCATTGTTTATCGTAAAATGTTCAAGATAACAAAATGTCAATAACACGTTGTAACGGTTAATAAAAACATTGTAAAACGTGGTCGGAGGCACCTTTATGTTTAATGAAAAATCGAAATCCATGACAATTCTGTTACCTTAGGTTTTTGGGTAATATTTTTGTATTGTTATTTAATTGTAAATGATATATAAATAGTCAATTAGTCACCAGTTACACATTGTAAGTTATTACCTCAATATGAGCGCTTTTGCACAATTCACTAATAGTTTTAAGAAATAATGTTGTAAATAATAGTCATTGTATGGTTGAGAGATAGTAAGGATATTTATGAAAGGAGATATTTCGATATGTTTGACTAACTGTGTTTCATTTCAACATTAAATGTTCCTCGTGTAAATGTGTGTATGTGCAAGTAAAACTTCGAATGTTCTGTTATGCCCATCGAAATTTTACCCACGTGAGGTGTGAGATATTGTGTCCGAGTACAGATACTTTATTTTGATATTCGATTAGAGTGTGAGTATAGAGATTAATGAGTAAGGAATGGAAATATAATGTATAAGGTTGCTGAGAAAAATTGTAACATTGTATGATTTAGTTTTTAGTTTTTGATTGTTTTGATAAATTTTTTACTTATTACGAGTAAGTTTACTGAAATATCTCATTGGAACTTGAAATAATCTCATTGTATCTCTCTTTTGTATGTTTCCTAAGTTGAATGGAGATAAATGTTGTATGTGTTACACAAAACTTAGTTTTACATTAAATAGTGTCGAATGTTATTATTTTTCTCATCAAGCTTTTTATATTTTGATAAATTGGGGCAGCTGGCTGTCTCCTATGTCCTACGACTTAGTATAATATAAATATTAAATATACTTCAGTTTGATGTATGTAAATAACGTTTTCCTATTTATGCACTTTAATTTAAGTATAATGTCGTTGAAGACGAGCAAATACACATAGCCTTTAAATTACGTGTTTTATTTTATTTATGCATCTACTGAGAATCTATAAACTGCCTGTAGTGAGCCAAGTCTTAGGTACTGGTGTAAACATAATACTATAAATATTAGTATTAATATTGAAATTACAGCGTATGTGCATTGGAAATTGCGTTTATGTGTTCAGTGTACATATATCTGTCGTCGATCCCACCTGCATCAATTGCAGGCGGACCTTTGGGGCCATCTGAGTGTATAGCCTGGTTTTTGCAATTGCAAAAGTTAATGGCTGCATTTTATGTGCCGTATATAAATAGATATCTAGGTATATTATATACGCCTATTTTAGTAGTAGTACCGTATTGCTGTCTGCATGAGTGGGTATCATCAAGGTATCGCATTTACTACCAAATAGGCCAGACGGACCAGGAAACAGATCGAGTGTACTACTCAATACAGTGGGATCTTTAGTTTTAATTCTACTTATACATGTAGGCTTTATCATGAGGTGTGCAGCTCCGCCCTCACATCCCACGATTAGTTGCTCATGCAGTAGAGGTAGATATTTACACACACATAACGGAGCGTCCTCAGGAGGTGTTGACTCGGCAGCTCCCGAGAACACGAAGTAGAAGACGAAGCGTGGGCATATCTTCTGTTGGTGGACTGACATCGTCGCGGGAAGCCAGTGGATGTAGGTCGTTCGACATGGAGGACTAAAGGGAGGTATTTGTCCAACAGTGGACGTCTTCTGACTGTTGATGATGATGATGATTACATATCGACTTCAAATAAGGAGATTACCCGTTCTTTTACGTTAATATTCCCATAATACCTACTTGTAATGTTCATAACATCTACCTACTCATATCTGCACCATCTACTGGTTAGACTAGTAGAGAAGGGACTGCCCATGGCAATAGGTCTGACGGGGTTTGGTAAATGAGGAGGACTAGTAAAACCCCCACTTTCCACCAGTTATGTTATTTTATTTTTATTCCTTATTATTCTTAGCTACTAATATTATAAATGTGAAAGCGTGAAGGCGTTTTTATCTGTTTTTGTAATATTTTTATAGTATGGTTTTGTATCTGAAGATAGTTTAAAAAAGTGGAGACAATGATATAGAATATTATTTCATTCGGCAACTAATTATGATATTTGACATATACCAATACATACATTTTATTTCTAACACACACGGAATATCAAAACATATTAAACATTTCATACGCAAATTATTCTCAAGTATACTTCACGAAGTTATTCGAAGCCGGTATCTAATCCTATCTGAGAAGGCTACAGCGTCTGGGACGGGACCTATTGTTACGGAAATTCGTAAACCCTATTATGAAGTGGGACAGCATTACGTACATAATATAATATTATAATAGCCCAGATGATCTCACTTCTGTCTGAATTTGAGGACAGATATGAATAGCGTATTCTAATTACTCTTTTGTACTTACGTGTAGAACATTAATTATTACTTATTTATACCTTCAAGTAACGTAGGTAGAATTATAATTAAGTAACAGGTGTTATATTACGTTCACATTCGTTATTTATTATGTCATTAGTAATTCCAGAATGCTGTTCATTTACTTATATCATTCGTTTTATAAATAAATACTTACCAAACCAATACTAAGCCCTATACAGTAAACACCTACTTTAAATATTCGGAGATCGGAGGAAAAAAGTAATTTGCATAAAACACGCAATTAAGTGTTCTGTTGTCTCTCCCTGAGTTACCTTTTCAGCTAATTATTTGGAACAGACTTAAAGGAAAACTGTCCTTCTTTAGACATCTAATTTAGTTACACAAATTAACATAATTGCACCCAAGGAGTAGCTACCTAAGATAGATAGGGAAACGAAACAATGGCAGTCTTAAACACGGTTTCAGGTTTCTTAACCGATTTATTTACGATTCTATACAATTAGTTCCTAAGCGTGTAGCTAGGGTAAAGAGTTAGTAACATTTTAATCTATTTTTATGTATAGGAACCTGATTTTGAATGTGACGACATGATGTTATGTAATGTTTACCATGACTAGACAGACCTTAGAGTTACGTAACGCTTTTCTTTCAAACTTGTAGATAGAAAAGTGGAGCAGTGATAAAAATCTATCAGGATTATACTGCTATAGAAAAGGTATTCCACTGAATGGAATTTTCCAGTGACGTCAATACCTTAGTAAGTACATAGATATTGACCAGTGGTTAGTCAACAAACATGGAACCTAACGGCTGCTAGGGTGCGCCAGATGTATATAGGTAGCGAGGTACAGAAGCACTTAAACATCGTTACTTGAGAGTCACTGGAGCTCTTTATACTTCGCCATTCAAGTGATAAAGATGGACTTACCCTAGTATCCTTACCTACACTAGAAGTAAGCCTACTTCAATCTGACTTTTTTATAGATTTTTAATCCTTTGTGGCAGTCGCAAATATTGGGGCCTTGTGATGTCTTATGTACACAAACGTAAATCCCAGTTTGAAGCTTTAGTTTTACCGTAACCTAGGTATAGTTTTCCGCAACAAAGTGGAAAAATTCACTAATCGGAGTTTGTTACTTGGTCGGGCCATATCTGTATTTAAAATACCACGACTCCTTTAAAACCAAAATCTCCTTTTTTGAATATGGAAGCAATCATGGCTAATCCGACTCATGAAACCGTCATTAGGTTCGGTCCTATTTTAAAAGGTCCACATGTTTACCAAATAAACATTATTAGATATGAAAGTATTTATGTAAAACAAGTTCTCATTTTCCATTTCAAAATAACATATTTTTTATTAAAAACTTAGAAAATATAAAATCCAGGTAAATATGTACGTACTACATTACACTTATCTTAATTTTATGTAGCTACGGTAAAAAGCTTTGTAGAGAATTTTGCTCATAAATGGAATTGAAGTTAGTTGTTAGTCGACCTACTTACATACAAATGGTAAAAACTGTTTTTGTATTTAACCAAGAAAATTCTGTTTTTTGCGGGGCGTGTGAAAAACATAATCTAACTTTTTTTATATAATGACATAAAAATGTACCGTAGTACCTGTATAGGTATGGTAAAGGCAAACTGTAAAGTTCTTGTAAAAGATAAGCCTTCTAGGCGTACAACTGTATATTTAAGGTGACCCCATTAGTACGCGAAACGTTGGTTATTTGCTAAAAAGTACCTAAACGTATTTACTCATGTTTTATTCATTTATTTTTCATACAACGGGCGTTATTGTAATTTCTAGCTTTGTAAACAAAATGTGCGTTACATTCTACATAATTATGAAACTTTAAACATATTTTCAGGACGTCCACCCACAAGATGGACTGACAAGATGCAGGTCGCTTCCAACTGACCTATCTGGAAGTCATTGAGGGAGACCTATGTTCAGCAGTCGTCATCTCGTGACTGAAATGATGATGATGATAATGAAATAGATATTGTTTATTTGGACTAATGTTACCTATTACTTTTAATACAAAATTGACACATTTCCATTTACTTACTTACCTTAATGAAAGCGCCCTTTTTTTAAATTAAAAACAAAAAATATAATCCATAATTTTTAGCCTGAAAAAAAAAGTATCATTTACCTACATATCTAAATAAAGAACATTTTTTTATATGATCGTACCCTTAACACCTCCACTACAGTGTGTCTAATGAAATCATCTCGTGTTTCCATTTCATTAAGTTCATTTTACCTTGGTGCTTATCTGACTGGCTAATTCACCTTGTCTAACCTGTGTCATCGAACAGAGCGATGATATCTTGAATTTTGAACAAGGATTTGACAGATATCAATGTTATACCTTTCCACATAATGGGTATATATTATATACTTGTAGTTTTGTATTATTATTGACAATGAAGTGTAAGATCGTGTTTTGTATACAGTTATATCTATGTTGCTTTGTTACTATCACAACAAAATTAATAATACCTATGTTATATAACTATCGTGAATGTTGTATTTAATACAACGGTTTTCTCACGACAACATTCTGAAAAAAACTCTTCGTTGTAAGCAGCGTGCACAGACCCGGTGACGTCGCACAGCCTACTGGCTGGGTCCAAGAGTCCCTCTATGACTTGAAACTAGTAGAGCTTTTGTCAGAATACTTACTACTTAGTTGTTTTTCATAAGTATGTTGTTAGTTTGAAACGTATAAATGTATTATCTAAGTAGTTATCTAAGGTAAAATATTTACATATGTTTCAAGTAAAACGTCTACAATTTTCTCTTAGTTTGAAGTTAGCAAAAAATCTTTCGAATTCCAGATTTTATGGAAATAGTCATAGTGTGTGCATACTGCATGCATCTAAAGTTAGTCTAAAACAAATCCTACAGAGCAATAAACACAGAACCTACTATTAGGTGGTCTTATCTACCATTGGTTATTTGTTATGCTATCCATATTCATTAATACCAACGTCTTAAACTCAATTTGTTACCTAATTTTCCGTTATTATTTAATTTCTCTCTCAACAACCACGCTTAAGTTCTCAGGGGTGCGGAATTTTAACTCTAGAATTTTGAAAGACTTGAATCCTAAAGTAAGTTAAACAATTCATTATTTAATAAGTGTTAATTAGGTACTAGATAGCTTGTCTTATCGTCTTTTTTATACATATTCGAGGGATCGACGTTTGACCACTTTCTCGCCTGGTGGTAAGCAATGACGTCACCTACGATGGAACACGTCTGCAACATATAAGCAACCTATTCACTCGGGCTTTGAAGACACCCAGGAAACTATACTCTGGTAAAGAGTCTTAGGTTACATTATTATACGCATTCAGTACTTTTATTTTTAAACATGAGAGTTGGTATATAGTTTTTAAGGTTTATTGTATTTACTTATTGGATTAATATATATTTTTTAATATAGAATTACTAAGCAAACGCTACAAACCGCTTGTCTCTGGAAATACTGGTTCCAATTGAAAAATCTTTTTATCGAGGGTAGTTCATTTGTCACAGAAAGTTATGAGATATAAAACATCACGCTATGCTAAATAGGAACCTCTAAACATCTAAATAATTACTTACTTACTAAAAAATGTGGGTGTGCCTAATAATGTGGCCAGGGACTGTATATGTCGCAGGGATATGATAAAAACAGATAATAACAAACAACATATATACATATATGTGCGTAAAAGTTTATTTACTTAAGTATACATAATATTTGTTGAGCAATAGTTATTTTGGGAGAATAGGTGTTTCGTGCTTCTAGTACTTAGTAAAAATTAGCACTGGAAGTAATTAGTTAAGTAAGTTAGTAACTAGTAATACAATTGTACTTACGTGCGTAATATATATTAGGTATCTATTCTTGCTTAATGACTATCGACGCCCGTGACTATTCGATTACTTCTAAGCCAAGAATCACACATCAAATGAAGCAAAGCTACATAATGACGTAGGCGTGTTCGTCATTAATTTATTATATAAAAAGGACGTACTTTACACGGCTAGACTCAATCAATCACAGCTGCTCATTACCGTAGCCGTGTTAACTAACAGCGGAAATTAGAGCTTAACGGAACACAAACAAGAGGTATTATTCATTAACCCCCTGTTATGTAATTGTCGCAGTCTCTATTCGTAATTGGATTATGTAATGTAATTTTAATAATGTTTGACCGTGAGACGACCTGCGAAGGCTTAGAGGTTAGAGTTCGACATAAGTACATAATAATACACATTATGTTATGTACTTCGATAAGTTTGACGCTTGACGCGGTAGAAATTGCTTTTCTAAGTACCCAGATGTTATAGGTACGTACGTATATTTAATCTTTTTCCTGGAATCCCGGCGGCTGCCTTATGGAAACGAATTTGATCATCAAAATAAGTCAACAAAGTAGAGTATCCTATGTGTGTGTGTGTGGGGGGGCGTTATTTCGCTCCCGCTACTTACTTACATAAGTATGTGTTATGTTTGTCAAGATTTCATTCGTGTTACTGAAACTAAATGGAACCTACATATTTGTTTTCCTCAACTCTTAGTTCCACGTAATACTTTAAATTACATGCAAATAAACATTTATTACAACGTCACGCCTTTTTATCCCCGAAGGGGTAGGCATAGGCAGAGGTGCACGTTACGGCACGTAATCTCGCTATACAATGTATACACTTTTCACCATTTGTGTTATAAGTCCCATGTAATAAGGGGTAAGCCTATTGCCATATACTGGGCATAATTCCAGACTTCGTGCTACTAGTGAGAATTTTTCGAAAAATCGAAAAAAACCCTTGTTCGGCTGTCGCAAATGCGACCACTTGACCAACGAGGCGGTCAACATTTATTATAAGTAAATAAATATACTATAATTAATTTACCTATATCCTGATAATGTTAGAATAAAAATCTGAATATTATAGTTACAGTTGACCCGACTAAATACACAGGCTAAAGGTAGGAAATGATAAAAGAAAATGCTTTGACTCTTTGCTATCATCAGTCACAGACAGATCAAGTTCCCAAAAACTCTTCAAAATAATTATAAACTGATAACACGATTTATCGATGTCATGGTTTGTTTGAAACAATATGTTCAAACATAGTACACACCTCAATTATTTTCCGCAAACATTACTAAAAATTTACCTTAAGCTAAAAATATAAACTAGTATGAAATATTTTGTACAATTTATTATTATCGGAATTTAGAAATAATTACCTATGTCATATACTGTAAAAATCTAGTAATTTGTTGCCTGCGATGATGAGCCTTTTTTTCTTTATTTAAAATTGGAAACTCAGAAACAATTTAAATTGTAGCTACCACGCTAGGAGTATCCAGAATTTTCGGCTTTCACTACTTCCCCGAATTTCAGAATTTCGGAATTTCGGAGAACTAGTCAATGTTATCTATATCACGTTAAACATATTAATGTAACAGTAGTTTAGATAAATCTTTGTTTAAGACAAGACTGAATATATTTAAGCCTTAACCATAATTAATTACAATTCAAGAACCTGTTTAACATGTTAATTACATAGAAATTAATTATAGGAAATAAGGAAAACAACATCTAAGTATTTGTAATCACAATTGAACGCTTAATCACTACCCACGTAACACCATTGTAAGATTTTTTCAAACACTTGAAAGAATTACTAAGGCCGGAACGTGTTCAGCAAAAATCTACATAAAAGAAACCGTATTTGTTAAAATATATGTAGGTAGCGTACAATGTAAATATCATGTAATAGGAGATGGGTTTGTAAGGTTAAAGGTGAAGCCTTGTTCAATATGTTTCCAATATTGTAGCGTTTGTATCACAATCGTACGAAGTGCGGTATGAATGTCGTGCAGGAAACTACACGACAGTGATATCTAGTGACTTCAGTATCTACCCTTAGTATGAATTTGCTTTATTTTTAAAGTAATCGAAACGAGAGCGCGTTCTACGTTCTGATTGGCCGGCTCGAATAAACCAACCATTCAGTATCCTTAGTATGAGTTTTCTTTACGTTTAAACTAATCGAAACGAGAGCGCGTTCTGATTGGCCGGCTCTAATAAACCAACCAATCAGAGCTACTTAATACTTACTTTAAACGTAAAGCAAACTCGTACTAAGGGTACTGATCGGCTGTCGCGTATCAAACGGTTGGAATAAGTTATGTTCTCTAGACTAGAACATTGGCAGGTTATTTATAGCTTAAACAGTATTGAGATTAGGAACCTAATTGTATTAGCCGTGGAAAGTAACTGTAGGTGCTGTGCTATTTTAGTAAGTAATTAGTATTACGTAAACGTACCTAGATAGACTAGACTAATACGCCGTATTTGTACGTAATTATTTGTTCAAACTAATTCTTTAAGTACCTCCCAGATACCTTTTGGATGTAAACAAAAGTTCAGGGAAGTTTCAGCTGTTTGCCATTTTAGGACTATTTCTATTTTGTGTTTACCATTCTGAAATAACAATAAAGAAAAATTTTAAGACAAACAACAACAACAAACGACAACTTTTCTATACAATTAAAATATGTACCAAAACAGTGATCGCTCCAAACAAGTACTAGACACGTAAATATTGGTATTTTAATATTAGTCAGTACTTAATAGCTACTATGTACACTAATGACAATGTTATCTGCAAAAAACTATAAGTTAATTGCATACGGGTAAACAAAATAGAACAAAAACTACATTGCTTATCGGCTTTCAGTATATCATTTACTCAAGGTTACAATAACAAACAATACTTTCGCACGCCACAGTAACTTAGGTACTTATTCGAAGAGGATAATTACATAAAAACATTATTATGTTTGTACGAAACAAATATGAGACATTAATGAGAAAAACAGAAACCAAAAAAATATACAAATAACATTTCCTTTTCGGGGTTGGTTTTCCTTTTGATGTGACGATCGTCCAAATTCGAGCACTGAATTCGAATGGTGCTAGAGAATCACAACTCTATCCACTCACTCGAATACAGTTGTCAAATTGTGGACCTAAAACTCTTCTTTCTTCTATTTCTCTTCTTCATTCTTCTATATTTAAAATCTTGAGCTATCGATGTTTTGCAGGTAAACGTGTACGACTCCTACAAGAGTCATACTCCTTCTGAATTTATACGGAGAAGAAATGGGATAGCCGTCATGGGGAGCGGTACTTACATAGGTAAAGATTTGTAATTATAATTATAGAGGTATTGAACGAAGCAATCCGATACGTAACATGTTTATGATATAAAAGAGAAAGAACTTTTATTCGGAGGAGTTATTTTTTGTATGAAGGTACTTATTTGATCGATGACTCGCAAAACTGATTAGGAGCTTTCAGTTCTTTCAGATAGAAATTATTTTGCTCAAATCGCGTACATTTACCCGTACGTATTACTGGGATAAAAATATATGAATATTTTATAACTGCCTATGTAGGTGTGTTATTTATTCTAATCAGTGAGCAAATATGTGACTAGTAGGTAATCTACTAATAACATTATTTAAGAAAATGTCGCAAAACTAATATCCGGCGGCGGAAACTATTTCTTGATTGAGATTACATGCCTACCCTCACTACCCTGTGCTATGCGGCGTGGGACACCCTACGTAGGCCCGCCAATATCAATCTTACGGAACAGCGATGTAGGCAAGAAATAACTTAACCACAGAGGTCGGGAAAACTTTCGTACAGACTCTGTTATTTCGCGAAATTGAGAATGTCGTGAATTCACTAGGCATTTTACCTATATACTTGGCGCCCTTAATTAAAACGACTTATTTAATGAAAAGACCTTGGTTACTGATTGAAAGCCGACGCCATTACACCAAAATAGTGTTTCAGCTTCATAAGTTCAGCGTAGCACTATCTGCATTATTAATTCAACGTTTCCTCAAGGCGAGCCATATAAAAACCATAATTGGATCTAACCAATGAATATCAGAGTACTTTTCCTTGAATAGACTCGTGATATCGGGGAATAGCTATAAAAAGAGACATGTTGAGCCACGTGCCACATCGCATCTGATTGCTATTGACATTTGACACGAGGCGTCCTCAGAGGGCTACGCTGAACGCTTTCATTATTTACGTGTAGTGTACCTGTCCGGCGGGGTATCGATCGCGCGCGCGCCTCCCCCGCCTCGTACCCCGCCCGCCACATCCCCTCACAACTGACTAAATATGAAAATAATTGGTTCACGTGTGCCTAATATGATTATGACACAGAGTGAAGCTGAACTTGAATGCTTCGCAGTTGTCGAGTAAAAATTAACTGGGTTACTGTTTAAATAGGACAATTTAAAATACGTTTTAATGGATGGGATTTTAAATGAATTCAATACTAATTTGTTAAAAATAAGTTGAAATAAATGTCGCTTCATTTCACTGTCATCGACGTTTGATCAGAAGCACGCGATTTCATGATAAATTTCGAATGAGAATCTTTTGAGTGCCGAACGATAAATGAGGTCAATATGACGTGATCAGTTTGATCGTGATGTTCCCGCCCTTATATCTCAATTACAGCGGTGAACTCATGAATAATGGTCGCACTTAGAAAAACGATAAATTAAGTATGCATTAAAAATCTCTTAATCAGTTTACCCTCGTCCTGATTTTTTAAAGTAAGGTCAATGTAGAACGAAATAGAATTTGATTATTCATGAACATTTTAAATTTTAAAGAGGTATCTTTACTGAAACTGAAAAACCGTTGGGGTAGGTAGTACAGTTATTTATAAAACGCATGGCTATAGGCAGCAGGTACACACCCACTCACAGCTAAGTCTAAAATAGGCACCTAGTCACAAAACGTGATCGGGTGCCCGATGAGTGGTACAATCCCTGTTTATGTATTCAGGCCCGTAACGGAAAGGACTGTTTTGCTTTCTTTTCATTGTACAACTTTCATTAAATTTTTCCCTTTTTATTTATATTCCAAGTACTTTATCCATAACATTACACAGAGGGTGTCCATAATAAAAAATGTTAAATTGAAAATTGGTAGGCACTCGAGTAAAAAAATAAGAGCAATTAATTATATAATGGGTATCGTAGCGTTTGGCTTCTCACGATCTCGATAAACGACTGCGAGGCAATCTATTGTTTAAGTCTCGTGTGAAATTTTGTTAGTATCGCGGACTGTAGAATACCTTCAACACGTGCACGTTATACAACCCGCTGTATTTCGAGGGTGTAGTGATTAAACCGAATAGAGGAACGAACCCGACAACTCAAATTCATATTCCATAAACAAACTCCCCGAGCTATTTGCGGTAAGTTATGTTGAGATAATACAAACTAATTTCTGGCAAAACAAACCAAACTAAATGAATTTGTAGAGGGCAGGATTTTCTGTTTTTACACTGTTCAAACTTCACTCGCGTTTATATTAAATTGTAATCCTTGTGATGTTTGTTCACTGCTGTGATGATACTGATGCTGCCTGTCCAGGGATAGTTATTTAAAGCGTGGAGTTGTTCCGCGCGAGAGGTCCAGGACAATTAGGTGGGCGCATGGCGTCGCGAGCTGCCGGCCTGCACACAAAGCCTGTAAGGGGATACTTCCTCTAACAAAGGTTTCAGTCGGTTCTTGGGACGTTCTAGTCCGACGCTAACATGAATAGAGACACTCTCCACAATGACCGCTCTTGACGACACATTTAAACATCTATCTATGAAACATTTTAAAGCAATATATTTCTGTATTATTATCTCTTTCTTTTTTTCTGTTTATAGAAGTAATTAGAGGCAAGTTCCATAAAGTGTGAATAAACGAACAAGTGATAAAAGTAATTAATTCTTGATTGACGAGACACAGTCACAGCTGTAATTAAGTGTCCAATGCCGAATGAAGATATAACGCAGTTGGGATTTACTGCTCAGTGTCGTTTATTATTACCTTCGGGCATTAACGACCAACAAACACTAAGAGAGCGAGAATTTTGTGAAAGCCTATATATTTTAATACTACTTATACCTAGATCTATTTAACAATAGCCATTAAATATCTTTCACAAATAAAAGAAAGCTATCAGTTTGTCAAATGCAGCAACGATTAGTTGGGTTCCATACATTTACATCTAACATCACCTGGCTTACATCACATGCTATTCCCCAAAGGGAGTACACCCACTTACACAGTAACTTATGGCAGCAATTATATCATTTGTTCCATTATACAGGGCGAGGCGGTTATTATACCAGCCATAAATCTAGTTTCTGTGACTACTGTTAAAATCTAAACAAGAAAATCAAATTATTTTGTACGTATGTATACATATCAGATTTTGTCCATGACAGATCAAACCTAATGTACACTTGTTCAACAACTATTGTTAGTTAGTTTTTATTCTAAAACTAAATTAAATAAATAGAAAGGACCGTGATGCTCCACTGTAGCCGACCCGGGAGGCGCCAAGCTTTGTCATTTGATGCTACAGATCGCGTTGCGTTGGGATCTACCGTTATGAATAGAAATTGTGAGGTATCATATTTTCTATTCGTGTCAATTTTACATTATGTTTCTTTCATCTGTCTTTCAGAAAAGTACATAATACCTATCTTAATAAATAAATTTCATTATTTATATTCAAATCAATTGTTTAATTAAAATGTTTTTTGAAGTGGTTAAAACACTCCAATTTCAAAGAAAGCCTGATTAATTTTTGAGAAGGTTTACTGAGACAGCCCAAGGCGTTTCTCGGGGGGGTGTTTCAAAAATTGATTAACTTAAGGGGATATTCATCAACAGTTTATGCAACTCTTTTTGATCAAAATCAATATAACTTTGAATAACAGCATTTTTATTCGTAAGTTACCGTGTCTAGTTATTTTATCATTTAGTACTGAAACCTTACACATACCCGAATTAGGTACACGTTCGGCTGGTTGAATTTAAAATTGAGTTTAATGCTATCAAGCTACTACACCGAGAAATAAAATAAGGTTGTTAAGGCATTACGCCTGCATAATCAATAAACAAATTGGAGAAGTTGTTCTGCTAGAAAAAAGTATTACTAACTAAATATTCTGCCCAGTGACTCGACAATGCTAGAAACTAGTAAGTCACAGCTGTAAATACACTGGAATATAGGTCGTTGAAGCAGCACCAAGTTGAATGGCTATTTAATAAAGTAACTAAGTGTACGTCCAAGTCGGCGAAAGAGGGTGGGCTGTTGAAGGGAGCTAAAGTTATTCCGCGATACAGGCACGATATAAAATGTTCTCATTTCGCGACGTCGACGGTTATGGCCTTCTTACTGCTTTCCAACACATAAGTGTTCTTAGAAAGCTAACACTTTTGTTTGACCTGATACTTAAAACTCAATTTCGTTTAGAAATAAAAGTCGCACTTAAGACACTCCTTGTTTAATGAAACAAGCCATTTCTTCCATGAACATTCTTACGCTAAAAGATACCTACTCGGTCGTTCGGCATCACTGTTACATTTTATTTTAGTTTCCACTACAAACTATTTCAGTCGCGTTTTAGCATTTATTTGTGAAGTGTCAATCAATCACTAGACCTCCATTAGTTGAAGTAGGTACATACATGCGTATGTGTAATGATAGTCGGACAACAAACATTTTATAGTGTGCTACATGCTTATATCTTTAGCAAACGTCATCTGGAAAACTTACGTCATTCGTCACTCGAACTGAGATAATAATTATGTAGAAATACATCCCCCTGATTTCAGAAAATTTTTATAAGATTCATTAGCTGCCCACACTTTTACAGACAAAACCATAATTTTTGGGATTGATGTCATCATAAACTTTTAAATTAGTGTACTTCTATAATTCTAGTGGGTTAGGTACGATGAAACTTAAATCTGAGGCATCAATACAAACTCTTTCCTTCGAACAAAAAGAGCCTAAGCGAGCCCACACAAGTTCTAAAGAAGTCTTTGTAAGATCTCGATGGGTAAATGAATCTGACTAAGTGTGAACAAAGAACGGGAACAATGAGACCCTTCGTAAATATCTTTTATTATCAGTCTTCCTTCCGCATCTTCAGCTATTCTCCAATGCCTGCTCACAATGTTTGCCGACTTTTACAGCTTAACATTGCTTGGCTAAACCCTCCAATCAGACTCCTTAACAAGTAAGCAATAAGACCCGTAAATAATAAGATTATCTTAAAGTATTAGTAATAATGTACAACCCACCGATTGTTTTTTAGATAAAAGTTAGATTTCTATGACAAAAACTGTATTCGGAAATAATCCAGGCATTTTCAGAACAGTTGTATTCATAGTAGTAATAATGAACGTATAGTGTACGGAACAAATGTCCCAGATCCCTGCATAATTCGCTAAACAACCATTTATTGGACCATATCTACGGACGATGCGAGCCAAGCGGCGGCGGCGTAGTAAATATAAATTCAGTATATTGCAGTTCCAACATTTATTTGGCAAAAAATATTACAATATACGAGTTTCATTTTGGCTCAGTTTTAAATGAAAAAAAAAGGTATTACAGTAGCAGACATCTTTTACGTACAAGATTATGAAAACTCTTAGTAAATAAATGGAGAATTTTCAGGCATAGCGTTAGCATTTGGATGATGTTTGTAGATCTTATTACTGCTTGTAATCGTAGGGAATCAACATTGACAGAGCCTGTAGGTTTCACGGTGATCGTCGACATGGCAAACAGCAAAACTACCGACCTGTAAATACAAAGCGGTAAGCTACTCGTGTCTGGTTCGTTTAGCGCTGCCTAGAGCGTGTGGCAATATCCAGGACATCTTGTGAGTGCACTGTTAGCTACAAATCGATCATTATAAAACTATGTAACTGCAACTTCCTTATTGGCTTAGTGATAGCCAACGAATAACAAACTGAGCACGTATTCCATTTCAACGTTCGCAAAGCTTTGATGAGTTTTCAATTTCGAAATTCATTGTATGATGAGGCAAAGTTTAATTCTATTTTTTTCTATAAGGGCACGTCAGATCCCATTTCAAATAAGAAGGCGCATTTAGGCACATTGGTCTGTATCTACATAGAAATTATATTTACGTGAAGTAAATAAGTAGGCATATCCCCCAAATCAAACGTTGACCTCTTCTTGTCTGCGGATTAGATATAGGCGAACATTAACTAACTTACCTACTTACCAAGTAGGAATTTTCTTTGGCTTCACAGCCTGTATAAAACATCGATACACTCTTCTAAGTACTAAGTACTGTTTTTGATACAAATGTTGTATTTTTTGATTTTAACTATTGTCAAAATTATTCATTTGGAAAGTAAACTCCATAAGTTTTTCAGCTTAGGGTAACAACTTCGTAAATACTGATTCAGAATGTAGTCAGGTAACTACAATCAGTCACAAAGTAACGTCAAGACTAGAAGCTCGATCCAGGCTTCAAGATAATGGAAACAAATTGATAAACATTAGATTATTGCCGTCTAGGTGACTTTGTAGATGTACTGCAGCGTCTGTAATTGAATTTTACGTCAACGCGACACATTTACTGAATAAAACAGTTATTTTTAGCGGGGAAGTATCAAAGCAGCGAACGGAACATAAGCGGGAATAATGGGACAATGTAAACAAAATACACATTACAGAAAGGTATAATGGCCGCTACTAACGTGTGATACACGCCTACCCTTTATCGACTTGTCCACACGACACCGACCAGTGTGTGACCTAATAAAGTAACCGACTGAAACACATACACCAACAAAAATTAATTTACCTGCATTAAACTGACACTAGAGCCGCAACACATAACGAAGCACGCCGCTTTCCGTGCGCACATATTTTAAAGAAGCATTTTTATTTCTGACTAGAAAATAAGTGCAAAAGAAGAACACGGCACTCTATTTAACTGAAACTTTTCGCTTCACGCTTTTCAACTTTAGTGCAATTTAAGATTTCATAATAGACGCGTTTGAAAGTTCTTTCTGAAAGTCAGGCCTCTGAGGAGTCGTTACATATTCACAGAAAATTTAGAAAGGTGTCGGTAACACAAAATAGGTAGCGAACGAAGAAAGCCTTTTTAAATAGGTTTTTAAATACTGATACTATCGACAACGCTCGGGTAGGCATTAGGCATTCTAAGCTTAATTAGCTTTAAGTGTCGCCGGCGTCAAATTGCCGTCAGACAACTGCCACTGTGGGATAAGTTTTTAACTTAATGAAAAAGAATTACTAAGTCGGTGACTTAGTTTTGCAAAGTGTATTTTCTTAGTCAGGCGACTATTTTGAAGTAATAGTCGCGTAAGTTAGAGAGACAGAGCGTAGCATGTTGGCACAGAGCCAAGTGGAATGTCAAGAGAGAAAATTGACGCAAGTAAGCGCCACGGACAGCCATCATTATACTGGAATAATCGCAAACCGTATTCTGCTATCTGCGATAACCCATTGCTGCAATTTTATTTTACAGCAATTTTAAATCTTTGATGCAATATCTACCGACGAGTGCTTTAGTTAGTTGTTCTTTTTTGTACATTATCACTGTTTCCAAAGCCTAAGATCTTTTTACATTCACGAGATCGATACGAATAAACAGGTGGCAGCGTGGTCGATGTGTTCAGTACAGTGGGTTCCACACAGTTCGATAACGTTATTTATTTAGGAACGTACTCAGTAGTCGTTCACGAGTCACGACAATGTGGATGCTAACATAAAAAAAAATCTTTTAACCATCAGATCTCGTATTACTTTTGAGACATTTTGATTCTTCAATAAATTAGATACCATGTCTTATAGCGAACAAAGGGATCACAGAAAATGCTGCCCAATAGTCTTTTACTTGTTTGTTGAAAACCGATCTTGAGAAATAACAGGTAAATGAATTAAAATTAAATAAGAGTTCTCAACGTGATTGGTAGGTAGATTTTCGTTTAATCAGTTTAGGTTGCCCTAAGAAACCTGTACCAGCCAGTAGAAGACTGGCTGGTTGGGGACATATATGCGTGTCCCGATCCACTAGTACAGTCTCAGACCTCAGAACTCGGACCTCGCTGGTATAGATTTCCTCGGAGACCCTATATAGATATGGAAATAGAGTTATTTCTGGTTATCGATAACTAACTAAATATCATATTCATTTGACAAAATGCCAATGAAAAACTTTGTGAAGTTACGCAGAAACATCAAAAGCTGAATAAAGACTAAAATGATTTGATGGCCGAAATTTCAGTACCCTACCTTGGCTACGAGCTTCTCAGTGAAGTCGTATACATTTTAAATGTCCTTTCGTAATAAAATATTTACACATTTCGAATAAATTTACAGCCACGTTAGACAGACAGCGTCAAAACCAAGTTCATTTGTTTTATCGTTCCCACAAACAGCCGACAACCTAAATCAATAATAATGAAAGGGGCTCACGTAAACAATTAACACAATAACTGCGAGCGAAATTGTCTTTTGAACGAGTATTTCCACTTAACTGTTAATAGGGAACAAATTCTCTAGAAGAATAATAGTATGGAAATTGTGTCTTATTTCTTTACGAAAAGTTTTGGAAGAAAGTTCCAAAGAAATTAAGTTTTTAGCTATCAATCCTTATTACATGTTGTGAATTTTTATATGATCGTGACCGCTAATGGCCCATAAACAAAATATGAATATGGCCAGTGCTTAGTACTGAATGTTAAAATAATACGCCTAACGACTGACAATTCACGCTAATCTCCGGTCAGACCGCAACGCCCTGCCTTGAGCTGTGGCTACATTTTATATCTCGCTCTAGCCTGCGTCATTCTATAACTCCACCTCGCTCTTATCTCTAGAATTCTGAAATGGCAAATGTCGATCTCGATTGACTGTCTGAAGTACTCTGAAGCCACGAGATAGCCTTCCTGTTTCAAGAAGGCTTGTGTTGAGGAAAGTAGAGGACGCGGAGAAAAAATGTGAAAATATTATTATTGGAAACAGTGATTTGGTTTTTTTCGCAATAAAGCAGTCGATTGAAAATCTATAGTTCTGTAAGTAAATGTAGTAAAATGTCAAAGAAAAGTTTCCGCTTAACCGACAAAAAAAATCGATTCTACTCCACTAGGTACCTACTTTGCTTCCAGCAATAAATAAAATTACGTCGACACAGCTCATTAGATTTACAAAAGAAACATTTTTATGATTCGGTGGTAGAGTTATGTAAGGGTTCGCGAAAGTTTACCTTTGACAAACCACAAACACAAGTATGTTCCGTTGCTCCACCGCCAACAAAGTTACTGGCCGGGCGATAAGTAGATACGAGTATGTATTTACGTACAGCCTTAATTAAACAAACGATGCTAACTACTGTATTTCAGAGAATTTACATTTTAATTACAATTATGAACGTATCTCACTGTACCTACAAAGACGTTTATTAAGTTCCATTCTACAGCCAGTTAAGGTTTCAACAAGTTCTTTAATTTACTGAAACTGGAGAAAATTGCCGACTTCTCTATTCGGTCTCGGCTCGGTTTATTTTAAATTAAAAAAAACGCTAATTTGTTCAATTTAGATAATAACATTACGTAGATACGATCCAATCTATGAATCAATTTTATTGTTGTCGATAAAATGGTATAATGAAATTGAATACCATTATTACTAAAAATTTAGTCATTACGCTTTTAGTTCTGTAGACTATTATGTCGATTTATAAAAAAAAAATACTTTATTTTCAGATACATTTACGTACACATGACATACCCCACAATTACATTAATGTTACTCGATAAAAATATTAATATTCATAGATTTATTAAACGTACCTCCACATAAGTAATGGGTATTAAATATCGATAATTACCTTCGTAATAAGGGCCGGCCTACTTATTAGCAACTTAATTGACATTTACTTCGGTTCGTGACTTCATTTATTACCCAGAATTTTATTGTAGAACTTTACATGAAACTACTTAGCCAAGTGCTTCGGCTGCCGTCTCCCGAGCTTACGAGAACTGAGAAGTTCATCCGATGCCCTTTTACGCAACTTCTAAGAGGCAGATATAAAACTTTCCTTGATTACAATCGACCTCTTATTTTTACGATAACTCAATATTGCCAGCGAAGAAAGGATGAAAGGTATTGCGCGGCATGGACTTAATCGTAGCTTTAGTACCTACGTACCTATGTATATGGTTTTATATTCTCGAGCACTTTTCGTATTTCACATTACTGCCTACATTGTACATATTAATACACCTACTATATAACATCTGTTTCTATAAGTATTTGGCGGAAAACGTAAGTAATGTAACGTAACGTTCTCACAACTGAGAAAAACTGATGTGTCACCAAGACATATCTACCCGATTTATGTAATGAAGACATGGTTTCAGAACGATATTACAAACATTAACGGGTACAAAAACACTAGCTTAATAAATATAGGTATAAAACTTTATGTGAAAATCTATATTTAGGTACGTGGCAGATCTAGTATACGGTGGATATGGTAATATTACGAATTGCAGCATAAATTAAGGAGAAACGGAGCGACTCCCCAGTCCGGAGCGGAAATTTGTAAATATTTGATGTCGTTAAACTTTCACACTTCGACCACGTTCTCACCTCGTGTCGACGGCTGTGAAATGGTCCAACATCAATTCATAACTAAACACGGAGCTTGTTTGACTCACAAATTCAAGAGTTGCGCGAATTCCTGCAGAAGCAATCTGCAGAGTAACGGAATTGTTATAGGGTACCTATGAAAACGAAATACGTCTGCAATTTCGCATAATATCTTTATAGTGAGCAGGATCTCAATTTCTGTTTATACGTTGGTACTTACACGTTATGACGTCTAATCATAAAAGTGTGTAATGTTTTTTTTAACTTTGCCACGTAGTTTTAAGTAAACACAATGAACATTAAGACATGTAGTTTCAATTACGTACAGAATAAAGTGATGATATTAAGCCTAAGTAACATTTGTAGCGATAGTTAAACAGTTTAACTCTCCAACCGAACTGTTCTGCCAATGACAGATTTGACGAGGGCGGATAAAGGGTCTGTTGCAGAACTGAAGGACGAAGGTGTAACTGACATCATTAAATCTAAATACGACTTATACAATTACAACGACATAGTATTTCAGTTAATGCTTATTATAACATTACGCATACACGTTGGGTGTACCTAAATGCTAAAAAAGTGACATGATTACAGGCTATGAGGTAGATCTTACGAAATTTAAAAAAATAAAATTTGCACTATCCTAAATAGGTCGTATGAAAAAACGTATATTTATTTCTCTTAAACTATCAAAAATACCTACTAAAAACTGTCGAATCTTATCTGAAAGAACACTTGCAAGTGCCTACTTGCGTTTTTTAATGATCAAAAAAATTATTTTATCGCTTGCAGTTTTTACGTCTTAAGTTAAAAATAATAACTGTTACTAAAGTAAACTAATATAAACTCAATTTTTATAGTGCTTAAGCGAATTTTATATGAAAGATAAAAAATACATAAAGCAAATACACATTTACAGGTTTAATTTCACAGTAGATTGCGCAATGTAGCCGATCGATGTTAAAGACCACGTTAAAATAAATGTTATGGAGGACTGACAAACAAAATTCCAATTACGTGTACAGAACTTTGTTTTCGTTTTGTTGGAAAATTTTATCGTGTTCTACCTATATAAAAACATAATGTGGATAATTAAGCTACTGAAAATCCAACATTGTGGGAACATTGCATGATTAAAGCCAGAACATTCTAAAACAATAAAAGGAAATAAGTACCTAGAACAATGCTCAGTAGCAACTACACAAAATCTAGTAAATTAATTGTTTGTTGGAAATCACTGCCATTCAAAGGATTGCAATGTTGGTAGGTAGTCTCACAAAATAGAAACTAATTAGATAACTACACGGACTGAAATAGTAGATAGGTTAACTTTCCTAGTTATCAACTTTTGTAATTGCAGTTGTTCAATGGAATATCTAGTTCTGTAGATGTAGGTAGGTACTTGCAGTACATATTTACTACTTATCTATGTACATATCTGTATACAGGTATACATAGTTATGTATACTTCAAGTAGTTTTGTTTGCAAAATGATAATTTACGAATTTTTTAAGGACCTAAACTCTGACTAGCCTAGTTTCACAGAACTTTGACGGCATCCGTGAGTTTCATATAGAATGAAAGCTTAGGAATATTGGCCGTCAAATATTTACCTTTTAATATAAGAGGCAGAATTTGATACGATAGTCCTCTGTCAACTCTTGACATGACCTTTGAGAAGTATTTTTGTTCTATCTTTAGACTTAAGTTAGGTACCTTAACATAAATAGCGAAGTACCTACTAACAAAAATAGCTTTAATAACCAATAACGAGAATATTCGCAAGGATTCAGAAGGAACTATCATTTTTTTTAAGTAATTATTTGTTCATAAATGAAAACTATACGTAAAGACATCAATAATTTATATAAACGCGAATGCTTAAAAATTAAGGATTTCACATTAAATCTGAATGATATTTGGCTATGTGCAAAGAGCGGCAAAGTTAAGGTCATTTTCGGGTCATTCTTCAAAACGGGCGTATTCGTGTGATCTCTCTGGCGCTTTTCAGAGATTTAATGGTAATTATTTATCTCATTGAAAACAACAAAAATAAAACTATTTGAATATCATTATTTTTAATGAGATTCGTACCATTAAATATTTCAATTTATTAAATATATTAAATATTTCCTTTTATCAGCAATTTATATTGTGGCGAATGTCACACGTAAAAGTCACAGGCACGTCTAGTGAAGAACAAACAATACTAAAATCATGTTAGAAACAGTAGCACGCTGAAATTCCGAAATGTTTCTAAATGGCGTGCCTCGTTTTTGAGTTGAGTGACACGGCCGACGTACGTTCGGAATAAAGCATGAATTTCAATCTATGTAGTTTGAATTCGCAAGCAGAAGTTAGGAATTTCACAACGTACAAACGAATGACATAGGTACTTTGCCATAACTCGTTTATAAAATTTGAAACATCTGTTAGGTAAGTTTTTTCCTTACTACGTCCATAAACCTTTAATAAACTCAAATAATTTATGGCATCCATGTGTATTGTTATTTAATTAGAATTGCCTGTTTATGTAGGTAGAACTTACATACATATATCTAAGCATCGTAGGTAAGCACACATATTATTATGTGTGAATGTGGATCTGGCAAATATAGAATTAAATACGTGATATCATTAATATTCTCCTCTTCACTTCAGTACATTCTGTTATGTTTTACTAAAACATTTGCTTTCATCTAATTGTACGAAGGAAATTACTACCCATATCTAACGGTAATTTCCATCAAGATTTCTATTAGTTTTAAAGTGATTAGCTGCGTTACCAGACTACCAGTAATATATAATTAGGTATAGAATATCCATACAGATAGAACCTTTAGATAGGTACTACTGGAAATCAGTGTCTTAAAATTGTTTTTGATACGGATCGATAAAAGATCTCGTAGAAGTTCTCTATATTTTTCCAGAAAGAAATGTAGGTCGTTAAAGGTAATTTATAACACTTTTCAATATTATCTTAAGATACTTTTTTTCTGATTTCATTACGCCTTTTTGGGGCAAATCTTGGAGCAGCTTCCTTTCATTATACATAAAATACTCGTATGTTTTCGCAAAAGAAATTGCGTACGCAGAGAAAGAGAACAAATGAAAGATAATAAGACGAAAATTTGCTGTTTGTTGTTTTGCTTGATCTCATTTCGTTCTAGGATTTTAGTTTTATATGCGTGGCTGACTTACCTAGCCTGGTCTTAAGTTAGGTGTATAAAGTGTTAATCGGTGTTTTATTTTTTAACTAACAAAAGCACATTCCTTTAGCGATGGCCACCCACCTAAACATAATCTGAGTTTCTCGGGATATTTCATTAAAAATGTTAAGATGAGAAGAATATCCATTTTACTAAAGTTTTTAATTAATTTACTTTTACAGGGGCCGAAGGACAAAAGCTTCAAAAGATTGGCGCAGTATCGATAAACCAAGGGAATAATTATCGTGCTTAAGTAAGTGCAAAGCTATTCCGTAACATTAACATTATCTTAATATCCTACAACATTCTGAATTACATGCCTATCTCACATTTGAAAACAAAAGAAAAATGCCGTAATAAATAACATTATGTCTAGATAATAAACGGAGCTGGGTCTGGTCCCTAAAGGAAAGTAGATACCTACGAAGGTAAATTCCGACACCGTGCCTCGTTTTAATTTGACCAACTCCATTTTGGCACTCCTTAGTAATACAAAAATGCGACAAAAGTATAACTAGACGTTTATGATAACATTCACTGTGACCTTGTGGAAGAAAGTGCTTAGCCACAGGGCAGCAATTCTTTGTAGTAGGTACGAGATTCTTTGTAGTACCGTAAAAGGACAAATAGCCAGTAAATAAAAATCTATTAAACACGTGGTTACTTTGCGGACCGCTACTACCTTTTACATTAAATTACGTAGTAGGTGCCTATCATAGATAGTTCCCTGCATATAATAACCACACCGCCGCAACCCACTTCACAGACTGAGTTATTGTAGGCGAGTGGGACTACGAGTGGAAATGATAATTATATTGGAGGAACGAGGCATCTCCAGTTCTCACCAGCACCGGGGCAACAATAGACCTCATCCACCCCTAAAGCGTCGGTTCTATTCTCGGCGGGCTTGTCATTGACCCAGTTCTGTGAGGCAGACAGGCGCCGAGTTGCAACTCGCTTCTACTAAATTAATACTAATAAAGGTAAATGGCTTAATGCAAACACCGCGGTACCAGCCGGCGCGGCGCCAAGCTCATGTCTGATGCACAAATTCCGTTTACCGCACGTTTTATCTCATTAATGTGGAGTTTAAGCCATCGCTGGATTATAACGTTGCACAAACTAAAAATTTTGTTATCTCACTATAGTGGCATTATTCGGGTTAACTTGACCAATTAAACTATATCATCATCATCATCCGGCAGAAGTTCACTTTTGGATGAAGACTTCACTATTTCAAAGGAGATGGTGGTATAACAACCTCTGGAAGCGACCTGCTGGGAATCACAGATCACCGATTATTTAAAAGATGTTGGTGGCCGTCCATCGCCGGATGGTGGTAGTATAAGAACATACCCAGGTCAGACGAAAATTAAACAAATACCTGCTTAAAAATGTACATCAGCACAAAATTGTGACTCAAATAATAAGTCTCGTGGCACCCGACATTCTACATAATGGTCAAAGGAACCTACAAATTCCAAGAATATACGCAATAAAACCCACGATGAAAGAAAATTTACCCAGTGCATTCTGCAGAAAATAAGAATGTGCTGTACAAATGTTGTATTTTATTTTCCACGCTGATTCAAGCTTCAGTAAACCTTATACGGTATCATTTCCTAAAGGAAACGCGTTGCTTTGTATTTCGTTTTGTGACAATTTATTGGCTACAGTGGGAGTAATGAGTATTTTCTCGAGTCTGATGACAGCGTCTAGATTATTGTCGATTGGAGACCTGTTGGCTCTTTTTCATTAGGAATTATGGTGATTAATTCTGAACAAGAATATTAAAACACATTTTTTATAAAACATTTTATTCATCTGAAAAATGTGTAATTACATAATTATGTTACGAGTTATTGCTACACTGGCCACTTAGGAAACACTACCATAATTTCTGTTTTTAATTAATCAAGTTTTCATTACATTTACTGTCATTTAAATTACGTAAATGAAAGCTTTCGGCCATCTGTATGTATATTAGCCTGCTCGTGTACCAGGTGACTCACCTAATGATACGAAATGTGTTTGATTAGTTAACTATACTGTTTTATGGATAACGTTATGTTTGTGATGGCTATTTACTTTATTCGATTACGGAACATTCGACTCTTTATTTATCTGCAACAAATACTGGCGTAAATTACTGATAAGTACTTGATGTAGTACGTAAATACTTTTGATACGTTATAATATAATAGATGTGTGGGCAGTTGCCTACGCATGGCAAAAATAAATTGTGATCAATAGTCTGGAAAAAAGCATTTCGAACAAATGGTGTATAGTAGTAGGTAGTGATAACAAATCTAAAATAAAGAGTATGTAGGTATGTAACACGTTATATCACAAAAGCACATAACTTTTACTAAAAGTGCTTAGCTACCTACGTGAGTACCTAATGAAAATTAAAGTAAAAGCAATTAGGTAGCTAATAACGTATTCTGAACTCATGTTTTTACTTTATTTCATTTTAACCATATACGATATGAAAACTAGTTAGGGACTAGTGAAACATTCCAAACGTGAATGTTTTGATGAATAATCAACATTGAGTTATTCCGACAGCTATATCGCTCGTAAACACGCCCCAATTATAAATAGAATCCAACCAAACATTTGAAATCCATCAATAAAGTAAATAACATCCGTTTGCGAACGTTCGTACAAAATATGAAACGAATAAATGAGTGTTTTCAATTTCATTTAAAATGAAAACGGACAATAATTGCTTTATGAGAATTAAACTCAATTACACTCCGGTAACTAGGTGAGGCTGTTTCTTTTGCTATTCACGAAACGCGACGTTAAAAGGGAAAAACGATCCTTATTTTAATACTTTTTCATGACGAGATACCAAGAAGGAGAGTGCCTCAAAATGTTCTTGCAACCTAGTTACTTAGTATTCTTTATAATTAAGTAGGTAGACGCCTACCTACCAAGACATCACTTTTATAATTAAGTAGGTACCTAGACATTACAGTGTCGTATCAGAACATTGTGTCATTTAAGGCAAGCCACTTTCTACTATTGATACTTTATGTAAGCCATCATAAAGTATCACGAAAGGTTCAATAAACCAACTTACATAATGTTCGCTAAGACAATAATAGATATTAACTAGTCAGGTCACGTGGTAGTGAACTACATTGCTAAGGCTGGGTGTTCCTTGTTATTAAATAACTTTTATCGACCTACGCCCCGCCGCTTTGCGTCCTCGCTACCATCCAATCCCCGACCGAGGAACTTATTACAAGAAAAGATCTACAAACAAGCCATATCTGAAGAAAATGAAATCATAATAGAATTGCAATTTGTTGTGGATGATATGTTGCTTTTAGTCAGAAAAATGTCTTATTTAATAAACATATCTTGGTGTGGCTTGAGTACCTCTTTGTAAGTAGATTTATTTGTATTCGTATCTGTTATACTTTCTTAAAAAGGAATTGTGTGCTAACAGTAGAGAAAACATTGAAAAAGTCAAAGTAATATTCAAGTATTCAAGCAATAAATACTTGAATACTTGAAAACAAAGAGGTAAACCTTCGTTGTTTCTATGAACATTTTTGGGAAGAATTACTAGTAAAGATAGATATTAGATAGATTAAAAAATAATACGAAAGAGATGAAGATTAAGTCTGGAATGTGGAGGTATTAAAAAAATAGGAAATTAGATCTGCTACCGTTGGCACATACACATGGTACGATTATTAAGTTTTTACGACCAGCTGCGGGTGTTCTGTGTAATAATGATTAAGTACAGGAACCTTTTTCTAACAAATAACATAAGATATGAACAATGTGAAACAACAACATTGCTTTGAAGATCAATAACATCGAAAAGACAGAAAAATCGCCAATTTCTAGCCTCCAATCTACCCTAAAAGAATACTGATTTTCCAGAACCACATTGAAGCTCAATTCGAATCAAAGATCGTTTCAATGGAGGTATTTGATCAGCGCGATTAAGCAATCATTGGCTCGGGTTTAAGTCAAATTGGTGGTGTTTTACAAATACGTCTACCCATACTATCTATATCCGTCTTCCCGATTCAAAGACCTTCGTAAACGTTTATTTGAAAGAAAAAGAAGGTTTTCTTTTTGAAATAAACGAAGAAATAAAATTGAGTTTCCTTAAGACAAAAAAGAACATGAATTTAAGTATAGAACTATTAAACGCCAATGTTTTATACTTTATTTGCTGCGATGCCAATACAGACGTGTACGTGCTTTGAGTACTAATATGGAAATATTAAAGTGGTTGAGATTATAAGACGAGGAGGTCAGCCAGCAATTGGCGTCACGCTGTCTGCGACCGAAACCCATCTACATAAAACTACAAACGACATTTCAGGGAAAATATTATGCATCAGGGCATTGACATATTAAATACCTACAGTATTAAGCCAAGTCTCATAAAGCGTTGTATATTACTTGTGTGAAACGAATGAACTTGGTAACTTTACTGAAGATTAGACGTCGCATTTTGTGTGACATTAATCGGGCAGCGAACGTTCCTTAGCAAAGAATTATTTTTCTCTAAATAAGTATGTACCTTTTAGATTCTTTCTTTCTTACAGATTTATTCGGATATCTATACGAGTGTAGATTTGGTAAATAGGAATTAAAGGAAAAATAAGTAAATACCTAAAATTCAAGCTCTTCCAAGTACTCTCAACCTTCTTTTGAGTGAGACTAAAGTGAACATGATCTTGTGAAGAGGACGGAATCCCCGATATTAAACGCGATTTCGCATTATCCTCCACAAAGTTCCCTGTACGGGTCATCGTCCCCTAGTGCGGTCCTCCGTTTCAGATTTCCCTTTGAAATTGTAATCACGTCAAGTCGAACTTGCTTATTGGTGTTCTTTTAGGTGTAGCAAATTTTACATCATAGCATTTCTCGATAAAAAGACTAAATTCTATAAGTACGTACTTACTTATTATTCAGAGTTTATAAAATTTTGTGAAGAAGGTTATCAAACGAAATAAAAAAAATAGAGGTTACTTAAAACTAATTACAGTATAGGTAGACGTGAAATGAAACTAAAGAATAGATGGTCCTTAAATAAATCCAAGCTTTCTACATTAAAAATCTAAATAAAAATAATTTAAATTATACGTGTTCTTCTAAGCTCGTCGGATGGGGTAGGCACTGAGGAGGTAAAAGCCTCCACATTGGTAGATAAGGCACGCACGGACGGCACTGCGAATTTCATCACGACCCTCCTTGTTTGCGTCTTTATTTACTTGAAAAATAAAAACACTGTTACAGCACGTCCTTTTTTTTATAAAAAGCCTTTTAAAAGTAAATGCAATGAAACAACAACTGAGCGCATGTTTTATAATACTTTTCTCATTAAACATTACTCTTTCTTTGACAATGATTTGCTAACATTTGTTCTCTTATATATACAGGAAAAAAGCAAGGCTTTTTATCCCCTGTTGACCTTTTTATACGTCTTTGAAAAACGACTTTGCTAAAACCGTGATGTGTATCGTAGCCGGAGGGAACCAACCCCGTGACGTTGGATTGACATTAATTTAAACTGACGAAAATGTGAAGTGGTAGTGATCACATTACCGTTTCCATCCACTTCAGCATGAATATTCCTGATGGAAATTGAATATAATATGAATAAATAAATTACATTAAAAACTATAATAGAATAGGTACGGCAACTTCTAAATTAAAACGTCAGTTTTGCAAAATCATTAAAAGTCAGTTAACAAAGCTTCAAATTAACAACTACCTTCCTAACTTTTATGGTTATGTTAAGTCTTTTCCCGGATTTATTCACAATTTCTACTAAACCAATAGGTACTGCAAAATAAAATAAGCAATGTATCTCAGCTTCGTATATTTTACTTATTCAGAAGATAAATTTTATGAAGGTCTGTCGCAAATAAAACAATAAATCCCCCAGCCCGTCTGGAATATCGTGAACGATTTGTATATGGGACAATAACGCGAACAAGGAATTCCTCAATATAAAAGAAACTGGGCCTAGACTTTTACGAACCCAAAGACTTACATTTCGATAATAGAATTTCTTCGTCTGCCTATCGGTATTCAATATTGTCGACAATACATGCCAATTTCTATTTATTTAATAAGGCAATCATACTTCGAATCCCATTCAATCGAATAGGTTACTTATACATAGGAAAATCTCGCAAATTGGATACTCTGTAGGTACTTCCTTATAATAAATTGAGCAATTTACTAAAATATCCTTATCGCAAACAGTAAGAATACTCTAAAAACATCTTACAAGAGATAGCACATAAATAGTAAACCCCTTAAAAATATATCTAACAATATTTATATTTTTTATAGTTTAGCTATTGAAGGTTGTCATTAGATGGTACCGACGTAATAAACTTATTCAAAAGTTTTAAACAGTAGCTCTCGTCTGAATTTAAATATAAGTAATAATCTTAAACAAGTAAATCATAAGTATCCAAACTAAAGATGAATAATTCATATACGTATCTGTTGAGAGCCGCATGCAGAGTCGGATGAATGTCTGTGGCGCTACTGCTTTGTTTTATCGAAATATTTGGATTTTGGTCACGTAAAAGGAAACTTTCAATTTTATTCCTATCTTCATTACTAAAGCTTTGTGGCGAATTCGACAAATGTACTGACATACAAAAAGACTGATAGATTTACCTACATGCCTGTCTAGTTGCTTCATTGGCAAATGTTTTCTGGGTTTAGTTGGATTCAGTAGTTATTAGGTACACAGTATTTAAGTAAGGGATTGTGTGTAACCGGACCTACAGGAGTATCCGATGTCAACCAACCGCTGTACGCATACAACTATGTTTCAAGTACTAGCACAACTATAGAATATCAAATGTCCAATATACTCTAGGAATACAGAAATGTTTTCAACATAAATCTAGTCAGGCTTAAGACAAGTGCTAAGTTTCTTATAGGCGTGGAATTTGATATAATCGGAACATCTTAAATAACACCCGCGAATGAGAGTATTACCAAGTTCTTGCGAAATTTTGTCAAGCCTAGATTATTCTTGATCTAAATACGTACTACGACGCTGAACTGTAACAACGTAAAGAGCTTGTTCCTCTGATATTGTTAACTTTTGATATAAACAACAAGCACCTTATCTAGGAATTAGCATTTATATTGAACCAGCCGCGTCCTGCAACTGTGTGTCATTTCATATCTGTGTGACATGAGTTATCTTGCGTTTTTGGTGTAAATATTCGAAAACATACAAAAATTAATAACGATTTTTACCTTAGAACAGTTGCCATTCGATTTCTAAGCAAATCTGTATCTATACTCCTTGTATAGATTACAATGACAAAGCAGGTACGATAGAAAAATAATCAAGTATTTCTTGGTCTACATAACTCCCTAGTCTAGTCTATACAATAAAGGACGTCTCCACAGACTTAGATGACGATTAGGTTAACAGCGCGGATCATGACGTCAACGATGTCAGACGTTGCCCTGCGCTACCCCACGATCACGCGGCTTCCGCACACTCTGCTATACGCACACAAGCACAAGATATCTACACATCACCGCTTCGTGTCGGTAAGCTTGCCGGCGCGCGGTGTCCGCACGGTTTCCGTTTTCCACATGGTTTCAGCGGTCAGCTTTTACAAACACACTTGTGTAAGGCCCTGCGGCGTGACCCCTGGTTTTCATGTCAACGCTTACCATCCCTATACATACATACCTAAGCTAATATGTCTGAGCCAAAATTAGTTCAGACCTACGTTGTATAACTCTCCTTAATTGAAGGTAGAAAACACATTTTGATAGAGTTGTTATACAATATACAGGTAATATTCATTAGGTAAATACAAATCTAAAACTGTTAACGAACGCCACAGCGCTGTTGACCCAAAAACGTGATTATTGTTATATAAAAGTACCTAAACGGAACGGATTCTGAAAACCGATATGAAAATACAAAGGCACATCAGCTTGCTTAGGTATAATATTTGTGCAGAGATTAGGTAAGTGAATTAGGCGAATGATGGATAGCAGGGAAAGTCAAACTTTACCAAATATTACGATAGTGGTTGCAAAATATTTTTACTCTGTATACTTTTTCAATATTATAATATACGAAAGTGGTAAATTTTCTTTTACTACTAAATAAATATCAATTTCTTCGTTCCCTTCGAAGCGAAGTCGTCAAGATGCCGTGAAAATGTACGAAGTTATTTGGATCTAAAATTCGCGCGTCGTTCTGGGACGCCAAGACCAACCAAATAAAAATAATCAAAATGGAAGGTTTTTACAAAATGAGATGCTTCAAACTTATTCTGTAAATATCATCTTATGTAACAGAAATCTGTGACGACAACCTTGCTTTTCTTGATATTGGAAAAATACGAAATAAATATTATAAATATGGCTCACTTAAATCTACATTAAAAAGTAACTTTAGTTCGTGTGCTACTATTGTACATTTCTTACAGAGCTTAACAAAGCATATTTACATTGGTGTATAAAAATCACATCATTACTAGGTACCAAGAAGTCGTTATACCAACTATTACTTGATATTTTCCCCTATTTTCCTAGATTAACGAGTCAGTATGCCTTAAAATATTCCAGTCGACTTGCATTACCTCGGCTGCATAATTAACTTGAGCCTTGTTTATAGCGTCATTAATTTGAATTAATTATTACAGGAAAGTAGAACAGTAACACTAAGACATATGTAAGTTGCTGAAACTACTGCTTGGTAAGTGTCATGATTTGAAATCATAAATTACAAGCTTTGAAAGTAACGGACAACTCTTTGTAGTTTATCCTGCTTTTTTAAACATGTTAGAAGCCTTATGTTTTTAGAAATTACTTGGACGACAGTAAAACTAAAATAATGTCATATTTATTTTTTATAGTTTATCGAAAAATTTCGTCCCCGTACTAACTAAAGCATTGTTTCCAAAATATGTTCTGGGTTTTATACCACTTTATTATATTTCCTCACCTATTCTACAATGGAGCTAAATAATTAATTATTGATTTAAACTTGACTGTACTATCGAGTGCTCCCAAAATACAGTACACGTCTGAAATAATCAAAAATGATTGGTTCCCCTAGTAAAAAACCATAGCGAAATAAAATGTATTTACAGCTGTCAGAAGGGCACAAAATTTGCACCGAACCCTAAAAAACGAGAGCTTTCTTTTGTATTTTTAAAACTCTTTTGTAAGCACGCTTGTATGTATAATGGTTTGGCGAACAAAATTTTGGCATCAAAAGTTCATTGACCTGTTTCAAATGAGCTTGTAAAAATAAGTTACAGAAATATAATTTTGTTCGTAAATTTTTTTCTGAGATATATTAGATGCAAAGACTGAACTGTGAAAGTACAATAAACAGAAAACAAACTTTAATTAGTTCGAAGTAGATCTACTACTATAGTACAGTACTAATGGGAGAAGTCGCTCCAACAAGTTGTTGCAATCAGTTTACTATTGAAAATATAATTTTACGCATCACAATCATAACTGTTTCGGAGTTACAAAAATTACACTAGGTAGTTGTATTTGTGTGGAAACTTCTTAATTTGTATGGATGGATTTTGGGATATCGGTATCGATATCTTCACTAGTATTAGGTACAGATACTTGGTAGAAGGTAATAGAAGTCTGACTAAATCATTTTCATACAACAAAAAGTAATATGAAGATAGGTACGAACTTACCAAATGCTCCTCATACAGATTAGTGCTTGACCGACTCCCGCCAAATTGAAGCGATCACCGAATACACAGAACGCATTTCACGGATAGCGAAGTAGCCCACGATCGATAGTACTCGTTCACTACAAAGGCGTGCGGGCGCTGCACGCGGTACGCCGTGCGTCCGACGCTCCTACCACACATATTATTCTCAAGTTATTATTTTACACGCACGTCCACTCATGAGAAAAGCAACTTGAGACGACCGCAGCGTTCGAAACCTTAATACTTCCCTTCGCTGCAAATATTAGGTGACAGAATCGAAGACGGAGCCAATCGAATACCTTCAAGCGAATAATTTGCACGGTTTCAGTCTCTAGATGGCAACAATCTTCATCTAATATTATAGGCACGTTAATATAGACACTTTAAATTACCCTATTAATTTACGCAAACATTTTAAAACTAACGGCACTGAGATACGAAAACTTAGTAACGCGTCTGGCGAATACCAAAATAATATGAACAATATGGGGACAGGAACCGGAGTCGCGTAATAATAAGAGTGCTTGCGTGGGGATGGTACGGAGGGTGCATTGTGCACCGGCAAATTTTGGAAGGGCCCGTTCCAAAAGCCCTTGTTTATTCCCCCCCTGCACTTGCGCAAGATGCGAACCAGTTTTGATTTTTGTGAATCAACTCGTGGAGTTAGCCAACCCAAAGGGGATCTTTTATCCCAATACGCCGGCGGTGCCGTTATAGACCGGTGCCGAACTTTTGTCACACACTACTTTGGAGCTGATAATAATAATAAGCATGTAACCTAAACTGGGAACTAATTTAAAGATCTTATCGTAAACAAAAATTCATACAAAAGCTAGCTCGATTTTGATACGAACGGCGAACACATTCATAATTTCAAGATAAGGCGCGATGATAGTAGTACTCGTCAACTAATTTCGGAAAGTAAAAATAATAAAAGTCGCGCTGCATACAACCTTTCAATCAAATTGATGTTCAGAAACCGGTATTTCCGACACGAACAGCTAATAACTAAACCATAGAATGATAGGAGTAATTATAGCAAAGGGTCCGTCCCAGTCGACTATGTTCAAGGGGTCACTGATCACTCAGGATGGACTAGTTATTGTGACTCGATTCTTTAACGGTAAAACAATTTTACACCATAAGTACCTACATATTACATTCATATATCACATAAAAAAATAAGAGTAGACTGATATCCGACTGTTGTAATAAACATGAGTTTCACGGGTAAGAAGAATTTTAGATTGACAAAACTTCGGATAACGTATAATTACTCCAAAGGTAGACAGTACCGACAATAAAGTCAAGTGGCTATAATAAATGACCGAATGGCCCTAACTGTATGCTTTGATGACTAATCGGGGTGGTGATTGATTAGTCTTTTGTCTCAGCTTATTATAATATATTAAATAAAACGCTGCAACTATGATGGATGCCCAATTACTTAATTAAATCTGTATTAAAAATTTCGTCACACGTTTTAATCTCCTGATTACAGTTTATTTTAATTTATAATCAGCTATTTTTTGCCGCACACCTTCAATAACACAAACAACCAAAGGGAATTTTCGATAGAAACTGGTATATGATAAGGGAATATGTCTGTTTCTAAATTCGAACCACCGAATTTCACTTCTAAAATTTGATTCGTTTTATTTAAGTATTGTTATCTTATATGACAAAATAAAAAAATACGTGTCTAATGTTTTTTCATTAACTAACCGACGGACTAAATAGATTTTTAATTTTCATACCCCGTCATCATCCTTATTCTATGTCTATTGAAGTAGTAAATGTGGTAAACCACTTCATTTTCAGAGATTCCATTCTATAAAGGATTGAGTTTAGTTCATTTCTCGTAGCAATGCTGTTAAGAAAAGGTCTTGAAAACTAAAGGACTTTTCCCTTTCCGTAGCCTTTTTCTGTCGTTCTGGTAATCTTTTTTATTAACGGACAATAATTTTGCTATAACATCTGTAAGAAGAAGTCTCATATAAAGATAGAAGAACAATAATTTGAATATTCACGAGAGCATTAGATATGTATTAACATGAAATTTTTAGTATCAGTCTGAAGTTTGGATTCGCCGGATTTATGACCGCGCAATAAAATTATCTAGTTGTCTTTCGAGTTTATACGTATACCTACTACTTATATTATATTTCACGAGTTCAATATAATATGAGCCCCATATAATATTATGGTATGAGGCACATAACAAGAAGTGATGAAAACCTTGAGACAAAGCGAGTGTTGAATTAAAATTAGGATGGTTGAAAAGAAAGAGGACTTCTAAAGAAAATACACGGATCAGATGTTCGAACAATGTTATGAAAGAAAAGGGAACTCGTGACGTAAGGACGTTTGATAGAAAGAAATGGAAGAAGACATTACGCCGCCGATCCCAAGTAACTTAGGATAAGGTGTTTTTCCACCAGAGATTTGCTATGTAGCCATTCTACGAAGATGTAATAGCTAAGCTGTGAAACTATGTGACCGTTTCCACTGATACTAAGCTATGTAGCTTTGCGAATAAGATGTGCTATGAAAAAAAAAAACAAAGCTTAGCTGACTCTATTCCCACCAGTGCTAAGCTATGTGTACCAATGAATATGATTAGTCGAAGCCAAACGCATCCACAGCAACGTAGCATAGCACACCTCTGGTGGAAAAGCACCCTGAATACGATTGGTGGAAGCCAAACGCAACCACAGCAACGTAGCATAGCGCTTCCCTGGCGAAAAAGCACACTAAATTTAAAAAAAAATTACATCGATACAATACTTAAGACAGGTACAATACTAAATACTACTTTATACATACATATCAATAAGCACCTAAACAGATAATTAAATCGTATTTACGTATTATTGGGAATTAAGACAGGAATATGCCACTGCCTTTAGAGAATCCTGACCTCTGTTTGGTCCGACTGCCTAAGTATCGCCTTTACTTATCTACTATAATGAACCCTTTTAAAATTTTGTAGTTGTAAGTACTTATCTGCTAAAAGCAACAGCATTGACGCATTATAAAAAGCAAACCACTTTCGGTGAAAATTCCCAAATGGAATCTAAAAATAATATATTCGCATAAAAGTTAAATACTAATTAATTAATTAAATATTACACCTTCAATTTACCATAAAAACATAGGTGTTTAAAGTTAGGTTACATAAATGTACCATTTCAATAATTTCATAAACATTTCAGTGGGCGTCGGCGTATGTACATTGTTTAAATCGCGAAACATAAGCGTAGTAACAGTACCTAAGGCTTGAAACAACCCAAATAAATACTACTTATCTGCTAATAAAACCAACATACAATTTAAATAAATCATGTTTCCATACGTCTATCTACGTATTTCCAGCGTTACAGCGCCTAGATAATATGTAAAATAACCTACAAGTAATACATATTTTGTCAGTTAAGCCTTTATCGATACAATGTAATAAAGAATTATCACTTCTCAGAACATTTTAATTTCTCAAGTTCCTGAACGAGTGATATTAATGTGTATTATACCCGTAAGATGGCGCTGACTTCAGCTCCGTCAATTCTCTTTGGTTTAGCGTTGCGCTGTGCGCTAGTCTATCGATTTTACAAATACACTCAGTATGGTCACAGCAAAAAACTAAAGTAAAGAAAAACATTTTATCGTGACAATCTGACGCTTTTAGCCAAAATATTGACCATCAATAAGTATGAAATAAGCGTTTACATCTGTGGATACAGTGTATATTAATAAAACAGCGCTTTTGAAAATGGTGATACTACATAAATATTAGTTAACTTTTCTGGCAACACACAAATGTCTATGAATTTGACCCCGAAGCTCGTGTCCGGAGCAGAAGGAGAGTGTGGTGTAGGGCTAGGCCCTTCGTTTTTGATCTTCATCTTGTCGAATATTGTGTAAAATGGGCACATAATAGGTAAATAAGATATTTTTCAATGAATATTACGATCAAATTCTCCTTCTATTCGGATGATGGATTTAATTTGTTCCATTAAAAATATATCGTGAACCATACGTAGGAATATCGTAACGCTAAGAATATCGGCCAAAGTCGAGTAATGATAATTTTATTAGTAAAAAAAACTAGTTCCAGTGATATTCTTAAATTAGTAGTGGTTTTGTGTTCGGGTTTTATCTCGTGTGTGGAACGGACATATTAAATGCATTACGTTATTATGTCCTCGGGATTTTGGTGAATGTGTTGAGACAATGGTGTATCGATTATTTTGCGCTAACCAAATGTCATCCCGGTGCCGTAGTGTTAATATTAGAAGTCTATGTTTGTGACCACGATTACTATTGTCTAGGCATCTACGCGTTTTATATTAAGCATGTAGAACTTCAATTTAGCTTGGGTGACCAAAATAGTGCCGACGTTTTTCATTCGGATAAATTCATCCGCTCCTTGACAATATCTATTTTCTGACTATTTCGTGAGTGGAATAAGAACAGCAAGATATAAGAGAAAATATAAATAGCATTTATAGTTCACACAATATAAATTACGAACTCCTGATAACTTGCGATATGCATAAAAAATAAATTGTTTTGTGGTATGAGAAACATTAAAAATAAGATAATACATAAGTTTAACTTGTATACGCCTAATATTTTTTAACGTTTTATATACCAACATACTTATTATATCTGTCAAGGAAATACATTTTTCCGTATTACTACATTTATCCTATTTTAAAAATGAATATATGTTGGTTCCAGTGCCCTAAATAAATAGTACCTTGTATACCTACATATAATAATTATAATATAGATGTCGATTTTTGACATCTTATAACATAATCCAATTATAGAACGACACTACGCAATCATGACATGACAAGAAAAATATACGAGTCGATCTTTTCAATAACATTTTTCTTTCTTGTTACAGTTACAATCTCGCATATTGAAGATACGTGCTCAAAGTTTACGCAGTAAGTTGACTGTTACGACCTGGTGAAGTAAGTATACTGTGTTAAAATGGCCAACCCAAATCGTGAAAGTGTCAGTACGCGGTTTTCCGATAATTATGATCTTAAAGAAGAATTGGGAAAAGGCGCCTTTTCAATCGTTCGACGTGCAGTGCAGAAATCAACCGGTTATGAATTTGCGGCCAAAATTATTAACACTAAAAAACTCTCTGCAAGAGACTTCCAAAAGTTGGAGAGGGAGGCGCGAATTTGCCGAAAACTTCAACATCCCAACATTGTGAGGCTCCACGATTCGATTCAAGAGGAACATTTTCATTACCTTGTTTTCGACCTGGTAACGGGCGGTGAATTGTTCGAAGACATCGTTGCCAGAGAATTCTACTCTGAGGCTGATGCGTCTCATTGTATACAACAAATTCTTGAATCTGTACACCATTGTCACCATAATGGGGTTGTTCACAGAGACTTAAAACCAGAAAATCTCTTACTGGCTAGCAAAGCTAAAGGAGCTGCTGTCAAACTTGCTGATTTTGGATTAGCCATTGAAGTACAAGGCGACCAGCAAGCTTGGTTTGGTTTTGCAGGTACTCCTGGCTATTTATCACCTGAAGTACTTAAAAAAGAACCATACGGTAAACCAGTAGATATCTGGGCATGCGGTGTGATCTTATATATTTTGCTTGTTGGATATCCTCCATTTTGGGATGAAGATCAGCATCGACTGTATGGGCAAATTAAAGCGGGCGCTTATGATTATCCATCACCCGAGTGGGATACAGTAACACCCGAAGCTAAAAGCCTCATAAACCAGATGTTAACTGTTAACCCAAGCAAGAGAATAACGGCTTCTGAAGCCCTTAAACACCCATGGATTTGCCACCGGGAACGTGTTGCTTCTGTTATGCACAGGCAAGAGACCGTGGACTGTTTGAAGAAATTCAATGCACGACGCAAGCTGAAGGGTGCAATTTTGACAACTATGCTTGCTACACGCAATTTCTCTGGAAAGTCTATGGTGAACAAAAAAGGAGATGGGTCACAAGTCAAAGAATCTACCGACAGCAGCACAACATTGGAAGATGATGACCTAGACAAGGACAAGAAAGGTGTAGATAGAGCATGTACTGTAATTTCCAAGGAGCACGACGAGGAAGCGTTGACTAAAGCTGATTCATTCGGTAAAGCTCGTGGTGACAGTAACGCTTCTTTGCGCCGAGCGGAAGTAATTAAAGTTACTGAAGTGCTCATAGATGCAATTAATAACGGTGATTATGAAACCTATTCCAAATTATGTGACCCAAATGTAACTGCATTTGATCCAGATGCACTAGGCAACCTAGTGGAAGGCGTCGAGTTCCACAAGTTCTTCATCGATAACACGCCAACCCATGTGAAAACTAACACGACGATCTTAAACCCTAGAGTGCATCTTCTCGGTGATGATGTAGCTGTAATCGCATACGTATGCGTAACACAAAGTGTGGACGCCGAGGGCCGACGAGCCACACACCAGTCGCAAGAGACTCGCATATGGCACAAACGCCACAACAAGTGGACGGCAATACATTTCCATCGCTCCTAACTAGTCCCTTCTACAACCCAAACTTGTACGGTAGAGGATAATGGTCTTGTAAGTCAGATTGTATGTAATGGAAATATCGTTACATTGCAATAGTTTTTAACATTTCAAAGTATCGACTGAGACCACGAAATTACTAAATCCTCTTCATCGTACAATATAAAAATTTATTATCCAATTCTGCTATGAAACTTACACGAATTTTATTAGAATTCTTTGTAATCCAAAAAATTAAGTTAATTACTTATAGGTAAATGTTATTGACACCTGTGTAAGCGATTCGGAAGTTGATTCTTATCCGTTAAAGTCACTAAATAAAAATACGATGTGGCTAAAATGTGATACCGTTAAATTCAATGCTTTGTGCTAGTTATAGTAGAGTGTACAAAAATCTGATCTCTGACAAAATCGAAAATATGTCAACGAATATCGAGGCAAAGTGTTTCATGAAATCTCAACATAACAACAGATCTGATACTAATGAATCTATATTATAAGTAAATCAGCAAAATTTTCAACATTTAGAATATTTAGCACATTTCTCAGTAAGTCTCTCTACATTTTTAACTATGAATGTTTTGTCGTGCTTAAAAATGGTGTTCTATTTGTTATGAAATACCTAGTTGATAAGATTTAAGTAACTAATATATCCTGCAGTTATTGGCACTATGCACTTAGATATATGTATCTTTACAGTGATGTCGTAGTTTATTAATATTAACTTTCATCTATTAGTACTCGTAGATTACTCAACTGCGTTACATTCTCTTCAACTATTAGAATCTTACCTATGTATTAGCTAGTACAGCATCAATGTGCGTATTATATTTTAAGTGGATTATATCAATTTCGTCAATTTTAGATTTTAATGTTAATGACATTATTATGCTTTCGGCTTTATTCACCAGGGCATTAGTGTGATGTAATGTTTTGTTTAATTACTACTTAATTGAGCCGATGTAATTGTTTGCTGTATTGGTTTGGTACCTGGCATCAACACAAATGTACTTGACATAGCTTAGAATTTTAAAGTGATAACTGTGCAAGAGAATGGTCTGCGTGTTGGTATTTAATGAACTAAGAGGAGCTTTGTCAACAGTGATATTAATGTAATAAATGTAAAGTGTTTTTTGCACAGTTTCACTTAAGAAATGTGCTTTAAATATGGGATCTATAACTGTAAGTCTGCAGTAATTTCAGTATTTCCTATAATATATACTTAGATATAAATGACATTTATCCATGTTTTTTACAATTTTGTAATATATTTTAGTATAGTTAGCAAAACTTAATTTACGACCATCAAAGAGAGTTGAAATTGTAATATTAAATGCATAATAAAATCTACATTGTGAATCAACTTTTCATGTTGGTATTTTCACTGTATACAGAGTACATAGTTGTGCCATTATCATTGAAATTAGTGCCAATAACTGTAAAAACTAAAAATGTATTCTAGTCTTTATTGTTACCTACGCATATTTAGTAATTAATCAACATTTTTAAATTAATTTTGAACATATATTTACATACATAGGTACATGAACTTACATGTGTACATAGTTATTGATTTGCACATTGCATGTTTAAAGTGTCGTCTTCGTCATTAGCTAACTAAAGTATTTACTTTGAAAATATTTAATGAGGGTTTGTTATCTAGATCATGTTGAATTTATTTAATAATTTACTTCTACTTAAATAGCGGCTCTCCGTTAATGTTAAAAGACTAGGTAATGTCCACGGAGCTGTCAGACCCTAAAAGGTATAGATAGTTATATCTACCTAGATATCAGTTGTGCTAATCCATTGTTGGTAAATAGCGTGATATAGACACGACACTACTTGTTAGTTTTTTAAGCTCAGTCGTAAACATCACAGTATGTAACTTTAATGTTTTTATATACTTACTTACCTACTTAAGTTACCGTTGTTTTATTGTTAATTTTTTAAATAGTAGCCTAACAGCTAACTTATTATAAATTCATTTATTTAATGTATACTTAACTAGGTACAGCTGAAAGTTTGCATTGGGTCTATGAAAATCCCTTTTCCCAAGAAAACCTTTTGGGTATCTATTTCTTATACACCTACATTATAAAAATAACTATTAATATTCATAAAGGTCAGTATGAAACACCAATGTATTGAAATATTACAAAATATAATATTTTATTGACTAGCATAATATGTTACATAACTATCAATGAAATACAATATTTACTATTAAACTGTTAAATTTTCTCAGAATTTAATTAAATACTACTTAAAGCAAAATAAATTATGTATATAAACCTATCTACCTATTCAGTATGAGAAGAAGCACAAATATCATCATGATAATATCTTCCAGAAAATCTCACAAATCTCTTGAGACAAGAATATTTTAAGTATTTATGTATGTTTTAGTCTTCCCCGGACGGTAGTCCAGACACCAATCTAAAGGGATACCTATACACAGCTACTGTCAGCTTGAATTCAATAGTTTAACTTTTTCAAAAATTTAATCTGCTCTCCGCAAATTGTTAATAATGCACATTTACCTGTTTGCATGCATTTATCTCACTGGCTTTTACATTTAGGAGGGCTTGTAAAATGACATTTAACTTTTTCCATTGGCTGCTTTTTATTCTGTACATTTACAACTTATAATAAATATATAATAATAAATTATTTTACATTAAAGATGTACTTAAACTTTACTATTTCATGGGACCATTTGTATCAAATAATAACACCGTTGACTTTTCACAGATCTGCTAAAATAATTACATATATACTTAGAGGTGTGATACAAATGGTTTCATGAGAAAATTTATATACATAATATGGGTGCATTGCAATAGGGGTACATTTTTAAATATACTAGTATAAATCGTTTTTGTGTCATAATTTTCAATTAATAATTACTTGTGTAGTAAAATTGCTGATAATCTCAATAGATTAACATTATCTATAATATTCAGCTAGAATTGTGTTTAATGTTTCAAAGCCAAACATTGCAAAGTTAATATTTGTAAGGCTATATCAACATTAACTTGACATCATTATTAGGGTGTTGATTAAGTGGATATGAACAATGTGTTTAGTCAAAATTCCATACCAATTTGCACCCTCGCCTAGGTATGTGGTTGAGATTATTTTATATGTTTATAGTTAGAAATATTACCTACCAAAGTATTTATACTTTAATGCACCACAAACTTCATTTAGAATTTGCTCTTTTTTGTCATGAAAGCTAAGTTTGTTGTAGAATATATCCAATGTGGATGTATAGGTGTATTAAAGAATTGTCAGTATATTTGTATTAAACATTATTACTTGGACCTCTGCATTGCCGATTATCATGTAAAATTCTCTAAAATAAAGTTCTTTTGATCTACAATAACCCATGATATTTTATTTTATATTACACTATGAAAGAATACAACACTCATAAAGATATAATTTATATTATATTATACACTATACATACTATCTACAATTATTTTAATCAATATAACTATATACATACAATGGGAATCCACTACAATATTACACTCACAACCTGTTTTGAAATGACTACAATACATTGGCAAATGTTTACAAAATAAGAACATACCTCAAACAATATTCAAATACTTCATCTTAGAGTGAACACCTTTGCAGCCGTCAACATCTACATTGAAGTTTTTCAACACATCCTCCAATTCCCTGTCACTCAGTTGTCTGTCAGCTAGCTCCTGCTTGATACATTGCTTCAAGTGATACTTAGTAAGAGGTTTGAATTCAACAAACCTTATTGGAACTTTTATCTCGCTGAGGTTCTCCAATAATTTATGACGAAAAGACTCACCACAGTTTCTTTTAAAATCTGCAGTAGATTCATAACAGTTATATATTAAAATCACCGTGGTTACTTTTCCTAAGTTTTCACTCTTTTCAATAACTTTCTGTATTAGTATTTTGGTTTGTATAATATCATTAGCGGTTAAGTCATCCACTATTAGCAATGACTTCTTACACATGGTCAGACCATACATAAAGTCTGTTGAGAATGTATTTGCAAAACTGGGCATAGTATAGTGATATACATTAGAACATGGCCCCAGACTATTCAACAAGACAGAAGATACTAAGGTTTTCCCAACACCAGTTCCTCCTGAGAATATAATAAGTTTACTTTGCTCTTGTTGTTCTAATGTCTCCAGTATTGTATTTATAGCTTCTGGCTGGCCAAATACTTGGTTCGTAAGTGTCTTTCTTAACTCTTCTATGTTGATATCATTAAAGCAGTTTAAACTATAGATATGTAGTGCAAATATGGACACTAATATCGCCGTACCAATGTAAACTGGCTGGAACAAAACATTCTTGTAACTTTTGGTTGGTCTCTGTATGTTTATATGAAATTTCTTTACAGTTGGTTGGTTATCCGAGATCGTATTGTCGCTAATTGGTTGTATATCTTCAGTGGGGAAATCTTCTTTTTCAGTTTTTATAACTTTCGACATATAGAACGGCTCATCATAAGAAATATCCATGTCTCGAACAGAATGACCGCTAGTATCGATGTCCATTGGCTCACAACTTAAATTATGATTTTCCATTATTAAATATATTTGAGCTAATTCTTACAGATATATAACCTCTGAAACAAATAGTGAAATACATGAATTATGTCAAATATCGATAGTTGTAATAAAATATACAGAAAATTAATAATTTTAAATCTAACCACCAAAATATTTGACAGTCACTTGTAAACGTCACTGTAATCATTGTATCCGTCAGCTGTGCTGCGTCGTGACATTACTAGAGATGCATTTAATTTTATTAAAACTATGGTGCAAAATTAAAATCTGTGATTAGAATGGATAAAATACTATCAACTAGAAGATTAACTATGTTTGACGAAATATCAGTTAGTTAGTTAGTTAGTAGCACACAAGTAGGGACTATGTTTATAAAAAACTATCAAAGTCAAGTCAAAGGATTTATCATCTGTACCAAAGCTTAAAATAATCTATGTACACATAATCACACCTCTAGTACTAGGGATGCAAAAAAATATCGATAATAAAATACTAATCAGAAATATTCAGAAAACTAACAAATAAAAATTGTGAACTGCGCTTGAGCAGAGGACACTACATGCAAACTTGAATATTAATTTATACAATTTTTACAGATAAATCTTAATTTATCAAGTTAGTTATAAGATGTAGCATTGAAATTTTAAATAATGCTGGGTTTGGGATGTAAAAATGATGGAGACTTTTTAAAAACACCCTCACGGTCTCGTTACATTAATAACTTAAACCTAGGGCAATACAATTTTGTATTATTATAATCACGAACTTGATACTAACAATAAGGAATGGTCACAGAAAGCTCTGCACAGACAGGAGTGGAAGGTGGGTGGGGAGGTCTTTGTCCTGCAGAGTGACGATCACGGCTAAAAGTAAAAATAAATAAATAAAATAAATATCGAATAGCGATAAGTATACTGTTGCGATATTAAAAATATCGACTATATTTATCGATAGGTAGTCCTATGAAAAATTACCTGGCTTGAATTCATCGATACTTTTTCCCCACTCCCTATCGATCGAGCAGAGTAGTCGGGGTCATTGAGCTGTGCTTGTCATTGTCACCACAGCTTGTCACGAAATACCATCAACAAAGATTAGTACGTTATTTCGAAATGGGTGATAAAAATGATTGCCAAAATATTGTTTATAAATCAACCCCGCCGCCTTCAAATAGAAAAATTCGAAATCCTTTCGACAAAGCCTTGATTGACAAGCTCCACAAGCCAATATGCAGGTAATTCATGGTGTTTTTTATGGTATTTTGTACGTAGAGATTCAACAGTCGCGAGCCAATTTCAAATTGTGAATATTTTGTTTTAGTCCGGGTATGTGCAAGATTTATAAGAAAAAGAGTAATGGATCATTTCGATGGGATATCGACCAGGCATGCACCCTGGTACCAGCAGACATCGTAGCTTGCAACAGTCAGTTTGAGCCGTCGCCTGATCCCGCTCTGGAGAAAATTGCTGAGGAAGCCACTGACAAGTAATGTGTTGTTTTATTTTACAAATTACGTTATAATTTTGTTATGTAGTATTTCTAGGTCCTTAGGGCCTTATCTAAGCTGTATTCCTTGATGCTTGATACAATTTCGTGTTAGTTTTTTATAACACAGTGTGAGAGTCAAAGATCTGTGATTCTGATGTGATTTTTTTTTCTATAGTTAAATAATGAAATCTATGATCTGAAGATATTGTATTAAATGTTAAAAATATGCCTGGAAAACTGAATTTTAAGTTACTATAGTTTACAGTTATATTAAAGTGAAGTTTGTTTGTGTGTTTAAATTAATTTCCTAAATTACCATTATTATACCATTCAGAAAACATTTAGACATTCTCAATTTATTAGGATAAAGTTGTACTATTATTAATGTCCTCTACACAGGGCATCCTAGTGTGGGCCCATAGTCAATGTTTTTATTTCATTAGTTCACTCACTCAATGTTTACCATACTTATGCATGATCCTTGTATTGCACTTGGTATTCGAACTCAATTAAATTATTATAACTACCCAAGTTAACTATATTGTTATATAAATAGAGTATATGGCTTGACAATATTATGTCCTTGCTTGGTGAATAAGTCCTTTAGCTGTATCCTACCACCAAAGCATCTTTTAGCACAACCTAAAGACCACATGAGGAATACAACTTAGTGATGCTCTTCTACTGATGTGGAGTGTCAGTGTGAATCAAACTCTGTAAACAAAATAATGCATGAGCAACATCAACATAAAATAATCATGTGTATTTTGTTGTGATGATGATGAATGATAATTAATGATAAGCATGGTATTAGTTATAAAAAAATGATTGTTTTGTCTGTCCTCAGAATATACTTAAAATTTGGTTAAATTAACTAAAAGCAGAGTGTAACATAAATGTTTTATCATAGCACTAATTTATGATTTATAATTTCCAGATTTTTCTCACAAGAAATGGTAATGCCAAGCCCATTAATAGAATCCTCCAAAAAGGCTAAACCTTTGTTACAAACATCTATTGAAGCACACATTCAAGTAGACAGTATAATCAAAGAAAAAGTTATGACTAAAGATGGTAAGTTTCTCATTTATATTAATAAGCATACTTATAACTTTGTGAGTATAATAATAATTCATTTATTAGTACAAATATTCATATTCGGAAATATTCACACTTTTTGACAAACAAAAATTGGAAATCTTTGATGTGAATATGAATGTCTGTCAAATTAATTATTTTTCTGTCATTCTTAAAAATAAATATTCGCATTCGTGAATGTCTATATTATGAAATTTGTTACATCACTAGTACCCATAATTATGCTCATAAAACATATGCATAAAACTGTTAATATTAGTTTGCCAAATTATATAATGTGCCAATTCATTTGGCTGTATAGTTATCACTCTCTCAGCAGTACTTAACTGCAGTTTTTCATTATGGAAGAGTTGCATAGTTATTGAAGAGTTGATTGTCTCTTCTTCCTCTAATAGAAGGGAAATTGTAAACATTATCGATTAACTAACTGGGTAAAACCATAATACAACTTAATATTTTAGTTTCAGCTCAGACAGTACTCACCTTGCCACCAGAATTACCACCAGAGTTGGAAAAACTGCTCCAACCATTCTGTACTTTTACACAGGTAATTATCAACATCATATTATGATACCATACAATACATTTTAAATTATTTGTATGACAAATAAGCACCTAATTAATTTTACCCCATTTATATTCTAATGCTTCATGTAACAGCCAATAATAGGTACATTTTAGTAAGTGTCAGTTTTCCTGTTATTTATTTGCAAATGAAGATGGCTTTGTTTAATTATTTTTATTTTAGAATGCAATGTAATTAATGGGGTAATGAAAGCAATTATTCACTATAGTTGAATGTAACTTTATTACATATGGTACCACATTGCCGTGTTAATTGATAAAAGACACTGCATAATGAATGTAAATGATTAGTTTAAAGCTTATAACTACTTATTTTTAAATCAAATATTAATTTAAGTATTGTATTTGACCAACTGCTCGAAATAGCAATCTATCTTAACCCGTTGTACCTATGTTGGAATGCAGATGTACGCGAGACACAATATGTTTTCTAAAATTGTTGTGTCAAGTTTGCTTTACGTTTAACGTAATCGAAACGAAACCGCGTCTAGCGCTGTGATTGGTTAGTTCATTCGAGCCGGCCAATCGCAGAGCCAAACGCGTTCGCGTTTCTATTTCGTTAAATATAAAGCAATCTCGTACTAAGAATACAGTTAATTACTGATTACGGCCGTATCTATATCTAAGTATACAAATAAAATGAACCTACCTAAAGCATTATCTATGACATTTCCAGGAGCAAAATATGTCTGGTGAATATGAAATCACGGCGAATGGGTCGTTACGTCGCAAGTTGTTTTTCGAAGAGCACAGTGATATGGAGCACTATGACTCTGAACAGTCTGATGATGAGGTCCATGAGCAACAACGACCTCCTTCGACCTACGAGGCCCACATACCTATAGTGTTCAGTCCAGATCTCGTAAGTAAAATATAAATAAATCTTCAAAAGGCATGTATGTATTTATAACTATTCTGGGGTTGAGAGTGTTCAAGGGTAGTATATGGCTACAGGTTGCTCGATCAGGTTTGCCGCTCGAAAACTTAAACAAATTACTTACATTCTATTAAAATATTTTGATTTTGTAGTAACAAGTGTGACTGCGATCGCTGGTACAATGCCAGTTCGATTGTTTTTACTTCTCATTTTAAACTCTAAGTTTTTAAATACATTATGAATTGAAGACAATTTGAACCCCTATTTCTCTTCATAAAATAATAAGTTCGCAGAGCGTCGCACAGTCAAACTAGTAAATTGTCTGCTGAGCCAACTGAGTCAGCTTCGTTAAATCATAAAACATGATTAGTTTTATTTTAAAGTGTATGAGATTCCCATTAAGTTATGCACTTTCCTCCCACAGAGCCGGGACCTTGTATCACATGGCATGAAGCGTACTTTCGGTACGCCATTGAAGAAGGTATCAACAGGCAGCAGCAAGCCGTATAGAAACAAGATACTAGATGTTGTGGACTTTGGGGAGCCCTGCTTCAGTCCCATTGGGTTCAGAACTCCACGACGCACTGGGTCTGTGCAATGTCAGGGGTCGGCTACTTCGTCCTCCTTAGCTTCGATCTCGCCAGTCATGAAAGTGTCTTCAAGTGATGAAGAGGTATTTACATTTATTTTTACTTCAAATAGTTAACTTATCAATACATATAATAAAACAGTAATAAATAATAATATGTGCAGGTTTCCTCATGCTGTTATTATTAGCTTATAATAAAATCCTATATCTTTTGGTTTTTGCTAGATTTTAATGTGCACTCGTACCAACTTAAGATGCGCACCACGACACTTAACTTTTTACACTTTTTTTATTGTAAGACTTCGTGTCATTATAGTCATTTTTTTTATTTATAGAAAAACATCTTTACTTCACCTGAAACCGAAACTATGGCTACATGTCTGGACTGCCTCCATAAAGAACCGAAGAGCGAGAAGAAGGGACCTTGCTTCTGTAAACTAACACCGAACAAAATAAAGCGGAGTACGTCCCTGAAGGAGTCTCCTCCCAAACACAGGAAGAGTTCCTTCTCATTTTCCGAGAAACGCAGTCTCAGTATGTCGAGTCTACATCGCAGTCGCTCGGTTCAGAAACTGGACTTCAGTATGGACATGAGTGTTGATGGTTCCTTCCACAACCATTCCCAAGGTAAGAAGCACAAATCACTTCTTCAACTTAATTACTGGATTTTTATAATAAACTAACTTATGTTTCCAATTAATTTCAGCTGATTCAGAGTCCAGTTCGCCGAAGAAAGCAGAAGCAGCCTGGTCCCTTATAGAAGAGTCTAGCATTCAACATTTAGTGAAAGTTGAAACAGCAAAGAGTTTGTCAAACGAAATACAGTCGTCTACTAAGATTCACAGTGTTGACGTGAACATAGATGATACGCCAGTCAGAGGCAAATCAAGAGGCAATACACGCGCTCATGAAATTAGCAAAATTCGCGGACCGATGGCTCTAAGCCCTCTACACATGTCTCTAGATAATAGTTTAGATAATTCGGATAATCCACTCAGCTTGGAAGATAAAAAGATAGACTTTAACAAAGTTGATCTCAAATTATTGACTGAAAACATATCACAATTTGATTATACAGCAAACAACATGACCAAAGCGGGTGGTGATAGCTCAACTAGTTTTAAGAAAATAGATAGTGGATTTAATGAGAATACATTCTATGTAAACGCTTCTAGTTACTATGAAAGTGCCATAAAACCGTCAGAACTGACCGTGACTAATGTATCAAAGACTTGTAGCAATAAGAATGCTTTGAAAGAGATCTCTAATATAAATTGGATGAGAGTTGATAGTGGGTTTAAAGATGAAACATCTTCTGATGGTACACAGTTTTATCCTTCACACTGTGATAATTCTGTCAAGAAAATGTTTAATTTTTCTGAAGCAAAGTTAGAAGATAAGGAGAACTTGGTTGCTGAGAACTATGACAAGTTCTTGGGCCAAGCCGGTAACAAAAACGACGCAATGTCCATGTCTGACATCTTCAATGATGAAATGACGTTCAATTGCAATTTTTCTTCAACCCCATCTAAAAACAAGTCACGGAAAGTTCTTTCGTAATTTAGTTAATTTTGAGCTTGTTTTTAATACGATATGAACTTTATATGCATTTATATAGCTATATATTTAATTCTAGACTGTTTTTGACGTTGTGGATATGATCTCCATTATTGTGGACGATTTTTAGGAATTATGTATGATGAATTGATTTTGTAAGAGATAATGACTAAGGGATACTATTTTGCATGAATTAAGTAATTATTATTTTTGTGACTTTTGAGATAATGTGTGTTTACTTGGGTCAAGTAAAATTTAATAAAGTTTCAAGACTGAAATGATAAAAATTAATATGTGTAGTTTCCTTGGCTTGATTGATTTGTATGTAACTGTAGAATCACGAGGAATTGCGCGTTGTAGCGTCAACTGTCCATCACGAGTCTCGACTATTTGTCTTATGACCTCTTTAATTAATAGGCAACCGTATCTAGTAAGATATTATTAGAACTATTTTAAATTTAGCTCCGTCCCATCCTTCACAGTCCAGTGTGCAATTAACCACATACTTATACTAATCTGTATGTTTACTCAACAGTTAATTTCGTTAATTAGAGGTCACTATCAATACGACCGCTCAAAGTCCGTGCTTTGTTTACACTTATTTTTAATTAATTTATCTTATTTCTTGTATCTTAGGGTGTTTTTTCATTAATTAACTTATCTTGTATTCTAATTACACAACTTATTTTGGTCGTATTGGTATAGAATTTTTACTCTATAAATATATTTAACAAGTGATAGCATGTTGGTAGGTGCATTTACTACGTTACTTAATTAAGTAATAGTGTCATAGATAAAACAAAGCGTAAACGGACTTAATTATCCTTATTTACAAATCAGTAATTTAACGGTCATCTAATTGTGCATTAATAACTGATAATGGTGCATGTTCCAGCTATTAGTACACGTATACACAATCGTCGAGACTGTTCGTGCGTCAATCGTTTTTAACAAATAACCGAATGATAACGTTGTAACCTCTGTTATCGCCGTATCCCGGAACGTCTGCGAACTACGAGCGGTCGGGATACGTTAGGTAACAACGGCGGATACAGAGCGGTGCATTTACAACTCTCTATATAAACCACTGTCCGGCTTCACACATGTCATTTCACATCACACTTTGATGGTGACAATTAGCAACATTGGATTGTAAACTACTGGCGACACAGATCGTGTTTCACGTCGCTCGGACATTATTGATAACGTACGCAGTGACGTATACACGTGCGCTGCGGTTATATGAAGCTTTTTTCGATATAATATATTTTTTTTTTGTGAATCTAAGTAGTGAGAGTTCGTCAAAATGTATAACAAGACTAGTGCGACGCTGATGTTGCAGACGATAATGGTGTTGATGGATAAACAGAATTCTACCGATGTCACCAACTTCCCAAACACCTTTAATGGTTTGTTGATTTGTTTACTAAAATACCTATATTTAATTATTGCACTCCAAAAATTCTATACCCAAATTAAATTTCTTTCGAAAAGAGGTTTCGGGGTCAATGACTTCAAAATTTTGCAATGTCTTCATATTTTCTGCAAATAGATCCTCTACTACTAGTATAAAATTAATAATAATTATGTAATGAACTGCATGTTTTAATTATGTTTCCATATAAAAACTAGTGATAGTGGTGTTCAAAAATATATTATTATCACAATATCCGGTGCAAAAGGGCATGTGCGCGCAAATTTGAGACTATTGAATTACGCTGATAAAGTTCCAATAACTTTCGGTGTGTTTGTTACCGATTGCTTGTTTTTATATAGTTATGATAATTGTCATTTTTGTAATAACATCACGCCCATTTTACTGTAAGAGAAAAGTAGTAGTAGCACGTATCCAGCTAGTACACACGCTTTTCAGTAGTTATTAAGCTGTCAGTAATAAGGTAGGGGCAAACCTGGATAATACTAATCGAGATGCAAATCCGTATAAGTAAACAGTAAATGACCGCTTACATAGTATTGAAAATCTTTGGTCGACAAAGTGCGAGAAACGCCTATGGCTTATCCCTGTAGACTTCAATAAGCTACGATTCACTTTCATCAGGGGAGGCGATTATTTGCTACGATTGGTTAAAAAATCGTACCGACCGTATGTTCACTGTTTTAAGGCAATAGACCGGTGTTGCTAATCCGTCCGACTGAAGATATCCGTTGCTGAACAAACCAATGCCTCTGATCTAAATGAGGTTTTACTATGATCTTAACACTTGCCTTGCTGCTCGGGATCTGAGTTTGGGAGATGCTTAATGTCTAGTCGCATATTTAGAACATATTGACTATCCGGTTAGCAAAGTGACTGCCTGACTGGGCAACTGTCAAGGGTTAGACTCCCGCAACGAACAACTCTATGTGATTCACAAATGGTTGTTCCGGATATAAGTGTTATGTGTTAAAGGCACATAGCCTTTGTATGTTTAAAAATCTCCCATGACAGGGGAAATCCTAGTGTTTTCACGATTTCCACAATAATATAATATCTGTAAAATAAACCAATGAAGTAATGTAAATGTTCAATATTAATTTCTTATGTTTATATTTATTAAGATGATGCGGAGTTGGAGCGTTGTTACGGAACCTACGGGTGCTTTTCAAAGGCGTATCCTTGGACGGAACATCGGCCCGATAACTTTTTCCCTGTGGCACCAGAAGCTATGGCTGTTAGGTAAGTAACGTTTATAATTATTATTAAAACTATTTTGCTTCTTCAATGTGGGGAATAGATGTGGAGTATGTTGATAAATCAATATAAGAATAAGTACCCACTTTCTTCAGTGAGATATTTTGTGTAAACAGCAAAACTCTCACGTGGCCTGGGAAGTAATTGGCCTGGGAATGGAACTTGAGTCCTTTAGTTGGTAATCGTGCTTGCTACCGGTCGACCAACGCAGCTATAAGTAAGAGTGTAGCAAATAAACATGAAAAAAAAACCATAACTAGCAAGTCACGCCTTTGGAATCGAACCTGGTTTGCTATCAAGACATTTTAGATAGTTTACCATTTCTAGAATGTTCCAGAAATTAGATTATCCAGCATTTTTTATACCTAAATGAAAACAACACAAATAAGTACCTAAAGTTATATTGTTTCAAACCTTAGGTACTGTGCACTAATGAATAAACAAAAGTTTCCTCAGAGTGTTGTTTTGTTAATATTGACATATATTTCCTAGTTGTTATAGTTAGTTTTATAGTACCTACACCTTTTTAAACAGCTAGGAAATATCTGAATAGTGACATCATTTATCAGCTCTTCTATAAAATAAATTTTAATAAATAGGTAATAAACTATTTTTATGTTTTTTCGGTATTTGATATGTTAATAAAACGTCCTATTTTTGTGTGAGCTTTTATATAAATAAGTCGGTGCTTACTTAAAGCTAGCAGACCAAAGCTTTTAAAAATATAAAAAAAATGGCAAACATGAAACGGAATATTACATCCAATTAACATTAAGGTCAGATAGTAGGCGTGGCCAATAAAGTTTTATAACAAATTATGTCACATAATCCAGCTCAAATTGTTTACATTACCACAGATGAGCATTGATAAAGACTAAATCCAAAGACCTAATTAGTACATAGCGTCGTACATAAGATCCGCTTCGTGTTTACTATCTGTAAGTACAAGTCTCGGAACGATAACGACGGGGGCTCGTCCGTGACATCAATCAATCACGAACGGAGACAAAACAAATGTTTACGTCCCATAATTGCATAGTGACGTACTTATCAACTATTTTAAACAATCTGTTTTTATTTTCGTTGCATCGCATCCACCCAGTGCATAGTTTATTCGAGGTCTATTGACCTTTGAACATCGGACACGTACCCTTAATTTATTACAATTGATAATGACGGTTCAGTTCTCACATTAATTTGTGATAATGGTAAAGTAAATGCGCATGTTATTCTTGTTACAGATATCCAGCGTTTACTAGAAGAAATCGAAAGATACCGGTCCTGTTTGAGGCTGATAATAAAGAAAAAATTGCGAATGCGAATCTTGATCCAAGGGGACCGTTTTATTTTATCTCTCATGGATTTTTGGAAGGAGGACATAAACCATGGGTGAGATATCTAACTTATCTACACAGAAGTTACTAAGTAGAAGTACTTTAAAATTTAATTTAATAATCTAAATTACATTTTCCAAAAAAATGGAGTTCAAATGTTATCCTAATCTAAGTACATACATATTTTTAAATTCAATTTTGTTTATACAATACTTAAAATCCATAAAAACACTTTTATCATATCAAACAATTGGTATCTGTTTATAAAATTTATATTTTTTTGTAGATACAAAATATGGCGGACGCTCTTCTAAACCTGGAAGGCAATGAGGGAGCTACAGTCATCGTGGTGGACTGGCGAGGTGGCTCGCAACCTCCTTATGGACAAGCCGTGGCCAATATACGACTTATTGGAGTCATGACTGCACACTTGATACATAACATTTATGTGAGTATAGAAACATATAAGTACTAAGTAGGCTAAAAAAACTTTGTAGTTAAGTAAATACAGATTTTTTCTAAAAAAGAAGACAATGTTTACTGCTTCTGTGATGAGCAGAGATCGGAATAGGTGTATTGAATTGGGGTCACTGATCCAAAACGTATATATTAATATGGACATTCCTCCTTCCTCCAGTCATGTGAACTTAGCCTAAAGGCTAGCAATAAAATTTTTGAAATGTATTAATGTTTGCGTTTATTATTTAAACAATCGAATTCCGATGAATTCGATTGTTTTTAATATTCAACACAACAGATAAATATTAAATTTAGTTTTGATACCTTCATTTAAATTTTAAATTGATAAGTAATAATATAACTACCAACATTAACAATATTTAATTGGATCCGGAAATACCGGAATTACTTTCCGGGAAAATGGCTTATACATGTTATTCTTTCTATGTGCATTTACGGTACAAGTACCAAAAATCAATACACCTATCTCGATCGATCTCTGGTGATGAGGGAATAAGCTAACTGTCCGTTCGTAGCTTTATTGATTAGATGTCTACATCTACTGCCGAGTTTTCGTCGACCTTATCTACTTACATACTTCTAAATTATTCTTCTAGTTTTTTTGTAAGATATTTTTAACTAAAAAATCACGGTTTACTCACGTACATTAATGGAGAAAAGCTCTACTAGTTTCGAGTCACAGAGGGACTCATCATCATGAGCAGCGTGCGCAGACGCGGCGACGTCGCGCAGCCTACTGTAGACGCGCGACTTTGCCGCATAGTTAATTTAGAATGCCTCACGAACTATGATGTATGATAACTATGTTATAAAAATAAAAGTTATTTTTACTTGTTGTTTACAGGAAGTGCTAGGATTGCAACACATAGATAACTTCCATTTCATTGGACACTCTTTGGGAGCCCATTTAGGCGGATATTGTGGACATGCTTTACAAAAGGTAAGACATTTATCATTACAATCACACGTATTAAGCCACGACTTCGTCCAATGGGACCTTTATATAAGTATTTCCATTGCTGTCCAATTTATTCATGCCTGTTACTTTCACTTACCTGCCATGTGGGAATTGTAACGTAAATTGAAAAAAGTGAATATTCTGTTTAAGACAACAACACTCGAAAAATAAAAGAAAATCATATAATGTATTGTGATTATGCGTTAACTAAAGCAGTCAATGACTTAAATAATATTAAAGCAATTTGTATCTTCTTACCGATACGATAAAGCACATTTCATTTTCTCTTCAGAGGTTCTACTTGAAACTTGGACGTATCACTGGATTGGACCCTGCTTCTCCTTACTTCGCTAGGACCGTAACACTAGTCCGCCTCGACAGATCCGACGCTAAATATGTCGACATCATCCACAGTAACGCATTGCCGCTCTACTTCTCAGGTAATTTGAGCTTTGAGTAGTTGGAATAAAACACATTTTTTATTGTTCATTTTTTATTATGAAGTTTCTGCTGTATGCTATGCCCGAATGATTGGAAATGTTGAGTCCCTGTAACAAAGAAATATTTATTTATAACTCATACGAACACCTTGTTATTCTAAGTTATCCCTAATCCCAATAAGCATCCCAATAAGCAGGGATCTGTAGGTATCTGATTTAATCAGATCAGATTTAAATTGCTTTGATCGCTACTACAATCACAAAAAAATTACATTTACATTACCATAAAATTACATAACCATTCTACTTTACAGGTTTCGGTATGTCTGAGCCAATTGGTCATGTGGACTTCTACCCCAATGGTGGTATAACGCAGCCTGGTTGCAAGCAATCGAGCTCGCCCAACGGTGGATCCGGCGACTTGTCGTACCAACAGATTGCCAAGTTCGTCGGCTGCGACCACGAGAGGAGTTATGAGTACTTTATCGAGAGCGTGGCCCCTACATGTCCCTTCATGGCAGTTCAATGCGAGTCTTATGATGTAAGTTTATTTTGATTTTGGAACACGTGGTCACTATTATACACACAAAACACAAAATTGTATACAAATAATTATGACTGATTAGTATATGATTCTATTTGTTTTGTTCACGACATAGTTCAAAATACTAATCTGGTGAAATGTTTATAAAATACTAAGGAGAAGACATATAACTATATGTCTATATTGAAAATTCAGCTAACATATTGAACCGCGAATTTGATTGTCCCATGAAACAAATACTTGTACGATCTGCACATTTTTAGCCTGGTTTAGAAAACCATATTGCAAAAATTCCCATGTTTACAAATACATTCCTTGAATTTGCGTCATAAGAAAAACCCAAGTGAGTCTGCTTATAGGTGCAGTGGTTACTGGTAATCGTTATCTACCTTTCAATATACATGCGCAATAATAAACATTGCTGTAATATGTTATATATGATGTCATAGAAACATAAGCCCTACTCCCATTAAGCTCAATGAAGAATAGGTTGACTTATCTATCATAGTATTAAATATCGTCCAATTAAGAAAAGGTCAATTGCAATCAATTAAAAAAATACTTCTTATAGTTATCTTAGTAAAAATAAACAATGTTTTGTCATTGGTGTTTGACGTCATAATATAAGGTATCTCTTATTTTATTTTTTGGGCAACCCGGATGTAGGGGTGTTGGTTAATAATTGCGCAATGCGTTAAAATTTTAGTCGAAATTGTGTTTTTTTTTTTTCATTACGTTGCACACCTAATGCGACACGAACAATGCACTCTTCTGAATTTGTTAACTTATCCCTACTTTGCAATTTAAATACTTTTTGATCTTGAGAGATTTTGATGTAAGATGTAAACTTGTGTTACGAAATATACAAACAGACTAACACATTGAACTACGGAAAAAAACAATGTATATTTTCGCATTTTTGTTTTTATCTAGAAATATAATATGTATAGTGTCTATAACTTATTATATTTGTTTGTTTGAACGCGCTAATCTCCGAAACTACTGGCCCGATGTGAAGAATTCCTTTTGTGCATTTATCAAGGAAGGATATGGGCTATATAGAATCCCGTTACGATCTATAGGAATCGAGCAATTTGGGTGAACCGCGCCAAGTAGCTAGTATATTTGACAATTTTAAGTAAATATTTTTATCCATACAATAATTGTTTCCAGGCCTTCCTAGCTGGCAACTGTACGAGCTGTGACAACCATCACTACTGCATTCCAATGGGGTACCACTCTTATGGCATCTACAAGCGTCTACAGGCGGGCGGCCTTGTTGATACCAACTCCAATATTGCGCTGTATGCTCTGACGGGCAATAGTAAACCTTTTTGCCGTAAGTATATCTCTTAACTAACTTAAACTAACGCCCGAATACACAAACGTTACTTAATTTTAAGTTGTACTTAAATATCGTGCTATCTCTGACATTTTATAAAGAATTGATAGTGACAGAACTAAATTTGAGAGCGTCTTAAAATTGAGTAGCGTTAGAGTATTCGGGCATAAGTCTTTTATATATTATAATGGAAGAAATGGCTTAATGGACATTATACGTAAAGCCTTTTGTAGGCAATCTTATATATTTTTTTTGAATTTATAATGTCGAAGCTCTTCTCAATATTAGTATGGATCCTTGGGTTATACTTGATTTTGGGCATTAAAAATATTGCAAATTCAGTGACGACGTTCGGTGTAAATATGCTGCTTCTTATTCCTACGAAAACCTAACCCATATAAAATAAACAATTTATAATGTAATCCTAATTTGCACACCAGTTTATTTAACATTTTATTTCTTTTTCTTCAGTCATATTCAAATAATCTTTATCCATATTACAGGAGTACATTACGAGGTGGTACTCAAAGTGGCTAACACTACAGCGAGCATCACTCACGGCCCTGAATCTGGGAAGCTATCCATCACACTAGTCGACAGAAACAACAACAAGAGCGACCACATGTTTTTGGAAGAAGAACAGTAAGTGCAGTGTATTGTACCTATTAAATATGTTTACATTTGCATTTTCATATTCACAATTATATTTGGACGGTATGAAATGACTAAGAACATTTATTTCGGAATCAACGCTCTTTATAACCGAGTATCCTATTTCATATCCAGAGATGTACATATATACCTAGGGTTCAGAGATAGATTCTAGATTTATCTGGATATCTAGATGAGTAACAACTATCTTAGTACATTTCCAGACAACGCCATATGTAGAAAATGTATGTATATAGGTACTGCCTTTATATAATTCCCTATCTCTCGTTTCGGGTCGTTTGATTTGACAAGATAATATCGACAAGCATAAGGATGTTTATAATATTATGAAATAATTTACGCGTCTGTATACTATAAAAAGAATTTTATCAAACAATAGTTCTTATAAAAACAAACTCCGAGTGTGTGGCAGTAGGTCAATTTTTTTTTATGTAATATGCGTCATATTTTTTTGCTATATGCGATTTCTATTTTAGTGCAATAGTGCTATTACAAAAAAATATTTTTTGATGTTTACTAGCTAAATGTATAGGAAAGTAAAAAGTATGTTATAATAGGGACCAGCTTCGTATAGTAACTACAACTTCAGTTGTAGAAAGTACTTTTGTTGTACTCAAAATAGAGTCATTTCGAATAAAGGAATTTCTAGTCTTACGATAGTAATATACCACGTAGAGAATATAGGAACTTAAAGCGCACTAAAATCGAGTATAAAGTTTCTAATAAGGCGCTGCTTTTTTTAAACCTTGGCCTTTTCATAAATTTTGTTAACTTCTTTTACATACGTACATGACCTCACGCCCATAGGGGTAGGCAGAACTTACATACTTCTTTCGCTTCATCAACAGTCATTATTTTTCGTAACTTCTTTTACTAATTAATAATTACTTTTCAACAGAAAGTTCTACAAACCGGGTGTGATCGAGAAAAAGATGGTGGCAGTGAAAGATACGGGCCATCCTCCAGTGTTTGTGATCGTCGAGTGGAAATATGAGACGAACTTGTTCAACCCCATGACTTGGAGACTGTTGAAGAGCCCAAGCATCTACGTCGAGTATATGAAGCTGTCATCGATTGAATATAACACAGAGTAAGTTTAGTTTTCTCATCTCTTTTTTTAAATATTAAAATACTGTCTTTTAAATACAGCTTCGCGCTGTGCCGGTAAAATAGCAATAGCTTATAAAAAGAAAACAAAACAAATTAGCTACTAATCGTCTAAACAGTATGGTTTATGAACTTACACATCAATTTGTACAACCTTTTTGCCCTATCACAAAATAGGAAAGAGTTTTCATCTTATTAGAACTGTGCTCGAAGGAGTAATTCATTACTACATTGTATCAGTCCCAATTTTGGATATTTAGGCTTAAAATAACTTTGTCAAGTTTTATGTTGCTAATAGATGATTTTTTTGTTCTTTTCAGTATCACAGTGTGCCCTAAGCGGAATAAGCCAGTCGTCGCCAACCTGCCTACGATAATGAAGCCCAAATATTGTAAATTTAGTAAATAGTTTTATAAGTAAAACTTGATGTTCCATACACGGAATTTATAATTCGGACAATGCACTTAAGACAATGCAAAATGTCTACAAAAAGTATTCTAATAGTATTTTAATATTTACATTTATTTTAGTTTATAATGTATAAAGATTTAATGGAGTAGGCGCTAAGCAATTTATATTATACTTTTTTTATAGTAGTAGAAATTGTAAATAAGTGACTATTTTTGTTAAACGATTTTAATGTAAATAAATGATAATCGCAATTAAAATATGTTTTATTATATTATCTGATTTCACAAGTCTACTTAACATACGATTAAAATTTAAGAAAGATCATAGCTCCTTTCTTCATATTTATTAAACATTTGTGATTAGTGCTGTTATGGATATTTTGGTGCAAGGAACAAGAAATTAACAGTAACTGTTAATTTCTTGATAAATTGTTTATTTACTTATTAAGAACCATCCTTGCGAAGTCTTCCTATTAAAATCTGTCGATTTTATACATGCACGTCCGCGTACACCTACTCGGGCACAAGAGAGAATTAATAATAAGTTAATAAATAGTGATAACGTCGGTGATTTATTTGTAAACAAAGTGTAGCAATAATAAAATTTGCATGACAAAATTTCATCTCTTTTTCAGTTAAAAAGTAGTTGTTCAAGTTCTGTTTATTATTTTCTCTTTTTACTTTTTGGCTTTTAGTTCAATATATCGATTAAATGAATACCATTAGTCGATTCAGTGCTTGAAAGTCCATCACTAATTTTGACACTTTGATGACATTTCAATGACATGACATGACATTACGTTACGGATGTTGATGTTGTGTTATTGAATTCATAATCATATAATTCGACTCAATACGTAACACATAATATTTCGTTATATCATCACAGTCCGCCATCATAACCATATTGTAACTGCAGCGAGTGCTTTCAGTATTAATTATGAGTGATACGCGGAAGAAGAAAAAGTTTTACTTTCGTAAACGTAGAAACAAATACTTCTTGGAACCCGGCTTCAAAGGTTTCTTTTGCACGTGTAACTTCAGAGAAAAAGACTGCGTGAAAGAAGTGTATAATCTGCTGAATGAATATGCTGGCAAGTTGTATCCTGATCTCGGCTTGGAGCAACAGTCAGCTGTTCCTGAATCTGCAGCGGCTGAAGATAAGACAGACAGTGAGTCCGAGGAAGAGACTGACATAGGAGATATGCTGAAGCGAGAAGTGGACTTACTGAAGAAAGAGTCTCAGAAATCTCTGAAGCACAAAAGATTCCAGGTAGTGGAAACAGGTGCATCCAACTGCATTTTCGTGAAAACAAATTTACCTAGTCCAGAAGAGCTGACCACAGCCATAATTAAAGATTTGGTCACGACGAGACTATCAAAAACGCGTCATGTGTTGCGTTTGCTACCAATAATGGCGACCTGCAAGGCCAACTTGCCAGACATCATGGAGTGTGCCGGCAAGCTGTTTGATAAATACTTCTTGAAACAGTCATCATCATTTGCCATCATCTTCAACAAACGCTTCAACAGCAGTGTCTGTAGAGAGTTGATCATCAAGGAATTGGCCGAGATGGTTGTCTTGAAAAATGCGAACAACAAAGCGGATTTGAAAAATCCTGGACTCTGTATAATAGTGGAAATTATAAAGGGTATTTGCCTGCTAAGCATTGTTGATAATTATTTTACTTATAAAAAATATAACTTGAATGAGCTGTCTAAGGAAGAAGCAACAAATGATTCCGAGGGTACTCAAGCGAAAAAGTTCAAAGGCAATGGGACCGCATCAACTGAAGAAAACAAGGATAATGGAGTCATGAACTTAGAAGTCACTTAGATAGTCTTAATACTATTGTTAATTATTGTAACTCAGGTTATCAATAAGCTGACCATTAATGTTAAGTCTTTATCTTATATTTCTACTCTACTTGATGTATTTGTAGTCCTATTTCTAGGCTCTACCTAGAACATCGATACCAACTCTTATACCAAAATTTGTCTTATACCTAAATTTTTTCATAAATTATTATAAACCCATATTAAATATACATGTGAAGTAATGTTTAGTTTCAATATCAATTACCTATTCATTCATGAGAAGTGATTTTATTCTTGGTTACGTAAAATAAATGACTCGAGGTCGAAGTTACGTAACTGGGCGTAATAACGAGCTGTTAAGTAACTTTATGATATCTACATAGTACCTATTGTCGTTACATAATCAACAAGCGACAGGCTGGCGAGGCTAGCCGGTCGGGGAGGCGCGGCATGTGCGCGCGACCGCAACACGTGTTTGAAAAACTTTGACATACGTAACGGGACTCGAAACAATTTATAATTTCGTATAGGACATACTTCTTGTTAACTCTCTAGTTATCGAATATTTTAAATAAATAAATATTAGCATAATAAAATGTAAACGGTACTTGGCGGTATTGCGTAAAAAGTTTAGATAAGTTTCAAACCATTTCCGCCGCTTATCTGTCATCCAGTGCTTTACGTAATTTAAAGCTTCGCCAACAGATGTCTCTTATCGCAACGTTCTAACTAAACCAAACTTAATAGTGGAATTCTGTACAATTAAAAACACATTTTATAATTATTGATATCCAAAAAGATAAAGTTAATGTTTAGATTATTTAAATATGTATTAAAAAATATACACAATAACCTCTTTGAATTTACTAGATGTCGCTAGTTGTGCTCATTTTTGGGGCGTCCTACCGCCTTTCATCGTTTGTTGAAATATTTTACTATCGTTTAATTGGTTAGTATTGGATATTAAATATCTACTAACTAAAACGCCTAAATATTGAATTTAAATTTAAATTAACGTTGATGAGCTTTTATAAACTTGGTAGCTGATATAAATCAATGTTCTTATGTCTTTATATAGGTCCCGGAGATACGGACTGCCTTGTGAGTTACCGGGGCTCCACCTTGAAAAGCAGGAGTAGGAACGTTCCTACTCCTAAAGATCAGCTCGTGCTGATCTTTACTCAGTGTCTGTCACTCCCTCCGCCTCGCGCAAGGCTGTCATTGGATGCTTTTCACCGTTAAAAAAAATTATACAGGTACACGACAAAATTCTTAAAAAGCTAAGTACCTACTTAATTAAATAATCCAAGAAACCTAAATAAGCAGTACCTACCTACAAATGTAAAGCTAGCTACTTATTATAATTAAGAAGATTGACATAAGCACTAGATAACTAAGTATATAATTAATAGCAAAATGAATTTCCTATCCCACGAAGAACGAAAGGAGATTTACAGTATAGATCGAGCTATCTATTCTCTCGCGTGAGCTGTAAGAGCGCTAATGTAATGGGCTATTTTGCACTATTACCTGACTATCTAAACCCAATACGTTATTTGCGTTACGTGACTTATGCGCAATGGATGTGCCTTGCACTTTGTAATGGAATGGAAGTTTCCACTTCCACACGGGAAATACATTCTTTGGAAACTTTTGCTTAGGAACCTAGGATGCTACTCACGTGTTGTAGGTAAGTAAAATTAATACAAGAAATACATGGGTTTTTATTTTTACACGTGTTCATTTTAACTTGATACTTTTTATTTGTTAAAGAATTGACTAAGTACTGCCACCTTATAGGTAGGTCGGGCGCAGCTACTTAACTAGGTACGTAAGTAGGTACAGTGCCGGATTAAACCTAGACGGCTCCCTGGGCAAGTATCTCATAGGCGCTTCAAATTTTTTGACCCCTTGGCACTAGTCTTTGGCTACGCGCATCAAGCGGCATCGAGGTGCCCACGCCCACTGTAACCTGGCGCCCTAGGCACTTGCCTAGTTTGCCTTAGGGATAATATAGCTCTGCGTAAGAAGGTGCCTGCTTATTTTAGAAATTGTTAGAGACATAGTATTACACTTAACCGACGAACATGCATGAAAAGACTGACGACTGTTGATGAAGCGAAATAGGTATGTAAGATTCGTAGCAATTGGCGTTCTATTGTCTCTGCCTACCCCCATGGAAGACAGGCGTGAGGTTATGTATGTATGTACATGGGATTACTTAAAATGATAAATAAAAGTCAGTTAAAAATACTTTTGTCTGCCAGCTACCTAATCTACATGTTGTAAATAATGCTACAATATAATAGACTAGATCTTCACAATTCATTAGCATTGATTTATTCTAACCAAGTAATCACCCCTCTACTATCATTAATTAGTCACTTAAAATTAAGAAAGAGTAATGTCTAACTAACTTCACTCAAGTTTAAGATGTTCTTCGAAGTGGAATAGATACTTACGTACCTAATTACCTATCCATTTCTGTGACTGAGAATTTCAGTCAAAGATAAAACGTAGCAGACAGTGCCTAAATAAAATTAGGTTGGCACGATAATGCGAAACCGGTAATTTGTTTCTTTTTTCTAGACAGAGGCCGCCTCCGTCGGAATGTGCTAGGACCGCCCTTCAATTTGGGAGTGGATGTTTTTTAATTTGTAAAAATGCAATGACAGACTCACACCGACTCAGTAATTGTTTGTTAGAGTAGCCAATTAAAAGTTTCCAAGGGCTGCCGCAATTGGAATTGAGCCAAATACTTCTGTAATAAATTGCTGTCCGTGATAAGAATACTCTAACAATATAATTTGTTCTTTCATAGTGTGCGGGCATGAAAAACTTTGGGTTGTGGAAGGTAATGAATTCCTGATGTAGAACCGCAGTAAAAAGACCGTCCGTAATGGATTGATACCTTCCTAACTTTATTTTTACTCAGTGGGAATACCGCGTTTATCTTAAGAATGAATTGCATTAATAAAAATGTTAGTCTTGGACCTGGGACCCAAATGACTTGTGTTATGATGGTTAATCAATTTCAACGATGTACCTACCTATATTGTTAAGGTGAATGTGTAAAAACACAATGTTGAATCTTTAATGTGCTATGCTATTTAATAATATAATGTAGGTACTTTTTTAAGGGGTGAAAATCATCCAATGACTTCTTCCGCCTTGGGCGAGGCGAGAGGGAGTGTCAGACTATTACTGACTAAAAACCACCCCGTTCCTACTCTTGCTTTTCGAGCCGGAGCCCCGGTAAACCCGCTAGGTAGTCCGCAGCCTAGGTACCTACACCTAATTACTTACAGTACAAGAAAACACAAACAGAAATGAGAGATCATACAGATCTCGTTTTCTGTTCGCTATCAAAGTCACGTAGACGTAAAGAGCTCTTGAGTATTGGAATCATCATTGAAGCCCGCAGAGATCAAATTTGAGGCTGGAATCTTTATACTTGCGAAACTGTCTTATGTTTAGTAGGTTGAATGTTCTAGAGTTGTAGCTATGTATTTCATAATATTTGACTTCACTTGATGCGCGATTTTCAGATCATTGGTGATCTCGGAATTAGTGATTGTGGCTGGAGTATGGTGATAATCTCGTCGGCAAAATTACCGATGAAGAGAGGGAATTACATTACCAGTTAACTGCGATACGAAAATTAATGAAAACATATTGTAGTTATTATGTACTAAGTAACGTTTTTCTTTTACATAGGGAAGCTTTACTGTAACACATATAGAAAATCTTCTAAATTTTTGAAGGTAAAAGATTTTCGAACGTAAAATGACGTCATACTAAAAACACAAACAAATAGAACTGAGATAGAAAAGAATCAATATGTTCAATGGTGACCGCTTGGGACTCCGGAATTTAAATAGCGTCTGCCTAAAAATAATGTTTCATGTCATATAATGGTTTTTGAATAAAAGGGTGGAAGTCAACGACCATGGATGGCCGTCGTGTCGAAGATGACCCTACTAACATTCGAGATGAGTCTAATTCGAATCATGCGGCAGTGGACATCAACTAATGACATCCCTTGACGGTCGTTAAGGCTGGCTCCTCGTTTTATTTTTTCCCTTGAGTGACTAAGTCAGCGAGTTTCCTTTTACAACGGTCTCGTTTTCACGCAAACTAGTGAAAATTTCTCCGCAATAAATTGACGATGTTTACTACTTTAGATGACAGATGAATACATTAATTGTTGTTTATTTTATGATACCTATGTAGAATTTACGACTACTCAGTAATTGAGATTTGCGTTTTGGAAGATCTTGTACCTGTTTAGTTTTTTTTTATATTTCAGCTAATTTTATTACCTAGTGCTGTTAACAGAGTATGAAAAGGTAACAGATGGACATAACTTACATAAAATTTGTAACTTCACTGACAAGCTCAACCTATTTAGCACCTAGCCAACCTAGCTTTAATTACAGACAGACTGACGGACAATTCAATTTGGCGTTTCAAAAGTGCCTAATTTAGGATTCATTGAAATAAATGCTTTGACTTTGACTGTTTTAATTAGGTACTTAATTAACTTATTCATCTTTCAAAACATAATCAAAAACACGTTTTGTTTTGAGTATAGTCATATGTAGATACAAGTTCAACGCAAGTTAGTATATAACTACGTACTAGCATCTACACTTGCACTTCGTTTTCCATTGCTACATAAAGCTTGACTTGTGAATAATGGAACACTGTACTCAAAACAAAGCGAGTTGTGGTTAAGCGGAGGTCGCACCGACTACCATACTTTCCTTTTGAGACAGTTAACTTGCATCCTTGGATGGGTGACCATCTATTACTTTTTAAATTAAAGTTTTTAGACATATTTTAACGTATTTTAATGGTATTATTTTTAAACCCTACGATTTTCTCTTATGTCGTGGGTGCGTTTACAAACATAAACTTTACATACATATGACACCCAGACACGGAACAACAATTGAATCACACAAAGAGTTGTTACGTGCGGGAATCGAACTCACGACACGATGCACGGCAGCCAGTTGCCTAGCCACCGCACCAACCGTGCAGTCTTAAGTAGTCGTAGTGCAGTAAATTTATTGATATTGTGGATAATTTTGATGGATTAGGATAGGTAGTAGATAGTAGATATTTGTCATCTTTAGGAAGTGATTTCTAAATCCTTCTGTACAATTCAAGATGATGACGATGATACCTAGTCACCGGAGCCAGCTTTTAGTTAGCGTAGGTCTTCCCAGATGGCAGTATAGTTTGTGTTTATCTTTGTTTAAAACCAAATCAAATCAAATATTCTTTATTGTGGATTGTAATAATCAAATATTCTTTATTGTGGATTGTAATATTCTTTATTGTGGATTGGTTGTTGAACATAAATCAATGGTGTTAATAACATTTTAGGACCAGCTATGTCCTACTCTTATAGGACGTTTATGTTAGTGTTAAGCCTGAACTGCGAAAACATGACATAATTACGTTCCAAGACATCAATATACATATGTCTATTTTCTTAATCACTACAAGAGGTAACTAGATAACCCATTACAGCTGCATCCTGTGACTTGTAAATACACGAGAGTTAATCTTGCGCCCGTCAGATCCATCTTCCCGCAAGTACATTTTACTTTGATGTAACCAAGTACGATGTGAGCACAACGTCGTTAAGATGCGAGCTATAGTTTCCAAGCATTGTCTTTGCGAACTAGCTTTGAGATAGATAAGAAGCTATCTGCTTATAAGGTCTTATATAGTTACGTTGATGTTGATAATGTTAGATTATGAATGTTTTACATACTCTTTTCCTTTTGTTGTTGTCATATTTGCAGTTTAATGTAATACTTTTACAAAGAGCTTTAAGTGTGGGAGAGCTATGCCTCGGCACGATTGGGCCGGCTCAATCGGAGTGAGACCACGGCGTCACAGAAAACCGACATGAAACAACGCTTGCGTTTCATTGTGCGAGTGAGGTGACCGGAGGCCCGATTTCCACTTCCCAATCCTCGATTCCCCAACAATCCTTAAATTCCTAACCTCCAAAAGGCCGGCGGCGATTGCTTACCATCAGGTGATCCGTCTGCTCATTTACCGGCTTATAACATAATAAGAATAAATAATAAGATTATTTGCCTGGATGATTGAAAACACGAGTGTTCATCAAAAAAGCTTTCGCGTTTAAGTAAACTTAAACTGTGGTAGTGTGGTATAGACATATCTTCATATCACGTGTGACAATGAGACACATTACAAATGAAATCTGGTTGTAAGATGGATAGTTACACAGTTACTTACGCTAATTAAAATTACCATCTATTGTATTAGGAGTATTGAGTCTACAGAAATGTGAACAGTTTTTGAAAATTCCAAAACTGGCTCTTACAATATCCAACGGATGAGATCCGATTTCCGTTAGTGAGCTCCGACTAGTGTTCAGGTGGGATAAGGAAATCGGATCTCTAAACCCCGAGTGCTTTCGGCAATATCTTTGATTTTTTCATAGCCTAGTGAATAAAATCCTTGTGGATGTTTTGCGAGAATATATTCCAAAACAGTTTTTGTATTCAATGGCTTGGAAGGGACCTATTATTTGTAATCATAAAATAAATGTTTGTAACACGATTTTGAGTTAGTAAGTAGCCAGGGAGTAGGACAGAGTTTCTCTTCAGTGTATGAGCTACGGTTAAGCTTGCGCCCGGTCTGCCAGCGTTGGAATAACAAGCACAAAACGGACACCGGCAAATCCAACCCAAGTCCCGGATTTGTAACAAAGTACGGCTTATTCCGCTCACTTCTACATAATATGGCCGAAACACTTGGAGCGCAGATGCTTGCTGCAGATTTTCAATGTGGTTTCAATTTCTTAGCGTCGTCTTTTCCCAGATTTGTGCGAGGTAAATAACGTACGTACGATGTAGGTTAAACACGTCACACACTCGAACATTTCGCTGGAGTAAATTTTGTTTGCGTTGTGGCGTGCACCTACTCTGTTTTTAATTAGATTATATGTGTTTGGTATGTGCTCTTGTATGTAAACTGTGTTTAATGTTTATTGCACTTAATACGGAGACCGTAATTTTAATTTAAAATCCTTACATGCTTCTTAGTTAACTGAATTATACATCCTACTTATCTACGAGTTTACCAGCCGCGCTCACAGTTCTTTGTTGTTCCATTTTACTAAAATTGTGAAAAGGCTAACACAACCGTGAACTCTGTTTATTTTTAATTTCCAAAGTGTTCCCAAAATTGCGCGTGAAACGCTCAACAAAATGTGTAACCACTTATGCATACAATTACATGCAGTGCATGTATACCATTTGCTGTCACTCTGGGAAAAATTAAAAACGCTTTTCAGTAATAACGACATACCACAATAGGCTGGATGTAAAGCACGTGCAATTTTTCACTATAAAAAGTAATATAACCCAATTCAGCGGCTTTACATCGCGACAGCCAGCCGCCAATTACTAGCCGGCAATTTGTCGTGTCAGCTGGATAGCGGCGCGGAGCGTGCGGGAACATGACACCATCAGTAGGACACCTCTCCACACTGTTACACGATCATGATCCGGCCGCGGAGCCGATGCGAAATATAGCCGCCGCGGCCGGTCCGTGTAATATTATATACAGATACACGTATATACGCTGCGTTTCGCAATCAATTCTCTAACCTCAGTTTTGTTTTGAATGGTGAGTGGGCACTGAGGCTTAGTAAAAAGTTTTCTACGAACTCCATTCATCAGAGTTCCAGTCCCAGTGTGCTGCGTATGTCTGATGGTTTTGCTTTGACATGGCCGAAATTGTTTGTAAAAATGCAGAGCGATAGTCGAGCATTTTTGTAGCCGTCGTTTTTGAAAATTAGGTACCCGTTGAATTGAGTGTACCTAACAGGATTTTTTACTGAGTTTATTTTCAATTTTCTATTCTAAAAGGTGGAAAACAAAAGTTCCTTGTTGTACTAACAAATGTAGATAAGTACCGGTAAATTATGGCAACTTTACCGGGCCCTTGGCAACTTTACCATACTATAGGTATTCGGTATAAACTCATTTATCTAAAAATCTACCCACTAGAATTCTGTTTTGTAATAGAAGTATTTTTTAGACATTAAAAGGAAATATTTACTATATTTTGCGTAGACGTAAGACTGCTATTATGCCAGTAATGGCCGTCACAATGTATGCGTGAAAATGTGCTAAAAGTTAGTTGTTCCTAAATTGTGCTTACAGAGCCTTAATTATTTGTCACAGGTGACTGAAATTTTGATCTTGTATGTATATTATAGTTGGGATTACTGTTGTAATGTCAGCAATTGCTTTTTCTTTAATTTATTGATAAATAATCGCTTCGGTAATGTTGACACAGGTTAGGTAAAGCTGCCACGGCCTGCTTTGTGGCAACTTTACCTACAGTTAGGGTTGGCAATAAATCTAGCATAAGTGTTTGTTTCTTGTTTGTGTGTATGTAACCATTTTCGAATACCTAAATTTCACAGCATAATAGTGAATATCCTGGATGATAAGTTATAATGTATTTAATAATACCTTTTGTTTTACAGCCAAAATGGCTCCCATGAAACAAAACCGCAGAAAACTCGGAGCTAGATACTATAAAAATTATACGGAAGTGATGTTAAAATTAGCTATGGAGATAGTGAAGTCATAAAATTAAAAAGTCAAGGATTAAACATAATTTTGTAGCCTTTTTTTACAATTTTAAACATAAATACTTAAAATTTTAGAACTTAATTTAGTTTAAAAGGGAATAATATTTATGTTAAAAATTTGTGCGTTTTTTTACTTTAGGTTTAAGGTTTATTAATTATTTTTTTAAATATACATGTCATAAAAAAATTCCTCCATTTTTGACAACCCCGAGCGTAAAAAAATATTTGTATGTAAATTACGATGAAACCCGTAGCAACTTTACCTACTGTCTGTGTAGCCGTTATCTTTATAGATTTCCTCATATTGTTTGCATTTTAATACGAAGTAGTCCTAGATGAAGCCCTCTGTACCTCAACAACTCTTTAATATGCAATACACCATGAATACGGCGCGTAGGTAAAGTTGCCAAAAAATTGGTATCTTTACCCATGTTGTTTTTTCTTTACTACGGCTAAAATAAGTGTTTGTATATAATGACGATTACGGTAAAGGGAGCCAGATAGACTACAATTCTAAATATATAGTTTTGGTTTCTATGCGTCTTATGGTGAAAAATATATTTCGTGTTTTGTTCTAAAATATGGTAAAGTTGCCATGTTTTACTGTACCGAAAAAAAATTTAAGACAGTTTTTTGTTTCAAACGGAATGAAGATTAAAAATACTTGAGTCATAATGAAATGCACGTTAAAGATTGTCTGCGACTGTGATAAATACTTGTGTCACTTTATTCTCACTTATTCTGTGAGCTTTTCGAATAAAAGTAGTCAGGAAAGATTTGAGGAAAGCAACAAAAGAAAAACTTGTCCGGGCACTCTTCTTGAAATGTTCTCAAGTTTTTATAAGAATGTTATCATTACGAAGTTTCATAGGACTTCTCTGACACTTAGGTATACTAGGTACATAGGTTCTTACGATTTCGTCTTTATGTACATGTAGCTGTATATTAATGTATATTTTGGGTGAAAAGATTAAATGGTGATTGATGTGAAGTAAAATCTGCTACATAAGCCGGATGAAGTCGGTAAAAAGGATAAACTGTTTCTCTGATCAAATGCGTCTGTATTCCAATAAACTTGACAAGAGTGTCTTTAAAAATATACAACATTGTCTTGGTTTCTAGTTACATAGAACCCTTTTTTTGAGAGAGGAAAATCATCCAGCGACTTCTCCCGCCTTGGCGAGGCGAGAGGGAGTGTCAGTCTTTTACTGACTAAAACCCACACCGTTCCGACTCTTGCTTTTTGAACCGGAGCCCCGGTAACTCGTTAGGCAGTCTGCAGTTCCGGGTCTATCTAGATATCTGAGCTGGTGAAAAAACAGATTAGTAAGATTCTCAGTTTCTAAAAGTTATTATTAAGAATTGAGAAGGAGTCTAAAATTATACCCGCCTTATGATAATACATTGTCACATAGTTTTTAAACAAAATTGGTGACAAGTGTGGGTGTTACAGCCTATCGGAAATGTTACGAGATATGTATTTTACATGACTTGTTTTTTTACTATCTATGTTAAAAATAAATATATTGTATAAAATATAAAGCCGTTGCTATCTCTAGAGTGCTCTGGTAGCCAGTGGGTGGTCCTCATCAATATCCGTATTGCCTTAGGGTTATTTTGACATCCCCTTTGTCGACCGCCTTAGAATTACACACAAGTCACCCTCAGCTGTATTATACATCACATATACTTATAGTATTATTAACAACATTTATCATCTTTATAAATATTATCGTTTAGTTTTTTGTTAGTCGGGTGAGGTGTGCTAATGTTTATAGGTTTATTACTGACTTTTTTGTGTTATTTCATTTGAGCCTAGAAATGCATAGTGTTTGGTAAAAAGGGATAGGTATGTTATAGCTAATAGTCTATCACCTACTATTACCTAACCGTATATATACAGAGTTTACTATTGTATAGGTAGGTACTACATATTACTAAAGAGAAACTTCTATAGGTCCCCTCCACCATTTTTAAGTATGTTTCAAAGTAACCAGTAACCGTACACACTTACCTTACTGCAACTAACTGAAACTAAAGAAAACAAAACAAAAGCATTCGTAAGTCCCAACCTCCGATCTCCAGATGTGTTTGAAAGCCCATAAAAGTCTGGAAAACTTAGAAAGGACTATTTAACAGTAGTTAGTGACCGTGTTAAATAGATCGTTACTTCACAGGGCCCTGTAATAATGTTTAATTGTGGGCAAAAATGTTGCGGTAGGTACATGTTAACGAGTGGACTTGTGGACATCAACACCGCTCGACCCTTACCGCATTTTGTTTCGTTGATTGTGGCTACTTGTATGTTATATTATGTATGTTTACTTTTGTGTTTGCCTGTCATTCTTTAAGTGGGTTTTAAGGATAATGTTCGTATTTGTTTGTTGTAATTAATAATTGTGATGTGTAAGTACTGCTTGTTTTTATATTTTGTTGTTTTAGGATAGGATAAAAAGAGGTGCAGGTAGGTACTGATATCAACGTTTAGTTGTTCAAGTATTATTAGATATGGCAAAGAAATTGAAATTAAAAAAAGCTTTTTTATGGTAAGGATAAGACGGTAAATGGGCAGATGGTTCCCTTGATGGAAAGCAATTGCCACCTATAGACACCCGAAAGACCAGAGGCGTTACAAGTGCATTGTCGACCTTTTGGGTGTTAGGAATAGGTTGTTGGGGAATCGGAATTGGGAAGAGGAGTAATTGCGCCTCCGGTAAACTAACTCACACAACGCAAGCATTATTTCACATCGGTTTTCTGTGAGGCCGTGGTGTTACTCCGATTGAGCCGAAGCATGGCTCTCCCACACTTATACCAAAAACCATACCTTTTCTTCCTCCAGCTTAGTCTAAGCTTTCTATGTATCTAAGTGGTTCTTAAATAATTTTCTATATTCGAAAATTGAAACTAAGACTAGCTTGATTACATTTTCTTTTAAGATTTTATAAAATTTTATTTTAACATCCTTGTGTGGGTGAAACTAATCTTGTTTGATCTACAAATTAAAAACACACGAAAAATTATGTAAAATTTTTCATATTTGAACTTTTTTTACCACTGTTCCTTGTATAACTTAATTATAGCTTTATTTTAGGTATTAAGGTAAAGGTTATTCTAAAACCTTAACTTTTTATTTAATATTGGTTATTCATTTGATTCATGTCGTTCTTTGTTTAAAGAAACGTCATAAACCAAAGACTTCCTCATGGGAAGTGTCACTAAATTAAGCAGCAAAAAGATTGAAGATTTGACCTTTACCTGCCTACGCCAAAAGCTCGCTTGAATCCTCTTATACTATAAAGGAAAATTGAATATTGTTATCGAACTTTATATAAATTCTGAACAAAATTTTGGAATAACTCCAGTTTACAGTATACAAATGCATAGATACTGAAAACTACGTAAGTGTTAGCAGTCAAGTATTCGGCAAAGAGATTGCATTTTAAAAGGTTCAGATTTATCAGTTAACTACAGAAGTAGACATATTTTATTATAATTTTTTTATTATTTGTTAGACTCATCAACAATTTATTGTTTACTTCCACAAATAATACACGGCCAAAATTTGGCAAATCCAGCTGTTCTCGAGTTTTAGCGAGACTGACGAACAGCAATTGATTTTTGTATAAAGATAGATAGATTGACACGATACATTAATATGATACACAGACTTTGTTCAACAAGACAGACACATGTATCCTACAAACACATATCTAAATGTAACAAAAATGTGTGCGATTATAACGCGGAAGTTAGGAGACGGTTAAAACTTTAACGAGTCCTCGTTTCAGCGGTACGTTTTGTTTATGGCCGATATAAGAGCACGACGATTAAATCTGAAACATGCGGTGACATGACACATGTTATCCGCAACATAGTTAAACATACATTTCGTATTCATTTTGAATAACATTACTTCGAAATGATTGTTCTTTATTATGTTATTTTGGGTTGTCTTTTTATAAACTTTTAGTTTACTTAGTTGTAATGCTATGATCATAGTCGTATCTATAATGATGCCGTATGTTTTGACCTATTTTACTTAACTTACGGATCTTTTGTTCATACGGATTTAAGAATCTATTGGATGACATAGAGTTCGTATAAAATGAAAAATTTTCGAACTATGCAGGTAATAATAAAGTGTGGGAGAGCATGCTTCGGCACGAATGGGCCATCTCGACCGGAGTGATATCACGTCCTCACAGAAAACCGGCGTGAAATAACGCTTGCGTTGTGTTTTGTTGTGCAAGTGAGGTTGCCGGAGGACCAATTACCCGCTTTCCAATCTTTCCAATCCCCGATTCCCCAAAACCCTTAAATTCCTAACCCCCAAAAGGTCGGCAACCCACTTGTAACGCCTCTGGTGTTTTGGATGTCCATGGGTGATGGCGACTGCTTACCATCAGGTGATCCATCTGCTAGTTTACCAGCTTATAACATAAAATAATGTTATTAACACAATCGATCGTGCGGTACAGTCAAAGAAATTGCTGCAATAGTCTCAACATTCTTAGTATTGTTGTCGTTATTGTCAGAATTTCACGCAGATCAACGACCGCAATGTTAGACTGATTACCTGACTTTTGGTATTTCTGGTCATATCCATTAACACTAAAAGCTATCGATCTACTCTGCTACTAGCCAGGCGTCCATTTGTTCATAAATATAACCTATCTCCAATTGTTATTTTTTGTATCAAAACTGTAACATCATCCAATAGAATGGAAGGCGAAGTCTTTTACATTGCTAGGAAGCTAAGCTTAGCTATGAAAATTCGTAACAATAAAATATGAACACAATAAGACCAATTTATTACCAAAATAGCGTCTGATATAAACAGTTCTATTGCTCTTTAAGCAAAGGAGTTACGAAACTACGCAAACATTTGATATAGGTAAAGTTTATGCCGACTTAGGATTAAGTTACAAATTAGGGGATGGGCCGTTGACCCTCCAATGACTTCAGAAACGGCAAGAGTAGGATGGATTACACCCCAATTAGTTGCTCAGCGTATACTAAGACTTGTAGGAAAATTTACTACGCACTCAACACGCGTTATAACTAGACGCTCATCAAATATGTAATAAGGGAACCACTCGAAAGTTTATGTGAAATTATCTCGTGCTCCGATACTTGATGTTCGTTAATTCTCGTGTTGTAAAATAAAACACTCATCACGTACATTAGCCGCAGGGGAACGTGAATGTTTCTGTTCAACATGTTCGGTAATAATGGAATTACTTCATAATATGTATTTTGTGTAACGTTATAATCTACATAATTACATATATCTACCAAATACCAATACAAACATTGACTTTACGTAATACGGATTATAAAATAACGCTATAGAAATAATTTTATAGAAAAATTATATATGTACCTACCTTCCTTATATATATGAGCACTGATGAGCAGAGTTGCGCTATTTATTATCGCTAGATGTCGTCACTTCCGTTGATGGTCGTTATCTAGTTATTTAAGAGTTGACGTGTAGTGTTATTTATATATTTCAATAAATATCATTTATCATTTATCCACTTATAGTAGCGTCTGAGATTCGAATCCAAACGATCTATCAGCCATCCACTAAAAATAAATTGATGAGTTAAGAACATTAACTATATTTTACATAAATAATCGTTACCTTCGCTAAAACTAGAACAAATCTGGTTTTATTTTAAAACATTTATGAAACTCCAGGGAAAGGTTAAAGGTAACTAATATAAAATATAAAGTTACATATATCTACTTTGTTCCCTTGCTAGTGAAAAATAAAATACCTTATTATTTACCCAAGTGGGATTACCTATAATGTACACATTCTGTAAGCCCCAGTTTGCTAATAAAAGCGTTGGATATGGGATAAAAAATCCCGGCTTATAGTTTTAATGCTTAAACGAGGCAAATTTCCTACTTTCACGGCTTGTTGGAACCTTTCAGCAATGCGCACATTAATTAACTACTTAATTTTAAGTAAAACGTTGTACATTATAATGTGCATTTGTTAATGCTTTATATATTGTAGTTTTGTTTATGTTAATGTATCTGAGTACTGAATCAGAAACCTTAAATAAAACATATGTATATGTTATGAATACATATATTAAACATATGTATATGTTATGAAAACATATTTTAAACATATGTAGGTATATGTTTTAGGTTATTGTTAAACAAAGTTTGATTGGCACGTTTACCTTGGTGCAGGCAATTTTAGACAGAGTTTTTATATGGTATAAGCCCCCCATGGATACCCGAAACACTAAAGGCGTTACAAGTGAGGAATTTAAGGATTGTTGGGCAGTTCTAAAGTATCAAACATTCTTGGCGCCAACTAACCCCTTCTAAATTTTAAGGAACCCCTAAGTTAAGATAGGTGACATTTAACGACATTTCGGTATATGTATAAGTACGAGTTAGTGTAGGTGCTTCAAGACGCTAAGCAAGTTTCAGTTAAGAGATAGGGGTGGAAACGTCCACGATTCTTCAAATAAAAAGAACTATATAAAACAACTATTGTACATTTCATCTTAGAAATATAACATAAACCTAAACAAACGTAAACCTATCAATTTTGAAAAGAATGTGAGTTGTGATGCTGAAATTGAATCTAACGACAAAATGGACAATGTTTTTTCGGGCAGCGCCGCGGGGCGTCACAAGCCGTTCACAACTTTCATATTATGAGCATGCTGCGGTTCTATCAACCTCTCATACACAAGGTTATTGAAAGGAAAAAATATGAGGAAACTTACAATATAATGTGCTTTTGTTTTTTCAGATAACTATTCGAAAAGATTTTTATAATAAACGGGAAATTAGCTTTTAATTACAGTCTATTTCAGTTTCTGTAATTCAATTACTGGTATATGTAGCTAACATATAGATTTTTCACATTTTTAGCGTAGTTTGAAATTGTGCCCTATGGAAATTAGTTTATTCATTGACTTCTAATACAATTGATGAAAAGATGTTCGGGCTCTGGCTCGAAGAGCAGAAGTGGGATCGGGGTAGTTTTTAATTAGAAATAGTCTGACACTACCTCTCTCCTCGCTCAAGGCGGGAGAAGTCATCAGTCAGTCAAGAGAAGAGATGGTTCCCCCCCCCCTCAAAAAAGGTACATCACTACTAGTTCCTCAACTTACCCCTTCGAGGATTAAAAGGTATGACGTCATGTAAAGCCGGTACCTAATTATCGATTGTCTTATAAAACACGAACGGGTAAGTTACCCTAATTTGTTAGTCTTACTTATACATTACTTAATACCTGAGTGAACTTGCTTATAATCTGCATACCTAATTAGGTACTAACTGAATAGGTACGTAAAGGAGCTATTCTATTCATTCTATACGAGATAAGTTCTATTTAAATCAGTATTTAATTGATTTTGATTGCTTCATTTGCATTTGATATGTGTGTGGCACAGATAAATCTAATTGCTGTACAGATTACCGATATGTAGATTACTACGCTCAAATTAGAAATGGGAATTACGACATAAAGACAAGAGTAATTCTGAGGGCTTAGTACGACTTTGTTTAACGTGAGCGCGTTTGGCGCTCTGATTGATTGGTTCATTTAAGCTGGCCAATCATACCGATGCGTGCAGCGCGTCGCGTTTTGCGCGCGCCTCAAAGAGCCATCAGATCACCACAGATGGAGTCCAATAAGGCTGATTCCGACCCGGAGCTGCGGACTACCTAGCGGGTTACCGGGGATGTGGCTCGAATAGCACGGGTAGGAACGGGGTGGTTTTTAGTCAGTAAGATTCTGACACTCCCTCTTGCTTCGCCCAAGGCGATTTTGGATGATTTTCCTCGCACATAATGAAAAGCAAACTCGTTGGTTGGTTGGTTGGCTATCAAAAAAATATTTGGTGTACCTCCTCAAGAGTCCGTGACAGTGCCGGGACTGTTAGACTATACTTAAGTACGATCCTCTTCTACATAAGTTTACTGCACACATAAACTGCTGGTTGAAAAGAGCAAAGCAATGTCACGCCTTTTATCCCCGAAGGGGTAGGCAGAGCCGCTAATGCCGCTATACAATGTACACCCACTCTTCACCATTGTGTTATAAGTCCCATGTAATAGGGGTAAGCCTATTGCCATATACTGGACATAATTCCAGACTCTGTGCTACTACTGCGAAAGTTGAAAGTAGCAGTTTAAAAAAAATGATTTGTCAAATGTGTATTTCAGCTCTGGTGTCCTTAGAATAGGGCAGGAGAGGTAGTAACAATATCAACATAGTGATTATCGGTCACGTTTTGTACAGTGTAAGAGAAGACTTAGATTACCAAGTACTAACCACAATTGTCCTTTAGGTATACTCTTCTTTTCTTTATCTCCTTCATACATTTGTATGAATAGGAACCAAATTTTAAAGTAACATTATTCATTTGAACCCTCAAATAAAGATAAAACTTAAAACCATCTTTCATAAACCTACAAACAACTACTTACGTTGTTTGTTTTCATTTGGGTAACTTCCTTAAATGATGTATATTTAAAGTAAAACACCCCACTGGATGGAGGCCTCTCTTGCGGAGAGTGAACACGCTTTAATCTTCACGCTCTGTCTAATACGAGCTGTCTGTTTTGAAGCATCATGCCTACAAAATCGCATAAAGACTTCGTGCATCAAATATATTATTTTGTGCTTCGAAGATCCCTTGTGTTATGATGGAATGACTTATTACCTATCTTTTTTCCTCTGCAAATGTTTTAAAATTTTTATCAAAATTACTAAAACAATATCCAAAGAATATTTTACCCTAATATTTTACCCTGTTTATTTGTTTCTTGCGCTGAAATAAACACGGTCAATATATTTCTCCTTATGATAATTCTAATGTGCTTCTTAATTGCCTCATATTTTTTCCAGTTATCGAAACTTTCAACAATTTATGCTTTCCTAGTCAACCAGCTAACCGTTGATAGTAGCCTCCATAAAAACCTAACAGTTAATACTTCTTCAATCTTATTTGTAGAAGTTTAAGGTACATATTTATTTGTATTTGAACAGAAACCAACAACAAACCAAACAAATGTGTAGGTACGTATAAGAAAATAAATAAAGTCGCACCGCGATTTCGCCGTTTTATTAAATAATCGCGTTGAAAACATTCATTACCAAAGTTCGGTGCTTTAATGTTCTCGATAAGTTTGGAAACACACAGATAAATAACACTTCCGTATACGTTCTGTTTCCCTGGTCGTCGGGTTGCGAGCTCGTGTGTCCCCGTCTCACATTTCCTTTGATTTACTGAATACTTTGATGATACTTTTTTCTATTAGATATGTACAAAGAACAGAGGATGGAAAAAAGAAATAATGTTGAGTTCCTTTCTATTAGAATGTTTAATATAAATATTTTACGTGTCTTTTACAAATTAATTTCGTTTTTTTTCCTGCAACTTGTCATCCGGAAACAAATTTAATTCTTTTTTTATCCTGAAACGCGTCATTCCGAAATAAATTCGTTATTCGGTACGTTTTTAAAAAAATCCACATGTAATTCTAAATTGGAGGTAAGGTGAGGTATAAAAACACATCTCAAATATGTTTGGTAAAATTTTATATGTACTTATCTGGGTGCTATTCAGTAAACCCCTATAAAATACCGAGCTACCTCTGGCTGCGTATTTTTATATACCTTAATATATATTTTTTATAGCCAAACATCTCTCTGTATATTATTCATGCTGATAAGGATGGTCAAAGCGTGAAATTTTACGCGTCCAAAAATATTATAGGTAATCTGAGTCCTTGTTTATGCTATAGTATGGTAATCTCACGGGAAGTGATAAATAAGGGCCGTATTCAGAAACGTCACAAGTTGCAGGCGCCCTCTTTGTTAGCAAACTTTTATGCTTTGTTATAATTGAAGGCCGGAACACAGCGTACCGAGAGCCTGTGTTATCGGACGCTCGGCTCGACTTAATACAAATTTATACTGGTATGCAAGTTCCAGACATTTTTATTTACGAATTATATTTAATAATGTAAGGTAATGTGACTGAAAATATGAAATGAGCTTCAAAAGTTAAATTATGATTTGTGCAATTATTTTGTCTGACGTACCTACAATAAAGAAAATTCTAATTGACTGATTTAAACTTTGGGAGAAATGATGAAATAATAATGAGCGATGAATACTTACCTACGCAGCGATGCTTTTATTCTTTTCGTCCGTTAGCTCTTAACAAGAATCACATTATTCCAGCCACTCGTGTAATTTTAATGAGCGCCTGTGAACTATTAGCCGGCTTCGAGGGCTGCGCATCAAGAGGAGCCGATGACATTCGAAGAGGGCGTGATGAACGCGCGCCTCCGAGATGTCGATAGCGCAGGTTCGTTCTCGAGAGGCCAGTCCTTACCACGTCGTATTATGCCGTCCCCGTTTACGCCGCGTTCGCGCCAAACCAACTTTCCGATCCTGCATGCTTGCCGCTCTTTGTAGCGGGCAATGACGTCACAAACTCACCATTCCTCATAGAAAAAGTTTCCAGCACACACATATCGCACGGCGTGAAGTTTTTGTACGTTTTAAAAATATCAGTTACGTTTGAAATGCGAGCGCCACGTAAGCGCTTTAACTTTTTTACTAACTTTATTTCTACATGAATTTATACAAAAGCCAGACACAGCGATAATGTCTTCCATTTGTTAAAAGACGAGAATTACAACCGCGACGACAGAAAAGAATAAAAGGGTTGTCTTTGTTGGTAGCAGGAGGAATACATTTTATGCAACCGCTCGGGCGCTGCGCGTACCTTTCTATCGTATAATAACCCTATTGTGCCGTCTGTTGGATTTTATAAAATTTGAAATATATTTGTTAAAGGGGTCCTTGTAGTTTCGTGTAGTCAAGCAAGCGCCTCGCTTCGGTCGTGTCTGCTTTGAAATTGCATCATTAGAATAGCTATGTACAGTACGTAATAAGGACATTCTTTTCTATGCAATGCAGTAAGGAGACATTGAGATTATGATAAGTTTATTTTTATCTAAATAGAGAGCTAACACTTTCGTCTTTAAAAATAGAAAGAGTATACAAATTACCTGTATTCTACAAGTTTCTGAAAAACGTCTTACCAGCATTTTGTGGCATAAGTGACTGCTTGACATTTTAATGTTTCGGCGCACGAACCACTACATTTGGCAAGAAAATACGACAGCCACAAAATGTCTTGAAATGCTGTGACCTAAACTGTCACGTCCCTGAGATAAAATTCCTAAGAGGAAAATAGTCATTAAGAGATAGGTACCTACTTACTTAGAAACTAAGATTTTGGTAAACCTAACTTACACATAGTTAATTTATTGGTTAACTTAAATATTCATCTATAGGTTTCACAGTATGAAATCTTATTACAACATCTTTATCAAAATTACAAAAAATACTAATGATACCAGATGGTTATGCTAGCAGAAGATTTTAAAGTCCTTTCATCACGAGTTCTCTGATTGCGTCATTTGTTTCAATCGGAGACTCCGGAAATTGACCTAAGCCGCGGTGGATCCCTGATAAACCTCAAAGCTGTCATAAGTATTAATTAATACTGAGTAGCCCACTTTCATAAATCTCTTATTAAAACCCCTTTATTTAATATCCAGAAGCCTTTCCGAAGTATCGATTCAAGGAATCTATTAAAATCCAGTTTCCCTTCGACACAAATCAAGTAGCAGTTTAATGATGTTAAAACTTGCTGTATAAACGGGAGGTTACGCCGCTCTAGTTATGAGCAGTAAAGACTTAATATTCTTCGAAAGGGACCTGCCCTTTATCCCCTTATAATATTATCTCATGGCATACATAAATAATTCATAAAAGAATAGGATTTTCATATTATTTCACTTTGCTTCTCCGTGGAGATGTTTGCCACGTTATACACCTCACCAAAATGACACCGGAATAGCAAGGAGACAGGGCAGTTAAATGAATTATGATATTCTTAACGAAATTAATGTCGTAAAAGTGTTCTTATTTTGTTTATCGCCTGACCGTAGCTCGGAGGTCGGATGTTCTAAAAAAGGTTTTACTTGGAAATTCTGAGCCTCTGTGTTCAGGACTTTGTAGGTATATGTATGTATATGTGCAGACAAACGAAATGAAGTATTAAAATTATTCAAAGCGTTTATTTACTCAACATTTTTAGGGGTGCCGTTCTATATTATGGGAGAAAGTTTTATAAACAAATTATTGTGTTTTTTTAAAGAAAGTGGTATTTACAAAGTGATATGAAAGCTACTTTTTTAAAAAAAAACGTCGCCCTACACTAGGATCCTTTCCTGTTTTACAAACATACAAGTTCACATACACATGACACCCAGACCCGAAACAACAATTTATGGATCACACAAAGAGTTGTTCCTTGCGGGAATCGAACTCGCTACACGTTGCGCGACAGTCGATTGCCCAGCTATCGCCAATCATGCAGTCAAATTATGTACATTGATATGAAATCGGTGTTGAATATAATCGTTTAAACCGGGTCTAAATGTTACCTGTCATTTTATTAACGTAGTCTGTTCCACTGGCCAACGTTGTTAGTCAAAATCCATCGCAGGTACACTTAGTACGAAACTTTAATGGTGAGTTTTGGACGTGGAAGTGAAATCTCTCTGTTTGTTTGTTACGAGCCGAGAGACCTTTCATACTGGAATTAAATCCGTTTGCCGCCGCCGTTGCAACAGCAACATCCGACAAAGTGATTGCATAACCGAAAAAATGTAGTTTGGTAGGTACTCATTACTTTACAATAAGTGATTAAATGTAGGCGTTCAATTAATATTATCCTTATCTATTGATCTATCTAACCTTTTGGGGGGGAAAAGGTGTGTAATATACAGGGTGACTTTGAATTCGACGTATTCCTCTCGGGAGGTGATAGTACAACTAATTTCCTACAAAATTAGCCCTGAGGTCCTTGGGCGGAAAGTGGCTAGTTTCTGAGATATTCAACATTTTTGGTTTTGGTAAAAAAATCCCGAATTGATTACAAAAACATCAATAAATAAAAAAATACTGGTTGGATTTTAGTTATTCTCCGAAACATATTTGAAGATAATGTCGAAATAAGACGCATATTCAGCCCAAGAGTGAACGTCATAGTGATAAGGAAGTGTGTTCGGGCATGTATTCGTCGTAGGGAAGATCATTTTGAACAAAATTTTGCAAATTAAGATGTTTTTGAAATTGCGCTTTTCTCTTTACGCTCTACTTATCATCAATTAATTAATTTGTTTTTGGGAATTTTGTAAATATTTTTACGTTTCTGGGTAGCTAATAAACCAAGGAAGTTTTTCTAATAGTTTGTACGCTTAGTGTCATATATATTTTTTTAAATAAATCCAGTTATCTATTGACCAAATTAGTGAAACAAAACAAAATTTCATAGGAAATTACTTGCTATTTTAACACGAATGATATTTCTGCCATTATTAGTATTTATAAATGATAACTGATGTATTGGTAACTGATTAAAACTAAAATAACTAAAATCCAACCAGTATTTTTTTATTTATTGATGTTTTTGTAATCAATTCGGGATTTTTTTACCAAAACCAAAAATGTTGAATATCTCAGAAACTAGCCACTTTCCGCCGAAGGACCTCAGGGCTAATTTTGTAGGAAATTAGGTGTACTATCACCTCCCGAGAGGAATACGTCGAATTCAAAGTCACCCTGTATACTATGGGATACTCGACTGCACTGGTTGTCGCGGTGGCTGGGCAACTGGCTGCCGTGCAACGTGTCGCGGGTTCGATTCCCGCACGAAACATTATTTGTTGTGTCCGGGTCCAGGATAGGATTAGATAACATATTATAGTTTACCCAGTTATTGTTTCTCTATTGAACATGCGGACTAAAGCCTTAGGCACTATATTGCTATCAATACTAGGTAGCAGTTAATTCATAGGAATTTACTGCCAAATTAAGAAAAAAGAACCAGTACCTAATACTTACTTAGCTCGGCCTGACAATCGAGTACTCGATAAACGACTTCATTAATTCAAATAAATTTAAAAATTTCAAATAAATTTGCGGTTGTAAAAGAAAAGATGTCAAATGGAAATATTTATGGCTTTAGTGGAACATTTTACTTGAAATGCGAATATTTCACTTCGGGACAGGTAGCCAGTTAGTTTTCATTGTATTCAAGCTCTTTGTTGTAGTTGTTACGACATATTTTACTTTGATATTTCGTGACTTCAATATTGCTACTAGTTATAACTACTTTTTAACATAGTAAGGTTTTCTGATTCCTGAGGAGATAAGCAGAAGAGCTTATGCACAATGTATTTGTATCATATGTATACTTGCACTAACACCAGTTTTGTTATCATATCAACAGTCTACTGCGAACTACTTACCGGGTTTTCCGGGGCTCCGGCTCGAAAAGCAGGAGTAGGAAGTGAGTAGTTTTTAGCTGGTAAGAGTCTGATGCTCCCTCTCGCCTCACCGGGGGAGAAGTTATTGGATGTTTTTCTCCCTTTAAAAAAGTTGTGGCCACTGCTGACCAAAGGCCTCTTCGCACAGAGAAGGTTCGAGCTTTAATCACCACGGTTGCTCAATGCGGGTTAGTGATTTCAGACTTATAATGAGATATTATTAGCTTAGGTTTCCTCACGATGTTTTGTTTCATCGTTTGTCAACGATTTCTCAATAATCTTAGAAAGTATATACAACTTAGAATAGTCACATTGGTACTTCTTATTGGCAAGTTTCGAACCCACACCCTTATGCATGGGAAGCTTAGACCTCTGGGCCACCATGATACATATGAGTTATATTATGAATACTATGTAATAGGCCCTTTTCAATAAGGTATCAGATTATTACAATAGGTAGTTATCAAACTCCAGACAGTATTATTAGGCTCAGAATTTATAAAACACTGAATAATATGTATTAGCTGAGTAGAAAATCGAAACCTAGACAGTATAACGTGTCAACTACTAATACTAGACAACAAGGCTAGACTAGATTTATTATAGTTGTTACGGCAATATTTCACTTTGATATTCCGTGACCTCGATATTGCAACTATTTTTAATAACATCAAATTCTTTAAAGTAGGGCTTCCAATCTCGATATACCGAGATCTCGGTATTGCGGGATCCCGCGTCCTTTTCCACTCCCGCGTGATGCGGGATTACGGGTGCGGGATCCGCGAGATTTGCGGGACTGAAAAAAGCATGCATGCGACCTCTCGCGAGCGCGATCGCGTTAATACACTTGAGTCCATTATAAAAAAGATGACTGACTGACTCTCTATGAATCTGGGGGGTCAATGGGAAAATTTCTTACATTTACATATAAAGCCTTAAAAGGAATACCGCCGACAAGTGTGGAAGCCGAAAGGGCATTTTCTGCTGCTGGCTATATTGCTTCTAAAATAAGCAGCAGTTTGGCAGATGACAGTTTAGATATAATGTGTTTCCTTCGCAAACATTTTCAATTAAAAGCTTTAGCTAAATAAAACTAAATAAATAAACCAACTTTTATTTTCAGTCGAAATTAGTTTTTTTAGTTGATATTTTATTTTTTTGGTGTATTATATGAAGAAGATAGATTTCATGTTTTTTCAGTATTTGTTGCTGTATTTGTGAAGAATAAACGGTGTAATTTGATTGATCTCATACTTATAATAATATTTAAATAAATGCGGAGTTAGTTGATTAATTAATTGTTATATTTGCCTTATTTATATATGAATATTTTCAATATGCGGGATCCCGCAAATACCGAGATCCCGCGGGTTTTAAAATTTGTAGTCCCGCAAATACCGAGATTGAATTCAAGCTGCGGGATTGGAAGCCCTACTTTAAAGGTATCTTCGTCATAAACGTTGAGGCGAACGTTGTTTAGATTTACTACGGAATAGTTGGAAAATACCTATAGATATTACAATATTAATAAATTTTCGTGCTACATTATTTCTAGTGCATAACTTTTTATTGGCAGTAAAACTCTTATAAATTAGCTAAGCTTTAATCTTTACATAATTTTTTAAATCCTCGACACACAAAAGATGTATTTTTAGTTTGACTTGTCTGTTAGTAGGATAATAGCTTTTGAATTAACTAAAAGACTTTATCATCACGGTGATTCTTAGATATGATGTGTAAAAGTCGGATTATGAGTTGCAACCAGCTTGTCCAGACGAGTAAGATTTTTGCTAGCTTTGTAAAGAGTCTTAAATTTTTACACATCGGTTAAAATGGTATAGGTACCTAAATATAGCAATTCATTCATTGGTGTTTGTGTAGAACATATTTAGCGAGCAACAGTACCATATGAGTGTTCATTCAAATGTTTAAACTGTTCACGGTACATCGACGATTTCAAGCTGAGTACGAATCGGATTATCGAACAAAATCAGCTTGTCATACGCAAACAACGTGGCTCCTGTATCGTAATAGTCCGTGCAACTGAACAGTCTACTATCGAGTGTAACTACACTTTACTCGCTCGTATTAATCGATTCTCCAACCAACCTGAATTAAAGAGATAAAACACCTTTTTATGGACTTTACGGAATATAAGTACGTACCCGTCTAGAAAAAGTCAATTCGATACGAATCAGTAATTTCCAAACCTATTAAGGCCATCTCCGCGTCCTATCAATATCACAAGACGTTGATTAAACGACCAATAATAATAATTGTTATCCAGCTGAACCGCATTTCTCATCAAAGTTCATTACAGTGTCGAATCGGAAACTTGTATCGAAAGGATTTAATTCAAATAAGCTTTTCATTTGAACATTTTATGAAGCCCCGGGAGAGTGCCTCGCCACGGATTAAATTCGCGATATTTAACTTAACGAAATTCTAGTTTGAGTGCCTGTGAATAGCTTGCCTACGTTTTTAGAAATTAAATGAACGCGGATATTGTAAAGGCGGATTAGTGGCGTCTCGGCTTCGTAATATTAGCTTTTAAAGTAATCATTTCGCTTGAGAACAAATTAATTACTGAAACAAGACAATCTAAAAATGTATGGACTACTGAAGCGTGGTTTTGAAAGCAGATAATAAGTAAAGATCCGCTATTCTATTCATAATACAACAAAGTGAGCCGGTTGTCAAACTCATTCGTCTAATTAGGTTTTTGTTTACGTCCGCTGTCGAATAGACAACATTGAATGAAACGGGCTCCATGTTGTTTCACTGGCTAAAGAGTAAATTTAATTAAGTCAAAAGGGCTCTTGAGTTTTTTTCAATCTGTAAGGCTGGCCAATTAAAAAGTTGCCGAGACTTGTACCAGCAGGATAGCGACAACCGGAGGGGAGTACTTAAAGTTCTCAGTGCAACTCTGGGGCTACATTAACGGTGCTTAGTTTACTACCTAGTGGAATAAATAAAATATCACGATGTCGTTCTACAAAACCGCGAGTGGTTGCTCTATTTACTTACTAAAATACTTTATAAAATGAGCTGCAGAACTTGGATTTTTATTTAGGTAGGTAAATAAGAAATAATTAAGGTAGTTATAGGAGGCTACTGCATCATGTGGTCTTTACTAATAATAGGTGTAAGACGCGAGGAAGAAAATCACCATTTTCTGCTTGACCACATCAACTGCATGATTCAGTAAAGATTGAAGATCGACCTGAAAACGAACAAAGATAACATTAAAGAAAGCCTTTTGCAGAGGACCAACATTTATTGCATTCAAACGTATAAGAATAATAAAACAACTAATGAAAAGTGAGCAAGTACCATAATGCTATGGCCCAAGTAATTCATTAGCGCTAAACAGGAAGCATAATGTTTTCTTTAGTACCTATTAAAACAAATGCACCAGTTTCATCAAGCGAGCACATGAATGCAAACGTTTATCTACTACTAACTATTTAAAGCCGTTCATTAGTAGAGCGCTAAGCGATTGTTACCGGAGTACTGTTCGTCGTGCGCTGAACACTACAACGCCCCGCTGTCCGATAGAGAGACGCCAAATCGTCTTACAACTCGGTAGTCGGTACCGAAGAGAGGATTTTTAAATATTTATAGAACCGTTTTCACAAACGTTGAGCTGTTTGTTCTATTTGGAAAAATCTTGAATTGCAAACGCTAGCTATTTACCTATAGCTTAGCCGGTACCGTTCTTACACCTCATCTCCTTTAATCCACGTTTTAGAGAATTGTTTAATAAAGATAAGTGATATTTTGTATTGTTTTTGCAATGTTGTGCTTTTAATATTATTATTTGTACAACCGTGCTGTGTGCGCTGCTGGATATAAAGTAATTGGAAACGTTTCATTGGTAGATAGACAACATAGCAATAGGAGAACCTATACTTTTTTTCTCTAAAAACAACGTTGCTAACACTAGGATTTTCTCCTGTGTCATAGGTGCGTTTACAAACATACAAGTTCACATAGACATGACATAGACCGCATCAACCGTGCAGTCAAAGTATGCTTAAAATTCCCTAAACTCGTAAAACTCACAATTGAGAGCCTGTCTGATGATAAATTAAGTAAGTTCATTCATCATCATCATAATTTTTCAACGTCTTCGTGGCTTCATTTCAGGCTTCATCATTACTGTCATTCCTATAATATTAAGCTTTCGAATAAGTACAAAAATCAATATTAATCAAATCGGCCGGATGGCAGAAGAGTGAATTTATTTTATTGCACCGTCTAAAGGTGCTTAATCGGGGAAGCGTTAATTTATGTGTGCCGTTACGAAAGAGCAGAATAGATCGCTTTTCCTTAGGATGTGGAGCTCGGACGGGAATAAGTATTCCGATTGAATAATTAAGTAGAAAGACACAAGATCGACGTAAGCATCCATTATTTCCAATATGCCGCACATAAATACCTACTTACATGGGATTGCGTACTCGTCTGCATTTTATTGCCATATCTTTGTAAACACCAGGCCTAATTTTGTGGATGACTGCTTATCATATGAACCAGCGTTCTCGCAAAAAAAGAAAAACACAAATATATAAAAAAACTGCAAAGAACGAACCAATTGTTTTTGATTTATAGACTAGTTTCACAAAGAGATGTTCTATTTAGATGTGAAGGGGGGTGACCCGTTGTTACAACACAACGGCATGTTACTGATTCAGCAGTAAATATAACTCGTATCAATTCTGATCTGCCCCACAAGCCTCACAAAGAATGCCAAATTACTAATGGAAAAGTTTTTCTAATGAATTGAGAGGAATGTGGCCTTGTCGAATACTGATGTAATGCTTCGAGGTTTAATTAGGTAAGTGGACAGTAAGGAGCTGATACTTTATCGTTTATTTGTGATATCGGAAATAAGATAATGTATTCGTTATCGAAGGAAACTGTTGTTTAAGTATCTGATGTTATTTTCACACAGGACTTTGTTATTTCTTTGGTATTTTTAATCTCCTTAGTAGACCGAGTCGATAAATCCCCGGGGCCTCGTAAGGCTATAGAGTAATTATGTCACGTGTTACGGAAGGCCGTCGTTTTATCTCGAAGGTACACAGGAAGCATAATTTTGCTAATGAACGAGATGATCGTGCTTATTAGCCTTGACTAATAAAGTAATTTAGTTTCACTAGCCTTTACGCTTGTTTTGTTGGAAGGGGTTTGTAATGAGTATATTTAGAGTTAACCTTTGAATTGAATTACACATATACTTTATACAGTTTTAAGAAAATCTAGTTTGTTAGATAGTTATTTAGAAATTTCGGTAAGCGTTTTTACGATTATATAACTTATTAGTATATGATGTGACGAACCGATTTGGCAGCTGCGTAACACCCTAACGTTTTATTGACAAAATAAAACTAAAACAACGAATGTACTTTTACGAGATAGCTACAATAAACAGCGAAAATTTCGGACAAATGAACGGACGCAGCTCTCTGTAAATAAAACGATACTTAAATAAAATAAATTCCTTCCTCAACTTGTCACTATGACTGGCATCATTATTCTCAGCAACTTTTCCACGCGTGTGAAGCGAAAAATAAGTGTCGTAATAGTAATTTGTCACGATTCACCCTTCACGCAAGACATTCTATACGGGTTTTGTACCCACAGGTAGTTTATGTTAATATATAGGGCTTACCCACCAAAAATGTCACCCTGTATTTACAAATTGACCTAAAAAAGAACTAGATTTTTTCGAGGGCGAGCGGACGATTTAACTAAGTCTCGGCTTTAGGAAATCTCATTTGGAGGTAAATATGTATAAGCAACGTCCCGGCCATCTGACTTAGTTTGCTGGCCTTGTATGAACTGTGAAGCTTATACATATACATTTTTGAGTGCTTTACTTATTTACTTGCCCAAACTTTTAAATACCAGCTCTTAGTCTCGAAGTCTATATCAAGCAATATTAAGTTTTCAATTTTTAAATTTCTTTCACACTTGTGTCTAAGTATGATAAAGATTTGTTGCATGGGTTTAACAAGACAAATTTCAGAAAGGGGTTACTCTTTATATAAACAAATATGTATATATAATGGCTCCCTGCTCCACCAGATATTATGAAAATTAAACTCCAATGACCGTTTGTAGAATAACGGGCCCAACATTGAAAAGGATCCAGATTAAAGCTTGTAGACGTTAATAAAAGTAATTTAGTAGGAGACGCGTCAACATGGAATTTTTATTGCGTAAGCATTCCATCCCGGTCTAACAGATGAAGACATATTATCCTCGTCCCACGGCTTCGCCCGGGTTACTTGAAGTGATTACAATGTTACCCCTGATGTGAGGTTAACAGCGGCTACAGATAATTAATAACGGTATAGTGGGAAAGCCTTTCTTTCCAACACCTTAATTAATATCTGCGTTTTGGGTATTTCTATTTTTGCCTAGTTATCGTGACCAAGGGATGGAGTTAATCTCGCTGGGTATGCTCATAAATATATGTATCAGTTTTAGCTAATACCTTCTATTATTTATGTAATCGTTCGTTGAGGTTACTCGAAAAGTTTCAATCTACGCTAGGGACCCATAATCATGACTACGAACTCGGTGAGAATCATCAGACCTAATATCGGACGTTTCGATTTCAAAACTCTCAAAGTAGATAGTCTTTCATAGTTTTAGTTTAAAGTCAATGTAGGTACTGTACAGTGACTTTTAACTCAAACTATTTAATAAACTACTTTCAGTCTTTTTACATTTTACATCGATAAGATGCGGTTAAGCCCTAATATTATACCAAGTAATTATTATTAGGTGTTTATTTCGCACTTGAAACTCCTCTGGCATTGCGAGTCCACCTGTCCACCGTTGCGCTGATCACTTACCATCATGAGATCCAGTCACTGATTGCTATAACATTAAAGTTTTAAAACGTTTAATATTACTTTCTCATTTTAGAGTGTGAATACAGCGATGTTGGTTGCCGACATCAAGTGTGGACAACGTTTTTTAAATCGATCTCAGCACTAGAGTACGCGTCACTGAAATATATTGAAGTGTGTTTGTAAACGTAGTCGATGGAAACTAGGTTTTATATAAAACGTTTACCGCAAACTATTTCTTATTTATTCTGAGTTTTAATACGAACTACTTATTTAAATTGTATACTGAGATATATTTTATATGTTTAGTGCAATAGGGTAGTAGACAGGGTATGAAAGTTAATAATCGAATTAGGTCGTCAGTTAGATAATAAGAAATATTTTATAGTAAAGAGTTTTTTTTTTAACTTTATTTTTTACAGTATTTAGATAAAATCAAGTTAAGTTTAGGAGTGGGAGATCGTTACGTCGTGTTACTCTATAAAATGTAGTACCTAAATCTTGACGTCACACGATGTTTCAAATCAATGTATCATTGAAAGTTTTTAATTTTTAAAATAGTCTGCCAGACGGACGTAAAAATTTAGGATACTACTTAACTATATTGTGTCTGGACACAATACAGTCAAAATCTTAGCAATTCTTTTTTTGGTTTTTTAATCAACCTTAATTGACATAACAATTAAAATTCCATTTGTTTTAATAATAAAATTACATTTATTTACACTAACATATATTATGTTACGTTATATATCGTTTTACTATTTGAAAATGAATCAGTGTATCGGCCTAAACATGCATTGATTGAAATCGAAGTAGGATTTCATTGGAAGTGATTAATATTTGCAAATAGGTCCATTTCGAATTCAGCGATGCCCATGGACTGAGCCACGTAATCCTCAATATTATGGCTTCCATGTCGAAAATTAATTAAATCATTCTATGTTCCAATTTCTGATTTTAGTTTACAAATTAACATCATTTCTAGCACCTTCATGTTAATTTATTGTTTAGGAATATAATATTTTATGGTAATGTAGGATTAACGTAGGTACCAAACTAATGGCGATAAATGTAATTTCATGCAGCACTTTACATACATTATTTCCGAAGATTGTCGAAGCGTGCAACTTTTAATCGCAACACTGTTCTTCCTCATACAAGTAACTCAGAGAGTAGATATCTAGTTGTGGGTATAATCCTCGACTTAAAACAAACAACCATTATATAGTCTACGGAAGTTGTCTAAAGTTATAACTTTGTACAAATGATTTGTTTGCATTCTGCAACAACTTTCAAGGAAGCTGAAAACTTTGAAGCATGCATAATTATCACTTTATACAGATTATACCGTAGTACTAATAAGTTTAGGGTGTAAACTCAATAAAAATAGAAAATGTCGAAGCGTGTTTTGCCGCTGCTATTTTTTTAGCAAATCACAAAGGCCAGCGTGAGATATACGTTACGTACATTGTACACATGTCACCAACAAATCCATCGAAAATATTCGACGTAGCACTCGGCCTCCAACACATCACTGTTGCAGAAAAACAAAACACAACTGATGAAATATTCAGACCATACATTACGAGATTGATGAGTCGAGACACAAAATTATAAACAGGAGGAGCAACATCGCGAGAGTGCGGTTGACTTCTTACCCTCATTGAGGTAATCTTGTGGGAAATCAAGGCAACCGCGACCGAGCAATTTGTTATTTCTCAGACAAAACCGAGCGAATGAGACCCCACAATTGTCATGATTGCCCGCAGATCTTGTCTTAGGCCGCGGCTCACAACGTTGTGGTTTGAATACTGATGTATATTATATATTATGCCTCAGATACAGATGAAAACCGACGCTAAATAGTCAGATATGATGAAACAACTCGACGTTGTCATACAAATGGCTATGCAATATTGTGCATGTCAGCGAATGATAATATTATGATGGGAACATTATTCGATATCGGAAGCAATAGAGACAATTGAGCTACATTTGCGTTATGCGTCGAATGCTTTGTGAACTGAATTTAGTGAATGCCTCATAATATTCATAGAATGGATGTGATTAGGAGTAGAGCTATAATGGCAAGCATCTGATACAATTGTGTCGTCTGATACAATGTGTTATGCATCAAATAAATGATAAAATTGAGGGAAACCTCGACATAGATTGAAGAGTTTTACATCCAAAACAAGCAAATACGTTCAAATAAAATACAAATAAAATTGTTGCAGCCAATTCAAAAGTTTGTTAGCGATGGCAGTCGATTGGCGGGTCATCGAAAAGCATTTACAACACAAGTCCTGTTTCGACGTGTTGCAATCATGGCCGACAATGTCCGAATATGAATATTTTATTTGAACGACCAATTGGCTGTCCTGTCGTGCAAACATTTGATATTCACTGTGAATACGAAAGGTTTGCTTATTAATTGGATTGTCGTACCACGTACCGAGTTCAACGACGGAAAATCGGCCGATGTGAATTGCTCTTAATTCGCCGCCTGGCTTCCGATAAAATATTGGACCGCATCGCAAACGGGATATGAATAACAAACAAAATATTAAGCTGCAGATTAACGTGGCTAGTTTATAACGTGTAATGGATTTATGCAATTATGACGACCAATAATTCGTTTTGATATCGAAAATGACTGATTAAATTGTATCGTTCACTATTATTACGTACTAAATACACATAATCATCAGAGGGATTATTGGATGTCGAAACATTCTATTGGACCAGGAAAATTTAGGAGATATACACCGAATGGAAATTTGTTTTTGTTTGTAATTCTCAAATGATTGCTTGGAAGTGATTAATAAAGTCACGGGAGCATAATATTACAAGTTCAAATAACCTTAGCGACTAAAAACATCGTCAATGCAAAAAAGTTAATTTATTTATGCAAATAAAATCAAATTCGACGCGACGAAACACTGAGGGAGATGGCTCCTTAGAGATTTACGGCATATTACGAACACCTAGGTAGCATGATAGGTACCTCCCGTGAATTTAATTACGTTTGCATTAAATTGTTATACAGAATGCTATTTATACAGTTTCCTCATTTTGTTAGCATAAATTTATAGCCGAACTAGTTATGAGCCACGTGTTGTTCGCTCTTTGAATTGACTTTGGGTAATGTTTTGTTATGTTTAATTAAGTTTTATTAAGACTACATATGAAATGTATTAGAAATAGTGAAGTTTTTTTTTTAATTACGTTGCCTCACACTAGGATTTTCTCCTGTGTCGTGGGTGCGTTTACAAACATATAAGTTCACATACACATGATACCCAGACCCAAAACAACAATTTGTGGATCAGAGTCAGAAATCAGTCAAGATCAAAGTTTGCAGGATGCAAGTGCGGGAATCGAACCCGCTACACGTTGCGCGGCAGCCGGTTGCCCAGCCATAGCACCAACCGTGAAGTCAAAGCATTCACCAAAGAAAAAGGTTACGGTACTTAAAGACATCATGTATCTCTTTTCAATGTTCAAATCTGAATTTTCCATTGATTAGAGCTCTGAGACTGTTCAGCCAGTTATTACATATTCTTAGCCTTGGCGTAAAATCTCAAATTGTACCTACTCGGTGTGGTAATAAGCTCACCTCAATAATATACGAAAAAGGTGGGTGTTTTGGGTATATTTTAAGCGAACTGTGTGGGTTCGAATTAGGAAAATAACAAGTAAATCAAGTTAATAAATCCCTCTAATTATGTTAGCTGTCTACTCTCTGAGTAGATTTAATGCAATTATTTTCATTGTGTAACAAACTACAGTTCTTCAGTAATTCTAATAAAAAAAAATACTGCTATTTGTGACAGTTGACAGCTACACATGTCAATCTTTATTAATGTCTTAAAAAGTCGGCTCAACGTATCTAACTTTATTTTTCTTTCGTACTGAGAATCAAGATTTTGTGTCAAAGCAAAAATAAATTAAAAATACATGCGTTCTTTTGAAATAAATCAAACTGCACATTTAGTTTTATATGTATACGTATTACAAAGATTTATTTTAAATCTCTATTGAACTTTTATAGGTACTTATCATATGCAGATATGGTTACTAGACCGACGACGAAATATGTATAAATATCGTATACCGTACATCTGCTTTTATACATCGCTTGCAAAGGGCATAAATCTGTCTATAGAGAGAATATTAAAGTAAAATCACTAAACATACATCAAAACTATTTTTTTTTTAAGATATCATCTTCTTTTTTATAGTATAAGCCGGTAAACGAGCTGACGATTTACTTGATGGTAAGCAATCGCCGCCGCCTATCGACACCAGAGTCGTTGCCGGCCTTTTCGGGGTTAGGAATTTAAGAGTTGTTGGGGAATCAGGGATTGGGAAGATTGAGAAGGGGGGGTACTTGGGTCTTCTCCGAAACACAATCCATGTTCTATATAATATCTAGGTAAGTTCTCGTCCACACATTATTATATTTATACAAATATTTCTTACAAAAAGAAACAAAGCCAATTCTGCTTTAATACCATAGTACATAATACAAATAGTTACATAAAGACGATTAAATATGTTCCTTTCAAAGAACTGTCGCACCCTCTCCTGGCTTCAGCGTACAGACGATGTTTCACACTAAGTATCCCGTTTCAAGGAAGACTTCTGTTCCTGGAATAGTTGAGACACTATTAGCAAGAAATTATACACAGATTGTTGGGTGTAAGTTGAATCACTTTGAATACGCTGTACCTATACAATTTCTTGATTGCATGTATAGCTTATTAAGTAGGTTATATACAGTTATAATTGGATTGGACTTCAGGTTCACTCACTTTTTGTAATTAGATTGTTGTGTACGATTTTAATCTGATAATCTGATCTGATTTACCAATAGAGTAGTTTCCTAAATTTTAATATTATGTCCGTCTGGTAGATTATTTTAAAATATTAGACACATATTTTTTCTTTTCTTACAGAATTAAATACTTTCGACGATATATTGATTTGAAATATTGTGTGGCTCGATATACTTAAATTTTACAGGGAAGGAGATTTTAGAGGACATAGCGACTTCCCACTTCTAAATTTAAATACATTTTATCTGAGTATTACCTTATAATATGGAAAAATAAAAAAATACATGTCTAATATTTTCCGCTAGCTAAATAGAGTATTAATTTTCATACCCTATCAACTACCCATTGATGGTATGTTCTTGCATAAGATTCATTGCCGATACTAGGAAAGAAGTCTTAAAAATAAAACTTTAATTAACCTTTGCTCGACCCGGTCGTCAGCAGTGGCCCTTACAGCCACTCAATCTACCATTGCTGTTAATTTATGTGTTGTTTGAATCATCATTATCATCGTCAGCCGTAAGATGTGCATTACTAGACAAAGTTGAAAGGTTTACCTCTTACTCCACAGAACCGAACGACAACTCGCCACATGCATCTAATGGCTGCCCGCTGCTAGAATACCAACACATAAATAATTAATTGCCATATCTTGGTACAAGATAAATATACAATGTTACATGAACTGAATAATTCAAAAACAAAATAATAAAAGATTTTAATAGAAGATAATCCAACACAAAGGACGCTGCAAAATTTGAAAGTTCTTTCTTTATTTTTAGTGACAACTTAGAAACAAATTATCGTGGCTATTAGGTACAATGAACGAGCATAAAGTTTGCAACAACAATGTTTAATCTAATGTAAACAGTTGTTATGACTTTCAAAGATTCAAAATGTGTGAAATTAAAGTTCGGATTAATCAAATTATGCGTCTTGCTTGCTGTTCTGAAGTTCGTTCGTATTTATTAAAAAAATAAAGTAAAATAAGTAAATATAATACTTAGGTAGATATCTGAGTGAATAATTTGTTATGTTAAATTAAATTTTACTTTAATATGTATCTTGAGGTCGGTGGGTGACTTTATGAGATTACGATGATGAAATTCTAACTATCTAATAGCATGTATTTCAAAGTTTCAAACTATGCCCGGTGTATGGGGTTATGAGTCCTATATTACTCGCACCTGATATATTATAGGAGCTAGAAAATAGCGTCACTAGAGGATTGAACGAGTAACAGATATTTTTTATACATTATAATATTTGCTTTGACGTTCAAAAATGCTTTCGGTCTATTTGAAATAAATAATTTTGACTTTGAGGACTCGTAACATCGCTTGCTAAAAGTAATATTTCTATTATACTAGTTAACCCCGCAAATTTCGTTTCGCTTTGGAATATTTTTTGCGTATCTTTGTTATTTGTAACCTGTCTTTTCTTCTATAAGAATTTTCTCCTAACAATAACAAACAAAAAAATAAGTTCAGCTGCTCTCGAGATTTGAGCTTAGCAACACATTTTTTATATTATACTTATTAATTAATTGGTATACTATAAGTAATATGTGTGAACCTCTAAATTTTCAGGGAATGTAAAAGCAATAAGTTATTTTACATAGTGTGCAACTAAACGTAGATACATGTAAACGCAACAGTTTCAAACATTGCTATGATATCAAAATCCTATAAACAACAACAAAATATCGACGTTATTGTTATTGAAACAAATCTTATTGTTGTTTGTATTCGTATAAAATTCTGTGTTACATTGCAACATCGCTTTGCATATAATATGCGGCGATGGTTGCTGTTTCATTGAACAACAATGGATGCTCGTTCAGACGTAGCCAGCCACTCGCACGGTCGTAACACTCGCCCCGCTCAACACTCTTGCTTTATCTATATAGCTAGTGTTGTTCTCTCAATGCTACGAATGTCAATAAACGGTGTAGTGTCACGTTTGTGTTCATTTTAATGGCTTTGTTTTGCATTTATTTTTATTGTTTCTTATTTTGGGACTCTAAACTATGTAGTTTTTTGTATAATGTATAATTGAACTTAAAGTGATCATAAATGTTGTAGGGACTGAGTTTTCACCTATTTATTGCAGCTAACCTGCCTCCATTCATCCAACGTAAAGGAAACGAAATTTTAAATTTTCATTAAAACCAAAAGTGATTTTAATAAGGAAGTAGGGAACCGTAGTAAGCCACTTTGCTTTAGAATACTTTTCATTACATTCATATTACTGGCAACAGAAGGTTTAACTTAAATGTAAATACGTAGGTACGCATGTGTAGGGAAACCACCGAGAAGGGTCACTTTTACTGTTTTTTTACGCAAAACACAATAAATGTATTCAAATTAGAGAGTTTGGTGTGACCGCAACGAGAAAAGAATCGCAGTCGTTTCCAAGTGATCTCTGTAACGAGGGTCGGCAGATCCCTTCGTAATTGTTATCCATAATAGTTGGGTCGCTTCATCCGGCCCGAGTCTGCCGCTGACGTAAACATTCGCCGCCCAACAGATGAATTGAGGTGAGTTGTAAAGCTCGCCAACGATGTACCGCCAATCTTCACAAACACTTGTTAATTGAACAGTAGCGAGTTACGAGCCACCCAAACGGTACGGGATACGGCCGTATTATTGAAAATCGTAAATTGTTACCATGAAATCGAAGTAATTCGAAAAGTTTATAGGGCGCTTACGAGTGAGAGCTATGAGAAGGTCAAATAATGTCGAAGGGTTGGATAATGGTGGCTCAAAGTTTTAATTAAACAGCAACATCTGCGAGCCTCGTTACACGACAATTATTGTTACGAGAACACACAAACACATTATTCGGGAAACGATAGTTTGTATTTACTGTCACCGTTATTGTTTTCACCGACGCGCGACGTGCCGAGCGCTGTACACTCGCCGTGTTTATGTGAACTTCCTTTAAATAAATAAAAAGGATAAAATGCCTCAGTCTCACTGCTGCTCTGCGTGCCTAATTCGTTATTTTTAGACTTTCCTCGAACACGGCCAAATCCCTTCTTAACTAATTTATAGATGTTATATTCAGCCTTACTTTACCTCAGGGGCAGGAATTTCTCGTATACCTGGAAGCGACTTGGCAAAACCAAAATGCGGGAAATTAATTTGTAGCGGGAGGTCTAATAAAACATTTTTCTAACAAAATCTCGTTGAAATTCATCACGATTAAAATAAATTTACATAGCGATCCGAAAGGAATTATTAAATAAAACCATTAGTAGCGGCTTGGAATTACAGAATGTTTGAAGTTAATGGGCGCGTTCCTGCGGAGCGCCAGAGACAGTGTGCAGCAGTGGCCGCTAGGTGCGCCTTAGTTCTGCTTTACATAGTGCCGAGCAACTCTCTGTGAGAATCGCAACAATTTTCCGGAACATTTCCGAGCGGGCTAACGAACGGAAACGCAGGGGACGCGGCCAATTGGCGGATAAATGCACCTCAATTACTATATTGCGGCAACATTTTTCCTCCTAATGTCCTTTTTGGCTTTAGCGATGAAAACTTTTTATTTATTTTTTCGCTTCCCAAATGAAAACCGTTGGCGTAAAAATGGTAGGTACGTAAACGTTTCTTGCTTAATGTTCGTGTGTACGAATGAATAAAGACGTTATGCGTCTTTTCCTCTTTGAATGTGGTGCTGTGCGACCAGACGAATGATTAGATGAGTGTACGTCTGCTGCTTTCTGCTCGTCCATCTTGAACATTTCAATAAACGGCAAAAGGTTACTGAACGTTCCGTATTTCAAGTTCCGAAGCGGAACACTGTAAGAATTCAAATGTCCGATGGCAGCGTATATATTGATATAAAGTAGGCACGTATGCGCTCGGTTTGAGGCAATACTTCACTAACAGAAGCGTACGTTACCTAACCCGAGAACTAAATGATCGCGCCATTTCAACAGTCCAAAGCCAGGGAAACATCTTATTTCTCTCAGTAGCTCGACTTGAAAAATACGAGAGGAATGTGCGCGCATTAGGTTTGGCCGTTACTTAGGTCCTCGAGTAGTGCGGGTTCGAGTCCGGGTCGAGCGTGCGGTGACTAATGGCTGTGGTACGGTAAAATATGTTGCACGTAAGTGTGCGACATAACAAGTAACTAGCTGTTCGTAAACTGGACGCGTTTCTCGACTTCATGTTTCAACTTAATGTTGATGTATTGTGAGAGGGGCTTACGTACGAATGTACGTGCTTTACATTGGGTAAAGGTATTCATAGAGGAATGTCATTACAGTACCAATAGAACAGAACAGCCGATTTTAAGGAATAAAAGGAAGATGTTTCATTTCTTTATTGTTTAAACTAGACTTATCTCTTTATTTATTTCCTTAACATAATAATACAGTAAGAACATAATAGAGTCTATCCAGGTCGCCGCCACTATTCTAGAACTTTTCCTTAGAGAGCAAGTTTTCAAATAATGAGAATGGTTTAAAGTGATAAAGACTCTCACATTGTCACGGTCGCACGGGCAGAACCTAAATGAAGTCTGGCGTTAGTTTTTATGTACAAAATATATTGAAAAAGTTTACGTGATACCTACTTATAAAGCATGTTACATGTTTTAAAGGCATCGCTTTTGATATATTTAATCATATCCATACCCATTCAAATACCACTCAATTTTAATATGCTCTCAAAAATATTTATGTCAATAAAATAATTTTAAAATGGATTGTATGACTCTTCTTTTTGGTAAATTTACTTGTTAACAGTAAGTTCTTAAGAGTTAAATTATTAAATTATGTAGATATTTTGTAGATACGAATATCTTCTTTTTGGTATTTGGTGGAACCTATTGTCTCGATAGTTAATAGTAAGTTCTTAAGTGTTAAATTATGAAGGTAAGTATAATTCAGACTTTTTAATTTTATTATAACTTTCGTGAGACATACTAAATTAATTATTATGTTATCGGCTTACTCACGCATGCAGTAGCAGCGCGACAATCGCCGCGTCGTGTGTCGCGGAATGCTGCTCATGAATATGAGCCTCTAACATGGCTTGAAACTAGTCGAGTTCCTCGTCAGACTTTTTAATGCCTAGAAACAGTAAGTATGCTACAATAGGCTTCGGGAAAATCACAAAATATAAAAAAAACATAGTGTTAGGTAGAAATTCTGCCTAAAAACGTAACGGTAACAAAAGGTGTTATGTTACATTTTTATATTAGTGTATTACCCTTATCAAAGTTTAAACACTGTTCAACCACTTGCCTAAGGCATTTTCACTGGTTGAGCTACGACGAACTTCAAACTGGTCTTCCAAGTATTAGGAAATTGTTGACAGAATAACCCAATAACGTCCATCTGTTGGTATATCTTAACCTAGTTTAAAACATTATCACTATCTGGTATAAGTAGGGTAGTAAGTTAGAGTAACGTAGGTTTAACGTATTTACCTGTGGGGCTAAAAATCACTACATTTTTATACGACTTAAGTACGATCCGCCCGATGGACGGTTACTACAGAAATATCTACCACTAGAGGTGGTGAGTGGGAACCCTAAAATGTCATGCCATAGGACCATAATGACAATGATACGGACGATGTTCCTATATCCTGATTTCAAGAGAAATTGCACCTATGTACCCGCGCCCAAGCAATTCCTGCAAGCAGAATTGAACCTGGCCACCTGCCAGGAAAACTGAATAAAAGTCATCACAATTTAATCACAAATATGAACACTAAAAAATAAATTGGATGCCTCAATCTCTCAATTTATCTTTAACGTTTCACTTAAATTAAATACCTAATTAATGCGATTTCGACTAATTGGGCTTCGATTCGCAAAATGAATTTATTAACTCAATATAAATTATTTGTTATAAATATGACGGTTAATTACCAAGCGTCTGCAAAAATGAAATTGTTAAGATAAAAATAATTCGCAGCGATAATATTAAAAGAATATTAAATGAAAATGGTACAATGATCATTGTTACCTGTGGCTTTACGGTTGCGCCGTTCCGTTTTATTCAAGGAGGGAAGTTGAAAAAGTCGGAATTACGCCTAATGTCCGTTTAGAATGTTCATTCGGAGACAAATAAGTTGAAATAATCTCGGCGAGGGTAGGTAAGTAACACAGGTCGCGGCTGCGGCCCGCGGGGCCCAACTCATTATTCTTTCGTCCTCCCCCATCTAAGTGACTTCACTGTCGTTCTCACTTCCTTCCCCTCTCAGGAAATAATTTCAATTTAAGGCTTTCATTGAAATAATATTCATGTAACTTTTCTGTAGGTACGCCTCACTGGTGAATGTGAGTGTTTACACTGAGCGACTACTGAACTGTGCTGTAGGTGTTTAGAAGTCAGCCATTGTGCGCCGCTATAACAATAAAGATATAAGTACAGTGAAAATGTAGAGTGGGTATATTGCAAGCAAACTTTGGTAGGAATCGGGGACGCGCGAGATATTTATGACTTCCTCCGAGCTCCCAGAGGCTCTCGGGGTTCAAAAGCTAATAAAACGATGTCACATAATGCAAAATTTTATTTAAATCTGGGGCAAATTTTGACTTTGGGCATAATCCTTCTAAATTGTAATCCAGCGACTACAATTTGAAATATTTTATTTGTGCAACTAAATGATTCAAACGGACGGATAGAATAAATTTATAGGAATAGAGTAAAAAGTCACATTTTTCATTCCATTTGTTGGATCTAAAACGTGTATTTATGTATGTAGCTAGGGTACATAGATAACATAGCGACATAGGTGCACGTGGATGCAGTTGTTTTGAAGCCGAAATGATTTCATGGCATTGAGCCAGGACTGAAACAAGTGACGTAAAATCAACGTCCAAAGGCAGGTACGCTGTAATAAGATTTATTTACAGTCCGTTGTGGGCACGTGCTCTTATAATATTGGTTAATTTCCAGAGGTTGCTTCTTGGAAATAAATAGTAAGCTGGCATTTAAGTTATAGTGAAGGGCTGTACTTCTCGAAAGGATGTCAGTATTCGAGTATGCTTGCATTTAGCACTTGTTAAGTATTTATAATTTAGACGACATAACATATTATGTTTGTCAGTGACAGTGGCATAGATTTGTTGCAAAAAGATTTTGAATGGAATAGTACTTGTTTTCATAGTGAGGTCAGTTAGGGGTGACGGGGCTGGGTAGCGGTGGACGAAGGTGGCGACACCACCTCGTTTAGATAAACCTCGTACCACCAACCACTTTCACACGACTTCAAACGTTATTTAAAATGTTTCTGGTTACTGAACAACCTTTCCCAGGGCACTAATGTGAGTTCTGTTTATTCCTCCGAACAAATTTACTGCCGCAACTATTGTTGTTTCTAGACGTGCTAGGCTTTACAAACTTTTAATCAAAACCATTCATCACGAACCAGTTTTATGCGGTTTTTTCATCTCCTTTTATTCCTTTTCAATTTTAGCTCCTCGCGCCGAAATGTTTGTATTACCAGCATTTGTAAACATTTATTGGATTTAAGAAAACAATTCAGAATTATTGATTCTATACTTTTTCTCTCAGGGAATAAATATATTGTAGCTTTAAACAAATTGATTCAATTAATCAACAACGGAATATATCACAATTAATTTAATTCGAAAAAATAACGTTGTAAAATAAATTTTCAGCTAAAAATTAAAACTCTGTAAAATATATTATTTCGTTTAACAAAATGTTAACAAAGTACGAAAGAAAAATATATGTTACGTGGAACGCAATCGTGCAGTAATTAATAAAAATATAACATTAAACGCGAGGTTCATCTCAGTCGCCATGTCGGTTATTGAGTTGCTCGTTGAAACCATTATCCAAGAGAGTCAATATTGGGATCTAGATGTGAATATTAAATTAGTGACGTGTTCCGGACACCGGCGGTTCACGGAATATCGACGTTCCAAGTCCAATATCAGCATCGTGAAGGCTCAATAACGTTTTACATTCAGCCGTGGAGAGCGGTAAGTGCGCCAATACGTAGCGGGAGATAAGAAATGTTACCGACAATCGCGCCGCCTCAGAGCCCCATTGTACGTAATATTCGCGGTTTGTATGAAATTCATATCGAGGATACGACCGCGCCGTGACGACGATCGACCGAATTATTCAAGGGCAACAATGGTAATAATTCACGTTTTCTCTATTGCGAAGTACTCCTCACTATTCATAGCGAAGGTATAACCGTAAACCGATTTGGGTTTCCGATCGGCCCACCGCGGTCGGTGTTAGAAAAGATTAATTTTGTGTTTGTCCATGAATATTTATTGCGGGTTAGCGAAGCTTGGAATATCCGGGGTCAAAATAAACCCATGCGTTAGACGTATGCTACGGTTTCCTGTTACGCTATAAATGCATTTTAGTTTGACCCAAAAACTTCTCTTAAATGTTAAGATTTGATATAAAAAGTTGAACTTTTCCAAACCTATTTATAGATAAGATTGTTCGGAGTTTCAATGAAGGGCTTTATCTCGGTTATCGTGTCAGGTATTTCAGGGAATATAATGTTATCATTCTAATGATCAATTCTTTTGTTACAGCCTATTAAATGGAGTTTGAGTTACGTAAATTAGCTTTAAAAATAGCTCTCGAATATTTTGTACGTACTTTACGTAGTTATTTTCGGCTGCCGTTTTGGTTGAGTGGTCGTAATTAGGATTGTTAACCAGGAGTTAATTCAGATTTAATTAAATTTATATTAATGTATCTGACGTTTGACAATAGGTGTGTCAGTTCTGTACATTATGTAAGTACCGATAAAAAGATACGTGTGTTTTAGTACAACCCTACATGTTTTTTTAGAGAAGGGGTACTATATGGGTGTGATTATATGTAGATATACACCGAAGCCCTGGCGTTACATTATCGGGTCTAACTTCCAGACTCACGAGCTCCAACTACTGATCGAATCGCGATAAACTTTGACACTCGCTGTTAGTTTAAATCCTTTTTTGATGGTCCGTTAGTAGTGACGTGTTGGCATCAAAGCTTAGTTTAAATTTGAAGCGGATTGGTAACAAGAGATCATGTTTGTTTACAAGGGTCTTTGTACATCAAGCGAGTGATGAAGTGGTCTTGTTCTCTGATAGTATGTAAATTGTTCGAATATAGAGACAATATTGGTATGTGTAATACTCTGATTACATGGTACTGGCACGTGTAGGCAAGTTTATTTTAGTTAATATTTGAATATGAATTGAATGCTTTTGTTAAACTTATTCGTTGAAGGGATTTCTCGGAAAAGTTTTTATTTTCGTACAACTCGTCTAGCAGTTAGGGACTTCAGGTTCAGTGATGTTGTAGAAACAAAAACTATATATATATATATAATATTTTGCTATACCATACACCGAAAACATACTTACAAAAGTTATTCAATAAAACATAGAATTTTCCATAGACTCAATCACACAATATTCAATATCACAGAAAAACAATGGAACATTACACAAAAACTAACTATGTAGGAATGTTATAAAAACACGTTTACCGTCCGTTTATTATGTTAGCGGTGATTGAAACAAAGTGAGTGTATAAAGTATGCGTGCGTATAGACGGTAGGCAGAAACCGACCGTGAATTAGTAAAACGAGAGACCACTTTGGATGTTTCTCAGCGAACTTTAACTTAGCGTGTGATTAAAGGATGACTTGCGGTTTGAGTTGCTTACTTATTTTGCGGAGTTTGTGTACTTACGTGAACCGTATTAAGTAATGAGATAAACGGAGGGTTCATTTATTTTCTGTATGGAGTATGTAAGTAATGTAGGCCTTTCGTGTCAGACTGATTATACTTTTTTAGGTTTATATCTCTGCCAGGATTAAGTGGTTTAGTGTGTAGGGTAATGGACCATTGCAAAGATATATATTTTTAATGTCGTGTTATTATTCATTGCTTAAATTATAAGCCCGCAATCACTCATTCGAAAAGTTTTGCGTCGTTTGTGGCATTTTATTATGACAAATGTACTTTATTGTACAGATTACATTGTTACATTATTGATCAATTTTGTTAGTGACGTCAATGTTATTCCAGGAACATGAAAGAGAACGGAAGACGTCAACATCATCTTTTGATTCCATTTGACCTTTTACAATAAGTCAAAGTACTTACAGCTTTTGGTATAATTGCTGATTCTTTATTTTAAAACATTACAAACAGATAGTCCTAGTTTTCATTTAAAACACGAGTATCTTACACACGAGAAACGTACAGCAGTCAATCATTCAGTCTCAGACGATCGACTTGAGGTTTTCTCCACGATACTTAATCTGCTGTCAGTGTTGGACATTTGACACTCCATGTATCAACGTCTGTGTGTTTTATGACCTGGGCGACAGGGACAGGTACCCCGTGTGTGGCACTTTGTGGGATCCTTGTCTCATATACCGTCTCCTTACTTACTTACCTACTTCTACTTTTGTGAGAAACCTGTAGAATGCTTCTATGTTTATTGATATTTAAGTATGTATCCACTAGACTTTTGTAAAAGTTTAGTCAACGCCATTTTATTTTTATTTGAAGTCATTGGTACTGTTAAGTGTGAGATATAAAGGTGTGTATAACCTTTAAACTACTAACTATACTAAAATAAGCTCAAATATCGTAGATAGGTACGTATCAACGCAGATTAAATCCTAAGAATAGTAATTACATTCTGCACGAGAATCGCTGTCAAAATTACATTGTACGGGAAACTGACAATTAATACTAACTTAGAGCTATAAATAAAATGAATTATTCTTTGAACTAATTACCTACTTCGTATCGTGCTTGTATATCACATGTATGGGTAATGTATGTAAGATAATTTTGTTACCTAACAGCCTAAACCAATGAATACAAATGAGGATTAATAAATGATATGGATCCGTCAGATATTATGATCAATTATAAATTCCCGCGCTGGGCCCGTGTGGTGAACACAAAGAGGTTCGAGTCCTAGCCTCGACTGGAAATAATACGTGGTAGGTACGTGTAGGTTGACTATGATACTACAAGTAAAATTTTTCTTTAAGTTTGGATAAACAATGTTTAGTTAGGTATAATGAAAGCGAGATTTTTTCCAATATTGTATCCAATCTACATGATTAGAGAAAACTCCTTAAACTACCATGAATTTATTTCTATGAGTAGGTAGATTATCTACATAATAATATTTAATGGTAAACCTATAACACCTACATGCTTTTTCTATTCATTTATGTATGTTTCATTACTCAGTCGGACATCTAAACAATGTTTGGTAAATTATTCCATTTCTACTTCTTGTACGATTCCTTTTTTGATACAAGGAAACTGAAATATGATAGGAAGATGAAGACTTAAAAATAATGTCGATTTATTCGAAATAATTGTTGACCTTGAGCCTTCACCTTTACAAACCCCAGTTTACCCGAAGCTTTCATCGTATAATTGAAAACACTTGTGAATGTTGTAAATTGACAATTGTATGATTGACAGAGGTGCTGATTTGGGGTCATATCGAAGGTATTGGCTAATGGAGGACCGTGCTAAACAACACAGTGCTGAAATTCGGATGATTGGAATTTGTGCCAATTATTTATTTAATATCACTTTTGTATCTGCTTTTTTTCATTTCTCGTAAAGTAAATGTCGTGGTTACTTATATATTTTTTAACGTTTTATTAGTGTGAAACAATTCCACAAGTTTATGACCAAGTTGTTTTACAACCAAAGTCTTAAACATTTAAGTTGAATGCATTACGTCTCTAATTGATGGATTAACTGAACAGTGTTTTGTTTTCGTCTGTAAAATACAATAAAAGCGAGAGACGAAATACTAATCCCATCTACATTAGGGGGCGGATAAAAGGATTCTCTGAATAGACCACGATTTAAAAGCATTTACTTTAACAAGAAAAATGTGTCTCCAATGAATTGAATTTATCCAATCCGAACATTTATTAAGTCGGTGTATAAATAAAAATAATACAAATTAATTAATTCAGACTTGATTTGAATTGTAAACTACTAGTTGTAAATTAATCCAAATCTCGCAGAATATATCGTCACTGAGCGAAATGAGAGTTATATTCAGCTCATGAAAAGCCTTTTGTTGTATGGGCCATCCCACTCCGTCAATCAGAGTCACGAGCACCAAAGTAATCAAAGTTTATAACGAGTTACATAATTATTAAATTCCGCGTATAATTCTAGTTCCTCTCTCATTCAACGTCAGTCGAGATATAAAATGCATTTATTCAGTCCAAGTTCGTGACCTAAAAACAGAAAGTTAACTGGATTAATGTTTCCTAAAACTTTATAATTAATGATTCGCTAATCTTTTCGAAGACTGACATGCGGATAAAAGTTTTGGACTTGCGTTTCTTTTGAATTTTACCCCAACTCACAAGACAAGTTTCTATACATGCAGCGAGATAGGTCGCTAATCGATATTAATTAATGGCAATGAAATATCCGGGGATTGCTATACACCTCGCCACTAATGACTCGACCTTCCTCTGACTCTGACTATCTAAATTAGAAATTCGATATTTTCATGAGATAGTGTGTTAATTTAGCAACTGTTTATATCGAGCGGAAACGTGGCTGTAGTTTGCAATAACTATCAGAACTATGAGCGAGAAGCCGTGGCGACCGCGACGGGGAGAGGAGGCAGTTCTACGTCAGGCCACGAGGCAGCCGAGTAACCAACTACAAGTAAAACACTTTAGCGACAGATTAAGATATACACCTAATGGATTATTCAGTAAACTACACCAGATTATGAACTTGACAAATGACATGGATCTCTGTAAAATATCTTCGGCAATGTGTTGCTAAATAAAGTGGGGTCGCTATCGATTTCATGCTGACTCAAATTTTCGTCATTAATCACTGCTTTGGAATTCGTAATTAAATAACATTTAAGCATTTTCTTTTGAGATTTCTTTTTCTTTTCCTGGTTTTTGAAGTTGTTTAATGAATGTTCGAAGTCCAAAGTTGTGAGAAGTTGATTACTCATATTTTTCCTGTGTTCCGCTGTCGCGGGTCGCGGTGCGCCAGTCGCAAGTCGCACCGTCGCGCGCCAATTCTCCAAGTGTTTGAGATAACAAGTGCGCGGGTGACAAGAGTCCTCGCAACTTGCGCCCGATGTTCACAACTTTCCCCACAAATGCACCTTAACTAGTGTTGTCTTAGGTAAAGAGGGCAATCTGAATGTTCACTAACTAAACTGTTGCCGTTTATGTTGTGAGGAAAAATATTGACAGGGTATATAGTTAACAGATTGGGTCACTGATAAACAATGTTTAAAATACTAAACAAAGCGGGTTAGTTAGAATTTGGGGTTATATTTGCATTTACTCTTGTAGTTATTATTTTGATTTGATCAACTCGACCAATAAACACACAGCGAAACTATGTTACTGCTGAGAATCAGACGAAAATTATAACAATATTTTGACCGGCATGAGAATTCAACCTCACGGAAAATTGCCAGTTCGAGTGAGCATGACCGAGCTTGACCTTAGTGGTTCAAGATTAGAACGCATATGTTCTCGTATAGTGTTTATAAAGAACCATTAATTACAAACGTAAAATTATTATCATTTACAATTTGTAACAAAAATCTTACAATAAATAAATAAATAAAACAAATTCTGAAAACTTTTCAACTGTCCGGTTTTCTGTTTACTAAAGAAATAAGAAACTAGAGAATCTTTTGCGAATTTCTTCGTAGTCGTAGAGTTGAGCAACGGTGCACGTTCTCTGAAGGAGCATAGTTTTGAAATCTGCGAGATAACAGATGCGAGCCCCACCTCTAGACTCGACTCGACTCGACTAAGACTTGAGACCTCGCTCATGCCTGCTTCTTGAGAAACGCTTACTGACTATGCCAGCCTCACTTGGATTATCTTCACATATTGTTTCGGTTGCTTTTTTTTGTAATTATGAGTTGCAATTAAGTAGTGCCCTAGCCCTTAATTATTTATTTGTTTATGTATACATGATAAACTACACATAGGTCGGTGTACTATAGTTTTGGAGTAAGGTGTATTTTTAGGATTAGGTAAGTTTTACAATTGTATTTTGGCTGCACGGTTGGTGCGGTGGAGCAACTCTTTGTGTGATCCACAAATGTTGTTTCAGTTCTGGTTGTCATGTGTATGTGAACTTGTATGTTTGTAAACGCACCCATGACACAGTAGGAAATCTTAGAGTGAGGCAACGTTTTATATATATAACTTTTTTTTTATGTTTTCGTTAATCAAAATTTTATGTTGTTTTAAAACTATTCTCATTGAATTTTATAATGTAGAAAATATCCTTAAACTGATATTTACAAAAATAATTAGCTCCAAATCTGATACTCCTTACTGAGTAGGGTAAAACAAATTAAAAAAAATTTAAAATTATCTAATTACTAATGACAAGAAAAATTACTAATAACCTTTCAAGTAGTGGCCCTGAAAGTATGTAATGGATATCTTCCGGTTGATAATGTTGATGATTATGTTTAACTAATTAAGCGTCGTGTGTATCTGTTATATTAGTAAGCTAATACTAATAAGCAATTACGATTAATTGAATTATAGTTTATTGTTAAATTAATCTACACACTTTTTGAAACAACGCAATAATGTATTATGTTAAAAGCGATTAACATTCCATAAAGAGTCAGTATGCAGTTAAGAATAGGGTACCTTCATGTCTAATTTTTATTTTAATGTCCATCTTGCAGATTGTTTTAAAATATTAGACATGTATTTTTTTTTTCTTACGGAAACAAACACTTTCGAAGATAAATATTGATTTGAAATACCGCTTGACGTCACTTCTAGGTACGTTTTATACATAGAAATGAGGAATTTGCTCCGACTCCTGAACTTTGATTCGTTTTATATAAGTATTGTTATCTTATATGACAAATATTAGTCTAAAAAATACGTGTCTAATATTTTTTCATTACCTAACTGACGAAATAAATAGATATTTAATTTTTCATACCCCGTCATCATCCCTATTGTAAAGACATCTAATTAATAGTTTGCGCTGTCGTACATGGAATAGTTTTCATTCGAACGAATGGCAATGATAGTCTCGCGGCTGCCCTTTGTACAGTCGGCGCCCTCGTTAGCCGTGCCACTTCAAAGCCACGCACAAAGGCCTGCTACCCACCACCTGTACCTTTATTGTTCTTTATCTCTATTTAGCGATAGTCACAAGTAACGTGAGTGTACTATACACGAGTAGCTATTTGAAACGAATCCCTATTTAACCTCCACCTATTGTGACCGTATCAATTTGGTGTGGAAGCTTTGTAAGTGATATTTATTGTGCTTTTTATGTGGTTTTGTGGTTTTTGTTGGAACTAGATTTACTTTGAATGTTTGTTCAACTGTTTACGACATGGAACTACTGTAATTAATGAATTATTGAGTTTGACATTCCGTATTTCGATTTCAGATAGCATTGAATTTTTACTGTGTTTCACATTTTTATTATTATCAGCCATGGTCGTCCGACAGCAGAGCAAAGGCCTCCCTACCCTACTTTCTCTTCTGGAGTAGTCAGTAAGAGTCTGACACTCCCTCTCGTCTCGCCCAAGGCGGGAGAAGTCATTGGATGATTATCCGCCTTCAAAAAAACCTTCTTCCATTCGTCTCTTCGTAGAGCTTTCTGTGGCCAACACTTTTTATAGGCATCAATTTCATGACAGTTTTACAATGTAAACATGCTTATTATAATGTGATTAATAACATAACTGACGATAAGTAAATAAGTATATAACAAGCGTAACGTTATGTAAGTAAAAGATAAACTCAGTAGGGACCATGAAGACTGAACTCAAACTACACGAAATGAAACAACGAATAGCAAGCAAAGGTAACACTGCTAATTAGTAAATGTATTACAAACTAACTGGGTACAAAACCCGCAATGCACGAATGTAACTTTCATTTTGCTTCTCGGATTTACGAAGGCAAACAGTCGTAAGTAAGGAAGGGAAAAAGTAATTTTGATAATAAATCTTAACCCCCAATTTTCCGGTAAATGGAATTCAATCCTTTATCGTATTGGAATTAAAATTGATGGTAGGAAAAATGTGTACAATGGTTTTGTAAACAATTTTCGAACTAAAAAATAGGTCCTTACTAAAATGTTTTTGTTGTAATAACGCAAGTTTTTTTTTATTACCTCTCTGTTCTTTCTCATTGGTGGAGTGGTTTCATTTTGAAAAATTCTCCTCTTGCTTGTTAGTCATGTCCAGCACTCAAGTTATTGATTGAGTAATAACATATCAAATTCTCTTTCGAAGATAAGAACACGAATTTTATACGGACACTTTTATAGGTGCATCTTTTCTACCCCTTTGCAGAATAAAGGTGTGTCATGCTAGATATAAATTGAGAAATAAATTAATAGTTTAAAAGATAAAATTAACAGCCCATAAAACTTTATTACGTAGTTTATCGCGTAACTGCAATAAATGACGTAAGTGATAAGTTCGCACAGCAAAAAAAGTGCCGAAAAGAGATGATATCATTAAAAGTTTTGCGCTAAAAACCTGGTGAGGAAACCTACAGGTACGAGTATTTCGAACGAAAACTAGGCGAAACTAAGAACTAGGTTTCATGTTTTTTATTGTTGGACTTTGTCACCTTAATATTATAACTTACCAACTCACTGTTCGGATATTTTGAGAGTACAGAATTTCTAGGAGGTAAAAAACTTAGAGCAAGATATTATGTTTTAAGCAATAATGGTTAGTTTTGTAAAAAAAAACTTTAATCGCTTCCAATCCACCTTTTAAAAGATTAGAATCCGAGAGATAATCACCTCATAGGTTTTTGGATGATAAATATGGCTCCCAATAAAAATATTACTCCCTCAGTTTCTGTTTTCAAAATATGGTAGTAATAACTGAAATATCATTTAGTTTCAACCATTTATAAGCGAACCAATGCAACTAGATTCCACTACTCGGGAATATCTCAATCAGTGAAGTGAGAACCATAAATCTCTATACATTTTAATACACCAATATTTATTACTGATGGAAATAAATAAACTTTAGCAAACTCAGCGTTTTTACTGGCGTTTGTTGATGAATATTGAACGATTTTACTTACTGTAAGTGCTTTCATAGCTGTTTATACCGTATCTTTGTATAAGTATCTATTGGCGAGGCAATTATGTACAGAACTTCGTTTTACTTACTGATTGCTTTGTGAGTACGGGCGTGTGTTAAATAGCTGGGCTTCTATTCTAGTAGTAGAAGTTGGTGTCTTTATTCGTTTTATATACAACAAAGTTCCTGTGCGGTCTTAATCAATATTGAAATATGATAAGCTTTTCTTGTTCGTAAGTCTTGTCTGTTGAAAAGCTAAGTAATTAAAATAAATTTATCACAGTCTATTTTTATATATTTTCACTAGAACCAAGGTGATCATGGCCGTGGTCGTATTTGAAGTCCTTTGAGTGAAAATGATAAATAAAAATAAACATACAATTTCAGAATATGAATAAGCTGTTAACGAATGAGGTACTGAGGTATTTGTTGTACAGAATCGTGATTTGTATTCATTATTGGTAAAATGCGTAGGTATACGTCATGTTTACAAATCTAATGATTTCAATAAATTATTGTGTTTATATAATACCTGTGCCAAAAATATCGTTGGTAAAGAAAAAAAACTGTAGATCAAACTGGAACATGTAACGTAGGTATTAGGAATATGGAACGCTAGTCTGCCTTAGGATGTGGATAAAAGGCGAGTCGTGTGAAATGACATTAAATCAGTGGCAAATTGACGTAGCTGGTGTGAGTCGCGGCCGGACGGACATGACAGAATTATAAGGGCGCCCGACATCACACAATTATAGTGGCTCGAAGACTAAACGAGGAAATACTTTATACAGTTAGAGCGAGGGTCGTTTATTACAAGAATTTTGTCGTGCGCCCCGCCGCAATCAAACATTTCATTTACATAGAAAAATGCTTTTATTCTGAAATGCGTTAAAGGAGATGACGATTCATAAATTCATGATATTAAACCTTTTAAAATTTATAAAATTCAAATGCGTATTTCAATGACGTTATAAAAGATTTCCCGTCTATGTTTCGCTGGCATTCGTGTGAATAAAACAAAGGTTTTATTTTTTATTGGAGATTTTATTGCTTGCGTCTTTTATTGTATCTACCTGTTATTATTCGTAATTGCCTATGTGGAGAGGCCGTAAGCATAACTACAAACAATGAATTGTTACCTAGGTTAGATTGTAGATTTTTATATATTAAATATTCATGGAGGTGACACGCTATTTGAAACGGACGTAATATGGATAAAACAGGTTTAGCTAATGCCTACAGTTTTGATCGTTCATAGAACAAAAGGCGTCACATTGCACTGAATTCGAGTGCTTGGTAAACCGAGTTCATGATACATACAACTAGTACATTCATACATACCTACTTGTATTACACATTTATTTGTAAAGGTAATCTAGTTGAATCCTATTCGCTAAAACAAGTACAGCTGCTACCTAACAGACTGAGGTGTGGGTGTGAGTGGGACAGATATAGCATGTGTGAGTGAGATGAGAGGAAGGTAATCCTCCCCGACACAACTCACCGCCAGACTTAGGAAATGAAAGCCAACCGAACCCAAATTCATTAATGTTATCGTGTTTGCCATTCTAACACTTGCAGAGGTATGAGAGCTGCAGATAACTAGCACAAAACTAAAACTGTTCGGAGCCAATTCCAACTTGTTTGTTCGAACTTATATATTTATTTTATCAACTGTTTAGGGAAAGGTAAAAGTGAAATGGTTGATTAAATCTGTTGTTATCCTTGTTTTTATTGTTGGTTGGAGTTAATCTGTATGTTTAAAAATTTTATCTGTCAATCTTGACAACAAAATAATATAACTGACATCGTTTGAAAAGGAATATGAAAGGTCCGATATATTCTATAAGCAAAGTTTGCGCCGTTAAACATTAATTTAATGTAGTACATTTAAAGTTCAAAATTCTTTAACAGAAAATTCATTATATTCATTGATAAATGTGTCATTGATCCCGACTTGTAGGTCTGTAGTCTGTCCCAAGTATAATTAGTACTTCATAATTTAAACATCCAAAAATAAAATATTCATTTTACGAATCTTCGAACATATTTCGAGTAATTGTGGTCGCCTTACTTGTCTGTGATTAATTATGAACCGAATTAATTGACTGTAAGTACATGAAAGACCAAAATTAATTAGCCCAATCTAGGATTGAGTACATGAACATAATTGGAGGTTTTTGTACCTAAGTACACTATATTGGCATTAAAGGGGACAGTTGGGGCAATATAGGCTGTAACACTATATTATAATACCAGCTTTGGGTACTCGTAGCGCCGAAGAAAATTAACCGCTACGAACTTCAAGAAAAGAGCGTATTCCTTTTTAAAAGGCCGGCAACGCTTCTGTTACTCCTCTGGTGCTGCGGATGTCTATGGGCGGCGCTGATCGATTGCCATCAGGTGACCCGTCTGCTCGTTTGCCCCCTATTCCATAAAAATACTACGATGTTTATATTTCAAGCGAGCTGAAACGATACCGTGTATTTGAAACACAGTAGTGACCTCTAAGGGTAATTTAAACTACGAATAAAGATAAAACAAATAATCTATATTATTCTTCAATACATAACACTGTCTCCACATAAAACATCAATCCGGTTCTTTATTCAAAGTTAACAAATAAAAATATTTGTCCAAACAAATGTCAGTATAGAAACTTTTGTTAATATAACAAACGTATCCTTTCACTAGATTCTTGTAGGCAATGTAATTTAAATAAATTGTAATGTTTTTTGAACCTGTTAGTCTATTCGTGTACGACCCTTTTCTCAAGTGGTCTAAGAATATCTAGGAGTTTTCTTTGTAGTACACACTACACACGGCTAAACGTCAAGCTAAACGAATCCAGTATAAGCTGACCTTCAAATGCTCGCATAGTTTATACTAAGCGAGACCATGGTTAAACGGTTATGTTTAGGTTGATTTGTAACTGTGTGTACATACTAAGTCCTTTTCAGGGTTAGCAAGTGTACGATTACATTTGTGGCTTTTATAGGTAGGTTCTTTCTTATACTCTTTTGTAATTTTGTTCATAACAATGTAAGGTTTGTTGATACTCAGAATAAGGAGTCTTAGGTAAAAACAGTGATGTTGCAAAATTACTCGATTTATTGGCTATACGTTTCTATGATACTCGACTTGATATGATGTACTTATGACTGCATGGTTGGCGCGGTGGTTTGGCAACCGACTGCCGCGTAACGTGTAGCAGGTTCGATTCCCGCACGGAACAACTCTTTGCGTAATCCGTTAATTGTTGTTTTGGGTCTGGGTGTCATGTGTATGTGAACTTGTATGTTTGTAATGCACCCACGACACAGGAAAATATCCTAGTGTGGGGCAACGTATAAAAAATCTATATTGTAAGGTGATTTTAAAAGATATATATGTATGATACATATGAGTAATATATAATTTCACGCCTTTGTAAGTAATGATAATAAACAGAACAATTACCGCAAATACCACGTAATCCGTAGATAAATAATAAATGTTTATACAAATATAAACCGCTCCTCACTCCTTTGAGATTTATTATATCAAAATAATAAATAGAAAACTTTTACTTAAATATATCAACCCAAAATAACAAAACATCTATAAAATCACACATTCAAAAATATTTAGTCGACATTAAATCGTGAACGAGCGAACTAACATCTCTAACACCCCGAATACCTAAGTAAGTAGTACAAACACATATCTCAAGCTTAGCTAAAACCGAATGTGCCGCAGAGTGCTTTATCAACATACATTCAAAACTTTCTCACGACTTGGAACATTGAATTTAAAATATACTCAAGTGAGCACAAGTCATATTTTTCTACCATTTTAAGAAAAAACGACTCAACTTTACAAGACTTTATTTAGTGAGTCTCTGTGTCGGAGCAAACATCTAAATGTACTTACATTCAGATGTTTCTTTACTCACTCTTGATAGTTTAGATAACGCAAAACATTTGCCCACTTAATAAAATGATACGGTACTGAGTATTTTGGGCGTCAGATATTGAGTTATTTAACAAATTTGTTTAGTGGGAACAATAACGTAATCTCACTTCTATTTTTATTTCATTTTTTACGTTTATTTATTGAGAGAAAATTCTGTACCGTGACATCCGCTTAAGTAGAAAGGTTTTACCGATGGCAAAATTCTGAGAAGTACGTAAGTAATGTCTAAAAAACCATATACCTACGTGACGAAATGCTCGCAAAGATATAAAGCCTTTACGTGCAACCCCATTCATCCTTTCGGTGAAAAATCTGTCGCAGATTCAGAGTAACACAATAATTTTTCCATGAAACATTTCTTTATTGTAAAATTGGGGCGAACATTTTATAATTGCGTGGTTGCTACGTCCGTCGTAGCGTGTAGCTGACGTCACCGCTACGCTTGCTACGCGGTCGTAGCAGATCACGGATCGGTTACGCACTGAATGGATTACCGTAGCCAACAGAAACGTATTAATTTAATCAAACTCCTCACTTTGGTACGTTATTGAAAAGTTTGATTTAATTTAATGTTTATTTTATTTTAATTAATGCCCTATTTTATGAAATTTTTATTGGAATAATATATGTAAAAATATAGAACGAAAGCGACAACATTGAAAGAAACGGATAATTTATATTTTTTCTTGGCCTATTGTTTTCATTTCTATATTTATTATGAATCTTTATTCGGAAACTATTTGAGGAGAATTATAAAAAAGAACAGGACGTGATGCTATGCGATTCATCGTAACAGTATTTAAATTGGATTTTACTTGGGACTTTTCTATATACCTAAAAGATTTTTGCGTTCGTTATTCTGAATTTAAAAAATATATCAAAAGTAGTTTTAATTAAATGTCTCTTTATTTTTAAAAAACATTCACATGTTCTCAATTTGAAAATAAAGTCTTGGTTTCTTACTGCAAAACCTGGTATTCTATGTTCCACAGTTTCAACTGAGCAGTTAAACCTGTACGTGGTCGCGCTTAGCGAGGTCTTACATACCTATATGTATAATATATATACATTATATACCTTGGTGTGTAATCAAAATGATGCTTTTCGCTTCACGGTACATTTTTTTTTATGAGTACGTATTACCTGATGGTAAGCAATCGCCGCCGCCCATGGACACTTGAAACACCAGAGGCTTTACAAGTGCGTTACCGGCTTTTTGGGAGTTAGGGATTTAAGGGTTGTTGTTCGGTAATGAGGATGGGGAGATTGGGAAGGGGGTATTGGGTACCAAATCCGGTAACCTCACTCACACAACGAAACACAACGCAAGCGTTGTTTCACGTCGGTTTTCTGTGAGGCCGTGGTATAACTACGGTCGAGCCGGCCCATTCGTGCCGAAGCATGGCTCTCCCACACTTAAAAGAATAATAAATAATACTTACTTTGTTCATGATCAGTCTTATAGACAGACTCTATTGTCTTAATGTCGTTTACCCGTGGATATTGCAATTTCATCGTTTCATATTTACTGTCGTACTCAGAGATGTTTAATGATTACTTAAACTATTTCATAGAAATGATTTAGTTCCGAAAACAATTACAAAGGCCTGGGTTTAGTTACTATTGAATGACTCTGAGTATGGCAGTTAGACTATATCTTACTATGATGGTTATTAGAGATGCGATTTATTGCTAAACCATACATTTTGAGATAACCTATTGATAAATTTGACTACAAGGTTGGTGTGGTGGCTGGGCAACTGGTTACCGTGCAACGTGTAGTAGCTTAGGGTTCGCTTCCCGAACGGAGCAACTCTTTGTGTGATCCACAAATTTTTGTTTCGGATCTGGGTGTCATGTGCATGTAAACTTGTATGTATTTAACTGTGCCCACGACACAGGAGAAAATCCTAGTGTAGGGCAGAGCTCTTTAAAAAAAATAAAATATAAATAAAAATTACTAAGGATACAAAAATACCTTGTTACCACTAAAAAAGACACTACCCTAACAGACGTAAGAGGCAGTTCGAACCCTGGATTTCACATCAAATAACCTATTTTCATATTACGCGACAAATTCATAGTGAACTTAGTTATGTAGTTAGAGTACACGTACTATGCAAACTGCATTGAAACGCTAATCTTCCATGCTATCATGACATCGCTAACAAGACCGACTAATGATGGATTCAAACGAATTAATTACGTAGATGATGAATACGTTATGTTACAGACTGCTTTGATTTATTCATCATACATTAATTCTAATATATGAGATTTATTTAATATATTTGACTTCAGGCTGGGCAACTTGCTGTTGCGAGTTCGATTCCCGCACGGAGAAACACTTTGTGTGATCCACGAATAGATTTTTCGGGTCTGGGTGTATGTGAAATTGTATGTCTGTAAACGCACCCACAATACAAAAGAAAATAGAATGTTTAAAAAAATACATAATCCCATCATGGATTGTTTTAAACCAAAAAGCAGATTTCTTATTCAGTTGCTATGGTTTTTTCAATCATGTAACACCTTATTAGCAGTCGTTACGGATTGGTTCATCGGTTAGTAGACTCACTACCAGGAAAGTGGTCTAACAAAATACATATGTAATGCATTTGAATGGCTTTCTTTCACGTAATCAATTGAATATTTGTGATGGGTCTCATAGATTATAAAGGCAATCAAATAAAGATATATCACGTTCTTAGAATTTCATTACTATACAGGAAAATAATATCTAGAACTCTTTGCGAAATAACAGAACAATTGCAGTTTAGAACTGATCGGAAACAAAGCTCACTGGGGATGAATGCAATAGTAATTTTATTGCAATCGTATCGAATATTCGTTTCATTTTCAAATTACGTAATAGAATCGAAGTAGGTTCTATATTATAAAATATTTTACAGTTCATTTAGATTCATGTGAATTGAACCAACGGTATTATAGCGAATTGTGAATAGAATGGCTTTGTGGAATATTGTGTTTCATCGTATTCAATTTGATACTAGCACAGAATGATTTATTCCCCGAAGGGGTAGGCAGATGCATACACTATACATCAATACAGATATAAATAAATTACTGTTCGTTAGTCTCGCTAAAACTCGAGAACGGCTGGATTGATTAAGCACATTTCGGTCTTGAATTATTTGTCCAGATCAGAAGTCCAGATCAGACTTAAAAGGTGAAAAAATAATGTTTGAGGCGGTACGATGTTTGCCGTGTCAGCTAGTACTTAATATATATTAATTATAACATACCAAGTTTCATTTTGTTGTAACTCATTCAACTTTGCAGTGTAGAAGATATACAAAGATATTTCGCTCCAAATCGAGACTCCATACTGAGCCGGGTGTCTCAGTCAGGCTTGGACCAATGGATATAAACATGATCATGTAAGATCATATCAATACTTTTCACCCGTATTGGTTATGGTTAGCGAAGATTCAAACGATCATTGTTCTGTAGTTTGTGACGGTGTTGGCTTCGTCTTAATCGTGGTTAACCTGGACCATGGCCAAACCGTTTGTCAAAGAAATCGTTCGTTCTTTGGCAGGTGCACTAGTTCTTTCAATCTTAAGACCTAACAGATTTACAGCGTTGTTTCTGCCACAAATCTTGTAAGAAAACTATGAACATTTAGAGCTTACCCTTAATAAGGATGATAACTATTTTTTTCATGACCATTTAAGGTATTATATTGTAATTATGTCTTTTTCAATTTGAGATGACATAGCGAGCTCTTACACCTGTTAAGGAGTAAGTCCTCGTGGAGAATTTAAAGTTGTTTTTGTTCAAAAAACAATATTTACTAAAACCTCGTGATATATGTTTTCGTTATCTAGTTGATGAACTAAAATTGATGTATAATTTTCATTCTCCGTATTATCCCTTTTGTAACTTTATCCCAATTTCAGTTGCAAAATACGAGCTCATTACCTCAATTACTATGTTGGATTTCGAAATTCTCAGTGTTGGTATGGACAAAGGTAGTGAAAGGTATACTATGTACAACGTACATACATACTCTGCACCTCTTTATAATCAATAACATACAAAAATGGTACCTATAACTATATTATATATGGAATACGTTTCTATGAAACAGTATCACCTAATTGCTAAATATTGCATCATGCATTAGTAGAAACCAATTTGTAATTGCAATATCTAGTTCTATTTTTACTACCATATGTAAACTGTTCTGATGTATTTTAACAAAATTGAATCTAAATTCTTTTGAGATTTAAAAGTAAATGTCCTTTGTCAAGTTATAATCACTACCCATTTCATATACTACATACGTATAAACACATACATCTGTTAAAGGCTTTAACAACAGCCACGAGATCACAAAGCTTGAAAGTTTTTGAATTTAAGTTGTTTTATGGCAACGTGCCTAAATAACGTTGGACTTAAAATAAAGTTAATATTTTAAAGTCGTAAATTTCGATGACATTTTGTAGCTATTAAAACTTGTTTGTATTTTATAATGAAACTCGGTGAGTTAATTACATTAATCTTAATTAGATCAATTTTGTTCAGCATTAAACAAAAAGTAACCTAAAACAAAATTAATATATCAAACTGTCTGTGTGATCAGGATTTTGTTTAGTGAAAGGTCGAGTCATGATGAACCCAAGCGTTGGGCGCTATTTATTTTATATCTTAAACGAGATTCGCGTCGTCCCGAAATCTTTGTAGATCTTTTTTTCTGTTCTATTTTATTTCAAATCATTGTTTACTCATTGTGAAATACTGCGGCTCTGCTTGCGTTGGTGGCACAAATAGAATTCTGTGTATTAAATCCTAGTCATGATTTCGATCTCTAAATATTTTATTACTATATAAACAATGGAACTTAACACATTTCTAGAAATAATAAACTATAGCTGCTATCTATTATTTCACTTTTATTATTTGGCAATTTTACTACCAGTTGTATAGGATTTTTGGACAAGGGTATTCCGGAACGACAAACAAATAGTAAACAATGAACGTTTCTTGTTTCAAACCCAGTATTGCTTAAAGGTTCACTGTTCCGCTTTCTCTATTCAAGAGTTGGTTAAACGAACCAATATTCGTTTGAACGAGACTATTGTACGTTGAGGATTCGTCGTGAGTATACGTACCATTTGTGCAAGTTGTATTCCATGGATTTCGTTGACTGATAACGTGTTATGTTGATTTGTGACAACCCTTAGAGTGTGTGAGTGTGCTCACCATAACACACACTAGTGTTAAAGTCAGCGGTCAATTTAAATGTAGTTTTTTTTAACGTTGCCCCACTTTTCAATATTTTCCTGTATCTTTTACATACACATGGCATCCAGACACGAAACAACAATTTGTGAATCACACGAAGAGTTGCTCCGTGCGGTAATCGAACGTGCTACACGTTGCGCGGCAGCCGGTTACCCTGCCACCGCGCCAACCGTATAGTCAAAACTAAGACTGCTTAACGTTATTCTGTGATGATAATAATCATGAACTGTTCTACTGGAACATAACAATATTAAAAAAAACTATAAAACGGTTTGTTCGCTGGAAAAAGAAAAAGTATATTTCATTTTCATATTTTTGATAACTGCCGTTTCCTTGTTATTTTGTACTCGATATTTTATATTATAAGAATGGACTGAGCGAAATATTATGAAGTTAATGTACAAAAAAAATGTTTCTGACTCGATGATCACGGAGCTTGAGGAAATGGGTATCGTCTGTCTTGTAGTTCCTACGTCCTTTGATGTGACAGACTTCTTTATGTTACTAATATTTACAAGTCCATTTTATGAGGATAAAACATTTCTACACTGGACAAAGTGGCTGTTCAAATATTTACTACGCGGCGTATCGTGGATTTGTTTTTTTTTCTACCATATTAGTACAGAATTAGATCTTAAGCTAAGCTTATATTATTAATACAATATAATATAATGGATTTTTAATCATCACTAGGTTTTCAATTATTAAAATAGTGGTGTGTGGCCCATAGCACAGGTTATCCTAGTTTGGGTTCCTACCCAAACTAGGATAACCTGTGCTATGGGCTCCTATTTTAAAAGGTTTTCTACGTTTTTGTAGTTTCGGTTGTAGACTAGTGAAGTGTAGAAACATACCTTAAACTGTACACTTTTATACAATATTACTGGTAAAACGTGAATTTATTTAACACCATTGCCAAACCCTTGAGAGCAAAATAAGCGTAATATTATAATTTTAAAACATATTTTTTTACTCTCATAATAAAATACGCTTCAAAAGCTCGCGAGTTGAAAATGTATAGCGAATGTAGAAAAAACATTTTAAAAGGTTTTCTTTTCTAATTATTAATTAAAACGTTTTAACCGTTTAACGTAATAGGTCCTTTGGCATTTCAGATTGCTGGGTAAAAATTCAAACATTTATTTTTCATTTTCTCTCAAAAACAGCTAGACGGGCACATGCCAACTAAACTTATTTATATCTAGACTGGCTTCAACCCGCGAATTTGTAATTAAATTGTTTTCCTTTTCATAATAATTTTGGGAAATCCTTTTAGTACTACTAGTTGATTGCTAAACAGGTAACTATAAAGCTGAAGAGTTAGTTTATTTGAACGCACTAATCTCTGGAATTACGATTTGAAAGATTATTCTTGTGTTAGATAGTCAATTTATCGAGGAAGATGAAAATCATCACGCTACGACTAATAGCTAGTAGAATATACGTAGCTAGTAAATAAGTAGAAGTAGCAAGCAGTAAATATAATATTTCTTTTTTTTTGTAATCTCTGAATAAAACCTCTGAATATTTGTGAATAAATCATTACAGCAAAACCGTAGAAAGGAATTAATATTATTGATTCATGTAATATGAAACGCGACATATCATACGTATGTTTGACTTGACAGTAAATTAGTCAAATCACAAATCTGACTGAATACTATACACATTTAACAGTGGTTTCTTGTGAAAACAACCTTAATACTGTTGCTTAAGTTTGAGATTCATTTGAACGATTGTTTCAATCCATTGTTCGTCATTGATATATGTCTGAGTTCTAAAGTGATTACATTTACATTAAAATAGGTTTATTTAAACTAGAAATAGTTGGGTTATGTAACACATAGTCTCGCGCCTTTCCCATTTTCCTTCTTTAGCGAGAAGTCATCTTTCAAAAGTACTGCTACTATTATAATGCGTTAGTTTTCCGCTAGGGAGCCAATAATGTAAGTACGTACTATAAGATTCACCCCTGCTACATCCCTTAAGGGAAATGTATGTTATATTATTAACTTAATTTTTTCCGTTTTCGAAAATTCTCACTATTAGCGTAGAGGTCTGGGTGGTGACCGTATCACAAAATCTTCGCTCCCAATTATATGAAACTCGTAGTATACATACTTGGTGAAAAAAAGGTATTATATTTGCGTGTATGCATCATAATCTTTAAATAATTCCTTTAAAGAATTAAAGTAATGACATTATCGTGGCGTTTGGCGTGGTCCTTTAGTCCTTTGTCTTGTCAAATATTTTTTTTATTACACTATTTCTACATATATGTATTATATAGCCAAACTTATATAGGCAACACATTCTTCAATTTCCTTATTAGCCCAATAGTGGCAAGCGCTGCATGAGGGTCAAGTGGTGTAGACAAGATATTGTTAATTTAAGCAACATAGCTAAATAACTAACTATCTAGAGTTATATATTCAGCTTCCTCAACATAAATACCATAATTAAAGAGAGTGAATTACACCATAACACCTGACACGTACCTAATATGTATGAGTACCACGTTCAAAGAGTTAAGTAAAGGTGTTAACAGAATCAGCAGCGGTCTCATCTCGCCTCCACGCTGTCTGACCTTAATTAATTACCTCATAGAATTTTTAATGCCACCTCTATGTGTATTTTCATTTTAAAGCGAAATGGTACAATTAATTCTCATCGCGGAAACTCTTGCTATTTCATAATGACACTTTATGCTCGTGTTTTTAGTAAACAATTTGGATTGCTCGCTCTAGCCAACTCCTTGTCTAAAACAAACGTCAATTCTATTTTTAGTACAAAATGTTTGCGAGAACATAAATCCTACTCTTATTATAATAAAGTTCAGCGATTCAAATAAACTCAAGGATTCAGAATAATAAGTTTTATATTCAAAGTTTAGTTATGGGTAGTATCGAAGTGGGATGGGATTGTTGTACATTATTGGAGTATTACTTTAGTATTTATTTCCCAACTATTTATAGTCTGGTTATTGGATACTCGGCGCTCGAGTTTCGCTGCGTTCTTTATTATACAAAATTATTCGAAAATGAAATAACAAAACGGTATAAAAACAGGGATCTCCTTTATTTTAAATTTCTTATTTAAAGTAACAGTTACGTACATAAGGTTCGTCGAAGCGAAACATCACTATCATCTTAAAAGTCCTAGTACAAGTTAATTATTATGTACAAGTATAAAATTCACTACATTCAACTCACGTTGTTGATAAAATAACTTTACCTGCATCATTTTCATGTAATTTTCCAATCACTAAAGTCTAACACTGATTTTAGATGAGAAAATGACAAGTTCGTGTTTTATAAGTCTTCTGATCATCGGACAGACCTGTGAACAAAGGTTCATGTTAATATTTCACTTATTTAGAGAAGAGACGACACAAATTAAAAGCAGTTCGAAACAACTCGTTTGATTAAGTTTGCCCGCCTCCCTTGATAGCGAAACATCATAAATATGTAACTTCTGAAAAGTCAGCCTGTAAAACTAATTTATAGTAATGTACTAACAAAGTCAAGTCATAAATAGTTGACGTGTTAGTTTAAGCGTAACTTTTTTTTAGTTATTTTTCGTTGTAAAAAGGTTCATATTGTTAAACCACGGTACGATATATTTTCAATCCAATTCCAATTACTCCGCGCATCGACAGGACATGATTGGAAGAGTTACACATATGTATGTACTGGTATGTGTGTAAAATAAATGAATTTATCTCTGAGCTATGCGAGGACAAAAAATGAGAAAAAAAGCTGACGATGATATTTTTTATCGAAAATTTGATATTGAAATAAGACTGGCGGTATTTTGAAATGTTATTTCCCTTTTATTAAATATTTTATTTTTAATAAAGGTCTGTTATTTAAAATTTGCTGAAGTGTATAACTGTTTATTTATTATATTGAAGAATTTTATGAACAAATTTGTGTGCAAACGCATGCGGAAAATGTTATAGTGTCCACCTGCACAGCAACCAAAAAGAATTCTCCATAAGGGCGCTTATAAAAATCCCGTCACGGATGAGGTTAAAGGGTTAATCCGTGTTCGTGACGCATTTCACCGTACTTGTATAACCAAGGTTACTCGTATAGGTATTGATAACTAGGTACCTTATAGCCTACTGTACCGCTGCTGACTAACTAAACTTTGTATACAAATATGTTCAGATATGAACAAGTTTGGCGATTTTTTGATAATGTATAAAACTGTATGTACCTTTTGATAAATAAATAAATAAATACGTAGATAATGCTTCAAAGATTACTCACCAGTGCCTGTACAGCAAACAATTTAGTATCGCCAAGACACCAACATGCGACGTTGACCGACGCAGCCCTGGAACAATAAATTAATTAAAAAAGGTGGAATATCCATGTTTCAGTACAAATAGGCCTGACGGCAATGATACCATGGCCTTTGAGAAAACCGACTGAAAACAACGCTTGTATTTCATTTCGCCGTGCGAGTGAGATTATTGGAGGTACAATCCGCAAAAGGCAACGCATTCATACCATCTTTGGTTATGCAGTTGTCCAATTCATACCATCACGTGATCAGTATGCTCTTTTGCTGTCATATTCCAATCAAATATCAACGCATTACCATTACAACTGTACTATACTCCGAATTAATGTCATCATGGTCGCTTCATAGTTATCATAAAGATTGTCATCTACAGTATAAACGTTTCTCGCCAATGGAAATTGTTTTTATATTCAAGGTAACGTTAATTTAATATATAGATTAATTAGCTTTTAGAGCTATTTTAAAGAAGGTTACTAAGTAGTTTAGATCGTTCGAACTAAAAAATAGATTATGGTATTGCGTAATGAGTATCTGCTTTGGTCATAAAACCAATTAATTTAGACTTAATAAAATGCCTGGCCTGGCCTGGCCTGGCCTGGCCTGGCCTGGCCTGGCCTGGCCTGGCCTGGCCTGGCCTGGCCTGGCCTGGCCTGGCCTGGCCTGGCCTGGCCTGGCCTGGCCTGGCCTGGCCTGGCCTGGCCTGGCCTGGCCTGGCCTGGCCTGGCCTGGCCTGGCCTGGCCTGGCCTGGCCTGGCCTGGCCTGGCCTGGCCTGGCCTGGCCTGGCCTGGCCTGGCCTGGCCTGGCCTGGCCTGGCCTGGCCTGGCCTGGCCTGGCCTGGCCTGGCCTGGCCTGGCCTGGCCTGGCCTGGCCTGGCCTGGCCTGGCCTGGCCTGGCCTGGCCTGGCCTGGCCTGGCCTGGCCTGGCCTGGCCTGGCCTGGCCTGGCCTGGCCTGGCCTGGCCTGGCCTGGCCTGGCCTGGCCTGGCCTGGCCTGGCCTGGCCTGGCCTGGCCTGGCCTGGCCTGGCCTGGCCTGGCCTGGCCTGGCCTGGCCTGGCCTGGCCTGGCCTGGCCTGGCCTGGCCTGGCCTGGCCTGGCCTGGCCTGGCCTGGCCTGGCCTGGCCTGGCCTGGCCTGGCCTGGCCTGGCCTGGCCTGGCCTGGCCTGGCCTGGCCTGGCCTGGCCTGGCCTGGCCTGGCCTGGCCTGGCCTGGCCTGGCCTGGCCTGGCCTGGCCTGGCCTGGCCTGGCCTGGCCTGGCCTGGCCTGGCCTGGCCTGGCCTGGCCTGGCCTGGCCTGGCCTGGCCTGGCCTGGCCTGGCCTGGCCTGGCCTGGCCTGGCCTGGCCTGGCCTGGCCTGGCCTGGCCTGGCCTGGCCTGGCCTGGCCTGGCCTGGCCTGGCCTGGCCTGGCCTGGCCTGGCCTGGCCTGGCCTGGCCTGGCCTGGCCTGGCCTGGCCTGGCCTGGCCTGGCCTGGCCTGGCCTGGCCTGGCCTGGCCTGGCCTGGCCTGGCCTGGCCTGGCCTGGCCTGGCCTGGCCTGGCCTGGCCTGGCCTGGCCTGGCCTGGCCTGGCCTGGCCTGGCCTGGCCTGGCCTGGCCTGGCCTGGCCTGGCCTGGCCTGGCCTGGCCTGGCCTGGCCTGGCCTGGCCTGGCCTGGCCTGGCCTGGCCTGGCCTGGCCTGGCCTGGCCTGGCCTGGCCTGGCCTGGCCTGGCCTGGCCTGGCCTGGCCTGGCCTGGCCTGGCCTGGCCTGGCCTGGCCTGGCCTGGCCTGGCCTGGCCTGGCCTGGCCTGGCCTGGCCTGGCCTGGCCTGGCCTGGCCTGGCCTGGCCTGGCCTGGCCTGGCCTGGCCTGGCCTGGCCTGGCCTGGCCTGGCCTGGCCTGGCCTGGCCTGGCCTGGCCTGGCCTGGCCTGGCCTGGCCTGGCCTGGCCTGGCCTGGCCTGGCCTGGCCTGGCCTGGCCTGGCCTGGCCTGGCCTGGCCTGGCCTGGCCTGGCCTGGCCTGGCCTGGCCTGGCCTGGCCTGGCCTGGCCTGGCCTGGCCTGGCCTGGCCTGGCCTGGCCTGGCCTGGCCTGGCCTGGCCTGGCCTGGCCTGGCCTGGCCTGGCCTGGCCTGGCCTGGCCTGGCCTGGCCTGGCCTGGCCTGGCCTGGCCTGGCCTGGCCTGGCCTGGCCTGGCCTGGCCTGGCCTGGCCTGGCCTGGCCTGGCCTGGCCTGGCCTGGCCTGGCCTGGCCTGGCCTGGCCTGGCCTGGCCTGGCCTGGCCTGGCCTGGCCTGGCCTGGCCTGGCCTGGCCTGGCCTGGCCTGGCCTGGCCTGGCCTGGCCTGGCCTGGCCTGGCCTGGCCTGGCCTGGCCTGGCCTGGCCTGGCCTGGCCTGGCCTGGCCTGGCCTGGCCTGGCCTGGCCTGGCCTGGCCTGGCCTGGCCTGGCCTGGCCTGGCCTGGCCTGGCCTGGCCTGGCCTGGCCTGGCCTGGCCTGGCCTGGCCTGGCCTGGCCTGGCCTGGCCTGGCCTGGCCTGGCCTGGCCTGGCCTGGCCTGGCCTGGCCTGGCCTGGCCTGGCCTGGCCTGGCCTGGCCTGGCCTGGCCTGGCCTGGCCTGGCCTGGCCTGGCCTGGCCTGGCCTGGCCTGGCCTGGCCTGGCCTGGCCTGGCCTGGCCTGGCCTGGCCTGGCCTGGCCTGGCCTGGCCTGGCCTGGCCTGGCCTGGCCTGGCCTGGCCTGGCCTGGCCTGGCCTGGCCTGGCCTGGCCTGGCCTGGCCTGGCCTGGCCTGGCCTGGCCTGGCCTGGCCTGGCCTGGCCTGGCCTGGCCTGGCCTGGCCTGGCCTGGCCTGGCCTGGCCTGGCCTGGCCTGGCCTGGCCTGGCCTGGCCTGGCCTGGCCTGGCCTGGCCTGGCCTGGCCTGGCCTGGCCTGGCCTGGCCTGGCCTGGCCTGGCCTGGCCTGGCCTGGCCTGGCCTGGCCTGGCCTGGCCTGGCCTGGCCTGGCCTGGCCTGGCCTGGCCTGGCCTGGCCTGGCCTGGCCTGGCCTGGCCTGGCCTGGCCTGGCCTGGCCTGGCCTGGCCTGGCCTGGCCTGGCCTGGCCTGGCCTGGCCTGGCCTGGCCTGGCCTGGCCTGGCCTGGCCTGGCCTGGCCTGGCCTGGCCTGGCCTGGCCTGGCCTGGCCTGGCCTGGCCTGGCCTGGCCTGGCCTGGCCTGGCCTGGCCTGGCCTGGCCTGGCCTGGCCTGGCCTGGCCCTGGCCTGGCCTGGCCTGGCCTGGCCTGGCCTGGCCTGGCCCTGGCCTGGCCTGGCCTGGCCTGGCCTGGCCTGGCCTGGCCTGGCCTGGCCTGGCCTGGCCTGGCCTGGCCTGGCCTGGCCTGGCCTGGCGTGGCTTGGCCTGGCCTGGCCTAACCTGGCCTGGCCTGGCCTAACCTGGCCTAACTTACCTAACCTGACCTAACCTGACCTAACCTGACCTAACCTGACCTAACCTGACCTAACCTGACCTAACCTGACCTAACCTGACCTAACCTGACCTAACCTGACCTAACCTGACCTAACCTGACCTAACCTGACCTAACCTGACCTAACCTGACCTAACCTGACCTAACCTGACCTAACCTGACCTAACCTGACCTAACCTGACCTAACCTGACCTAACCTGACCTAACCTGACCTAACCTGACCTAACCTGACCTAACCTGACCTAACCTGACCTAACCTGACCTAACCTGACCTAACCTGACCTAACCTGACCTAACCTGACCTAACCTGACCTAACCTGACCTAACCTGACCTAACCTGACCTAACCTGACCTAACCTGACCTAACCTGACCTAACCTGACCTAACCTGACCTAACCTGACCTAACCTGACCTAACCTGACCTAACCTGACCTAACCTGACCTAACCTGACCTAACCTGACCTAACCTGACCTAACCTGACCTAACCTGACCTAACCTGACCTAACCTGACCTAACCTGACCTAACCTGACCTAACCTGACCTAACCTGACCTAACATGACCTAACCTGACCTAACCTGACCTAACCTGACCTAACCTGACCTAACCTGACCTAACCTGACCTAACCTGACCTAACCTGACCTAACCTGACCTAACCTGAAACTAACATTTGAAGCACCCTGTAAAAAAGATGCCAATGCCTAAAAAATGTGTTGTCAAAGCAATGTTAAAGATGCCAAAGGATTTGGCACACAAAGAACCAATGTTTTAGACCGTTTCGGTGTGTTTGTATGTGGAAATAACCATCCTAATTCGACCTGCACCAAACGAGTAGATACTGACGCAACATGTGCAAACTGTCAGGAAAAGTATCCTGCGAGCTATAAAGGATGCGCAAAATATAAACAGTACAAGGAAAGAATACTAAAAACCAAACCAATCACTAATGCTCCAGCTCAAAATCGTACTAGTGATGACCTTAAAACTAAATTTTCCACTTTGGAAGCGTCTATCTTTCAAACGATTGATTTTGACGAAAAATGATTTTAGGAACCGTGACGTATTTTTTAATGTCCTATCCATAGAGGACCATCACGGACAGTTTAAATGAAAAAAAAAATTTTTTGAAGAGAAGTATTTAAGTGACCGCGCGCTCTCTGCGCTCTATCTCGAAAACGGTTACCCGTATAAAAAAAAAATACACAAAATTTTTAGAGAATTTTGTATTCTTCAATATTGGTACTAAATGCAAATACCAAAATCCCATCGGAAATGAGGTATTTCCAAAAAACTGCAAAAATCCGATTTTTGGGACCTTTGACCCTGATTTTTAAGAGTTGCTTACACCCTACCATATGTAGGTTACCTGCCTTTTTTTTTTTTGAAATAACGTTGCCCCATATTAGGATTTTCTCCTGTGTCGTGGGTGCGTTTACAAACATACAAGTTCACATACACATAACACCCAGACCCGAAACAACAATTTGTGGATCATACAAAGAGTTGCTCCGTGCGGGAATCGAACCCGCTACCCGTTGCGCGGCAGCCAGTTGCCCAGCCACCGCACTAACCGTGCAGTCAAAAGCCTTGAAAAGAAAGAAAACTGCTCTGCTTTCTAGACGTACAACAAGCTTTTGACCGTGTTTGGCATAAAGGCTTACTATACAAGATTAAATAGTACCTACCACACTCCTATTATCTACTGATGAAATCTTACCTCAGTGACAGAAAATTTCAGGTCAAGGTTCGGCATGCAAGATCATCACTCTTTGAGTCTAGAGCCGGAGTTCCACAGGGATCCGTACTTGGCCCGGTCCTCTACAATATATTTACCTGTGACTTGCCTCAATCTCCTGAAACAACTGTACCAACCTTTGCTGATGATGCTGCCTTCCTCTGTTGTAACAAAGATCCAATGGAAGCGAGTAGATTGTTGCAAGCCCAGCTCGCTGTCACCGATGCCTGGCTAACCAAGTGGAGAATAAAAGCTAGCGCCTCTAAATCCCACCACATAGCATTCACTCTGAGACGTGGGACTTGTCTCCCAGTTAAGCTTGGACCACACCCACTGCCACAATTATCCTGCGTTAAATATCTTGGATTCCATCTGGACCGCAGGATGACGTGGAAGGATCACATTAAAACGAAACGGAACGAAATCAATCTAAGATTTAAAAACCTACTCTGGCTCCTCGTAAGACAGTCAGCCTTATCTCTGTCTAACAAACTAAGAGTATACAACTGTATAATTAAGCCTATATGGACATATGGAATCCAACTGTGGTCGTCAGCCAGTAAATCATATATAATGTCCCTCCAACGAGCTCAAAACAATATCCTGAGAGTTATTGCTTCTGCGCCGTGGTACGCTCGAAACTCGAAAATCCATGAGTACCTTGAAATGCCAACCATCCTCGACGAGGCAAAGCGCTACACTGATAACTATCAAGAACGCCTAGCATCCCACCCTAACCCGCTATCCAGCCTGCTCTTGCAAAAAAAAAGCCTGCTCTTGCAACCAAATCAGATTAAGAGACTCAAGAGAGCAGACGTGCTGCCTTAATATGGGGAGAATGAGCAATGGCTCTGCCACGCCTAACCTCATAATCATTCAACTCACCTGATTATAGTCTAGCCGACTGATCGCAGGCTTACAAATTATTAAAAAAATCAACAAATCATGGTAACATGATGGATCGTATGATCCAGCTGGTTGCAAGCCTAGTCACAAAATGAGCAGCTTTCTCAGAATTGTCACTTGGAATGCCAATAGACTGACGGAACGTCGTCAGGAGAAATTAAGGTAAACTAACCAAATAAGGCCTACCTTATTTTTATTACCGCCTAGCTCGTAGGTTTAAAATGACAATGCGCTGATTATTTCAAAATCTTATATTTATTTATTAAACTTTGTAATAATGGAATCAAAGTAGCTTTAGAAACAAAAATTACAGTTTTGTAAACACAAATAACTAAAGTGTCACTTTGGCCTTATTGGGAACCCTATGTCTTAATAAGGCTTCATTAAAAACTAGTAAGTATTCAACTTCTTCTTGTCAATGCTTATAATAAATGTAATGAGACCTTATTAATTAATTTTGGTCATTATACATCAGACTTGACGAGTTTCTCATCATGCATCATCAAGTCATCGGCACCCCAGCTTCAGTCAAACGAATGAGAACAACTTCTTGTTCTGTAGCCAATTTAGCGACTGACCTAGCTTTTGAGTAGTCGAACCACTCTTTAGATGGTGCGTACTTCTTGGGAAATTATATCTGGCTGCAGCAGCATACCAGGTAAAACAGGATGAACAGAATTCAATGGTTGAATAGATACTATGAAGAATTTCCCGATATCCATTCACCCCTTTTCTGTATCTATTCACCCCGTTTACCCCTTTCTACCATTTTAACAGCGTTTTCCATCTTTTGCAAAATCCATTGGCTTTCCTTTTGACATAAGCTGGTGATCCATTTTCTATGAAATTACTGAAAAACAACTATGCCATAATAAGGCCTACACGTTTGTTTGTAGGCTTTATTAGGGCATGGCACATAGGTAAACAAAACAACGATTATATGATATACACCGATATTATAGCTATTTCACTTATGTGAGGAGATGGCTAAATGTATAATAGTCATACAGACAAAACACGGCACGTCGTAAACTGATAAATATAAAAATACTAACAGTTTAAAAACTAAAGTGCGCTCCACGTCGTGATTGTTTTCGACTGTAGGTTCCAACATAATCGCGGCACGGGTTGATTGCTATGCTTAAATTAGTTAAGTAATGTGCATGCACACTTCTACAAACTTTGGCGACTATTTGAAATCGGGAAGAGGGAAATTTTCAAAATAGGCTTTATTGAGGCATAGGCCTTATTTGGTTAGGTTACCATACTTCTAAAAACAATGAAAGACCACTTGAGTGATGTTATAAAAAACCACCAATTTGGATTTAGAGAGAACCACAGCACGATAGAACAAGTTCATCGTATTGTTGATGTAATAAGCAGATCGCTGGAGGAAAAGAAGTACTGTTCTGCTGTATTCTTAGATATTAGCCAGGCATTTGATAAAATCTGGCACGAAGGTCTCTGATATAAAATCAAAAAGTTGCTTCCACACTCATTTTACAGCATACTACACTCTTACCTCAACAGTCGATGCTTTGAAGTAATATTCAATGAAGAACTCTCGGACTTGTAGGAGATCAAATCGGGAATAGAATAGGGAAGTATACTCGGCGGATCGAGTATACTTCCCTGGAACTGCAGGACCTAGAATTTTTGACGTCGAGTAACGGGACGCCCTATATATTTAATACTTTTTATTTTACTTATGTTCGATAAAAAAAAAGTACTGAACTAATCAAACAATTATTGGAATGGAAAAAATTTAGCTTAACCGCGTCGAACAAAAAAATTGCAGATCGGTCCATAAACCTCCACGTAATCGGTGTACATAGAAAAAATAAACATTCCAGTTGAATTGAGAACCTCCTCTTTATCGGTTAATAATGATGACAATCCCTTTAGGTGTAAACCAGTATCCGGTTTCACTGGTACGAAACAGACTTGATCGAGTGCACTCCGTCCGTATGTCGTACCGTGGTGTGAATCCCGATTTTGGAGAAATAAATAATTATTAATTAATTAATTTTATTTGAAATAAAACCAAACATATAGAACTCTACAATACAAGCTATTTATTATAATAATATTTATAATAGTTTATAGTTTATTTACAGAGCACAGAAGGCGTCGGGTCCGGACGCGGGGCACGCGAGGGCGACCGCAGACAAGGCGGCGGGCGCGGCGGCGGCGCGGGCCCCGGCACGGGACCCGGCGAGGGACCCGGCGCGGGCCCCGGCGCGCGGGTCAGAGCGCCGCCAGCGCGCGCGGCGGCAGGTGCACGGCCGGCGCCAGGTGCACGGCCGGCGCCAGGTGCACGGCCGGCGCCGGGCCGCGCGCCAGGTGCGGCGGCGGCTCGGGCTCGTCCAGGTCCAGCGCCGCGTCGATCATCGTCGTGTCGTGCAGCAGGCGCAGCCGCGACGCGCTCAGCCCGCCCGGCGCAGCCTGCAGGGGTCCCGGCTGCAGGGGCCCCGGCTGCAGCGGCCCCGGCGGCAGCGAAACTGGCTGCGATGACACGGGTTCTAGCTCCAGCGAGCGATTCATGTAGGCGTGGCGAACCGGGGAGCCACTCTCGAACAGATTGCTGTAGCTGCCGCCTAGCTGCGGGGGCGCGGCCGAGGGCGCGAGCGGGGGCGAGGGCGCGACGGGGGGCGCGGCGCTGAGAGCTCGCGCGAAGCTCGGCGGCAGCTCGTCCTTGACGTCGATGGTAAAGACGCCGCGCCTGCAACACGGCGGGAGTGTGAGTCTACTGACTGTACAGCGAGGCCGACCCTCGACTGCTCGAGCTACTCACCGGTCTATGAGGCTGGGCGCCAGCGGCCCGCACAGTACGTGCCAGCAGTTGGCACATGCGTTGCCGCGTGAATATGGGTTCGGATTTGACACGCCACGGCGTGTTGAAAACGACCCCTTAATCTGTGAACATAATAAAAAGATATAACGTAAAACTCGTAAAAGTAAAACCAATGTCACGCGTAGAAAAGGAGAACTCACGTCTTCATTGGTGGTCTGGTCCGTGGAGGCGAGGTACGTGTGGAAGCCGGCCAGCCCCAGCACGGACCACACGGACAGGAAGCACACGGCGGCCACGATGGCGGACGCGGGCGTGCTGCGCAGGGCCGGGCCCAGCCCCGCGCCGCGCGCCAGCAGCGCCACGTGCGTCACGGCGCACGCGAACACGAACACCGCCAGGAACGACAGCGACACCACGAACGTGTAGAAGTAGCGGTAGTTGCGCTTGCCCACGCAGTTGCCCACCCAGGGACAGTGGTGGTCGAAGCGATCCACGCAGTTGTCGCACAGCGAGCAGTGGCTGGCGCGCGGCGGCGGAACATCTTGCACGTGAAGCAGTACTTGAGCTTGACGGGCCGGCCGCGCACCAAGACCTCGCGCGCGCGCGGCGGCGGCCGGCCCGCCTCGGCCGCCTCCAGCGCCGCCGCCTCGGCCGCGGCGGCGCGCGGGATGATGCCGGGGTCGGACAGCGCCGTGCGCAGCAGCGCCGCCAGCGTCAGCGCGCACAGCGCGGCGCCGGCCGCGGGCACGGCGGGCGACACGCGCACGGCCAGGAAGGGGCAGTCGAAGGCGAAGTGCAGGGCGCACGTGCCGCAGATGAGCGCGAGCGTGAGCAGGAACACGCCGGGGTGCGGCGCCGTCATGAGGCGGCCGTCGCACCAGAATCGGTTCCGTCCCGCGAACACCTCCCACTTGCGCGTCACGCGCCGCGAAGCCATGGCCGCATCACCCCGCCGCCGCGACCTCTACTCTGCGCCGTTATAGACAGTTTTACTCGACAATCCAAATAATTAAACAAAATTCCTGCCACATGTCCTCGGGGACTTAGTTATTTTTACAGTAAAATACTGAAAGATCAAGAACATACAAATTGTTCAACATTTGACTTAAACTCACTAGAAGTCCACCAGTAAGCATGCACTATAACTATTATGCTACATACATTTGCTACAGTAGAGACAAGAGGCATCACAAATGCCAATTCTGAACTTTTATCAACTAATATAATATATCAGTAATTTGAATTAAAACTATCTCAATTATTTTACGACCTGCTGTCAGCTGCGCATTAAATGATTTCTACATAACATGGTTATTAACACCCTTTTGGTTGCTATGCTTTATATGCAAGCAATTACTTTTTAAATGTTACAATGGCAAGAAACTAACGTAAAGAAATGCTAAGTGTATGAGTTTAACTTACTTTAAGAAACATAATTATTAATAATAAATCATTAGTATAAGTAGACCTGGCTAACTATATAGCTTTATAATTTATATTTATAATGACAAGGTCAGATTTGGCTTTTACTCTTTGAAATGGACGGAATCTTATATTTATACAAATCATTCCTTATAGTGCACCACAACATGATCACAGTTTACTTGTTTCAAATGGATAAGTGTGCTAGCCCACTGCCATGTCGGGAAGCACACCCCTGTGACTAGCACTCGACTATCACATCAACTTGTTTACATGCAACACTGTAAGCATTGCTGGCAGTCTGACAGACACAGTCCACACACTGGGGATGAAGAAACATCACCATAACATAATGCCATAAGCACGCTGTACCTATGTACTTAGTATCTGGTAGTGCAAGACTTTAGTAAACTTATCAACTTAATCAGGCCATCAATATACTGATAACATTTTAAACCACTTGTTTATTTCAATCCAATGTGCTTTGTTGGATGAGCCAACATGCAAACGTTTTAATATTAGTTGTAAGATAATGGTTATTCTTACCTCAACACAAAGCTAATGGATGTTTCACAGATAGCAAACTGTCCATTCCATAGAATGATCTTTACAAAATCACAAATTGAAAGACAAACTTTTCAACTTGTTAAATATTAACGTTTATTATCTCCACCAATTTAGCTATGTCCAAGGATTTATATCAAATTATTCTAAGTAGTATGATTAATAAAAAGATTACTCGATAAGAACAAATTATCAAATTTACTTGTTATTTAAGTATTTTACAGAAATTGCAAAACTTTCTTGTTTTCTACATGACATATGTGAAGTCCCACAGATAAGTATTAAATTTACCCACAGATAAAAAACGTCTTTACAGACAAAAAATATATTCTCACTTGTTTCTAAACTTCAGTAAAAATGTAGTACCTACAAAAATAAATCGTTATTTTGCGTTTCCCATTGGTTGTTTAGGCTTATTTTTGGGGATTGGGGTCCGCATAGATGTGTGAGAATATGGAAAATGAAATACAAATACGATCTCTCTAAAACTAATAATATATAAAGGTCGTCTTAGGGGCGGATAAGGCTAGTACATATTTACAAGTTGCATGTTGCAAACATTAAATTTAGTAGGTATAATGTACAAATAACGCGCAACAATTGCCTCACCAAGGCGAATAATCGTATAGTATTTATTTCAATATTCCCATTTAAAGGAAAACGTCTGTCTGGGATAACGTTACCCCAACAGGAAATATTTTTGTTAAATAATATGTAAAAAAAAGTATAGGCGAAAGCGCTACAAATTAAAAAATCTGCGCAACAATTATAAATCCTGGGCAACTAAAGATCTATAATAAGATTGAAAAAACCACTTTCGACAAAATCTGGCAGGAATAACGGATATCGGATATGTTGTTTACCAAAACGATTACAATCGATTCCGTAGTTTGCATACATGGTAAATTTTTATTTCCAAGTTTAACATGATTATATGCATGCATTCTTAATCCTAATTCCATAGTCAATTTCATAATTTGATTCCCCTGAGGTTGGTATTCTCCTGATATTCAGCCTAATGCTGCTGATATTCAGTCTGTCTTTGTATGGCAGAAGAGCCATTCGATCAATTTATAATCTTAGCCAGGCCTCGGCCTGGCATGCTCTCTCAAGGAACTATTTAAAGAAATTAATGTAATGACTATTGCCTATCAATATGTTTATAAAAATGTAGTGAATGCTCATGAAAACGTAATTTATTAAAAAACTAATCCTCTTCTAGACATAATCTTTCTCTGTGCCAAAATTCACCCAAGTTTTTATGTGAAAGTTCTAGTAGAAAAACTACAGGAAGGATGAAGATGTAAGCATCTTTACAAACAACACATTTAATTTCTAGCTTCGGCTTCTGCAACAGCGTTGAATAAGTTTGGCTAGTGTAGAACTAGAATAGGTACTCTATTCTAGTTTATCACTGATGAAATCACCTAGTGCGAGTCGGACTCGTGCACCAAAGGTTCCATAAAAATCTGTAGGTACTTTAAGTAAAACTATGTAGGCCGAAAAAAAACATATGGGCAGAAAAGAAAATGTTATGTGGGGCCAAGTTTTTTAAAAACAAGATAATAAAAAATAAATTAAACAACAAGATAAAAATATGTAAATACAGAAGAATCCGTTTATTATGACTCCGCCTATATTGACCAACCGGTTATTATAACGTAATTGCATGACGAAGTTTGGTTTTCATATAAAATTCTTTATAAAAAAGTCGGATATAATGACTTCCCTTACAGTGACATGCCGCTTTATATGACCCATTTTTAATAAATTATGTCCGGTTATAATGACCGGCACGATTCTTTACCTTCAATAATGTTCGTTAATTCCCGACGACGTTCGGCACGTGCCTAGTTTTTGTTTTGAATCTCAGTGAGTAATTGACAGTTGAAGGTTACGCATTGTTTTTTCGTTTGTTATTGTGGAAAAAATGTCATCTCAACGTCGCCCCATTACCTACCGCGGAAGAGGCATTAAAAGCTGCAGAATTATTATCACGATTTGTCCACAGCAATATTGAAAATGATAATTTGACCATAGCCTATGTCTTCTATACACAATAGTGTGAGAGTTTGTTTTTACAATAAAATGAAGAAACAAAAGCAGACAAAAATTACAGATTACTTACAATAAAAAATACACTTGTATGTGTTATTATAATAATCTGCTGATTACGTGCAATTTTGATTTTGATTTAATATGGTCTTACACATATGCAAATATACTATGTTTCTGTATTAAAATACTTAATACATACATATTTACATAAAAAAGATTTTCATTTATACATAACGCTTTGTATGACGTCCGCTTATTATGACGTGTTTGTCAATTCCTTTCGATGTCATTATAAACGGACTCTACTGTACTTTTAATCACATCCCAAAAATGTCATAAATCTATCAATGCCACATTATCCTCATTATTGTGTATGTTTAACTTTTGTTTGATAAGCAAGTGGAGTAAACTTAAAACTATTTGAAGGCAATCCTCACCAAGCAGTGCTGCTAACTTTAAAGTAAGCTAACAATGACAATTGCCTCTTTCCAAAAATCTAGTTTCTTATATTTAGAGCCACTTATTTAATGGTATGTTATTTATTTATCATTAGAGATAAAAAGAAACTATTCTGAAATAATTTCTTACACATTCTGTAAGTTTAATAATTTAATAAACAAAATAGTAGCACATGGTGGAGCAGGACTCGGATAGCAACACACATCATAACAAGTAAATAGAGCACTGCAACTGGGTTTGCAATCACAGTAGTAACAAGAGTTATCTTTCATTTTCACTGACATAAGAGTATAAAATTGTACTTAAACACTCTCTTAAAAGCATTCGGGTCTGCTTTTTATTTCCATAATGAGTCCTCGTTCAACAAGTGGCATGGTGAAGCGATCAAACAGCAACCCGCTGCACACATAGACAGGGCGTGCGAGTGCGGCTGACAGTCGGCGAGCTAGAGCTGCTGCCGGTCCGTCTTCTCCCAGGAGCGTAGTTGCGAGAGCAGATTTTGCAGAATCGGCTTGTGTTTGCAGCGACGGCATTCCGAGGGCAATCTCGTGGAGCTGCGCTACGCCACTGCCCCCCAGCCACAGCAACAGAGCACCTTCTACACGTAATGCAGCAGCTTTACATATAAGGTCCCCACTCCATATTTCAAACTCATGGATGCGCCATCCGCTGGGTTTATATGTAATCCGTTTTTTAGATTTACTAACTTCCATTATAATTTATTACTTATAAATTTCGAAGCACTTGCACTATATACAGGTCATTACTAGCAGAGATATATTTTAATAAGGTGTTGTGATTTTTTTTAGCTATTCAACCGTCAAAATAAAACTGGCTGAGGCAGTTTTTGACTGTCATGCTGTCATTAATTTATTTTGTCAGGTGTCAATGTCATGTGTCAATATGTCATATTATGACGTATTAAGCTACGGATACACTAGAGAATAAAATGTCCCGCATGCAATCGCAGACGCAAAGCATTTGTTCCCTAGTGTATCCTTAGCTTTATATTATCCATATGAAACCTATACTACATTCGGTACAAATAACACAAAAACTGGATTTTATGTTCGCTCTGCTCGGTTCCCATTAATCGTAGCGAGATTTTTTTATAGCCTATAACCTTTCTCGGAAAATGCGCAATCCAATACAAAAATAATTATTCAAATCTGACCAGTAGTTCCGGAGATTAGCGCGTTCAAACAAACAAACAAACAAACTCTTCAGCTTTATAATACTAGTATAGATAAGAACTACATAAATACCGTATACAGTTTCGGTCGTGTGAACTTACGGAATTAGTGACAAATAAAAGTAGCCTAAGTTACTCTTTAGTACATCAACTAGTACTTCTATCTACCCTACCAATATCCTTAATATATGTAATTTCCCTTCAAAATCCATCCATTTTAGAGATTAGCGAGAACAAGCAGATCGACAGACATACCAAAATAAGGAAAAAATATTTCGATGTATGTATCGTACGATTATGGTAGTGCATGTAGTAAAAAGCTGTTTCAATATCACAAACAGACACTCCAATTTCATTTCTTAGTCTAGAAGATTCTACCCATAGACAATCATCTGAAATCTATGTGAATGATATTTATTGATATTACATCTATGGTTTCTTTCACAAATTGACACGAACTGCTAAGGCATTTTCAGCCAATAGGATAGCGACATTTGTATTTAAATTACTACTATTTGCTAGTTGTCTGGCGTGTGAGAATCTTATTGGACAATAATCTTACTACTACTACGTGTTGGCCAATCAGAATCAACGTAATCTAAAGGATTGTTGAAAATAAACAGTATTTCATTCAAGAATTCGGTCTAGTTCGGTCATTCGGTTTGAAAAGGGTTAGCGGCATTCGTTCACTTCTTCAAATTCAGACAGAAAAGCTAGTAATTTGCCGCATTGCATTTTACGCGCTGCAAGCAAGTTAGCCTGCGGGTACTGGATTACCTTAATGTATCTATTATTTTTGTCTATTAAATATTAAATTTGGGAAGAAGTAAACTAAGTACACTGTAGGTATTGGAAGTGACACCATGAAGTATTTTGTTTTGGTCGGAGTCGGCATCCTGTTACTTGCAGGTGAGTTGTCTACGTAGCGCTTTAACTGATTGTACTTGTTTAATGTTTCCATCACAGATTTTATGAAAGAAAATCAAGATATTTTACTGTTGTCAATACATGTAAGCAACAAAATTTTAACAAGTAGCCGTATTTAGACGAAATAATTCTTTTGTTCATATGTGACGACTAGAAATTTCCACGTTAAATTTCTAATCTGATGGTAAGCACGGAATGAACTATCTGCATTTGGGTGTGTACTAATAAGTTTTGATTGCTTCAGGATGGTCACATGCCCAAGAAGGTGTGGGCGTGGGGTCCGTGGAGGAGGTGACTGTGGACGCCGACCTCGGGGCGTCGCGCGAAGCTTCCCGAACTGGTAACTCCCTTTTCAATATTTCACCGGTTTGTAAAGGCCTGCATTGTTCTGCATTTCTTATCAGACATGGATTTGTGTATGGAGTTCTGCTTTACAAACCACAAGACTACACTCATAACTTAGTAATAATTATTTAGTTGATACCATTTTTATTTGAGACTTAGATATGTTTATCAGGAATTTGAAGCAACAGTCTAGAGCTGTTTCTTCTACAAACTAATTTAAACAGTCCTTAGACTGTTTCTTCATGGCTTAGGAAGTTTCTGTGAAGACTTAACTGACATATTTTATAAGAAAGTATGAAATTATTAACCAGTAAATATGACATGGTCTCACTTCAAATAATATACTTATAATTCTTATAAATATTTTTCAAGCTGACCTGGTAAACTTTATACCGCCCCAAACATTTTTTCTCACCTTCCACCTTTAACACCTTAAAAATCCCCTGGACGGTCCAGCCATTCTTGAGTTTTAGTGAAAGTAATGAATAGCAATCCATTTTTATACATGCAATTGATTTATCTTTATATATACAAGTCTTCTGTAAGTGTGTATGTCACTGAACTTCTCTTAAACAACTGGACCGATTTTGGTGAAATTTTTTGTGTGTGTTCAAGGGGATCTGAGAATGGTTTAGATTCACAATTTTGACCACTGGACAATGTTTTTTAAAATTAATTTTTAATTTATTAGTAGTTGTTGATTTTGGAATGTTTTACATTGGATCTGACAGACAGCGCTACCATCGCAGTGTCAAATATTAATGACGATAGATATTGTCATAACATTTGAATAATAATTTTCATCAAAATGGTCCAGAATGTTTTAGCTTATTCACAACGACCATGTCTGTCGGGTCTGCTAGTAGATATACACATTACATTGGAATATGTCTTGTTATGTAGTTAGACCAGCCAGATGTAATCAGAAAAGAATATTATATGAGCACATGGTGAAGTGGCTATCATGTTAATAATTTAAAATGAAGTATCTGGTGTTAATGTGAATGTGACTGGGCAGCATGCTTAATGGATTTGTTTAGTTGATAACATTGTTCATAATTGATAAATCCGAAGGATTATTTTTCCCCACTTTATCTAATAAATGAACCTACTGATAATTCATCGTTTAGATTGAGGTAAATACTGCTTGATAAGTAAGTATTGGGTAACTCTGTAGTGAACAGATAATATTGAAAATGGCTTACATGTGATGATAGTTTTACTACAGGATACGGCTTCTTTTGGTTTTGGAACCAATTTAAATATCAGAGTGTGGAATGTTGTGCCAATGATATACCACATAACCCTCTAATTCATCTCTTAATATTGTTTAATTTTTTTTGTACTATCTATATGTATATAGAATTATTATAGTCCCAACAAGAGGCCTACTCCGGTTCTCGAATGCGAAGTTTCGTTTAAACTTCGGCCGTAGGTTTTATTGATTTACTAATAGAATTACTTGAAATAACGTTTTATTTTTAATTTCATATCAAAACTTATTTATTTATTTTCATTTCATTCGTTCATTTTTGTTCGCGAAAGTTCGCAATAAATAGAATTATTGTAGTATGCAATCTGCGAAATTTTTTCGTTCGTTCGTTGAATTAGAGTAGGCCCCCAGGTCAGTTGACCATTTGGTTATATCTGGTAGACAACAATCCAGTAGTACAATCCAGTAAAACTAAATCTTATATTTTTATTGAAAAACTCTAAGGCGTAAATTGCCTCCAATTTCGCAACTACGTATATTATACAAGTGGTGTAGTCCGGATATTCATAGCTTCAGACGGTCAGTATCGCTGTTTGAGCTTGTCGTCTGCTGCGAGCACACACAGGCGCGCCTTCAGCCAGGCGGAGTCGCGGATGTGGTGGTTCAAGCGACGGTCCGACCGCGCCGCGCCCCACTGCGCCCCGTACTCCGCCGCGTGCCAGCCCACCCTGCACACACACGGGGTTACACGATAGCCAGGCTTACGATTTAGCGTAATATTAGTTCTGCAACATGAAAACATTGCAAACTTGAAAAAGTTTGTATCGCAACAAAAAAAATAAAATTTAATAATACAATATAGGTGTGGGAGCCATGTTTCGGAACGAATGAGCCGGGTTGATTCGACTCGAACGATATCGCGGCCTTACAGAAAATCGGAATGTAACAACCCGAGCGTTATTTCCAAATCTAGAATTCCAAACCCCCAAAATGCCGGTTACGTGTTTGTAACAACTCCACATTGGTGTTTCGGGTGCCCATGGGCGACGCCGCCGCCGCCGATAGTTACCATCAGGTAATCCGTCACCTCGGCCTATAAGAAACCTCTAAACGGCCTCTTAACGGCTTCAAAAATGTGTCAGTGCAAGGTCGTTAATGAATTCATCTTGTCAGCACGACAAAATACCATTATTTTAAGGGATTCTGCACTTGCATGACAGCATGTCAGTAGTAGGAGTTATGGGTAACATTCGTCGAGTGAGCAAAATGAAATGTAATCTTTATGTACGTATAGCGAATATGGGTACGAACTCTTGCGAGCTGGTGACGGGCGCGGCGTACTTGTCTGTGGGCCCGCGGCCGAACATGCTTTGAATGCGCTGCAGCGCGCGGCGCGTGGCCTCCTCGTCCACGCTGCTGGCCTGCTCCCGCACGTAGAACTTGCCCGTCACCGTGGCGGCTGGGGACAAGTCTACCGTTGCACATTCTGCTCGAATACTTCTATTAACGACTACGGAGAGGACTTACGAAGGCCGAGAGGCCTGACGAGGGAGACGTAGGAGCGGCCCTGCTCGCGCTGCGATGCGAAGCGTAGCTTGAAGGAGCGCGGGTGCAGCGGGCGCGCGGTGGCGAGCTCGCCTAGCTCGGTGGCGACCTCGCCTGGCTCGCCAACGGCCGCGGCGCTGCCGTCTTCTGCCATCGTCCGTACCGGGCCGGCTACTGAGCTGTTTGATCGATGTGCTCTAGTTGCTAGGCTACATTAATGCAATACCTACCACTACACCCAAGTCGGTCGGTCAATGTTTTACAAACTATTCCAACATATAAAAAAACTTTACTTTGCTTCATATAGACAAACTCAAAGTAAAAATGTAAACATGTCCCATGGGGGCAGGTATAAAACAAATGGCGCCACATATGATGTACTTAACTTCTATCACCTACATGCATTTTTGGGTTATCAGGTTAGACTGCCCCTATGAACAACCACAGCCGTCTGTCTATGCTTAGACTTATGTACACACAGTACGAACTATTAGCGAGACATAGGCCACAGGAAAATAAAAAACTAATTTTAAAATGACGAGATAAAGTTACGACATGTTGTACACAGATGCCGAGGCGGTACTACGAGAGGAGGAGGCCATCTCGCCAGACGAGCTGAGCGTGGCACAGATGAGAGAGATAAAGGAGCGCGCCCAGAACTATACATTCCAGACGGAAGTCAACCGAATGATGAAACTTATCATCAACTCTCTGTACAGGAACAAAGAGGTGAGGCTCAGACTACGCCGATGCGTGTCGCTGTCTACTGGCGAGAGCTAACACAACGATTTTCTATTGCAGATATTCCTCCGAGAGTTGATCTCGAACGGGTCAGACGCGCTGGATAAGATCCGCCTGCTGTCGCTGACGGAGCGAGACGTGTTGGACGCCAACTCCGACCTCAGCATTCGCATCAAGGCCGAGCCGGAGAAACGACTCCTACATATCATCGACTCCGGTATCGGCATGACGCGCAACGAGCTCATCAACAACCTGGGCACGATCGCCAAGTCCGGCACCGCCGAGTTCTTGTCCAAGATGCAGGACGCGGAGAAGGTAAGCCCGGCCACCTCGCGAGACTGTACACTGCGAGGGCGGCCCGTGACGTATGTCTGTTGCAGAGCGGCGCGCAAGAGATGAACGACATGATCGGCCAGTTCGGCGTGGGCTTCTACTCCGCCTTCCTCGTGGCCGACAAGGTGACCGTGGTCTCCAAGAGCAACGCCGACAAGCAACACGTGTGGGAGTCCGACGCCAGCGCCTTCAGCGTGGCCGAGGACCCGCGCGGGGACACCCTGCGCCGCGGCACCCACATCACGTGAGTACTACTACTGCACTTGTCCACTGCACTACCGCCAGTGCACTAACGCGGACTCTGCCGCAGGCTGCACGTGAAGGAGGAGGCGGCCGACTACCTGCAGCCCGACACCATCCGCAACCTCGTCAAGAAATACTCGCAGTTCATCAACTTCCCCATCTACTTGTGGGCGTCGCGCACCGAGACCGTCGAGGAGAGCGATGCCGATGCCGATGCGGAAGACAAGGCCGACGCCGACGACGACGCGCAGGTACTAGCCTCTACCGCACGTCTCGAAGCATTCCTTCGACCTCGCATTATGAGATAAATAATTGCGTATTCCTCTCTAGGTCGAAGATGCCACCGAAGAGAAACGCGAAACCAAAAAGACCGAAAAAACCGTTTGGGACTGGGAGCTCATGAATGACAACAAACCCATCTGGACGCGCAAACCTAACGAAGTCAACGACGAGGAGTACACCCAGTTCTACAAGAGCCTGACCAAGGACACTTCGCCTCAGCTCGCCAAGTGAGTGCTCGCTGTCGGTGGCGTGTGTCTGTACATACATATATCTATATCTATATAAATATATATGTAAAGGAAATAATGGTTACATGTTGAGACGATAGGTGGCGCTGACGATAGTGTCGGTGGAGACGGGAGACGTCATGATTTTTTATTTGTCAAAGAATTGAATTTAATTTATTTTGTTATAAACTAATTAGTGGAATAAGAGCGACAATATAACTTTAAATGTCGTTTCTTTCATTTACAGGTAAAGTTTTACCAATACAGTAATGTTATGTTGTGATTATTCATTGTAAAATACTAAAATAAAAAACTTTCATTTACAGAGCAACGCATGGTTTAATTTGTCGTAAATTCCATTAAAATAGAATAATTGTCTTATAAAACGACATTTTTAGTGAAGAATAATGGAAAAATTACGATTCACCTTCACAATATTAGGAGGATCTGATGGAAAAACTAATTTAATTTGCATAACGTCAATCGAAACTCCAGATGGACGATTATTTGATATACCGGATGATTTGAAGCCTGTAAGTAAACACATAGCCATAACTGCTACAGACTATTTCACCAAAATCAAGAACTCTCTGAAGAAAAGGCATCAATCACGGAAAATATGGATCCCCTTAACAGAAGACTTAAAAAAATGTTACTTGGATGAAGGTGAAAATGTACAATTTGGTGATCAATACCTAGATGAAATTACACCTGAAGCGGAGCATCCTGGGAATAATGTCAGTGTGAGAGGTGAATACAAAAAGTTAGGAAAAATAGCGGAAAGATTCTTAATTGAGAAGTTTTCAGGAAAAACATCAAGTGTTAATCAATGGATGGATGAATTTGAGAAGGAATGCACCCGTTTTGAGATATTAAAAGATACAGAGAAGATTGAGATTTTAAAGTATTTGCTTGAAAAACAGTGCTTAGATTGGTACACAAGTATGTTGATAAAACATACTATCAATGCAGGATGGGAATTATGGAAAACAAATTTTTGTGAGACATATGGAAGTAAAGGTTGGTCACAAATTAAATATGCTTTTACTTATAAATACCAAGGAGGGTCATTACTTGAATATGCCATTAAAAAAGAAAGATTACTATTAGAAATAAATAGCAAAATTGACACACAAACATTGATTAATCTCACCATTATGGGTCTACCTGATTATATAATGTACAAAATGGATAAGGAAGTTATAACTTCAACTGCAAATCTTTTTAAGGAAATTGGTAAACATGAACAAACAGGAAAAAATTATAATAGCAAATTTAAAAGAAATTCATCTGACAGTCAATTGAAAAGTGAGAAAATGCCCTGCAAAATATGCGAAAAATTAAATAAAGGGAACCGTTTTCACGCCGAAGAAAAATGTTGGTTCAATAAACAATCTGATGAAAATAAAGATTATAACTACAAGGGAAACTATAGAAGGAATGTGAACAATACAGTGCTAGATGTGGAATTAAGTGACAATGAGCCAAAAAACGAGTAATCACACCATTAATTGAGGTAAAACTAACATTGGAGGACAAATTAGATATATTAGGTATATATGATTCTGGTTCCAACGTATCCTTAATCAATTCTAAGTTATTAAGATTAAAAAAACAAGGCCATAATGTATACAAAAATGCAAACCTAATAACAATTAATGGTGTCAAAAACACAAAAGGATTTACAATAATATTAAGATCAATAAAAATTAAGATCTTTAATATAGAGAAGCAAATTGGTGTTTACGTTGTAGAGGGAGAAAACTTCAAATATGATTTTCTAATTGGACTTGATATAATAAAAGAGTTTAAATTGATACAAGATGAAAATTTAGAAATCACACAGAAGCCTCAAGAAAAGAAAACAGAAGGAGGACAGCATTTTGAAAATTATATGAAAACAAGCACTAACAAAGAAGATTTGAATATTGTAAATTTTAATGAACATGTAAAAGATGAAGAATTTAACATGGATCTGAGTCATCTGAATAATGAACAAAAATCTGATATAAATAAACTCATAAGTAAATACAAATCAAGCTTTGCAAAAGACAAATATGATATTGGAACTGTAAAAAACTATGAAGCACACATTGATCTACTTGTGGATACATACTGTCATAAAAGACCCTACAGATGCTCATTAGAAGATAAACTGGAGATAGAAGAACAAGTGAGTAAATTGCTAGAAAGAGACCTTATAGAACAATCTTACAGCCCATTTGCAGCACCAGTAACCTTGGCTTTCAAAAAAGAAGACAATAGAAAAACAAGATTATGTATTGATTTCAGGGACCTAAACAAAATAGTGGTACCTCAGGCTCAACCATTCCCTTTGATTGAGGACTTAGTAACCAAAACAAGAAACTGTAAGTACTTTTCTACATTAGACATCAACTCAGCGTTCTGGTCTATTCCATTGCGAGTAGAAGATAGAAAGAAAACTGCTTTTGTCACCCAGGAAGGCCATTACCAGTGGACATGCTTGCCCTTCGGTTTAAAAACCTCACCTGCAATATTCCAAAGGATTTTAAGCAACATACTAAAGAAGTACAAATTAAAAGACTTCGCTGTAAATTTTATAGATGACATTTTAATTTATTCAAAATCATATGCAGATCACATAAATCATTTATCACAGCTTTTAGAAGCAATTCAAGAAGAAGGATTCCGGCTAAAGTTCACCAAGTGTCGATTTGCAACTAATTCTGTAAAATATTTAGGACATGTAATAGAAAATAACACTGTAAGACCATTGAGAGACAACTTAATTTCAATAAAAGAGTTTCCAACACCAAGAAATCAGAAAAATATTCGACAGCTTTTAGGAAAAATCAACTTCTACCGTGAGTTTATACCTAACAGTTCAACTATTTTAGAGCCACTACATAATTTACTGAGAAAAAACCAACGGTTTATTTGGTCAAATGATTGTCAAAAAGCTTTTGAGAAGATAAAACAGTTGCTGTGCTCACAACCCATTTTAGAAATTTTTGACCAAGACCTGCCAATAAATATATACACAGATGCATCAATTGCAGGAATTGGAGCTGTGTTTAAACAAATTCAATCTGACGGAAAGGAAAAACCTGTGGCATATTTCTCAAAAAAATTAAATGAAGCCCAGAAGAAAAAGAAGGCAATATACTTGGAATGCTTAGCTATTAAAGAAGCTATAAAATACTGGCAATACTGGTTGATAGGCAAACGTTTCACAGTATTCTCTGACCACAAACCTTTGGCAAACTTAAATATCAAATCTAGAACCGATGAAGAGTTGGGAGAACTGTCTTACTATTTATCACAATACGACTTCACTATAAAATATACACCAGGAAAGGATAATGTAGAAGCTGATTGTTTAAGCAGAAACCCAGTAATAGAACCAAATAAAGAGATACATGAACAGTTAAAGATAATTAACTTAATAACATTGAGTGACATATTGACAGATCAAAAAAATAATGAAGATATAAAAAAATACAAAAACAAGTTGATTTATAAAGACAATATATATTTCAAAAAGATAAAGAAACAAGAAAAAATAATACTATCAGAAGAATTTAGTATAAAATTTGTAAAATTAATTCATGAAAATATGTGTCACATAGGCATAAAACAAATGCAAAAGAAAATAGGAAAACTATACACAGCAAGGAATTTAACTAAAAACATAACAAAAACATGTAAATTATGCGATATATGTATAAAGAATAAGACAAGAGGACAGTTAAAATATGGTTTAATGTCGTACCTAGGTCCTGCTACAAAACCATTGGAAATTGTCTCAATAGACACAATTGGGGGATTCGGAGGTTCTAGGTCAACTAAGAAATATCTGCACCTCTTAGTCGATCATTTTACTCGATACGCTTATATAGTAAATTCAAAGACACAGAGTGCTAAAGACTTCATAAAACTTTTAAATAATGTACCGAATTGTCATGAAATTGGTATAGTACTCACTGATCAGTACCCCGGGATAAATTCACAAGAATTTAAAACATTTTTACAAAAAAATCTATCACACTAATTTTCACTGCAGTAAACTCACCTTTTTCCAATGGACTCAACGAGAGGCTTAACCAAACACTGGTAAATAAAATAAGATGCAAGCTAAATGAAAAACCAAATACTACAGCATGGACGAGTATTGCTCATAATTGTGTAGACAAATATAACAATACAGAACATTCAATAACAGGTTTTGCACCAAGATACCTAATGGATGGCACCGATGTCTCACTAATACCCAATGAACTAAAACTGGAAAAACAAACAAGTGACTGGATGAGAGATAGAAAAACTGCAATAGAGAGATCAATAAAATCACATGAGTACAATAAAACAATAGTAAATAAGAAGAGAATAAAATATAATTTCGAAGTAGGTGATATGGTATATGTTGAAAATGGACACAAATTAAATAGAAGAAAATTGGATGAGTTAAGGATTGGTCCATTTAAAATAGAAGAAAAAGTATCACAATCAATATACAAGATTAATACAGGCCACAAGAAGAAGGAATCAAATCTGTTTCATATTACTAAACTGACTCCTGTGCCCATACCAGAATAAATAAAGGGATATTGGAAAAGTGAAAATTTCCAGAGGAATTTTCAATTTAAGGGGGAGATGTAAAGGAAATAATGGTTACATGTTGAGACGATAGGTGGCGCTGACGATAGTGTCGGTGGAGACGGGAGACGTCATGATTTTTTATTTGTCAAAGAATTGAATTTAATTTATTTTGTTATAAACTAATTAGTGGAATAAGAGCGACAATATAACTTTAAATGTCGTTTCTTTCATTTACAGGTAAAGTTTTACCAATACAGTAATGTTATGTTGTGATTATTCATTGTAAAATACTAAAATAAAAAACTTTCATTTACAGAGCAACGCATGGTTTAATTTGTCGTAAATTCCATTAAAATAGAATAATTGTCTTATATATGTTAACTCCTAACCCCTCCCCCGCAGGGCCCACTTCGTGGCGGAGGGCGAGGTGACGTTCCGCGCTCTACTGTTCGTGCCCCGCGTGCAGCCCGCCGACTCGTTCAACCGGTACGGCACCAAGACCGACCACATCAAGCTCTACGTGCGCCGCGTCTTCATCACCGACGAGTTCAACGATCTCATGCCCAACTACCTCGCCTTCATCCAGGTAGGCCTTTGTCGTCACCTAACCTAGCTATCTAGTTACATTCGGTACTTATTTTAAATGTAAAAAAACTATTTCGATGAATTGTGTACGATATATATTTATTATGTTTTATATACCAATTTATTTCTCTTACTCTGGAAAAGCTACAAAAATACGACAATGATGAATCACATAAATTACGTCGCAACTGAATGCGTCTCTCTCTCCCCATAGGGTATCGTGGACAGCGACGACCTGCCGCTAAACGTGAGTCGTGAGACGTTGCAGCAACACAAGCTCATCAAGATCATTAAGAAGAAGCTCGTACGTAAGGTGCTCGACATGCTCAAGAAGATCCCCGACTCGGAGTACGAAAGCTTCTGGAAGGAATACTCCACCAAGTAAGTAGCGGCCAGTGCCGTGTAGTGTACAGTACCGCGGTACGTGTGTATGACGTTTGTCCGTGTGTCCAGTATCAAGCTGGGCGTCATCGAGGACCCCAGCAACCGCTCGCGCCTGGCCAAGCTGCTCCGCTTCCACTCGTCGCGCGGCGAGGAGATGACGTTCCTGGCCGACTACGTGGCGCGCATGAAGCCCAACCAGAACCACATCTACTACATCGCCGGCTCTAGCCGCGCCGAGGTACCGTCTTTGTACACACTATACAGGAACAAAGCTGGTAGTTGCCGTGTTTACCAACGCTTATCTACGCTGGTCCATTCTGGTAGTAGTATATTTACATTACAAAACGCGAGTAGAGCAAATAAAATGTCTTTTCATCAGACAAAGGGTCCCGTCCTAAACATCTTAAGTGTGTTAGACACTAAGGAGAAAAGCGAGTAGCAATATACTCTTTATTTGCTTTGATCCTAAATATACATCATCGCCAACTTTCACATTTATTTTATTGTTGGAATCTGTAGTGTTATCATTTTTTCACATTATACTATTACTAGAATGAAAAGTTTTGTTCGTTTATTAAAATAATTATTTTTATCATTACAAACAATTACACTCCCAGGTTGAGAAATCTCCGTTCGCTGAACGTCTGGTACGTCGCGGTTACGAAGTGCTGTATCTGACGGAGGCTGTCGACGAGTACTGTCTGTCCTCGCTGCCCGAGTACGACGGCAAGAAGTTCCAGAACATCGCCAAGGAGATCTTCGACCTGGAGGAGAGTGAGTATCTCGTGCGGAGCGGCCCGGCAGCCAGTGGTAGCGCGGACTGAGTAACGAGTGTTCCCTCCTTGCAGACGAGCAGCAGAAGGAGCGGCTGGAGGCGTACAAGAAGCAGTTCGAGCCGCTGACGACGTGGCTGGGCAACAAGCTGAGCGCGTGGATCACGCGCGCCGTGGTGTCGCGGCGCCTGGCGCGCTCGCCGGCCGCGCTGGCCGCCACGGCCTTCGGCTGGACCGGCAACATGGAGCGCCTGGCACTGTCCAACGCGCACCAGAAGGCCGACGACGCGCAGCGCCGCCACCACCTGACGCAGAAGAAGATGCTGGAGATCAACCCGCGCCACCCGCTCATCGCCGAGCTGCTGCGGCGCGTGCAGGAGGCGCCCGACTCGCCCGACACGGCGCGCGCCGCCGACACGCTGTACCGCACGGCCGCGCTGCGCTCCGGGTACATGCTGCAGGAGGGGCAGGCCGTGGACTTCGCCGCCGCCGTCGAGGACATGCTGCAGCAGTCGCTGGGCGTGCCCGCCGGCGCCCTGCCCGACGACGACGACGAGGTCGACGAGGCCGACGACCAGGCCGAGGCCGAGCCGGCGCAGGAGGAGGCCGACGAGGTGGCGGCCGAGGACCACGACGAGCTGTAGAGCTCTACTACTGGAGCCATTCCGCGCGACTGAGTGAACGTTCCGTGTGTGATGACCATGACGTAACTTTTTATACTTGCGAGCGTGTCACGTGTGAGATTATGAATTGATAGGTTAATGTAAATAAATTATAATTTATTATTACTACATCTTTTATTCAACCCTCAGAGCAGAGAAATGTAATAGGTGACACGAGTATGAAACATTAGACTTCAGTTTACCGACTCCAAAAGAAGGAGGTTCTCAGTTTGACCTGTATGTCCCTCAGGATTGGCTAACGGCGCATTCCAATAAACTACCGATCGGTAAATTTGCTTACGAGCCGTAGAATTTTGACACATTTTGTATGGAGCTTATGTCAAAATTCTACGGCTCGTAAGCAAATTTACCGATCGGTAGTTTATTGGAATGCGCCGTAAACCGAATTTTACTTTACAGCATAGTAGTTTTTCAGAATTAGGTTTTAGTGGTATTTATTACCTACTTGCCTTAAAAAATGGATGTGGTAAAGAAAATTTGAAGTGGTTTAAAACTTAGTTATTTTGTCATATAATTTGTACAGTGTACATAATACATATATAAAACAAAGTAGCGTTAGTTACAAGAACGACTGAATAGAATTGGCTAAAAATTTGAAAGTGAGATTGCTTAGAACAAGAAGGCGGACATAGGATATACAGGTGACTTTGAATTCGACGTATTCCTCGCGGGAATAATACAATCAATTTCCTACAAAATTAGCCCTGAGGTCCTTGGTCTGAAAGTGGCTAGTTTCTAAGATATTCAAAATTTTTGGTTTTGGTCATACAATCCCGAACTCACTACAAAAACATCAATAAATTGTAATAAATAAATTATAACTTCGTAACAAAATATCATACTATTGGTTACTTGGTTTATTAGCTATCAGAAACGTTAAATTATTTACAAAATTCTAAAAAAAAATTAATAACTTGATAAGTAGAGAGAAAACGGAAATTTCAAAAACATCTTTTTGCTAAATTTTGATCAAAGTGACCTCACCTATAACTAATAAATACCCGCACACGCTTCTTATATCTGTAATGGTCACTCTTAAACTGAATATGCGTCGTATTTCTTCAGTCTTTTCAATTATGTTTCTGAGAAGGATTTCTATTGACGCCCTATTCCGTTTGTTTAAACAAGGGACTTCATGTGCCCGCACACGTAAAAATCAACCGGCATTGAGTTCTGGTCACCGAACGTGCCATGAAATTGGACCCCCTGGCAATCCAACGCCTGAGAACCGAGGTACCTAACAATTACCGCACAGTATTAGTTCGATAGCGCTGGACAACCTAACCGTCGTGTAGGAATAAATTCGGCATCTTGTTTCTACATCCAAAGTTAAATGATTTGACTAGGTAACGAGTTTTCATTCAAATAAAATCATTTATTTGAGTTTACTAGAGACATTAGATTACCCAGCAAACACGGATATACCTACACGTAAAATCTTAATCGTTTTCTCCGCGGCAAAACGATTTTCCCAACTTAACCCCACGACGATTTCATTGTATATTGAAAAGAAATTATCAATTATAAATTTCACAAGCTTTTATTTAACTTGCTATGTCTCAATGACACACACACGTGGGTGGAGTGCAATCTTGCATATGATCAGTTGATTCTGAGTTCAGTTGCTGATCAGTTCAACTTTTGCATACACGACACGTTTAGTTTGTATGACCAGAAAAGCTGAGCTATTTTTATATTATAGATTAGTATGATTTTACATAAATGACTCTTGATTAAGCGGCTTTATTCAGCTTGTCTAGTTTGTTTGAAATTGTTTGTCGGGGTTAAATTTAGTAATTGAAGCTTTCACTCTTCTTGACGACAGATCGAGCTGACGACGATCATACAACCTAAAAGGAGGAGGGAGTTTCGGACTCTTGCTGATTAAAAAAACTTGGTCCTGCTCTTGTTTTGAGCTGGAGCGTAGGCAACCTGGTGGGTTCTCTGCAGCTCTGGTACATAATATTAATGACTTGTCTCATTAATTTAAAAGGTTTTAGGTAAAAATATACTTAAAATAAGAACGTTTCGTTTATTATGCATTTTTGCACTAAAATATACATTAACATAATATATTATATCGTCAATTTATACTAATATCTTAAAATGTCATCATAATACATATAAAAATAAAAATATTTTACAAGAGCAGCACAACGACGACGAGGTCGTCAGACGGGCAGCGCGGGCTCGCGGCGCGCGGCCAGCTTGGCGCGGTTGTAGGCCAGCACGCCCAGCGCCGCCAGCGACATGCCCAGCACGTTCAGCGGCGGCGCCGGGTTCCGCAGCAGCACCAGCGACGCGCCCACCACCGCGGCGCGCTTGGCCGCCGACGCCACCGCGTACGTCAGCGGCGACACCCGCGACAGCACGCTGAAGGCCGCCACGGCCTGCAGCCACGCCAGCGCGCCGTCGGCCGCCAGCAGCGCGCCGCCGCGCGCCCAGCCCGCGCCCGGCGCCGCGCCCGCCCACAGCGCGCGCGCGTCGCTCCACAGCCACAGCGGCGCGAACAGCGCCAGCGCCAGGCGGCCCAGCTCCTGCAGCAGGCGCAGGTGGTGCACGCCCGTGTCGCGCATGACGCGCTTGGAGTACAGGTGCTGCAGGCTCAGCAGCGCCGCGGCCGCCAGCGCCGCGCCCAGCCCCAGCGCGTCGAACTGCAGCTCGGTGGCCGAGGCCACGCCCACGCCCAGCGCGATCACGACCAGCGCCAGCTGCACGCCGCGCGACTGGCGCTCGCCGAAAAGGATCCAGGCCAGCCCCGCCGTCCACAGCGGGGTCGTCGCCTTCACTGCGCGTTATAGGAAACCTCAGTCATTAGTCAACAATAAGTTATTCCCCACCAATAACCAGTACTACAAGTTATTTGTATTTTGTAGGTAAGAATATAGAGATTGATTTAATACAGAGACAGTAACCACACACCAGTTGGTTACAGAGCGGATTTATGATTTAAATACTTATTTATATGCCTTCATTAAAACCCTTCAATTTCATATAATATGTAATATTTACTGTCAATGAACAAACTAATTCAATCTTTAATTTCTTACCTGCAAATAAGTTTGCTGACTGTACACATAGGTAAATGAAAAGAATCCAATCCACAACATGGTCACAAAGGCAAAATATACAATTAATATTAGTTAATTAAGGCTTTACAATATTTACAACAGTAAATTAAATTACATCAGATTCAGTACAGTTTTGCCTACTAGAAATACTCAAAGTTGTCAAATGAGAGATGGAGAGAGCAATCTTTGGAGTTTCTTTATGCAACAACATCCGAATTATAATGTAGCTTTTAAAACCAAAGTGTCCAATAAGCCATGATGGAAGGTCATTGGCAATTGTAAGCCGGAAGATGTAGCTGAATGCCGTCTTCTGGCCTGGTGGACCACATCATCAGTGTCAAGTTGTAAGTTGCAGCAAGTGGCGAGTAAATTACCATTGCACATGGTGGGCTAAGGGGAGGTCATGGTTCAGCAGTGACCAGCTTCAGGTTGGTGATGATGAGGACAGGAGAATGAAATAGTTATAGAAATTGAAAATTTTCCAAAATTTAAACAAATTACTGTAATAAAGTGACTTGGTTTGGATTTGATTTTGTCAAGTAACTATGTCTCCGATTTTGGTATGTGGTATTTATTTGGCAATAAATAATACATGCCAAAATCGCATCAAGTCCACACTCAGCTAAATTTGTCACTTGATTATCTAAAAGTCGGTGTATGCATTAACTCACCTGTATGCGCATAGGAGATGGGAACTTTCCAAATAGATACTTGGGAGCAAATAGTTGTCAGGAACTTAGCAAAGGCGAGCGGCACAAGGGTGCGCCAGTAGTAGCGGCGAGGGAAGTCAGTCTGGCGCCGCACGCCGAAGAGCGCGAAGGCGGGCGCGCTCAGCAGCACGATGCTGAGCAGCTGCACCATGGTGACGGTGACGGGGTACGGGAAGTCCGTCAGCACCAGCTTGCCCACCACGTTGCTGGCCGAGCTGGCCGCGTACCACGCCAGGCACAGCGCCACCACCACCAGCGCCTCGCGCCGAGACGTGTCCATCGCCATGCTAGCTTCTGGACCTCAACTTGTAGCGCGGCAGCCTAGTATCTCCTTCATACTTCTTTAATGGCCTGCTGCCTTTAAAACTATGTTATTAATTTTATTTTTTGATTCACATTTTACTTAATAATACTTCAATGTATTTTGTAACAAAAAAATCACACTATTTTCTATGTAATAAATTGCTCACTATTCATACACTCACAATTTGGTTAAAAATATGAGTTTTGGTCCACGAGTACATGTTTAAAAAAGATTGTTACTTTCTGAGACGATATTTACAACTTCATAACTCGTATCTCGTGTGTCGGCCATGTAGGCTTACTTTCAGTATTTCTTCCCGCGAAAGTAGAACTGCTTTGTTATTACTCTTTATTGAATACACAATGTACAAAAATGTACTTTTTGATAACTGTACTGTACAGCACTGTACCTGCACCTCACTGGACGAACCACCACACACGTTTGATTAGATTATAGATGGAATTGTAAAACTGTCACTTGTCAGTGTCACGCTGTCACGATTTGTCAATGAACACGCCACATGACATGATGAAGTGGTATCAACCATAGACAATAAGAAAAATCGACACATCCACAGTGTGAAACTGTAGGTAGAAAAAAGAAAAAAAAAATAATTTTCATGCTATTAAAAATAATTGCATATTTATAAATAGATAATTATTTTAAATAAATTATAATAGATAAATAAAGGTTGTAGGAAAGTGTATAAGAACATGTATTTGTTAAAATGTAAATTATTTTACCGTCGTGTAGAATTGAGATACATTTTAAAGTCTGATTATATACAACAATTTCCCATTGATATTATACGTAATTATTATAGATCAATGGAGGTATTATACACCTGAATATCGAAACTGACGTTTTTTTGACATTTGGACTCAGGACCGAGCACGCACAGATAACAAAATTCTACCGTCAGCTCCCTCTATTGAGTGGATCCGAAAATAAAATGCTGTCAAAACCAATATTTAACTTATTATACTCTTTCCTGTATGCTAATCATATTTATAGAAACATGTAAAATGTCCACATAATTTTAGTTAATTATTATGATCGGCTTACTCACCTAAATGTTTGACGAGGAACTCGACTAGTTTCCAGCCATGCAAGAGGCTCATATTCATGAGCAGCATTCCGCGACACACGACGCGGCGATCGTCGCGCTGCTACTCTTCTATTTTTTTATACTTTTTTATTTTTATTATTGTGTTGGTAACACTGTGGCGTGGCGCCAAAGTTTGAGCGTTGCTAATTATTTTTTATCATTGTTAAGTTAATATAAAAGAAAAGCGTGTTTAATCCAAAACCTGTGTTTAGTTTTCATTTCAAAAAAGTTTAAAGAAACATAGACAATTATTAGTACCGTAAAAGGGGGTGAATAGAAACAAATCAGGGGTGAATAGGAACAACATTTTGTTGTGTTTTCACGTAATTTAGAACTGTTTACACCATTTTAATATTCTTTATTAATTCATTTTTAAAACCAAAAATGCTCTATTAAAACCAAAAACATGAAAACAAACTAATAATCCTAATATATTTTTTTTTTCTATTCACCCCCTGAGTTTCTATTCACCCCATTTTACCGTAACTATTTAAATATTATTTTTGGAAAAGTATTAATTTATTAAAAAATATCAGAATTAATAACTAAAATTATGTGAACATTTTATATGTTTCCATAAATATGATTAGCTTACATTCCTTTGTATTTACATAATTATTATCTTTGTTAGATACCAAGTTTTCGCGTAGTGTCCTTCAGTCCTTCTGCCCAAGATATAGCACGATAGAACCTCATATGGCACAACATGACGCGCCTTAATCTTAGATACCACCGCTCTGACACACAATCGGCTGTTAGCTGTCAGTGCCACGACATGCGACAGGGCGCGACACGTCACACAACACGCCACAGCATATGATAGCTATTATAATATCAAACTATGAGTCCTGATTTCTCTGTAGTTGTGGTTACGTGTATATTTAATGTGTTAACAAATATACCTATGTCACAAAAGTAGCAGAATAGTCCACATCGGCTCTATTTGCCATTAAAAAAAAACATAGTCCGTTGAAATGTTATAATTTAAGGACCGAGTATTGCATTGTTTTGGGACATGTGCGCCTTCCCCGGGTGTCCCCCCCTAAATAAAAGCTTAATCTCATAATATTTGTGGGGTCACCACCTCACGCTTATCCCCGGCCGCCATCTAAATTCTAGTTCATCATGGTCCAGCTTTGTATGATATTTCCATAGATTTGATAGTCAATTTATACTGGTTTTTATAACAAAAAACACCGTATTATAATGATGTCCCTACCTTCTACCTACCTGTACCTATATAATATTGGCAAATCTTATGTTTGATTAGTTTGCTTGTAAATCTCGTAAATATAATTCCTTAAATGTGTTGTTCGTCCCTTTCATTAGTAACAAACCCATACTATATCGCAATAGGTGGCAAGCCAGGTACTAATTCTTGACAGTTATTTTCTCCGAGTCGATAACTTGCCGAGTGCTTCAAGGGGTTACGAAGGTTCGTGAGCGTCAGCTGCGGTACCAGTGGTACCCACCACTGGTACCAGTAGACGCCAAACATGTTCTACTACCCAAACATGTACCAAAGTAGGTATTATTTTTTTGGCGTCTATTCGCGATTATGTTGACACATAATTAGCAGACAAGTACCTAAAATGAATATGAATATGAACACTTGTATATTTTATAGTAAGAACAATACTTATTTTGGAAAAGGAAATCATCTGGTTGTTAAGCTATGCACTATAAATCGTATGAGCGCACAATTTGTTCTTATTGTGTCATAGGTTGAAGTATAATCCACTAAATGAATCACTTTATGACCGGATGACAACATGGCATGCACGGTGTCCAGAACCTAACGCCGGTTGATTTTTACACGAAGTCTCTTGTTTATGCAGACGGAATTGGCCGTGTATCGATATTCTTCTCCGAAACATGTTTGAAGATAAGTGACGAAATAAAACGCATATTCAGTTTAAGATTGACCGTTACAAAGATAAAGTAGCGTATTCGGGCACGTATTCGTCGTAAGGGAGGTCACTTTGAACAAAATTTTGCAAATAAAGATGTTTTTGAAATTGGCCTTTTCTCTTTACACTCTACTTGCCATCAAAGTATTGATTTGTTTTTGAGAATTTGGAAATAATTTAACGTTTCTGGATAGTACCAACTATTAGTAAACACAGAAAGTTTTTCTAATAGTTGGTACGCTTAGTGTCATATATTCTTTTAAATAAATCAGTTTTCTATTGACCAGATTAGTGACACAAAACATATTTTGATAAGAATTTACTTTCTATTTTAAAATTAATGATGTTTTTGCTATTATTAGTATTAATAATTAATTACTGATGTATTGGCAATTGATGAAATAGGTATAAAACAACTTAACTAAATCAAACAAGCATTTTTTTATTATTGATGTTTTTGTAGTCATTTCGGTTTTTTTTTTACAAAAACCCAAAATGTTGAATATTTCAGAAACTAGCCACTTACGGTCCAGGGACCTCAGGCTGTGCCTCAGGGAAAATTTTGTAGGAAATTAGTTGTATTGTCCCCTCCCTAGAGGAATACGTCGAATTCAAAGTCACTCTGTATAATAAGTATACCTAATATATAGGATAATGAAGTGCTGTGAACAGGGGCATCACTCTAGTAGATATCTATACTAAACTGAAGACGCTAACCTCCCCGCGTTATGACTTTCTACTCGATTCTACTAAATATTCTACCAACGAAAGAATTTCACACGCTGAAACTAAATTATTTAACTTACACAAACTATACACGCAGGTACCACACGTGCATACCACTTAATAAAGGCAAGGATAATAACACAGGCGCGTTACTATCGGTCGATAATATCGCATGCGTTATTGCGATATCAATTTTCAGTACCTACATTTTGTATTAGGGTGGTCGTGTAGTTACACACTGCTGCGATAATAACGCCGCAAGACGTATGACGTTGCGTTTCTTCGTCCTGCGATATTCCGATATGAGTTCTAGAATGTTTTGTATTAGGACGCAAACGACCGTACATACATCTGTGATAATAACGCGCTCTTTCGTAAGAAATATCGGACAATAAAAACGCAGCTGTGTGCAAAGAATCGGGACGCATTATCGCAATAACACATGCGATATTATCGACTGATAATAACGTGCCTGTGTCCCCACACCCCCTTAAAACTAACAAAATTCACACAAACCACTCTTAACCGAAAAACATCCCAGTTTTGTGTTAGCAAAAGGATAGTATACAACTGCCTTCAGTTAGTAGATACGGAAGAAAAAGTGCACAGCTTTATAATAAGTTACCAAAACAAATAAGGGATCCCGCATCAATTAGCACGTTTAAAATAGATTGAAGTTGTATGTCGCAAACAACAGTACCTACCTACTTAATGTCACAAAGTCACAGGATTTAATTCAATTAATCCTAAATTAGTCATTTTTGAAACGTTAAATTGAATTGTCTGTCAGTCTGTCAGTACTCGTTCCAAAGTGTAGCTTCCAATGGAGAATAACGAGCAAGAAACTCCATCGTTGGTAATTTAAGTAATTTTTTTACAATCTTTCAGATATTTCATTGGATCCTTCAATAATACTTAATCGATATTGTACTCGACAGATCAAACGACATTAACACATTGAACGCCGTGGTAGTCACCGGTGACCGACGTTAGTGGAGGATTTGACTTCAACAGTTTTCTATTGGCAGTCAAAGACTTAATAAGTATCTTTGTAAGATGTAGTACCCGTTACATTTAGCATATTTAAGCGAAAAACGTCACCGTATCCTATGATTCAATGGTAGTAAATAGTCGTGTGACATCTCATCACTCACGAAATGTATGGTGTACAGTCGAAAGTATCTACCTATTTAATTTTACTAGACAACATATTCTACCAGACGGATATTAAAATTGAGGAAACTACAGAGCATTGTATACAGATATGTCACAAACATGGTAGCCCAACTTGTATAGATGTTACAGTAATTCCCCAGCCTGTCTACCATCTAAGTAGTCTTTAATATCATAAAATGCTTTAAATAATAGCGAAGTTTATAATAAGCAAACAGTACTATCTCATGGTTACCCCTTACAAGGCAGGGCAAACCATATAAACATACTCATAAAAAAGTAAGAGTCGGACTCGCCCATGAAGGGATTTTTTTATGGAATAGGTGGCAAACGAGCGATTAGCGCCGCTCATAGACACCCGCAACACCAGAGGAGTCACAGGTGCGTTGCCGGCCTTTTAAAAGGAGTATGCTCTTATCTTGAAGGTTTGAAGGTCGTGTCGGTTCGGAAATACCGCCGACGACAGCTCATTCCACAGTTTTACTGTGCGAGGCAGAAAGTTACGTGAGAAGTGCATAGTTGTGGCCTGCCAACCATCTATATAATGGGGATGGAAGTGCTGTCGTGTAGGTCGATGGCGAAACGAAGCAGTAGATAGGTAAGACTAAACAATTCCTCAGAACACTCCCCGTGATAGGTGGTATATAGAATACACAACGAAGCTACATCTCTACGCATTGCCAAAGTATTAAGTCGGTTTGAACCTTCCTGACACTCAACAATCCGAACCGCAAGCCGCTGAACGCGGTCCAGAGGATGAAGCTGGTACTGGGGTGCCCCCGCCCAAAGATGAGAGCAGTATTCCATATGGGGCCGAACCTGCGCCTTATATAGAAGTAGGCGATGAGCTGCAGTGAAATACTGCCTCGATCTGTTGAGCACACCAAGCTTTTTCGAGGCTAATTTAGCCTTATTCTCCAGATGGCCACGGAACTGGAGGTCGCTCCAGGGTTCAAAAGTTTCAACTATGTAGGCCCAACAATTTCGGAAATAAATGGCTGTGACATACGGACGGACGGGCGGACAGACGTGACGAATCTATAAGGGTTCCGTTTTTTGCCATTTGGCTACAGAACCCTAATAAAAACGGCCCGAGTATCGATCCCTGCGGAACACTCGTATTGACGACAGGAGATCTATTTAGAAGGTCTATTTCTGATATTCGTTGTTTGCAGTTTCTGTTAAAAACTTAAAAAAGTAAATCGACTAAAATAGTAAATGGGTTCGAGTTGAAATACTATTATTTAGAAAGCATACAAAGACACAATATACATATAGTGGGTACTAAGACTTGGTGTTGGTATAGGTTCTACTTTAGGCATTTATTCATCCGAATGCCACCTTAGTATAAGTATAGGTAGGTATTATTTTTATACAAGCACTTTAACCAATGGACTGCCTCGTTGGCCGAGTGGTTGCAAGTTCGACTGCCGGGCAAGGGGTCCCGGGTTCGATTCCCGGGTCGGAAAAATTTCTCAGTGGTAGCACGGAGTCTGGAAATGTGCCCGGAATATGGCAATAGGCTCACCACCTATTACATGGGACGTACAACATAAATTGTGAAAAGTGGGTGTACACAGTGGCATTACATGCCATATAGTGCACCTCTGCCTACCCCTTCGAGGATTAAAGGCGTGATGATATTATGTATGTATGTACATTTTAACCAATTTTAGTCTAAAATCTTGGGGGTAGGTAGTGTACATTCAGAGGGATCAATCTGAATTTTTGAGAGAAATTCCGACAAGTCCAGAATTAGGTTAAAATTCTAGAATTAGTAGGGAAGTCTAGAATTATGTAGGGGGGAATCTTTTATTGACTTGTCACTCTTTGGGTTAGGCGAGAGGGAGTGTCAGATTCTTACTGACTAACAATTGCCCCATTCCTACTCCTGCCCTTCTAGCCGGAGCCCCGGCAGCCCGTTAGGTCTCCGCGGCAGGTACTTACATACCCACCTGACAATACTGAATAGTAGTAGGTAGAATGAAACCCATTGCAAAGGGAAGAGAATGTGCGTCTAGGTGAGCAGGCACTACAAGGCATCTACCTACTTTACTTGTGTTTGGTCTAATATTAGGTATAGGTACATACCTACGTGAGATTGGATATAGTCAGGTACAACATTAGCATGTATAGATATTTACTGAACGAAGAGTGTCGCGGCCCTACCTGCTGGGGAGTGGGAGCGGCCTCGCCTCGCCGCGGGCAGGAATCAGGACACAGGTCACACAGTGTGGGGGGCGGCGCCTGCAGCGTGGGCGGGGCGGGGCGGGGCGTGGCGCGGCGCGGGCGCGTGCGGCTGGGCGCGCCAGTGATGCGCGCCGCGCGGAGTCGCACGCACCAGCCCGCAGCCGCGCACAGCGCGCCCCAGTGCCCGAGTGCCGAGCTCGCCGCGCGCCGCGAGTGCCCGACAGTGCCGTGCCTAGTGCAGTGCCGCCGGCGACAGCTCGCCAGTGTAGTTCAGTGACACAGTGCCAGTGCGTGGACTGGGCTCTCTCGCCCGACTCTTCCCTTAGGTACATCCGTACTTGTTGGTACATACAACAACGTCTAGGCTCCAAGCGAGGACGCATTAGTCGCATAGGTACGTAGTTACGCACCTGTTACCTATTATTGGCTACCTGCCTGCCATGTCGTGTTACCCCCACATTTCACAACTCACAAGTAATACATAATTTAATAAACTCTATTCTAGCAATCAAACACTTGCGTTTGACATCCATAGTTAATGGAACTTGGAGATAGTTGAGGAAAATGTCAGATAATATTGTATGGTCATCTAGATTAAGAGCGTGTACCAAATCCCAATTTTTATTGTGTAACTTAGCCACCTTCTTGCCTCTATTATTGATATTTGGTACACGCTCTTAATCTAGATGACCATACTATTATTGATATCTAGACACACGGCAGTGTGTCCGCCAAGTTCGAGCAAACAAACGGGCACACTAAATATTAACGAACTTTGTAAAGTAGTCTGACCCACTGATGATTTCTATTGAACTCGCCTGGATGAAATAATATATTTGGTCAATTCGATCTAAAATATTAAATAACACCATTAATGTAACTATTGCGAGATTATTGAGACTACAGACGTAGAAAGTATAAACTCAACTGTGCACAAAAACCTGACAGGGTCATTGCGCCTGTTCGGTCCGTTTAGTGCACTTGGCAGGTTTGAAGGGAAAAATGTTCCAATGCTAATTGCAATAACTAATGTGCTAATTATTCCTTGTTTTACTGAATACTGTATTGCTTTCCACATATAAAGCTTATGTGGTAAATTTAACTAGGACACAATGTGCACCCTGTCGGGCACAACAATATAAGTTTAGAGGAGAACACGCTTTTACACGCCATTTATAAAAGTAGTACCTACTTATAAGTACTAGTCTGTGTTAAGGTTAACTTTAAGTAATAAGACTAGACAAACATTCAGATGTTTGCGTCCAAACTGTCCCAATAGCGTCCAGTTTGCGCTGCAGCGTGAATCAGCCTACAAAATGATTGTAGGGATGATTTGCATAAAATAAGGAATGATTGATTGAATGAACTCTACGTACATAGTTAGGAACCTAGGTACCTATTTAGACTCACTTCTGCGAAGCTGAAGTTTATGTTTTGGGTGGGATTTCTCTGTTGTGAACTTGTGATTGCAGCTTGATCCGCTGTCTTGTTATTTTTTTTTATGGGCTGAGCCGGTAATCAAGCTGTCGTGTCACCTGATGGTAAGCAATCGGCGCTGCCCATGGACACCTGAAACACCAGAATCGCTACAATTGCATTGTAGGTTTTTTGGGGATTAGGGATTTGAGGATTGTTAGGGATTTGAGGATTGTTAGGGATTTGGGGATTGGGAAGATTGAGGAGTAACCTCACTAACACGACGAAACACAACTCAAGCGTTGTTTCACGCCGATTTTCTCTGACGCCGTGGTATGACTCCGAAGTATGGCGCTCCCACACTTGAATAAGTTAAGCTGTTTACTTAAGATACGTGTAGGCTTGATTCCTGGGATATCCTTGATGAATATTGTCGATTCCATTTTAGTTGTTGGGTGTGGAGTTGTACCGACGACACGTTGCCGTGTTGAGGTGTACACGTCCTCCGTGGAACCTCGCTCCATATTGTCCGGTTTCGACGAGAGATGTTGTCCTCGATATTCAGCTCCGTCCGACACACCAATTTGTACAGGATTTTATTTATCTCGCAATGTATGTGTGTATGTAAAGAGGAACTGAATGTTGTAGCAGATATTATCTTGCACCGTACCTAAGTTAGAATTAGGTACATGTTTAATTTGTATGACTATAAATGGTAATCTGGACCAACACTTGTTTAAAAAAAAATGAATTTAATTCTATTGACATATTCAGAAAAGTCGGCTGAAGATGGCAGCCTCATTGGTCCAGTGTTTCAGGAACTTGATCGTTGTATTCAAAAGCTTTTAAGATTTGTTCCGGTGTGAGAAGTTAAAGGACTCTAACTGCACTGCTGAGCCAGTATTGCACCAAACCACCATGAATCGTGGCTGCTCATAGATTTACAGTTCAGTTAGGAGTTGGAAGCGATTGTGCAGGTTGGAGTTGAAACTCTGCGAAGTTGTAGATTTGGGCGCGGCCAGCGTTGTGGTCGCAGCGATTAATGGAGGAGGTTAAGCTCGGGGCTCGGAGTCTCTCTCAAGGATCGAATCCGAAACAAAATGATCCGGTGTAGTTATTTCATTGTATATTATGTATATATGTACCTAGTTATTTTATTTTTTTATGTGGATTTAGGAATTTAGAATACGCTATTCCTTATTAATAAATATCAATCATGAACGTTAACAGTTATATAAAGGAGTGCGCTGTTACATTGTAAGGTTCATTTATTTATTTATTTATTTATTTTGATTAGGACAACCAGTAGTTGTTACATTGGACTTATATCTACGACACTTACATAATAATAAATTTAAATGCACAACATTTTAAGGTGTCATACATGCACTGTAGGACAACATAATGTTACCCATACACTCCTCCTTACGGATCCCGTCGGTCTGCCAGCTGAAGGACCCACACTACGTTTGCCTCGACGCGGCTCCACCCAGGAGACACTAGCCCAACCACTGCCTTCTTGCCACTGCCACTGGATCCGTAAGGAGGCTGGCAGTGTTGGATACATGAACCGTACAATGTAACAGCGCACTCCATTATTTAACTGTTAACGTTCATGATTGATATTTATTCCTTTTTTTATTCATAAGGAATAGCGTATTCTAAATTTCTAAATCCACATAAAACAATAAAATAACTACATACTTAACTAGTTACTTGCCGTCACACGATACGTTACACTGTTTTGTTCAACAGAAGAGATTAGTTAAATGATATTAACGGCTTGCGCACGTAAACTAATTGAGAAAAGCTCAACTAGTTACTTTCAAGTTACAACGGGAGTCGTATTCATGAGCATGCCTGGCGAAGCAACGCAACGCTGTTTTAGTTAATTATTTCAATTAGGTTACGATAGTTATTGCACAAATACGGCAAACATTACTTGTTAAAAAAATAATATAATATGTCGATAAACCGATCAAGGTTATGGTGGATCAAGGTCAGCGGGTCATCTGTATAATAGTAGCCAGCGTACGGGCTGTTCCAATAACATAATAACCTTTTAGGTACCTATATTAGGTACATAAGTCAGATCGATCTGTCATCGGGGCAGGGGTGTAACGCCAGCAACAGAGACCCAAACAAACAAAGAAACCAACAAACGGGTCAATCTAAATAAAACCGTTTAAAAATAGTATGTTCTGACTGACTGACTGATTCATCATCGCCGAGCGCAAACTACAAACATGAAATTCGACTGTAGTGTACTGTACTGAAAACGGGATGAAGTAAGGTCTTAAAGTTTGTAAGTATAGGGCTTGCATTACTTTTGATCAGAGCCACACTAAACGTTGTATTTAGGAAATGATTTAATATAAATAAAATATTTTTTCAAGAATTTCGAATAATGAAGGTGAAGTTGAAAGTGTGTTGTAGTAGATAAATATTCCTGTACAGAGTGGTTTGTTATTAGAACACAATCTAAAGTAAGTAAGTACGGGGTTATAGAACACATCATGTTCAACATTTGTCGAAAAAAGTGTTGGCGGAAATGAAAAGTTAATAAAATAGTTATTTAAACCTTTCGTGTTAATTTGAAAATGACCCGAATGATGCGGCATCAGGCCCTTGACCGAACCATCTGACGTTTACCTACACGTGTCGGTCAAGGCTCCTAGCTACGAGGCCATTGGCAGATACCTGCGATATGAAGTTGTAATGAAAACGGTCCCATTTAAGTGAAGTTTACAAATAACATGTTAACAAGTAATTACTTACTAGTCAACTTAGTAAAACATAATCGTACCGCTAGAGTGTGCCACTGGGCCTCCTTCACTGACTGCCATCTATTTCGCAGTTGAGCAGTTTGTAACTAGTCATTACGTCCCAGCTGATGCAGGCACGTGCTGGTCTCTCTAGTGGCCGTTTTTGGTGACACGAGACACGGTGTCCACTCACTTAGGACACGGCTTATGTTGTAAGTGACGCGTTTCTCCATAATGTTCTGCCGTGTAGTCTCCTGTAGGCCTAATTGAAATGTCACTGTGCACACTTTTGAAATTAAGCAGAATCTCCCTTTTACTGAGAGTTTGTCTTGGGCTTCTATCGAGAGGTCTGTGATGATATACAACGTGTAACAAAATACCCATATACATCAAGAAGCCCTGATGAATACAGGTTGAATAGAAGCTCTACACAAAGTTTCAGCTTAAAATACGTTTAAAAAAAATTGTACCAAATACTTGGTATCGCATAGTTCTTGATTTCAAATCATACAAACGTGTCACAACGCTACAGGGGTCACTCGCTAGTATTACGAAACATTTCTTCTGTCAATCTGGTCGCCTAGTACCTGTCTACCTAATTTTGATTCGCGCGCCGGCGCGATTTGAAAAATTCATAACTTGGTAACTACCATGAAAACATGAGGTTAAAAAGCCCGTTCCCGTATCGTTTGTTATGTTATCAAGAAACTGTGCACTTGATATGTATACCCCCTTTTTGTTACACGTTGTATTATAATTATAATCGCGGCTTGTAAATCGCATCGCAAATGTCGCCGATGTTGCTTAACTTGGGTACTCTTCCTTACGGTATCCAAGGCACAGTTTAAATTATATTATTGATGATTATTAATCTAAACTAACACATTATTTACAACTTAAAAATACCAAAAAAAAAGGAATAAAAACTAACTTAAAACTAAAATAAAGGCAATAGGCGTGGTTAGGTGTGGTTAGGCGTCGAAGTACTCGTCCGCATCGCTGTCATTGGGGAACGTTCCCAGAAGACTGGCCGCATTGCCACGTTGTATGGCAATGCTTATCTTTTGACCGAAGAAATAGCCAGCCTTCTGGTCACGCGTAGAGTCGAATAGCTTAAGTGCAATTTCTTTATATAGAGAATGTGCACCAGGACCCCATGGCCCAAGTGTTTCGACCCCAAACGGCTCAAAACAATAATTGCCAACTAAGTTAGAATATTTGCGCCGCTTGAGGTCCTCTGCCGCGGAAGCAGCCGCACCAGCGCATGCAGCAGTACTTAGAAGGTGAGATGGCGCAAGGGTGTCTACACACGTAGCGTCCCACACCAAAGGCCTACCCATCTTCCAAGGCAGCAACGACATACCATCTGGTCTCTTGCCATCATCACGTACCAAACCATTAGGTTCTAATACGGCTGGTACGCCGGCTGAGGCGAGAGCACGACGAATAATGTCGTTGATGCTGGCATGACGACTTATGCGGCCTGCACTTCTACGACATGAAAGACCATGGTGTCCCGAGCCATCGACTCTTTCTCCACAGTGGCAACAATGCGGAGAGACACAGGGAGCACCCAACCGTAAGCACACAGCTAGCCGGAACGTAATGTCATCCAACATAGTTCCTATGTAGGGTGACGGGAGCGCCTGAAGCCACAAACCTGATTCCCACTCTCCCACAGCCAATAAGCGAGCTCGCTCTGCAGCATTAGAAGAAGAGTTGATTAATGACTCACGAATAATACTGCACAGCGGCACGTCCCATTGTCTCTGAGAAGAAGGGTGAACAGGTAAATCAGTAAGTGGACAGGCCATTTTCCAAGCTTCCACTGCATCAGTCAAACACGGCACCTCAAAACTAGCCAGTGATGGAGAAAGAATTTTCCTGACTAATTCAGAGGTACTGTGGACCGATGAGAGAAATGCTGGTAAGCTAATACTTGAAATTTTGCGGACGCCGAGCCCACCCATGCGAATGGGAAGGGTAGCTTGTTGCCAAGCACGGTCATCCAAAGCCACATTAAGTATGGATGATAATGTGTGTCTGATAATTTTGTCTACATTTTCCAAAATATGTGAATTTTTCCATATATGAGATGCGCGGAGAATATAAGTAAATTTTGGTCCAAAACAACAATACCGAATCAGAGTGAAAGCCGAATGTGAGTTGATTTTGTGTAGTCTATCCGAAATATTATTGAAATTTTCTATTTTGTCTTCGATGAATGAAGGAAAACATTCATCGAATATTGGAGAACCTAGGAGGTGAAGTGAATTTTTATCTTTAATTTTGATATTGGGAGCTATTTCCTGAAATTTTGATAAAATCGTTTGTCGGTCAGTAGAGTTAGGTATGTAAATTTCACATTTAGATAAATTTAGGTCAAGGCCAATGGAATTTAGTCGTTCTTTTAATATGGTAAAATCTTTTAAAACAGTGTTGACGTCACCTCCTAGAGTTCCGTCATCTAAATACCATACGTTAAATTTGGAATTTAGTTCCCGAATAATAGGATTTATGGCTAAACTAAAAATGGCAGGTCCAAGAGGGTCTCCTTGTTGACAACCGACGGCCGATTCTATTAAATTGTCCTTATATAGTAATTTCGAAGGGTTTCGGTAACATTGCCAAAGAAAACTGTAAATTTTAGGGGTTTCTTTTTGTATTTCTGTCAACAAGGCGTCCCTGCTTACTGAATTAAAAGCGTTTTTTATGTCAACCTTTAAAATGACCTCACTTTGATTGCTATTTATAAAGGTAGAAAGGGCATGTACCGCAGCCTCGCAGCCCCTTTGGAACCAAAGCCTAATTGTGAGGGCTGGAATTTGCTGGCCAACGACTCATTGTAAAATGCACAGCAAATTTTGGCTGCGATACGCCTATAGGTGCAACCTACGGCAATGGGACGAATACCGCCATCCCTCTTCCGCAGGGCACATAAATTAGCCCCGTACAAGACGTCGATGACGGATTCGTTCACATTGCCGGAGAGCATTAAATTAATTAGGGCCGTCAACTCCCTCAAAAGGGACTCACCAGCTTCCCCGGCGCTTGAACACGTTAGGTCCTTTAGATGTTGAGGGGACAAGCCGTCGAGGCCGCCGGCAGAACCATTTCGAAAGGAGTCGATGGCCCCACGAACCTGTTGGGCAGTAATGGCGAGGGTATGGAGTTGAGGGTTTGGTGGGTCAGGGAAAGTGAGGTCATCTGCCGGGGAAGGGTGCTTACTCTGCAAGGCTGTAACAGTCTCTGCAGAGTACGCAGCGACCACGTCACTGCTAAATAGAACCCTAGCAGCCCCACGAATATCACCATCTGCTAATTTGGACTCTACATGATGCAGCAAACCTTTGTGAGAGAAGTGTACAGGTAATTTGGGGTCGAAAGGTTGTGTTTTCAAAAAACAATTATCTTTAATTTGGGTTGTTAAAGTTTTTTTACTAGCCAAATCTTTCTGCACATGTAGAATCCTAAATGGGAAAGTTAATAATTGCTCCCAAGCACTCGGAGAGTTCTCTCGGGCTACAAGAGCAATACAACGTGCCAAACTTGAAGCCACGGATGCTCTCGCACCTCGAGGAACTCTCTTTAAAATTGGGATTGAGTTTTTGAATTTGGATAGAGTTTGCCAAAGTTGAATATTTTGAACAGGGGGAGTTGGGGAAGGAGCTGAGGCTGACACTGGGGAAGGATCCACATTTTTGTGTTTATGTACCTTGCCCAGATGTATCCTCAGACCCCGTTCACCCTTAAAAAAACGTGCTTGAGAGCAAAGAGGGCATCTTACCAGAGTCCCATCCAGGAATGCGGCAGGTTGACTGGCGCTCTGACCGGCGTAGCTGCTGCTTCCAACATCATAAGGCATATAGCCTGGACTATAACAGTATACTTAAGGTAAAAAAGATATAAAAAATGCTTAAAAAGATAAAAACACTATTTACACTACACGACATTGTCAAAATCCGTCAAAATATTTAGCACTAAAAAAATTAAAATGTAATGGCCATCTTGTGGCCAGTACTCCTTGAGGCGCCGCGCGCCGCTGCGCCGCGCAGAGCCGCGACTCGCCGCGCAGCGCGATGCGACGACCAGTATGATGGCTTTTACAAGTGTTTTAGGTATTCTCCAGCCACGGTTAGGATACTTTGTACCAAGACGCAAGTCGCACCAGTTAAGCCAGTCACAATACCGCGTCTTGAGCTATGCGGAGCGTTAGTTGGTGCTAAGCTACAAGATTGAATTTTCACAACATATATTTTTGGTCGGATTCCATGATTGTCATGTATTTATTTATGTACTTTATACTGTATTTACATACATCGTAATACATCGGTTATACATAATTTCGTATTATTGTAAGCATTTATAATTTATTAGTGTAAATAATTTATTTATTGGCTGTCACTCGTCACAATCTATATTATATGTATATTATCTTAGTCTGTTCCCCTGTTCCATAGGCTTAGAAGATAGTGGCACAAAATTGGTATTGTTACTTGCAGTCTTATAATTCAAACGTGAACTCTCGCGGACTTTCAAAAGAAGAGTTTTCCATTATCGCCAAGCTTGGGAACGAGATGGAGTCGCATTTTAAAAGAATTACAGGGTTTTAGAGAACGCTACTGGTTATTTTTTATCAAATAGGGTAAATTTGTCTGTTCGCGTCCACCCAATATTTCGCATCTATTATTGATTGATTAATTATGCTGTGCCTAGGCTCCAATGAAATACCTATACAAAAATAATAGCGCCGTCCGAATCGATTCGAATTCGAAAAGAAGATAAGTCAAAAAGTCCAAGTTCAGCCGACCTAGTAACATGTACATGGATAATGTATACAAAGTATCACTAGGAAAGCTACCACTATCGATACCAAGTCCAAGCTTAAGCTACAACACTACACGTTCTAGTTGTTCGAGCAACTGACGGATACTGGGACACTGATATCTTCTTTTTGTTTGTGACCAACACTTAATAAAAAATCGTTTCGTAAATTATATTGAACATATAGTTTCAAACATGAGGACATTCTCTTAAATTTTATCGTAGTCTTTTTTGGATCTATAAGGTATATTTTACTTGAGGTATATACAATGTGATAGGCTTGGGACTTCTAACCCGTTAAGGCTGAGTACTACATCTAATTTTATCGACAAAAAAAATAATATGGGGGTTGAACCCCTAATGGAAAATATTGAAAAATAGTGATTTTTTCGGTAAAAATAATTCACAAATGATTTTTTTCTCACCAAAACATTATCAAACATATAAAAAAAGTAATGAATTAGTTAGCCAAGGTTATTAGCTACCGTTTGTCGTTTTTTTTTGTTTCTACGACGCATACAACCTTTGATATCAAAAAAAGTAAAAAAAAATATTAAAATAGCCATAACTTTTAGGGGGAGGGGATTCGACCACTTCGACCCCCGACTTTTGTCGATAAAATTAGGTGTAGAACTCAGCCTTAACGGGTTAGAAGTCTCGCCCCTATCACATTGTATATAACCTCTTGGAGTACTGTAGCCAAATCTGGTCACCCCAATACGAGATATATACTAAAAGAATTGAAAATCTACAGAAAAAGTTCGTAAAATTCCTAAACTTTAAATCCCGCAGACGTCATGAGGCTTATGACCGGGACTGCAAACACTATAATATGCTTCCCCTTGTAGATAGGCGTAAGATGTTAGATATGCTTTTGCTCTTTGATATTTTGCGTGGTCGAGTGGACAGTAGTGAGCTTCTTTCATCCATATATTTCTGTACCCCAAAAACACGTACCAGACATACTAATCTATTGAGTATACCTGGCCATCGCACAAAATACGGGAGAAATGCTGTAATGACCCGACTGCCTCGCATCTACTCTGAGAGTTTTGAAAGCATTGATATATTTCACTTATCCAAGCCATCATTCAGGAAACAAGTGAAGAAAATTCTGTTTAATGAATAAATTGTGCCATCACTCATTTTATAAAGTGTAAATCTCGAAATTAAATTAAATGAAAACTTAATTGGATTCCTGGATGTAATTACATACTCTTTTTGGTGTGTGCGCCTACTATTTTCTAATTTATATGTATTTTTATATGTATTTTTTCTTCCTTTTGGCCACTTCTTAGTTAACCTAGCTTTATAAATGCCGTGAAACTCTGTTATTGGCTTAAGAGATTATTGTCATCATCTCGCTATCAATGTTCAGCGTATACGTAAGATTCTATAACAGTTGCTTTGTTGCAACTGCATTGCGCTGGTCATTGATAGTGGGGTGAAAAATTCACTAATAATGTCACTTTAATAATAAGCTGTTGAGTTTCCAATAATAAATAAATAAATGCAAATATGCACACAGTGTGTTTCTGTCGTCCAGATTTGTTGCTGCCGTACACTTCACGTGATTGATAGTTAGTGCGGGCGACCAACCAGTGAACCTGCGCGTACTCACACAAGGTATAAATTATTACAATTTAGTGTACTGTAACAAAAGCTGGTGGTTCCTACCAGTATGTTTGTTCCGCGAGTTGATGAGTTGTACACTGGCGGTGACAAGCGAACGTATTGTATCGGGTTGTCAGCCAAAGTCAGGTCAGTGTACGGATTTTAGGATTTTAGATGATTTTCTTAAGATCATTTTCTTTTTAAGAAAAGAGCACTTTTTGACAAGTTTTCCGGTTTGAGATGTTTTAACTTTGGGCAATATAAAAGTAGTTACGAACTCCGACTCTCAGCATATAGGTATCAACTAACTTTATACACAAAAATCAGTAAATTTTTGTCAACAACCTCGGACCCCCATACGATGTCTTTCTTGCATAACATAACTAATCCCACTTCCCATTGATACTTACCGATGGTTATTTGAAAATGACTTCTCCCGCCGAGGGCGAGGCGAGAGGGAGAGTCAGATTCTTACTGACTAAAAAACAACCCGTTTTTTTTACCGATGGTTCATTAGTCAAAAAGTCAAATCAAATATAAGAATTCACTATTCAGTCAAATATAAGAATTCTCTATTTTGTTATATACCTACATAGGTACCTAGTTATATACATATATAAAGTAAACACTTTGTTTCTCTGAAATCGTAAGAGTTTATTTTATTTTACAAATACAAACGAGAACAATAAAATTATCATCACATTACAATTACATAATAGGTACAAAAAAAATCTAAGAGAAACGACAATTAGGTTCACTAACATAACTTCCCATCTTTTCATTTTTTTTCTACTCTATAATAGGTATTATAAAGAGGAAAGATTAGATTTTTTGTTTGTTTGAATGCAATAGGCTCCGAAACTACGGGACCGACTTGATTTTTTTTTGGAATCCTACATTATCCCTGAGCAACATAGGCTATGTAATAAGACAAAATAGGGAACTGTGTGAAAATGTCGGTAATGTACACCGATGTGTCTCTCTTGTACTCGTATTGCTTACGCTGTGGAAAGTATATACAGTAGAGCCAAGTGATTGACATCAACGTAAAAGTGCGTGATATCAGTTTATGTTTCAGTAAAAAATACAAATGCAAGTTAACCGAATATATTTTATTCATGGACTAGCTTCTGCCCACGGCTTCGCTCGCGCACTTTTAAGAGGTGGGGTAGGACTTCGCCGTTGAGTCGTACCCACTAACGTAGAATGAATGTTGCACGGCCATGCCTGTGACATTCAGTAATAATAAAGGAATCGCAGTAAGGAACGGTGGACTCGGCACGACTTGTCTAAAGGAGGATGCCAGGGTTTCTATGAAATCTGGTCCCACTTCAAATACCTATGTGTGTTACGTCATTGGATAGATATTTCGATTCTTAAGTTTCCTAGAATCGACACTACGTTTATAAAGCACAAATGCAATTATGACGCAAAAATGGCATTATTTGGCTACTGATAAAACTACCATGTTTAAAAAAGAATAACTCTGAACGGACTAATATTTGCAACTTGGCGCCATAGTAACATTTATTTAGCTCAAAATTATCTATCCAATGATGTAACACACAGCTATTGGAAGGTGGGACCAGGATTTGCATCCTCCTTTAATAATTTTACAGCGATAAACAAGCAACTTTATCGAGACTTGGCTACTTTCTCACAGAGTGTTTTTGGTTTTTTGAGATATTTTATTCATGAATATACTCGTAAATATTTCAAACAGTGAACATAATATCTATAAGTTTCAACTTATATTAAAACTCCCATAATCTGCCGTCAAAGCGGGAACAAAATGTTAGGAAGACTGGTCGGGGAACAAATGTTAGGAGCACTAAACTTGTTGCAGTGAAATTCTGTACAACTATAATTTGAGATCCGATAAAGATATATTAGGAAAGATATATATAGTTTTCAAAGCGAACATTTTACAAGGACGGGTACTATCCCCGGCACTCTTTATCTTTTGAACCACTGTACCTATTTGATTGAAATTTGGATCAGCAATGGTTTGCGACCCGGGACGTAGACTAGTTTTTATAACTGAAACCTCACGAACACATGTAGCACGGGGAAACAGCCGTGGGATTGTTTATTTTTTGAAATGTAATTTCTTAGGTACTGATTCGATTCTGATGACATTTGTTACAGCCGTAGAATATACCTTTTAAATGACCAATTTAAAAAGCCCGAATTAATTATTCTACGCGGTCGATGTCGCGGGCATTATCTAGTTATAAGTAGGACTTACATTATAATTCTATCTCCAGTCATTACCAAATATAGTTACTATGTGTACCTATATGTATATATATAATTTGTCTAAAATGGAATTTATTTATTTTTTATCAATAAAACATAATACATTTATTATTTATTTTTATCAATAACACATGTAATGTTTGAAATTCTGCCCAGGGTAGGGCAATCAGGCTCATTTGATCCGTTATAACTTGTGTACTCCTTACTGTAGACTCCTTAGAGGTAGTGTAGAGGGTGATTAAGGAGTGGTGTGAGTGAGAGTCCGGTTGGCCGGCAGGTGACAGCGCGGCGGCGGCGCGGCGGCGGCGCGGCGGCATGGCGCGCGCGCGCGGCCGGCGGGCGGCATGGCGGTGAGCTGCCCCGAGGTGATGTACGGCGCCTACTACCCCTACCTGTACGGGCGCGGGGCCGCGCGCTCCTTCCACCACGCGCCGCACTTCCAGTACGACCGGGTCAGTATACGCTGCGACACCTTTACGAGTACTTACAGGGTTTGTATGTCACATTGTTGCACTAGGACCTACTTGGTGTCCGCATACCGGGCGAATTCTGGTGTCTTCAAGATCGAGGCAGTATTTCAGTCCGGCCCTTACTTACCTACTATATAAGGCGCAGGTTCGGTCCCCTATAGAATACTGTGCTCAGCTTTGGGCGGAGGCACACTAGTGCCAACGTCTCCCTCCAGACCGTATCCAGCAGCGAGCAATTTGACTCGTCGACCGTCGAGATGTTTCAACCGGCCGGACACTTGGACATTGCGTAGAGATGTGGCCTCGTTGTGCATCTTCTACCGCTTATACCACAGGGAGTGCCGTCGGTTGGTCGGAGAAGATGGTCGGCTGGAAACAACTATGCGTTTTTACGAAACTTTCTGCTTCACACAGCAAAACTGTCTGTGTTGTGTGAATTGTTGCCGGCTCATTTCCGACACGATACAACCTTAAAACCTTAAATGGCCGGCGTCGCACTAATGTAAAAATCTACGTTTGAAGTGTGATGCTACCGCCGCATATTGTAGGTATGCTCAAGTTAAACGTAGTCAGAAACGACAACTATAACACTAAAAAGGCAAAACATAAAAAAGTAAAGAGAGAGAGAGAGAGTTGATAATGATGAGCAAGACGGATGGAAGGAGAAAGTCGACATTGGACCGATATCAACTCTGCTAAAGAACTTTACCGCCTGGTCAATACCAAGGCTGAATTTAAAAAGCTGTCGGCCGGCCTTCAGCGTGCCGAGATATCACAAACCGAAGATGAAACATCGGAAGTTATACAGCAATAACTCGGCACAGTCGTGTCACTAACTACTCGTGATCTTGCTGTAGGCATGTGTCTCCACCCAGTGGTCATCGCACGCGCAGGCGCTGTGCAAGCATAACCGCAAGATAAATATTCATGTGGGAACAATGTCGCTGTTTTTGTGGAACAACGTGTGTACGATGTATTTACATGTAACTAGCAGTACGCCTCGGCTGGCTTTCATAATCGTTCAATTGGGTATTTTGCAACTACTTTAATCAATGCAATGCTTCTTTTGAACGGATAAAAACGACAATTTTCTATGCGTTAAGCTGCAAATAGTTTTTAAGTGATTAAAATTACGAAACATATTTTATTTAAATTAAATACGAGACAGAGACATTATATTGTAGTACGTCAAAAAGTATCATTTAAACAACATTCCGGCCGAATGGAGAACTTCCTCCTTTTTGGGAAGTCGGTTAAAAATAGGTCAATAGATTAATATTGTATTTTGTCAATTAATAAAAATAATGTAAATGATGGTTTAGTGTCGATATTACTTTCGTTTCTTATATTTTTGGAGCCATTGCAAACATACCGTTTATGTTTAGTGCACTTTTCGATTGTATCACATGTAATTTGCCGACGAACATAGCAGTTTCATAGATGTACAATGAGGGTACCATACCGTACCGGTATATTCAAGTTTTTAAAGAAAGTGTAGTTAGCAACTGTCGACAGACTGCAGATTACCAATTATAGCTCTAATGCACATTTTCTGACACTTGCATACCATTTCCTTACCGGTTGCAATCCCGCAGGAAATAATTCCATACCACAGCGGTTCTTACAGCTGATACTTGCTTGAATTTTATGTGTAAAATGAATGAAGTATCATCAATATTCCCTAGAACTTCCGTAAGATTCAGACCGCAGTATATAAGTATGTACACGTACGTACAGTACCTGCGTACCTGTAGCATCATGTACCTGAGAATTGGCCGTCGGTGTAGTGGTATCTACACGAGTCCGTTCTGTGAGTGTGTCTGCACACCGGCTGTGACACCGGTACTGACCCACCAGGATCGTACACATCTCTTGTCCATCAGATAATAAGTAAGGTCTGCCGGCCCGCGGCCCGGGACCTTGTTCTAATAATCGTCGAAACTTATTGATTCCGTAACAAAACAAAAATACGTGTCTAACGTTTTATTTATTTATTAAAAACGTTATTGCACATATACTGCTATAGGAGGACTTACCGTGGCCATTCTCAGACAGTCCACCGTGGGGTGGCGTAGACGTGCAAAGTTACAGAAAGCAACAAAATATTCTGTAAAAAAATCCAAGTCTCGCACCTCATCACTTTTACTGCCGTAAAAAGTTGTGAGATCCGTGTAATACCAAGTGGGCTATTTTATTTAGTTCCTACTTTAGGTTATTATTCTGTGCTTTAGGGACTTTCTGTCTTAAGTTATTATGTAAATTGTCATCGCACATGAAGTTTACATACGAATAAACACGGACAGAAAATCCCAAATAAACTACAGTTGGGCAGAAAGCCCGCCAGGCATGATCACCTCGCCTGGTCGGAGGATCCTCCTTTTCTTAGGGAACTTTACTCTCTGTTCCCTAAATACGTATACGGGTCAATATCAGGGCTTTAAGAGTGGATTTAAGATGGCGCCAAACAACAACGTGTTGTATTTAATGTTCCATCTGACGTCAACGTGTCTGCACGTGTCCTGCACATTAGGGAACAGAGTGTAAAGTTCCAAGACAAAGGAGTATCCTCCGACCAGGCGACTTTGATCGTGCCTGGCGGGCTTTCTAGCCCAGAGACAGTTGTACTTTGAGATTTTCTATCTGTGTTAATTCGCATGTAAACTTCACCTATGTGCGATGCAGTTTATCATTTCAAATTCCGTGCTATACTGAGCATTATGGACATATAAAAAAGTCCAAAACCACTTTTACCCGAATCAAGACTATTTATTTAATTTACAAAAAAAAAAAAAAGTTTTTTCAACCAATACTGTGCCCGCGACTACCTGTAGGAAGTAAGTACAAAGCAACTCTATTTAGGTTCATGAAGAGTTTATTTAATCGTGATTACCTCTGGACGCGCAGCCCCGGCGGTACTATTATTGAGAGTATGCGATCTAACGTACAGGCGGACAGTACTGGGATGGCAGTGACTGCGCGCGGTGACAAGCCGCGACGCACGCGCACTGCACTCCCGCGCAGCCGGGTCGGCTGGTTTGTCAGCTTCGCTTTTCATTGTTTTTATGTCGCCTAGTGAGATGCGAAGAGCGATCATGTTGAAAGTAAAAATCGTCACACGCATGTGAAGCAGCGACGCATAGAGTTGAGTGGGTTTTTGTGCGCGAGCAGCGCGGCGGCGGCCGGTCCGACCGGCCCCGGGCCCATATATCACGCGGACAAAAACCCGCCGCCGCCGGTGCCAGCTTCCCTCCGCCGGTCTTACACTGGACGTCAGTCTAACTATAATATGTAATGTGTCCAACGTTTGACTGTTCGTGCATACAGTTTTCGGAAACCTTTTGGCCCTAAAATATTATATAGTTCCTTCATGAGCTTTTCATATTTTTACGCGGGATTCCATAGAATCAAATTCTTGGACACTACTTACAATCAAGGTTTAAATACTCAAGTAATGTATGTTGAAAATGTGTAAGTTGAAATAAATTTAGAAAAATAATTCATTGAGACATTTTAAATTGTCCATACAAATGTAACATAATAATATTCTCGTTTAAAGTTTGCTTTTATTATATTCTACGAAATTAGAAATAGGTACAATTTTTGTTTCCATTTTGAGTTATCGGGTTGCAGTTGGTACTGGTCGGCCGTACACAAACACATTTTTGTAAGGTACTAGAAACCGAATTATGCATAAGAAAGGATTATCAATAATACCCCCAAGGGGATAAAATAAGGGATGAAAAATTGTATGAAACTTTGTCAATTTTAAGCCAATCGGACTGAGACTAATAAAGCTACTATGGCGTAGCGCCTAATGACATTAAAATTATTAGTAAAGAATATTGTGTACAAAGAAGTTTTGTAGGCCCTAATTTTTTACACACGCTAAACAAAAGTAAAGCCGCAAAAACCATACCTAATTAATAATAATACTTCTTAACGCGAGCAAGCCGCGGGCAAAAATTATGCATAAATTATAAGAAAAAGCTAATATTTCGCCCAAAAAAAAAAAAAAAGGCACTAAACTTATTTAATGAGCCAAAATATGCGCTTAAAGATCGTCGAGAGTAAAACTGAAGCACCATTTCTGGTTAAATGTATTCTAGATGGGTTCGACAGTAAAACGAGATGTTTGGCCAAAATTAATGATTGCCTAACCTTTTACACATAAGTTAGTTAACAGCACAACTAGTGAAGGAATTATAATCAGTCAAAACGATATTAACGCCAATTGGTAAATATAAACTATGTACCTACTTCTAAAGGAATAATGTATACCGTCTTGTAGTGTGTGTGACTCCTCGCCCTAATAAGGAGTGTACGTTGTTTGTATGAGACACTTCATTAAAGGTAATCATAAGGACAACGCGTCTCCTTCAATTGCTCCCGAAGCTTCGTCATTACAGTCTATTTTTACCGACTTCACAAAAAGGAGGAGGTACTATGTTCGGCTGTTTGTATGTTTTTTTTTTTTTTTGTATGTTTGTTCATCGAATACTCCGTCAATTGTCGACGGATTTTCAAAATTATTTTTTGTTCGAAAGTAGATAGTTCTGAGATGGTCCCATTATCACCAAGTTAGGATCTGATGATGGGATCTTAGAGAAATCGAGGGAACTCCTCAAATATTATAGGGAGCTATATAGTGATTTTGGTATATTCATCTAGAATTGAAGCATTTACGGTCAAAAGTAACCTTTGAAGAGCTGGAACTGATGAAGAAGACCAGAAATGGCCAATAAAACTTCATACTCATAAGAAATCACAATAAAGTTATACTCCGTCAATTGTCGACGGATTTTCAAGATTCTTTTTTTGTTCGAAAGTAGATAGTTCTGACGTGGTCCCATTGTCACCAAGTTTGGATCTGATGATGGGATCTTAGAGAAATCGAGGGAACTCCTCAAATATTATAGGGAACTATATAGTAATTTTAGAAGAAGAAGCATTTACAGTCAAAAAGTAACATTTGAAGAGGTGGAACTGATGAAGAAGACCAGAAATGGCCAATGGAACTTCATACTCACATAGAAAATAAAAAAACAATAAAGTTAATTAAGTGACTGTGACAATACAAATAAATAAAGTAGTTATTGAGATAGAGAATTTTACCCGACTTTTTTAGTTGCGATACTGAGTATCGCAACTAAAAAGTGTAAAATAAAATACTTTTTACAAAAAAATAAACCGACTTCACTAAAAAAATTAAAAATAACTTTAATTTCGGAAGTCGGTGTGTGGCGACACATTGACAAGTAACAAGTGACAGATGACAGAAGTCGCACATAGACTATCGACGAGCAAATCAACGGATGACGTCACAAATATCCTGCATCGCACATATTAAGTTTACATGCGAAATAACACGGATAGAAAATCCCAACGAACAACAGTTGGGCAGAAAGCCCGCCAGGCTGATCACCTCGCCTGGTCGGAGGATCCTCCTTTTCTTAGGGAACTTTACTCGCTGTTCCCTAAAGTGGTGACCCCGACGTGATTGAAACCAACCTTCACGGAGCAGATCAGCACCGTCATCCTTATCGCCATTTCCCTCACCCATCACTTCTCCGCTGAGCGGTAATCAAGTCGCAGCCAACCAGCATCCTCGGCCTCATCAGGGACCACCACACGCTACATCGAAGATATGCAGCCTGGTTCTTCCCTACGGCCTCATCAGCGTCTAGGCACAGCACTTTCTGCACACGGTCTGAGGACGTCTTCCTCCCGTCAACGCAGACGCCCGCCACTACGCACCTACCCTCGCAGCATCAATTCCCCGACTCACCGTGGGACACTGCGAGCTTCACTACTCCGACTCACTGGAGTATTACCCTGCACCGCTCACCCGACTCACTGGGCATTCAGCGGCACAGTTCCGACTCACTGGAACTAGGGACATTCTACACTGGCTCTGGCACCGCTCATCTCAAGCATCGACAGCCGTCTCAACAGGATCGACCTCCGATCTTGGGGGAGTGATGTGGCGACACATTGACAAGTAACAAGTGACAGAAGTCGCACATAGACTATCGACGAGCAAATCAACGGATGACGTCACAAATATCCTGCATCGCACATATGAAGTTTACATGCGAATTAACACGGATAGAAAATCCCAACGAACAACAGTTGGGCAGTAAGCCCGCCAGGCTGATCACCTCGCCTGGTCGGAGGATCCTCCTTTGCTTAGAGAACTTTACTCGCTGTTCTCTAAAGTTTAACAAACTAATACCGAGAAACACCGACTTCCGAAATTAAAGTTATTTTTAACTTTTTTAGTGATTTTAGCTACCACATATCTACTTCATTTGAAAATGAACAACGAAACTTGAATGTTTTAGAACGACTTATTTCTGTCTATTCCTTCGTTCGACAGCATTGATGAATGTCCTGTTGTACAAGTTCCGCGCTATACAAGATTATGGTTTAGGAACAAGTTGCTCTATTGTGTAGTGGAACACTTGCGGAGGCAGTAAGTTGAGTGTCGGTTGCAGTTCAACGTGCAGAGCGGGGCGGGCAATGCTGGCAGCGAGGCTTACAGCGGCGGCGCGGCGGCGCTCAGCTCGGGCTCCGCGTCCTCGGGGGCGCAGTCCCCGGGCAGCCCGCCGCACGCGCACCTCACGCACCACGCCGCGCGCCTGCGCACCAAGGAGGAGGACCTCTCCGCGCACGGCCGCGCTAGCGCCGATGGTATGTATCACACACACAAGTAGCTATGTACATATATATTTTAAGTGTGGGAGAGCCATGCTTCGGCACGAATGGGCCGGGTCGACCGGAGTGATACCACGGCCTCACAGAAAACCGACGGCAAACAACGTGTTGTGTTTCGTTGTGTGAGTGAGGATACCGGAGACCCATTTACCCCCTTCCCATTCACCGATTCCGTAACAACATTTAAGTTCCTAACGAAAGGTTGGCAACGAACTTGGGCAAACGCCCGAAAGTAGGTTAATGGGTGGCGGCGATAGCTTACCATCGGGTGATCCGTCAGCTTGTTTACCGGCTTGTATAGTTTCCATAAAAATAAAATAAAAAATGTAACCCGGAGCTGCGGACTGCCTAGCGGGTTGCCTACGGCTTGAAGAGGAGACCTAGGAACGGGTGATTTTTAGTCAGTAAGAGTCTTAACATTCCTTCTCGCCTCACCCAAGGCGGGAGAAGAAATGGGATGATTTCCCCCCTCAAAAAATGTATGTAACAATGTGCAGCTTGTGATGTGTGGCTGTGTGCAGGCGGCGGGTCCTCGGAGTCGGAAGGCGAGTGCGGCGGCGCGGGCGCGGCGCGTGCGCGCGCGCAGTACGTCAGCGCCAACTGCGTCGTGTTCACGCACTACTCGGGCGACGTGGCCGCCGTCGTGGACGAGCACTTCGCGCGCGCTCTCTCGCTGGATAAACCCAAAGGTCAGAACTTATATAGTATCAGCATTATTACCAGGTTCGATTTCTGTCCGTAACAACTCTTTGAGTGATCCATGATTGTTGTTCCGGATCTCAGTGTAATGTGAAAATATATGTTTATAAATGTACCGTACCTACGTCGTATCGTCGTATCTACGGACTACGAACTACGAGCTACGACTCTACAGTCATAGCTCGTAGTTCGTAGCCCGTAGTTCGTAGTTAGTACGATTTTGTTAGTAGCGTGTAATTCGTAGCACGTAGTTCATTGCACATAATACATAGCGTGAAGTTGGTTGTGGTGTGCCCTACACGCAACACGCTACGCACTACGGGCTACGAGTTACGCGCTACGAGCTACGGCTGTAGTAAATGAAAAAATTAGGGCGTCTAGATTTAGGACCGGCGGTTACAAACTTCGCTCCACGGGTTTTATTTGACAGTGGTCAAGTCTTGGCATCATTTTGTATGTCAATGTTTTTGGGGGATATAATTATTGATTTATTGGAATGTCATATAATTCGTACATTAGAATGTTGTTTTCGATACTTTAGATGATATAGTTTTGTACAATAATGAGAATAAGGCGGTAGTATAGTTTTATTTTGTTGTTTTTTAATTGCATTTCAGTATTGGTAGTCATTTGGTGCTTAAAAATAGTAAAACTGTAATGATCTTAATTCTACGTGGAGGTAATTTGTAGCCTGTCTGTAAATTAGTAAATTTTATCTTTTGCAATATGACCAAGTTTCACTATCAACTTCCGAGGCACACAATTACACTATATAGGAAGTAAGTTGCTTTAATATTGAAAGCATAATATTATTCGATATCTTTAAATGATTTTGTCTGGACTTCAAAAGAGACTCCTCTGAGTTTGTTTCGGCATTTCTTCTCAGAGTAGTCCGATAGGAAATGCCGGCCTCATCTAGTTATTTAAGAGATTGACGTGTAAAAGAGTTACATTGTAACAACCTATTTGCAAAATAATTATCATTTATCATCTAGGTATAATACAAAAAATAATAATTGCTGAATGTGTAAGCGCAAATCTCGAGAACAATTGTATCGCGAATTATTTTATATTGTTATAGAAAAGAGAAGGTTTATGTAAGAAAAAAATAAAAGAGATGCGCAGTAAAATCCTAGGCGACACAGAGTTTGCGTGGTCCGCTAGCAATGAATAGAAGATATAATTTCATTGTAACCCCGTCGGTCCTTGCACCACTGGTTAGATAAAGGTACAATGAGTAAAACTAGCCATAATCACATTATATAATTCTGTGTCGTGTTTATGTGCGGAGCTGCGGACATCACTTCGTCGGATTCATTTGATTGTTGAGAACTTCGTCGCCCCGGGTTCTGAGAACACGAACGTTGTGTAAAAACAGTGGGCAGCGTGCGGCGGCCGACTCGGCTGACTAGATAAATCACTGAACTCACTTGCGCAGCCTTAATTAAAGCCGACATTTAATTACAAACTAGAGCCCAGCGCCCCCCCACCCCCTGGGGGGGCGTGTCCCGCGCCCCGCGTCCCGGCAGCTCGGTCAGACTCAGGATACTTCATTTGGTACACATTATGCGCCCACTAGAACGGTTTATCGAGTAGTTGTTAATAAACAGTAGCTCCTAAACAGGGCGCTCATTGTCGGCGAGACTTAAATACGTGTTTATTACAAAAACATTTCAGAAGGTTGACAGAGGTAGGAGGCTCGACATAAACATCCACTTTTTGCTGAACCCACTGAGTCACTGCGTCGCTATACCTGAGTATTTACGAAAATAGAAATATTAAATAAACAAAGTCGCGCACAGTGCAGGACATAGTGTAATCTGCTACAAAGTACTACAGGTACATAGCTACTAATTAATTGTGAATCTACATGCAACACATAATTACAATACCAAACCAAACCAATATCAAAAATGGATTTTAATGCCCAGATTTTGAATTGAGATTGGTCGTAAAAGAACCAATATATGTCCCTAGGTACCCATGTTTCAGTGACTGTGTCAGTGAACTAATACAATAATTAAGCAGAAATAAGTTCCTCGTGAATTTGCCACGATAATGCCTATTTTGTAGTATTCCTACAACATATACCCAGCGGGTGAGGCCGGTGGCTGCGTGGCATCGATTTACTGAATCTTGTTGACTGCAGACTGTTTTAGCCTGCCTGGTCTAGGCACAGGCATCCATGGTAGAGTACAATCTAATGATATAATAAGTTTTGGTTGAAATGCCCTCCGAGTATGTCAAGCATCCTATATCCTCGTACGTACTTGTAGAGTAGGTCTGTCGGTCGGTAACATGTAAGGTTAAGTATTGTACCACTGCTTGTGGTCGGTAGCCCCGTGGCGTTGCTAATAACGAATGGGTCGCGACGAGAACTGTGATGACGCAACCTGGGACCGGTTCCGACTGCCGGCCGACTGCCGGCCGGGGCCTGAACACAATGTGCCCGACTAATCGGCTATACATAGAGAAACGTCTTTTCACGAGTCGAGGCATAGTTACGTGGCCGTGATTAGATCGGAAAAACGCTGGCCATTACTTAAAAGATGGCCGAAAGGAGCCGCGCGACAAAAACGTATATCGTTGGCATAGTCGCGGGCGAGGTCGGGCCCGCTTTGTGCCGCGCCGCGCATTCCAGCCGCTAACGCAAAAACCGCGCCGCGACCGCTTGTGTACTAATGCCACTGTCACCGCGCGGCGCGCACTCACCGGCACTCTCCGGCACTCTCCGGCACTCACCGGCACTCTCCGGCACTCTCCGGCGCGGTGTCGCACGGTCGTGCAGCAAGTCCTGGCAAGGAATCTCGGCGGACGACGCCAACGAATCTAATCAATCTAATATATCTGGCTATTAAGTGACGAGGGACTTGTATGATAATACTTGCTATATTTAAAACATCTGATCTGATTTTAATAGCAACCAATACGTTAGCGCAAACTCGTAAGTCAATTAATTTTAACATAAATTCTACGTTTTGTGGAATTTCCCTTAACTATAACGTCTCAATTTAAAGAACGAAGTTTAATATCGAATCCGTACGTTATGCCTAGTAACTAGTGATGCAACCAATAAATAGCAGTCCCGTAGGTATGTACTTGTGGACTCGAAGGTTCGACTGGATAACTAATCTCTTCACTCTTTGGGAGTTCTCAATAAATTATAAAGTACTCAAAATAACACGTAAATTCGAACATTTCAAGAACCGAGTTTCCACTCCTCGCCGTCTCCGGCAATATGTTGCAAATGAATGAAATGACTTGAACTGTAACCCCGCACGGAACGTTACCCGCCGTTCCGTGAAATGTGAGTACTGAGTACATGAGTGTGTGTGTATACGTGTGTATGTGTGTGTGCAGAGAGCGTGCCGATGGTGTCGCGCAACCTGCCCGCCTCCTTCTTCAACGCGGCGGCGGCGGCGGGCGTCGGCGTGCCGCCCGGCGGCGCCTGCGCCGGCGTCGACATCTACGACTACGACCCCTGGCACCAGCACTACACGGGGTGAGTACCGGCCGGGCTGCTCGCAGGCACCGCGGACGATATTATTATATAGTGCAGCGATATTTATAACAATACGATGTGCGCAGGTACGGGCACGCGGCGCACCGGCACGCGGCGGAGTACCACGCGGCGGCGGCGCACCACAACATGGCGGCGGCGGCCGGCTACGGCGGGCTGCTGCTGGGCCGCGGCTCGCTGCACCACCAGTACAAGCCCGTGGACTGGCCGGCCGCGCAGCACCACTCGCACCACCTCGACCCCGCCGCCTGCTCGCCCTACTCCTACCCCGCCGTGCCCGGTACGCGCCCACTGCCTTATTAATGCGCGCAGCGATATCAAAGCGTTGCTTTCCTGTGCTCGCCGGGTAAACGATCAAACGCCGCGATAAATAACCGCCCATACTTCAACACAGAATGTTTTCAAACAGATGTTCTACTGTATTTTAATTTTCAAAGACATTCCAGTCGCAAGCGCAAATATTTTAATTGTGATGATTTAAGCGCTCTATCCGAATGACAAAACAAGGCATGCCCAGTGTCGTGGCGCGGCACAGCGCGGACTGACGCCGGTGGGAGCTGGCCACGCTCTGCTTGAGTTAGCTGGGAGCCTGGGGCCGCATCGGAGCGAGATAGTTCGCAAGAAAACGTTCGCGTGATTCGCGGTATTTAGATTTGGTTCTGAGGATAGGCATAATTGCCGCTTCGGATAAGCAAACGATTATAAACGACGGTTGATGTGGTAAAAACAGCGGACGCAGGCGGCGAGTTGAAAGGGACTCTAGTGTCCGTAATGCTGGGGGCGGGGGCGCGGGGGCGCGGGCGCGGGGCCGGCTTGCTCCCTAATGACGACGATTAAAATTAATTTGCGCGGCGCGCGGAGCCGACCCCCTCGCCGCGACCAAATTAAATTCTTGAGTCGCGATCGAGTCCCCCCGCGCCCCGCCCCGCGCCCCCGCGCCGCGCCGCTAGATATGCATCGCGCTCCCTTTTGTCTTTATGATCGCACCCGTCCACTTGACTGATAATGTTTTGCTTGTAACTTAGGGAAGCCCTTTTGATTCATGAAATGTACAAATTAATTTACGGCAACGGAATACATTTCATGTCGTTGTCTCCTAAGTGGAGGGAACAGCAGGCTGCACACCTCTCCCACTCGTCTAATGGTACTTTCAATTAGACGTTTATATGTCTTTGGGAATATTGAATATATCTAGAATCAACTAAATCAGTAATTTCCCATTAAATAAATATGTCCACAATCTTCCAAGTCGAAAACAAAACAATGTAGAGATGTTGCTGTGGCTGCTCCTACAGCAGCTTGCAGCAGCTCCAGCTCAACATGTACCAGCGCTGGACTAGCTGGATACTGCTGCTTACGTCCTCCCGCTACTTAGACAGTTACATGTAGTCGGGAGGGGCCGGCTCGGAGGACCGATATGTACCGCGTGTAAGGTATCAAACGGACTGGTGTAACTAGTGACACAGGTGTATGTGATACTCAGTATCGTGACGTGGAGTTTTGTTACAATAATATCAGGTGTAGCGCGTCTAGAGACAACCGTCCCCTAAGAACCAGACAGTTGAGAGTAACTTACAATTAGGCCTAGTGCCGCAGAGTATACCTACTCATAGGCGTAGTCAGGTTTTAGTTTCGGGAGGGTTCAAGAAAGTCGACCCATGAAATGTGTGACCAAAAAAAAACCTCCTTCATAAAAACATACATGACAAAAAAAAAACACTATTTATGTAATAAACAGATTCTTAGGTAGTCCTACAGACCTTTAGTAGAGTTGTAATGAAACAACTCGACTACTCTAATATCCGCCAACGACTTTGTCTGCGTTATCCGGATAGTTTAAAAAGCTTTTGTGATAATTATTTCAGACTAAAATCTATCTCAGTGTCAATCTGTAATATTGTATACCCAACTACATATAATGTTTGTGTTGGGTTGGCTGTTGTTTTTGACACAATATACCTACCTAGTTCTATTGAATTTCTGTCAGAACCCAGATGTAATGATGTTGTATCGAGGCCGGTTACTGTTTCATTACAACAAATTGTTACACTAGGATGTAGTTCGCAGTGCGTTGCAGCTAGTGTATGTAGGTGCGTCCGTAGTGTCCGCCGGGAGGTCGCGCGGACAGTTTGGTGGTGTAGTGTGTAGTGGTGGCAGATCGATGGTGGCGAGCGGTGGCCGGCGCGGGGCGGGGCCGCGCCACCAATGAGGGTGCGCTGACCGCCGCGCCCCGGCACACCCCGCGCCCCCGCCCCGCGCCCCGCGCCCCCTCCCCACTAAATCACGAGCCATGTCAATTACCCGGCAGCTCAGTAGCTCAGGGCTCAGACAGCCTCGCCGACATTACACCGATTCAATAGTCGCGCACTACCTGCAGCTATGTGTAGCCATGTAATCATGTTAGTACCTCCTAGGTACCTATTATAGGCCAATTTCAAAATATTTTTTACTGACAAGATGGAAAGATTCCTTCGTTACTTTTGTAAATTAATATCTAATATAATATAATAAATATGTTGATTTAAAACTAATAAGATTATTTTATAAACGCATTATGATTATTTTATAAATGCATGAATGACATTACACAAAGTGGCATCCGGCAACTATGTTATAAATGTAATAATAGAATTTTACGATCGGATACAGAGACAGGGATACTCTTTCAATGAGCTCGAACAGTAATGTCTGTAGAAGTGTAGCAGGTTCGGTTCCTGCTGCTGTTGTATATTGCCTAGCAACCAGCGGACTTATTTGTCAACTCGCGGGTAAGAAAGTCGCGCGTGTAGAGGACCGTTTTACTTAGTTTTGTTGTCGTCAACTCGCTCGGACATGGAAATGTGGGAACTCTTTTTTTTAAACAGTACGTAGTAGGACTACATAACATAGTAAGAGGGACTTAACAAAGGGGAGAATAGTAGACGACTGAAATTTAACGAAATCTACTTGTTGACCCTTTTTTAAACACGTTACATTTTAACTAGTAATACATAAATCACACTGACAGGATTTATTTCAATTTTCCATTCGAACTAACGAAACCGTTTTGTTGCTAATTGTGCATAAATACTAAAATACGCCAGCTTTATACTCGAGCGGGAAAATAGGAAGGTCGGTCCGGTCGACTGTCTATTCCGATATTTCATAATTTTTTGCAGATTGAAAAGTACCTATATTCTGGTGAGACATGCCTTCAAAGTTCAACAAACAACTGTTGTACCTGCGTTATGTCACGGTTTATCAGGTTTATTCCCCCCCTTTTTTTGAGGGGGGAAAATAAACCTGATAAATCCGGTAAACCCGCTAGGTAGTCCGCAGCTCCGAATCAGGCATCTGCCGTACTGGGCCCCACCTGTGGTGTAGTGTAACGGCGGTGTTTGTGTGCAGGTCTGGAGGCGCAGGTGCAGGACACGTCCAAGGACCTGTACTGGTTCTGAGGCAGCAGCGAGCTGCCGGCGGCCCGCGGCGCGCGCAGTTACCCGGTGGTGAGACATTACTAGTGCCGGCACTGACCGTAACTGACGGTGGTACCGCGCTCGGACACTACTTGACAGTGAATTAGTGATCAAACGTCGCGGGTGCAACTAGGACATTGTGCAGCTTTCGTCACAGACTGGTGGTGATGTCGCGCCGGGCAGTGCACGGCCCGGTGCATGTGTGCGTGCGCTCCGTAGTACTATACAAGCAGGTGTGTGTGTGTGAGTTAGCACTGGACAGGCGAGCGTGCAACGTGCAACACTAACAGCTCGCAGTCAACGCCTCGACACAACAAGTCATACATACAGACACGTTGTGTACCTTTCCCTAATGAAAATTGTATTAGATAGAATTATAAAATTAATAAAAAGGAAATTTAAGAATTGTTCTGAAACATAAATACCATGCAACATAGGTATCTAATAACCAAAGTAAAAGTGTTCAACTGTAAGTATTTAATGAAGTGATGTTTAATGTAATTAGGTAGAGTATTGTATCATGTTAGATAATACATTTGTTGCGTGTGTGTGTGAGACATGCTTCACTCACGCACACGAGGAGGGACACATTACATACGTTAATATACTTGCGGTTGAATTTCGATTACTGGCTTATTTTCATTAAAGTATTCCACAAAGGGCAGTGAACAAGAAGTAGTTACCTGCGTTAGCAAGTTTGAGTTGTTGTTTGAGTTTGAGTTGAGTTGTCCGGCGCTTCAGGTTACACATTAGGTACCTGGTAATATAAATAAATAAAAGTTTTTCATGACATGTCTCTTGTCTGTACTACTGTAGATTCAGTGCGCCTCGCGGAATACTCCAATGAGTAGTATTGGTTATACGTAAATAACTCCCCGTGTACTCGGTCGGCCCCGAGCCGTGCGCCGCCGCCCGGTAGTTGGCCGGTCACGTCCACCTGTCAATTACTGCACCCATGATCCAGGACGCAGGAGTCTGGGACGATGTCGGGCGGCGGCTGCGGCGGCCGGAGCCGGCCGTGTCGAGGGCTGTTTAATATTACTGTGGAGATAACGTATTTTTATTAATTGTATTTAATATAAATATGTAGATACCTAATGTAAATGATACCTGTTTGTAGTGTTGCTCAGATCTCGTATCATTTTAGATAATTTGACTTGAAACTGATTATTATTATTTTGAATAGATTGGAATTCATTTGCTACTGTTTAGAGATGTGAGGAGTAGGCAGGTGCAGCCACGCTGCTGTACGGCGGGCAGCGCCGGGCGCGCCGACTAGTTGTAATCTCGTACTGTACATATAGTTGCCTCTAGGTTAGGTAGTTAGCGATAGCGACAGTTGCAGCAGACATGTAGACACTGAGTCGGTGTACATAATGTAAGTGGTCACTCCACGTTCATAGTTGGACAACTAAATAAAATTCCATTATCTACTGTGATTGTTTCACTCGTGCTGTTTTATTTACCCCACTCTACCTACCCCCTAGCTAGGTACTGCCATATTAAACCTAAATCTAATGAAAACAATAGTTACAGGATAATGTTTAATAAAGTATACGACACAATATGTAGCGCGTGATGTACTTACTTGAATGCAAGTCGAAGGTTCCGCTACTACTAGTAAATATCCATCGGCACCACAATCTGGTATGTACAATATAATGTAGAAGATATAGTCGTGTAGCCGTTGTAACTCGCACAGGTTCCGCTGGTAACCAGTGGAGAGGTAGGTATACTATAACGTGTAACGTGTATTCTGTAACGTGTAACGTGTATACTGTAACGTGTAACGTGTATACTTGTTACAATGTTTAACATCAAGCAGCAATGTTCACAGGTGTACATGAACGAGTGTGGGAGCCACCTGTATGTGTATACAAACGTCGTCTTTGCGCCAACATTTATTATCGTCTATAGAAATGATTCTTTAGCCAGGTAAAAAGTAAAGATAGCTGTGGATTTTTTAAAAATCCTTTCTTAATGAATATCTACATAATGTAGTGAATATATAATCCAAATTTCATGTTTGTAGCATCATTGGTAATTAGCGCTCGGCGATGATAAATAAAATATACTTTTTAACTGAACGTCCACCTAAAAAAGAACTACAATATAAAAAAGTTCGTTCGTAGTCCATAGTATAAAACAACAGCCCTGTAGCTCATTTTAAAAAAATAATATTCAATCAGTAGTTCGCTGCACTACGGAGATACAGAATACAAGAATTGAAATAAACAATAAGTACATGTTTGTACAAGTGTAAGTTTGCGCAAATATCGTTATGTTGCGGCGGAATACTGGACCTGTAGCTCGTAGCGCGTAGCTCGTAGTCCGTAGCGCTTAGCCCGTAGCACGTACTACGCGCTATATTGTATGTACATAGAATATATCGCTACGAACTAAGCAGTATGTACTACGGACTGAGAACTATTTACTGCGGTTTAGCCGCTACGTTCTACAGGCTGCATACAACGTTCAGCGCTCTATGTGCTACGTACTACGCGTTACAAACTACGAGCTACGAACGCTACGACTTATAGTATTTACCCTAATTTTACACTTAAGTTAAATACTAGGGCCGTAATTCTTTTTATAAGTTAATGAGACATTAACGCACTACTAGTTACTACTTCCGTTCATTATGGTATAAGTTGATTTGAGAAAGATTAATAAATATATAACGAAGTATACAAATGCAGCAATATTATACATAAATTAATAAATGTATAAAGCTTAAGAGTTTGTTTGGACGCGCTAACCTCCGTAACTACAGGTACAAATTGAATAATTATGATTGTGTTGGATAGTAAATAGAGCAAAGCGGTACTTCACGCCGGGACCAAGACAGGCGGAATGGTTTGATATGATGGCCACGGCCACTTTCGATCATCGTACCGCTTGGTTTCAAGTTTTCAAGCTTTAAGGTTTTTTGTTGTTTGTGTGCTACTATTTGCTTATATACCATACTTCAAGTTTTAGGACTAGCCCAAAATAGTTACATCAGAGCGTTTGGAAAAAGTGACGCGTGGAAAAATATTTCGAATATATATATTTTTTTATTTCTTTTTTTTTATGAAACATACTACATACATGCCGGTAATCGAGCAGACGTATTACCTGATGGTAAGCAATCGCCGCCGCCCATGGACACTTGAAACACCCGAGACTTTACAAGTGCGTTACCGGCTTTTTGGGAGTTAGGAATTTAAGGGTTGTTGTTCGGGAATGGGGATGGGGAAGATTGGGAAGGGGGGAATTGGGCCTCCGGTAACCTCACTCACACAACGAAACACAACGCAAGCGATGTTTCACGTAGGTTTTCAGTGAGGCCGTGGTATCACTCCGGTCGAGTCGGCCCATTCGTGCCGAAGCCTGGCTCGGCACACATTATTGTGATTTATGATTTATGATTAAATATACGACAAGAAGCTATTGATGAGTGTGTCTGTAGCTGGAACGAAAAAGAAGTGTAGAGGATACTTGAGTCCCTCATCACACGAAATATATTATGAGTCAATATAGTCAGGAAGTCTCGACAATGATAACGAAAGAAATCTATTACTAAATCGTTCATATATTACCGACTTTTTTATGGCACTATCGTTCCCGTGGGTGTCGTAAGAGTCGGCTACGGGACTACACATTTGACAGAGACCGGATGGCAGCGCTCGTTGGTGAGCCAAGCAGTAGCAGGTGTGTCAGTGTCAGAAGAACAAATTATTTGTAATAGCCGCAGATACTTTAATCGGTTACATTATATTTTACTGAAGTTTTAGTTCAAGAAGAATATTTTGTATGCCATACAAAATACATACACACAAGTAGTGTGGTATAGGAGTAGGTACATATAATATAGTAACGACAGTTTATTAGAGCATGGCTCACAGTGAGCTCGTAGCTCGTGACAGTAGCGACAGTTAGCTCGCCGCCCGGCAGCTGTCCCTGCCGCGCCTGCCGCGCAGAGCACGTCGCCTAATTAATTCCTATCGTAAATGTCCGCCACTCTAGATAAATAAGAGTGTGTAAAGTGTTTTGTTCTCAAGCTGTTAATGTGTTTCTAAATCGGAACTATTATGTTAGAGTATTGTGTGTAGCGCGCGGTGCCATTAGCCGCGGCCGCGGTGTTTGTAAACACGCGACACATTACGTCGCGAGATGGACGGGCATTGTGCGCGAGACAATCCCGCGCGCCGTCACAAATAACGCGCCGCTCTACTAATAGTAAGCGAGACGCTTTTGGACACATTATGCGCATTCCACGGTTTCACGGCGAAAGCTCACCTAACTAAACATCGTACTGAAATAAAAGTATAAAGCTCCGGCGCGTCTCGCGACACCGTGAAATTTGTCGCGACACGTAATTTATGCTAATGGATCGTTAATGGCGTCATAAATATTATAATTAGTATCTGTTACTCTCTGCCATGAGGCCGGTGAAGACTTCATCAGCCGGGCCGGGCCGGGGCTGGAGGTGTCGCCGGCCGCATTAGTATGCACGCGGCACGGAGCGGGCCGGCAGTACTAGCAATCCGCTAAGTATTGAGCAATAAACGGGTGCCGCGGAGGAATACTGATGCGGGCGCACAATTGTCAGCGAGGACCACAGAAGAAGACATTTAAGAAATAGCTGCGGTGCGGGGGCGGGACACATTGCACAAGTATTTAATTTACTGTCTCCTTGCTGTTGGATTCCTAAACAATGAGGTACAATTCTTTGGTTGAACAAAATATGTATGGTCCTATATGGCAGGGCGGTCGCTTCTACAAAAACTGAAAAAAGTGGGAACAAAGACTTTAAGTTTTATTTTATCATTATTTCACAAAAATAGTTATTTACATGAAACAGCCACAAATAAGAATTAGACAATAATTATGCTAGTGCACTATGAATAACTTAATAAGTAACTTACCAATACATATTTAGGAACTAAAGGAAAATTCACTTTTTTAACCTAGACTTATGTATAATTAGCGACTTGCCTGAGCTAGGTTTATAAAAACCTGTGTTTCGGGTCATCACTTACAAGACTATCAATTTGGGTGCATGTATACAGAAATAGAATAACAACTTACAAACTAATCTTACATTCAAATTAAACTTCCAATAGTTTCTCTGTGTCTGTGTAATCAAGATTTAGCAGATACTCTGATAACAATGTACTACATTTATAATAATTTGCACTATATACAATGTGATAGGTGTGGGACTTCTAACCCGTTAAGGCTGAGTACTACATCTAATTTTATCGACAAAAAAGTAATATGGGGGTTTGAAACCCCAATTGAAAATATTGAAAAATAGCGATTTTTTCGGTAAAGATTATTCAGAAATAATTTTTTTCTCACCAAAACATTATCAAACATATGAAAAATGTAATGAATTAGTTAGCCAAGGTTATTAGCTACCATTTGTCGTTTTTTTTTTGTTTCTACGACGCATACAGCCTTCGATATCACATAAAGTAAGAAAAATATTAAAATAGCCATAATTTTAAGGGGGAGGGGATTCGACCCCTTCGACCCCCGACTTTTGTCCATAAAATTAGATGTAGTACTCAGCCTTAACGGGTTAGAAGTCCGAACCCTATCACATTGTATATTTAGTATCTTGTTGACCTTGTTGTACAAAAATGGTCCTAAAAATACGTAAAATCTATGTGCAAATGCATGTCTTGTCTGTGGTTTAAAGCAAACCAAATCTCTCCTCCTCCCGGTTTTGGATACTGGGTCGAAAGGAAGCTGAGAGTGCTGATAAAGTACGGTTTGCAATATAAATAGTTGGCGCACTGTTAGTATTTTACATGCAGTGTTTAGTTGGTGTGTGGGAAACCTAAAAGGGCGGAACCTTTAGAATTGCTCTTTGAGCGCGTTCCAGAGGAAGCAAGATAGACTTTGCAGTTCCACCCCATGATGTAATTAATACAATAGGTGAGAACAGATTGACACAGAGCCAAATAAACCTGTTTAATTAACTTATAATCGGCTATGTGGCGTAGGTTCTTAAAAATGTACATTAATTTTATTTATCTTAAATTTCAATTTAGATACCCGTTCCGTTATCGACACAGAGATGTAGACTGGTATGTTCTGGGAAAATATAGTAAGGACTACGGTAGGTAGTGAGAACGTGAGAACAGGTCCGGGCACAGGTCACCCGCACTCGTGTTGTGGAGGAGAAGTGTTGTCACCTTCCGCCGAAACACAAAATAAAGCAAAAGGTGCGCAGCGTTTGGGAAGGAATGCGCGCGCCGCGTGGGAACCGCCGGCGGCCTGCGGGGACACATGTGTGCTGGGCCGAGTTCTGTCGTACCTATAGTATACTAATACCCTCAGAAGTAGCGCAGCCAGTCACCGACTCCGGTCCTAATGAACCATTCAGTTGCGGTTACAGGCTTTTTTGCAGAGAGCTGCAGCGAGGCAGGCGGTGCGAGCAGCGACCAGGAAGCAGCACACGTGGCGCGCGCGGAAGTGGGGCCTCGTTAGCGGCCGCACATGTGCTCGCCCCGCCCCGGTGTATCGGTACTAATGCTAAATTAATATATTCCCAACGTATCTCTCTGATACAAACAAACTTGTCAATGTCCCATTACCGCCGCACCTTATTACACTTCTATCATCGGCTTCTTGTGTAGTTACTTATAGTGAGCCAATGGACGAGCAGAATATGGTATTTTTATGATACACCTATGTGGATGGGTAAGTATGGACACAACACTGATTGCAGTATGTAATCGTGGTCAGTTTGGTTGTAATTAGCAAAGCCGTGTAGGTGTGTGCTGGGCGGTGCGCGTGGTGCGCGTGGGGACGGTGATCAATCAGTGCTGCGGCTGCGGCGCAGATGCGGGCGCGCGCCGGCTCGGTGACGTTTACGGTTTGTTTGTGCGCCGCGCGCCGCCCCCGGCACTGCAGCACTTTTTGTACTCGCAGCCAGCTCCGGGTGTAAAAACGTGTCTTCTCGTGTTACAGACGCAGCCGCCGCCACCTCCACTCACGGCCTGACATTAATTGGATGAGATGTTCGCTTGATGAATTTTATTGTGCGACACCCATTAGCTAATTGTTGAAACGATCGTCGGCGGCGGCGGCTAGCGCTCCTACGTAGGTACGTAGTTTATTTATCACGTTATTTTGTTACAATACATTGCAGACTGCTCGGTGGCGCAGTGGCTGGCCGACCGACCGCCGACACGGTTCATTGTTTGTGTGAACCATAAGTTCTGTGTTTGTCTGCGCACACCCGACCCCGACCCACTATTTCTCATTCTGTGCCGAAACCCGGTGCGTACGTGTGTAGATACATTTTAGGAAGAAACTGCATCTATCACGTCTGATGTAGTCACGTAAGATTTTCAATCAATCAATCAATTCCATTAGAAATAGTTTGTTCAAGGATTGTGCATCAACTTGTATAAGAACAAGAATTTGTTGTAAAAGGCTGGTACCCGAAAAGGGTTGGTTCGGAAGTGGCTACTGTACGAGTACTTACAATAATTACGCTGTGCGCCGATTTGTATTGGAATTAGAATGTGGAGGTATGCGCGACGCGGGCAGACGTTGGCTGGCGCGTGGCGCGGCGACATTGACGCCAGTCGACACCGTCATGCGTGATGCCGCGACACGGACGCTGGCCACTGCCGACTGCCAAACTTTGTGGCGACTCTATCGACATTGCCTTTATTGGTGTCATTTGGTTGTGTTTCCATACAATTCCGTAATGACGTATGTTCAGTATCAGCAACAGTGTGGCATCGGTGACATGAGCACCGCACACTAACAAACGAAACTGCAAATTAAGTATATGTAGGTGACTGTAAGAAGTCGCAGCGATCCAGTTACGTGACGTTCCGAGATCTATAAAATACAATAACAACTGTTTGGCAAAGAGTACTACCGTATTGACTATTATATCAGTAAGTAACTTTAAAATCTCAACGTCTAAACCGCTAAAGCACAAATTATATAAATGGCTGGTTACGCAATGTCATTATTCTGTCAGAGTTTCTACAGACATGACCAACAATTATTTGACATTTATTATGACGCGATAATATAACGCCTGCCTGGGCCATTAGTTTACACGCTATGTATCTTTAGCAAACCATGTACGCTGTAATTCTATTTTTACATCTAAGATAATACTATATTTTTAGGCAAATAAATGAATTTCAATTTGAGTTTTTAATTTATCTAATTTAACATGTGCAGGTGTCACTACTAGTATTTAACTAATAAGTATGTGTACTTCTACGCAGACGAGTACCTACTATAATATCTAATTTACCGATTGATACTTTAATTAAAAACACCCCGCAGTCGACGAGTAGTGCCTGTGTATAAAGAGATTGATTAATGTAGACGAAGTGACAGAGGTACGCTAAATCGTGTTGTTTAGCGATCCACTGTCTCTGCCTACCGTAATGGAAGATAGTCGTGATGACAGAAATGTAGGTACGTGTATCCTCAATTAAGCAGATACTTGTACTTGGTACCTTATGTATAAACTGAGAGAAACATTTATTTACTTGATATGTTGTACATAGTTCAGACAATGTGGCTGCCTCGTCGAGTCACAGCCATAGAGACGGTAGAGACGGGCAGTGCTGCAGGCTGGGAGTGCAGCAGTGTGGTGCGGGGAGGGGGGGGGTGTGGCGGTGGCGAGCGTGCGTTATCGGAATAATTGTCAGCGTGATAATATATCTGTGTCGCGCGCGGCGATGGTATCGCGGCCGCGCGGAATTAACACGTCGCGCGGTCGCGCGGCCACAACGCGACCAAAACGAAGCGCGCTTTGTTCGCTATCGGAGCATCGGCTTTGTCTCAGTTCGCCACCATCGTTTATTTATGCGGGCAGGCGGCGGGCAGGCGGGCAGCGGCCGGCACGCCGTACATCTCGCGGCCGCCGGTAATTGCGGCCGCGCCGGGCCTAATCACGCCCGGCATGCTCGCCCAGCCGCCGGCAGAACCAGCCCACACGGCGCTTACCCACTAGACAACTAGTGCAAACCTCCCAAATGTACAACAACCTGGCAGCATGTACACAAAACTGTTTGAATATAATCAACAAGGATCAATTGGTGTTTATATTTCACGCCACACTGTGCTTCGTGCCATAACATGGATTGCTTCACGGCTGAAATCAATAACCAAGCTCAGTGTAACATGTTTTGATTTGTTTCTGACGTCAGTTGTACGGAGTGTCTGTCAACAAGTTTACATTAGATAGTTCCGTAATTAATTTCTGCCGATACATGCGCTACTCTCCGTACTGCGAGGAGATAGAATTAATACAAAAAATTGATCATTCGCGGATGACAGATAGAAAATGGATGACAAGAAGTCGGACGTGAGTACCGAAACTACCAAGTATGTAACTAGTTTAATGACTACTGCGGATCGTATGTTCACGGACACGGTACGGAATTTACAGGTTTATTATATAAAATACTTAAATACATATAGGTAAACCTAAGATGCAAAAGTAATAATAAAAACAATCGCACCCATTATAACGTCGAGGTACTTACACCGGCAGTATATGTACGTAATGTGGCAGTGCTCGTATATGTAATGTTATATCTGTGCTGCTGGTGCCGGCGCGCGCGCAGTAGGCGGAGTGGGCGGGGCCGCGCCGCGATCTCTGCGATATAATTACGTTTCTTACGAGCCGCGTATAAGGCATGATGGTGTATTGATACAGCGCGCAAGAAATATCTCGCTCTAATGATATCGACACGATTCTTTGAACCGAATCACGCACTGCATGGCCTGCCTCATTATGTATCTCACTCACAAAAACTAAAACTGCGAGATAATCCCGACCGACTCAAACTCACTTCAAACAAACGATCCTGTGGGCCCATGTACGAGTAGTAGTTACCTACAATGATATGTAGTATCTGCCTACAATGATATGTAGAATCTGCCTATGATTTGTAGATAGTAGTCACAATTAGACAATAGTATCCCAAACAAGTGGCCTTTGTAACTTTCGACATTTTGCTGGAGTTTACTCTGGAGTGTGTATTGTACTTGTGTGGGGGAGTCCATGGTGATCCCATGGGTACCCACAATAATAGTCATCATTGATCATTTATCCTTCTAATATAGGTACTTACATAGCTACTATACTAGCTGTAGACTAGCTGTAGTGCTGTAGACACTAGAGGGTACATGTAAGATAACCATGCGTTACACATCATATTGTAAGTTAGTGTAGATGGCGACACTGTGTGCTGGTGACACATTCGCACAAGCAAGTTGTCGTCAGTCGCGACGGAGGGCATCTCCACGGCTCTCTGCGCCACTGATACGAGAAATGTAATTTTCACGGTTAATGAAACTGTAAAGGCAGCATTCACGGGATCCCTTTTCCGAGTCACCCCGCGCCCCAGCATCCCACCCCCGCCCCCGGCCGCCCCCGCGCCCCCACGGCCCGGGTGACGGCGCGGTGTGCCGCGGCGGGGACCCTCTCACTTCATTTCACGAATAAATTCATCATGCGTGTCACTCGGCAGCGACTGCCTGTCGACGCGCTCACAGCTCACGTTAACGCTCTATACACAAACATTATCTATATGACTACACCAACATGTATTCATTCCGAAACAAGTAGCACCCGCAATATGTGCCTGCCCGTGTAGCGTTTACAGATCCCGCTAATAGTGATTAGGCTAGAACTCTACAATTATGTCATATGTATTGTCAGCGTTTTCCGGGAAAATAACTGACGTGCTGTTTGGTTGCACTATCATCGTTGGAGAGTCTTCCTGCCCGGCAATGACGCATGACGGTGAGACGATCCTCTGTGGTCCGCACGCTGTGTGATTCGCCTGGTGTTGCAAGTGTGCCTGGGTGCTTAGGTTACGGTTGGTCTTACCACGCAGCCGGCTATAAGATTTGTTCCTACCGATTTGCATTATGTATGGTATATAATGTCTAATAATAATTATATGAAATACAAGGACATGATTATTTTGGTTTCAACAAACAATTTCAAACTCAGTGGTACACTGCTACTACTGCAGTTTCGAAAAACTAAAACTATCCAAAAACAGCTTCCAGCCGTATTGATGGATTTAGAAACCCAATTGTTGACCCCTAGTGCGGCTAGAACCACTGGAACTACGATTTAGAGAAAATCTTCATAATTATTGTTAATTTAAGTATCTCTGGGTTTGATAACATCAGAAGTAGTATGGCTGATTCTGGTATTTTCATATCACTGTAACTTTGTTTAGATGTATATTTCATATTGCTTTAGATGTGCGGTTCAGATTGTTGACTGTCGGGATATTTCATAACGACTTGATACTTTGGCAATGCGTCGAGATGTAGCTGCGTTGTGCATTCTCTGTCCTTTATATCACAGGGAGTGCTCAAAGGAATTGTTTGGTCTGCTACCTGCCGCGTCTTTTCATCATCAACCTACACGACAACACTTACAGCCCCATCCTACAGATGGTTGGCCACAACTGTTTCTCTCTAAACTTTCTGCTTCGCACAGCAAAACTGTGGAATGAGCTGTCGTCGGCGTTATTTTCAAACAGATACGACCTTCCAAAATTTCAAGAAAATGGCGTATTCCTTTTAATAAGGCCGGCAACGCAATTGTGACTCCTCTGGTGTTGCGGGTGTCCATGGGCGGCGCTGATTGGTTACCATCAGGTGACCTGACTGCTTGCCCACTATTCTATAAAAGTCAGTCAGTTTCACTGTCATACACTAAGATAAGATGGCTCTCTAAATCAGTGCTACAATCGCGGGAACGTGCAAAGCATTGTTCTTCTGAATAAAAAAAAACACTGCCATGTAAATAATATTATTTACAGGGTTTAAAAGGTAATGACACATTATGTTGTAAAGATAATGACACCCTGATTATTGAAGACAATAGATATTAAACACTAAATAATTATTGACAATAAGTAATCATAGGAGAAATCTATCTGCCACGTTAAGCCTGTAATTATAATATTAAACAAAGTTCTAGCTTCATCCGACAGTGGTGAAGCTACAATGCCAAAATGTAGGCTATTATAAGCCTACATTTCATCTCATTACTCTCCATTTTCCAGTGCAACATGAGACGGGATCCATTGCAGCATTATTGTTATGTCGTTGGCTATGATTTTAAGAATATATTTTAATATAGTATAAGCCGAAGTTAGGCCCCTGAATGGTGTAGGGCGTTTAATAAGCTGTAGCTGTAGCAGGGCACTTCTGGAATCCGGAACGATAACAAAACTTTTATTATGTCATGTAAATTATAAATAGAGTACTTACACACAGTCCAGTCGTGGGCTGTCGCGGACTGTTAATGACATACATATTAATGTGTCATTCAAGAGAACAATTACACAGACTACAATAATACACCAACAATAATGTCACCCATTACTTACGACCACACTTAATATAGTGTAACAGATAACACAAAAGAGCAAAGTTTGTAATATTTAACAAACTTGAAGTTGATCAGAACGTGTCCCAATAATTGTAGTCACCCAGGGTGGACACTACCTGTAGCTACTGCTCATGTCAGAATTAATTAACCTATTAATACTTACTACGTACCTCGAAATACAATAGCACATCAACAACATAACGTGGGCCGTGTAGCGCGGCCGCTGCGCGCCCTCCAGCCTACTACTGGTGAAGCAGTTAATGTAAGTGTTGCTCGGATTACGACTACTAATCCGAGCTGGAGCAGCAACGTAAACAGTCGTCAAGTGGCGTGTTTGTGTAGCGCGCAGCTGGGCGAGGCGGGCGAGGCGGGCGAGGCGGGCGAGGCGGGCGCGACCGCCTGCTCCTGTAATCCGCGCGGATTACCGACCTCACCGGCCAGATGTGACGACATGTCGAGTGGCGCACGCGCCGGATTACTCGCGAGGTGTTAATCCCGGGTTAAGCCGCGAGACAAGCTGTATCTCTGCGACACGGCCTGCCGACGACGGCGACGACACGCAATTAACCAAGTCAAAGGCAACGCGTTTGTTTTAACAAATCCATCGACAGGTCATTTTAAATGTCTGTAAAATGAGGCTTCGTTGGATGCATGCTGCTGAATGTTCAGCAGGAACAACATTGTATGGTGTGCGGTGGCACTACACTCACTCCTACCAACGGTTGCCCCACTTTATTTACTTTGTCAGGACTTCAGAAGAAACTGATGCGACGTTAGAGAAGTCAGACAGAAATTGACAAATCATCATCATCATCATCATCATGTATGGGATGGGGGGGGGGGGGTTGGTGTATTTAGTACTTAGCAGCGAGACATGACTCTTGTATTCTTGGCAAAGCAAACAATTAGCGCTTAGTGCCTGTCAGTGAGTCGGTCCCCTCGGTGCCGTCACCGTGTTATCCAGTCAACTATTCTAAACGAATGTTTGCACTGCATTATGTATCGACGTAAGTGCGCGCTTCGTTTTTGCACATTTCTCTTACTACACATAGATACCTATCGACTTCTTCCGAGCGCGCATTATCATTGCCGGCCACCATTTGTGACACAATCGATCTCATCTTCATAATGATCAATGTGTAGTGGCTGTGTCGGCTCGACACTCGACAGTAGTGGATGTATGCGGAGCGCATTAGCCGTGCGACATGAATGCAACACTAAAAATACGCCGCGCGACATTTACCTTTGTGTTTTAATCCGAGACTAAATCGAGCAGTGGACGGCGCGGCGCGGCGTGGCGGTCGCCTACAAATAACGCTCAATAAATCCCCGAAGAATGCGCGTTTTGTTGCCGCGCGTTGTCGCCTTAATCTCACGAGACCGTTGCGTTGTACAGATTTGGCTATCCGAGTGCGCAGCCGCACTCTATCGGATGCGCACTATTGAGATATACGCAGCTCGTTAAACGCCCACTCGGACACATTATTCACAATGCACCTAATTCCGTCCGCGGCCGAGTGCGCACAGTGCGCGGTGCGCGGTGCGCGCCGTACAATGCGACACTTGTTTATTTTGATGTGACAGCTGCCAGGCCGGCGGCTGCTCACTCCGGCAATTCGTACCTGCGCTGGTTTCATTCATACTTCGTCATCGAAATATTTCATTATGATGTACCTCTAGGCGCTACCCATTCTTACGAGAGCACCGAGCTGTGCACTGAGACCTGGGAATGTGTCGCCTGCACCAGGTCGGTAACGCAAGTTGTGTGGTGCGAGTGTGCGAGTGCAAGCTGCACCTGGCTGCAGGCGGGAGTGGGCCTAGTGCTGGGCGCAGGCGTGGCGGCTGCCGATACATCTCGCCGCTGACATGTTTACGAGCTGCCCCTCTCCCCCCTCCTCCCCCCGCGCCGCTGCACAGTGCCTTACACTCGCGGCTTCTTATTGCATTGCGCGGGCGCCGTTCGTGAACAAATAAATTAATTTAAATGGAGGAAATGTCGTGTCCGAGTGCGACACAAAGCGATCGCGCGCTGGCTCGGTCCCGGCCGCAGCGCGCCCGCGCCGCGCCGCCGCCGGCTGCGCGCGCGCTCTGCCGCTGATATGTTTATTGTAGTATAACTGCGCGACAGACACTTCGGAATCAAAGCAGCTCGCTGTGAATTTATCGCGACTAATAATTACCATGTAAATCTGTCGGCTGTCTGTACTGCACTCCGTCTCCTGCGGCGCTGCAACGTACGTGCAAATCGTTACACTGCTTCAGTTATGGTCTCGGTTTCCGGGTTTAATCAAATCTTACAATATGTATCTCATTAATCTTTATTAATTCTCTCAATATGCATATCGATGCCGCCCACTAGTGGAGTTATAAGTGCGGTGCCGGCCTTGCTAGGTACTGGGATGAGGAACGGTACTTAGTTACATGTAACAAATATATTTGCTTGAAGATCTACATCTTCCAATTAATATTTGCAGTTTGGTTTGAATCAAGTCACTTTTGACTAAGTCTCTGTAGCTACTTTCATATTGTTTCATTTAGTTTACACGCCATATACAACAGTCAGCTAATAGCGGCGCATAAATTCGGCAGCTACTTAACAGAGGACAGAAGGGGACGCGACATTCCTTGAAACAGATGAATGCATAACAATGTAAGTAGTAACGCGACATGTGCGCGGGACACGTGCGCACGCGGCGCGTGATAAATCTCGCGCGCAACATAAATCCGTCCCGCGGCGCGCGCCGGTAAATATAACCACCACCCTGTACACACACGCAGTACTGCACCAGTACACCAGTACAGCATCACCACACACTGGATGGAGAGCCCGGACCCCGCCCGGCCACACCCGCGGATGCACTAACTGTGGCCTGTGGCAGCTGTCCGACGTGGTGGTACGTTGTCGCGACACAGGACGGTAACAGATGTAGTAGCCATCGTTCATAATTGTAGGCGGAGGCCGTGCATACACTACTTTTGGCAGTACAAGCCTTAACCTAGCAACATGTAGACACGCTAGGTGTACACATTGTATTGTGTCAGTACTCATACGTAGCGTGGCGAGTGTACGGATATGCAGAGCGGACTTACATTGTGACGTACAGTGTAGCAACAACACTAATTGGAAATACATTCTCAAAGGAAGCATATCTATTAACCTGGAAGCAAAGAAGGTAGTTACACCCCTTTGTCGTTAAGCTGTAGTCTTTTATTGTGACAGCAGCAATTCATTATTTGTGAAGGAAGATGAAAGTTTCTTTGATCGGCGCTCGGAGTAAAGACGTTCAAGTGAGACAGTTATATAGTGCGGGTATCAAAAGGTTAAGGAGCGCGCGGTATAAGTTAGCGTGTAGCTGCGCGGCGCTCATTAATTAGCGGCGCAGCTCGGCCGGCCGCGGGGCGCTGCTTGTGGCACTAAGTAATGGCGGCCGTTACACAGATGTCAAACAACGTGACGCCCGCGCTCGCACAGCTACGGTACATCTGTCATGTTCGTGTATTTCAGGAGGACACTCAGTTGTTGGAAGCAGAAGGTATCGGACCGAGCTAGCTGCGTGGGCCGAGGTTCGATTCATACTCAGTACACAGTATGCTACCAAGTTACTCGAATGTTTCATTTATTGTCAGCGTTTGTTGTTAGGAGTATCAATATAATTAATGTCAATTATCTCAAACCAAATTTTTTTAATTGTTATCGGTTACTAATTTGAACCGTATCTGACCTGATGTGGTCCCAATCGACCACTTTCTGTCCAAACGCGGAGGACAGACAGCTAACAATAACACATCATGACTTTAATGTTCAAAGAGGTTACAGACAGTGGTACACATCATTATGAAACACCAACAGTCAATACTTTTGCCCAGCTAAGCTAAGCTAGCTGTTAATAATTCTCTGTACCAGCAATAGTAGAGAGGGCGCCCGAGTAGTGTAGACATATAATCATGAAACAGATTCAGATGATTGTCCACTTCGCCACCTCCATGCGGAACATGAAATGGGCACTGGTTCAGTGGTTCCTACAAAATGTTTTTTTTTTTCATTATTTATTTCACTTTTTGTAGCCGCAGCAGGAAGATAGCTTCGGAAGAACTGCGGGGAGAGTGTTTCAAGGAAAATTATACAAATATGAACTGTTAGTAAATAAGTGTCGTTACGATATTAGTGTGGACTATATACAAGTGCTGACTGTATTACGGCAACCACTGCCGAGTGCCGGAGCGGTGGCGGTGGCGTCACGCTCCAGTGCGCCGGAGTGTGGGCGCGGGGGGCGCGGGGGCGCGGGGGCGCGGGCTAATTAGCAGCTCGATACAATTAGCTGGTGATGTAGGCAGCTCCTAATTATCCGCCCCGAGCTGGCGCAGCGCACAATGTGGACGCGTTTCACCCGCGAATACCTCGCATACGCGGCCAACAATCAAAATATTTCCTACTAATGAGTTTTCATTATGAATACGTAGCTCGGCACAATGGCATAGCTAACGGCAACTGTAATGTAAGTATGACGCAGCGCTCCGCTACACTAGGCGGGTACCTACAGCTCCTGCACAGGCAGCGGCCACTGCGCCTACTGTTTGACAAACCTGGTTATATCGACACGTCATTACCACAACCTTGTCCAATTCGAAAAGATTTAAGGTCCCTTACATAGACTAACATATACCCTTGTTCTTGCATTACATTTCCTGAAATATACATGTTTAGTGGAGAGCTTGTTGAGCTCGCTCACCGCAGATATTGTAATACCAGCTGAAATGAGACACGGAGTAATTAACTGTGTACTACGACGCTGGGTATGTAAGCATGTAGATAGCGGGGCGGTGCGTGCCGGCGCCGGCGGCTGCTGCCGGTCATCTGCATATCGCGACCACGTTTTGCAATCCGCCCGCATCCGCCGCATCCGCCGCGCGCCGCACTGCTATTTGACGCTACATGCCGTACCTACTGATTGCGAAACCGAATTACCATCTGTACTACTTACGACTCAGCAACGTGCAGTACTATCTACGTTACAGTTATGGAGGGCTTTAAATAGTGTTGTATCAAACCACAACTACTCGGGACACCACGCGCCGCCCCCGTGCACGAGCTGCGGGTTATACTATCAGTACTAATATGCTAGCAAGGAGGTTGTTATCACAGTATCCATAGTCTGTAGCAGTTGCCTCAGTGCGTTCCTCATGTATACTAAGTAATTAATAGATATGTACTTTCAAAGTTGTGGCGTGTGCACACTAAATGACAACATGTCTGTGAGTATACGACTCTCACGTGTGCCGATTGCTATTCATGTGATAACTGCGATCCTACAGAGATCAAAGGTCCTACACATTGGGGTCCCACGAGAGTACTCCTTAGAAACTCGAAGCTACGCGTCAAAATACAGCACCCCCCACACTCCACCCATGTCTCATTACGTACAAATTACTTGAGAATAGTGACAGAGATGGCGAGCCTTTACGTAACAACGTGCCATTTTTATAAAGAAAAAGCTTTTGACGTACTACTAAAAAAAATAGTTAATATTTTGATAGTGTGTAGTTTTAATTTATATCTGAAAATAACGACAGCCACAAATTTTGTGATCAATCACGTGCCCAAAATATAGTCCTGCGTGCCAACCGTCTGCCATTCCTGGAATAGTGAATTTCAGCGCGATGCATGGAACTGTTGCGACGATGTGTGTGTGTGTGTGTGTCGGGCGGCGGCGCATCGTGTAACATCGTGTACTACGTTGGTACAGTGCACGCAGGGACCGCGCGGCGCTGCTACGGCGTAGCAACAACAACCACAGCGTGACCGTAGCCTCGTAGCCGCGCGCCTCCATACACAGGTTTGCATGATTTGCATGCGAGGTGCCTGCTGTCTCCTGCAGAGGGAGTGCCGCGGGGCGGCCGCGCGCGCGTCCCGCCCACCGGGCCTGCACTACTGTCTGCCTATCTGTACCATAATTGAATACTATTTGCCATAAAGCACTGTTCAAACACAAGTAACCAGCAACTACTGTGCGGTAAAATGCTACGCTAATAGTATAAGGCTGAAGGCTACGAGATGGCACTCGCATGTACAGTAAACTAATGTTGCGCTCCGTTACGGGATATATTCCCGACCCTCGAATTGTTATTTCGGTTCTGAAAATATTGTGTTTGTGTTACTAGGAATTCGACACAAAAGGAAATGCATGCTACAACACTCTACACACCTAAAGGTAAAACATTTATACTTACATTATATGATGTGATATTTGAATTAAAGTATTGCCGTATAAGTTACTGAGTATGAGTACACACCTCCTCGCACCTCTAAATTCTTGGACTATTAGCGTGTTCAACCAATTGGTAGTACATATTTGTTAGTTAGCCTAATGTGTGTATGCGGAGCGAGTGGCTGTGGCACTGTCCATTAGTGGCGCTGGCGGCGGGCGGAGTATGAATGTGGTCAGCTCGTGCGTTGCGCCACATCGCCCAGTACGGCCGCAGTGACCGCCTCCCGGCATCTCATTGGGTTGTGCAGGTATCTAGCTAAACTAAGCTGTACCGTGCTGTATGTCAGACACGCGCCACTACAGTACCTGTGGTGTTGCTTGCTAGTACATACGTACAGTATAGGAACGCTCGCCGCCACTGACTCCGGTGTATCTGTACTAGCATCGCCTCGACTTGACCTGTTTGTGCTCTTCCTATGTGAGTGAGTGGCAACTATTCATATTACCCCAATGGGCAACTTGTGCAATAAGTATTTACCCGACGTCAGTAGTAAATATCTATTTTATCAACAAATAAATCATTTACCGAGCTCATTAAAAAATTCTACCTCAATAATAGGTTGCCGGCGTACGGCGGGCGGCGGGCGGCGCCCCTACCCGCGCATTCCTGCCATACCTACTTGATATATTAGATCGTGTTCCATTAATTACACTTCCTTCAACACACGTATATAATACCGCGATAATGTCTGCCAGCCCCGTGTAACTACGAGTGACACTAATCATACGCCACATCCTCCGCGCTGCACGTACACACTACTAGGGACGTGTCGCACTCCACTCCACTGTACAGGTATCTGATGTTCCACAAATAAGAGCCGCAGTCTCTATAAGCCCCACACACGCATCCCTATCGTCTCGTTTCCCACCGGAGCTGGCAGAAACGTCGGGACGCCGAGTGACACAACGACACGTAACATTGCTTCTGCTCCTGCCTGTACACTGGACAGTCTCGCCACGACCTGTGCGGCCGACGTGTAAATAGATAGTAGCTCTGAATTTGTCCGTACACAAGTTTGTGACTGCTGCGAAGAAGTCACACGGAGATAGAAAGAGTATTTAACACCACGTAGCCTAGGGGCCCAGAAGGGCTAATGTGTGATCCGGAGCCTTAAAAAAATAAAATAAAAAAGGTAATTTAAAAAACTAAAAAACCCGACTGCTTTTCTTTATAATATGAAAATGAAAAAATCCTGCAACAAGAAAATCATCGTAAAATTTAAGCAGTCGGGACCCTTTCTAGGCAGCCGTATGTGCCCTCACTAAGTCTTCATATTTAGAATGCGGAGCGTGCCAAACAATTATACATACATACATACTCTCGAAAAACATAACCCTCCTTCTGGCGCAGTCGGATAAAAAGGCTTGTTTGGTCTTGTTTTAATACAAATGGTTTACCCATAAATTAAAAAAAAATCTCATTTGACTCCCAGAACTGATAAGTCGGTCTCTTCAATTGTTGACAAATAAAGCGCGGCGAGTGAGTTGTTAATTTTTTTTAAACGTTGCCCCACATTGGGTTTTTTTCCTGTGTCGTGGGTGCGTTTACAAACATACAAGTTCACATACACATCACGCCCAGACCCGGAACAACAATCTGTGGATCACACAAAGAGTTGTTCCGTGCGGGAATCGAACCCGCGACACGTTGCACGGCAGCCAGTTGCCCAGCCATCGCGCCAACCGTGCAGTTAGAAGTTTATGGTGTCCGTAATTTGATAAGGTTTTCGCCGTCCCTTATACCTCCACATTATACTTCATAATTATTTAACTTTTGCAATGGAAAGTGAACCAGTTTCTAATAAACCTGGCAATATCTAGTACAATGACTGCTCGTTGGTCGAGTGGTCGCAAGTGCGACTGCCGGACAAGGGGTCTCGGGTTCGATTCCCGGGTCGGGCATAGTATTACTGGGCTTTTTTCGGATTTTCGAAAATTTCTCAGTGGTAGCACGGAGTCTGGAAATGTGCCCGGTATATGGCAATAGGCTCACCACCTATTACATGGGACTTACAACATAAATTATGAAAAGTGGGTGTACATTGTACAGTGGCATTACATGTCATAATGTGCACCTCTGCCTACCCCTCGGGGATTAAAGGCGTGACGATATGTATGTATGTATGTATCTAGTACAATGGATGGACACAATTTTTGCAGGAACATCAAATATGTCATTTTTATTTTGGTATTTTGTCTGTGCCTTACAAGTTATCACCACAGATTTTCTAATTACAGGAAACAGTTTGAGTTTGTGTGTTGCCATTATCGTCGTTGTCTTACAATTGTATACTTACTTCGTATATTGTCATAGGCCGGACTAGTCACCTAACCTATGTACAGATTAGGTGACTGGTCCGGTTGTTCGAACTTCAATTCAGATAAGTATGAAACGCCGTGATGTTACTTTATTAGAAGGCTTCCTCAAGGCATTCTGCAGAGTAGTGGACGCGGTGAGAGAAGGTGCAGCTGGAAGGCGGGGCACGGCTGGCCCTAGTAGGGAGGCCGTGGCAGTCGTACACATAGTTTCACGTGTGTTCGCTATAAATCTTCCATCCGTCACAAGGTTAGGCGCTAATCGCGGCGGCCGGGGGCGGGCCGCGGCTGCAGCGCGGGTGCGGGAGCGGGGAGCCTCTAATTGCACCGTGCCGTTGTTTTTGCGGACGGCGCGCTTCAATCTGTATGCGGCCCGCGGTTGTTTCCACGAAAGCAATTACCGCATCCGCTGCGGCCATCTTGTCTCGGCACCAGGCCGCGCCGCGAGCCCGCCCGACAATTATCGGCAATTAACATAAAGCGCGGCGACCCATTCGTGTCGCACTACCGCCGCGCGCCGACTGCACAATGAGCCACTGAATTAGCTAATAGCTCATCATGTGTTTCGGTAATGGTCGCAAGCTCATTAACTAAGTAGCTACATCTCGCCGCCATACCTGAGCAAGCGCAGCACGTCTACTGGGCCGTATGTCCAGTAAATGGATGGACATTACTGTTGCAGCAGAGTGCTAGTAGAAACAGAAATAACAAAAGTACCTATATAATTATATGTATGAAGAAAGCATGATTCGTGGCTAAGCGAGTACAACATATAGCTCTTGTGGGTACAACGAGTGGTGTGTGGTGTGGCAGCGCGGTAGCGGTCGCCTGGAGCGGAGCGCGCGCTCGTCAGACGACTGCCGCCTAATTAGTTAGGACTTGTTATTAAGTGGCCACTTCGATAACGTGTAATGGGTCCGAGGAGCCGTCGATACCGAGCCGTTTGTTTTTACGAGGCACGCGGGAAGACACGCTACACTGTTACATTCGAATAGCAGCTTTATGTCGTTGGGTTAGAGCTTAATGTAGCCGCAAGTCATCGTGATGAGACGTGTGGACATTAAGGAGCAGCTTTTAATGTAATAGATAAGATAAGCTGCCGCGAGGACGGTGTGCACAGTAGCCTGTCCCTGTGGCTTGTTGGCAGCAAACGGAGCCTGCTTTCTTCTCTGCAGTGTCTCCGGCGTGACTGCCGGGAATTGACACCTATTCGAAAACATTAGTCATATTCAGTAGTGTGCGAAGGTGACATGAGAGAATAGGTCCTGCTCCTGCTTATGCAGATGCAGATGGGTAGTTAATATACTACTACGTAAACCTTTAGTTGTGGTTGTGACAGTTGCACGAAATTGTACGTGAGAACTGTTTCTGTTGCTGACTGCCAATCTGTGTAGCTACGCACTAGTCACAATACAACATATTTAGTCAGTTACAGTTACAGTACGCGTATTAGCCTACTAGGCGCTGCAGCCCCGGCTTGCGGCCGCCGCCTGCCGGGGGGCTGCAGGTTGGCTGCGGGTTATCGCTCGACATCGATACTTGTAAATCAATAAAGGGTTCTGTTGTTTTTTCTCGCATCTCAAATCTTTACTATTAGTCGCTATACGCCGCCTGACCTGACTTAATACTTGGAATTTATAGTTTCAAGTGACGATAAATAAAAGAGCAGGTTCTCAATTCGACGAATCTTTTTATACGTTTTTTTCTCGTTTCGCAAATCGACCTACATCCACTTTTGGATTCGGTTTATAACCTATATGTATACTTACCATATTTCCCGAGTCATGGTCTAAGTAAGAGTTGTACATACTGAGTAAGCTAGTAGTGAGAGCGAGAAACGTGTTGGGTATGCGCAGTCACCATAGTACCCAGGTACCTAGTGCTGAGAGCTAGAGAGACAGAGGCTACGACCAAGAGCGAGGAGTGGAGTGGCGGCGGCGGTAGTGATCGATATGATCTAAATCAAGTATAATTCGTGCGTGGCGCGGGCTGCGGCGGGCTGCGGCGATGTCACGATACTGCCGCGCGCCGCCACTTTTTGTGTCCGCCGGGCAGGCAGGCGGCAGGCGGGCTCTACTCATTTAAATTAATTAGCGACTCATCTTTATAGCGGTGTGGACTGCAGGCAGGTATGTGCGATACTATCGCCGGCGACGGGAGCACCGCGATTAATCAATTATTAAACGTCATTATTTATGTCAGTGGGCTCCTGCGGCCGGCCGGGCGCCACACTGCGCCGCACTGCGCGCGCTCCCACCGACCGCGCCCGCGACATAAATCCTAGACAAATGTCCAGATCGCCCGATACTGATAGAGACATAATTCTCTTCCGAAAATTATAACGGCCGGTGGTGGGGACGCACCAGCCAGGGAAACGATTAAGGTCACTTTAGTAAGGTTTGTATTAAAAGTACATGAATCACGTGCGCGCATCAATAAATATTGCTTGGTTTAGGACCGCTGCTGATCGGTGACACGATAAACGTTTATTATTGGTTTGTTTGTTGACAGACATTCCCCGGCAGTGGCCGCCGCCGCCGCCGCGCCGCGCTCCTCGTGTTTTGTTTGGTGGTCACTGGTCAGGTAGCTGCCGCCGCCGGCTCTCCTCTACCCACAAGTACCCACACGCCAATAGTCTACATTCCCAGATGTACTCACACACCACGCAGCAATACAACTGCACCATCACTGACTGATGAGTTAGGTTAACATTTTCATAAATATGTACTTATTGTCTAGTAGTCTATGTATAAAGGCAAAATCTTTGAAACGTTGACTATTCTAAACCTACAATGAGAAAAACAAGTAAAATGAATTTTGAAGGATATAACCATGTAAACCACTAGAAAGGTTTTGGTTCCATAACCCTTTCCCTCGCATAAGGAAAGAGATATTATGTAGATATTAGTCTACAGTCTTAGTTATTGGAATTGGTCGACGGGTTGCATTCATTGGATTTGACTAATGAGTTACAGTTGTGAAGCAAACTGTTCTTGGAAACGTCAAAAATGTTTAAAAGTGGGGAGTAATAAAATTAGAGAGCTATCTATTCAGATATGCGAGATATGGGGAAGTGCAGGGACATCTGCCGGCTCCCAGTGGCGACGGCGCGCGGCTCTAATAAACATATCAGCCACGCAACACGCGCTGTGCAGCAGGATCAGTCGGCGCGGCGTGGTACTACTGCGGGTTGCCTGCAGGCGGGCGGTTGTGTGCGAGATACTAAACCAATATTATAAATCGGCAATGCGTGAAATGCGAGTGCCGTTGTAGTACAATATTTAGGCAGTATATAGTATGCACCAGGTGGAGTGTTTACGGAAGGTATGGACAGTTCACGGGTGTGATTTAAAGTTAATATTACAAACTTGCTTTACATTTATTTTAAGTAATGTATGTAGCTTCTTGGGAGTTCCTATCTAATTCAGTTTTCAGGTTTCATTAAACAGTTTAATCACAATTTTCGTTTCATTGCCCCGACAGCGGTTACCTTCAGTACAAACAATAATTCTCGTATACAAGTACATATACTGCCTCTCATTGCCGTATGTTCGTTACTGCTGGCTGCAAATGGATTTTGTATAAATTACAAATTAAGAGAATCCCATACTAATGTATGATAAATATTCTTGAATGTTTTACATATTGTACCCACATTATCTAGATCTTAGGTATTACCTATGTAACTATGTACGCTCGTTCATCATAGGCATGATCATAGATATTATTACGAAGACACAACCTTCTCCGAATCAAATTCTAATTCATTCTCTGTAACTACTCCCGTGGCGTGGTGGCAGGATCATCGGATGTGACCGAGGCTATGGCACTATGGCTCCATGAACCGGACTGTTGGTATTACACTACAGAAGGGAGCAGTCGGTTAAAACTTGGCCAACCGAATATTGGCGGTAAATTGAACACAAGTCAATTCACGTGACTTGCACATTGATGAAAATTAAACACGATGTTAAACATTGTTCACACTTTAGATTAAGACTCCTTCCTCTGTAGGTTCGTAGCTACTATTATTCTATGAGTTTGAAATGCAAGTAATTGGATAGAGGCACGGGCAGAAGCAGTTTCTGTATGTGACACGGAGTGCGGCAGCCCTGCGGCCGCTGTCCGGTCGAAGCTCGAGAAACGTATTTTTACGTAGCGCGGTGTAGTTATGGCGTCTTTGTGGAGCCGCCGCACCGCACTTAATTAATACAAGTGGACCGAACTCGGGACCAAACAAATTTGCCTGCCCTCGCCACTCCTGTCCGGCTGCGGCTTGAGTAGCTTCAGCTCAATCCCGCGCCCCCGCGCCCCCGCGCCCCGCGCCTCGTCGGCATACTCGTGAGACCACTCCGAGACATTTAATTAAATTTATCGAGCTTATCTGTGGACATCTCACACGACCCGATGGGAATCGAATGCGAAAGCCTACCCGCGGACATTTTTAAAATTGTACATGTCTGTGAGAACTTACCGTCGCGACTCGCGCGGCTCGGGGTAAATGTAACGTGGGGAATTAATTCGTGGCGAACTGCGGCCGCCGGGCGGAGGAGACATGGCGACTGCGGCTGTACTTGGGGGCTCGGCGTGGTGCGTGTTAGGTCTATTACAGGACTAGTGACGGGGAAGTAGGTTTAGGGCAAGTATAGGTGTGTACGTACTGGAAATGTCGCTGGCGCGCTGTGACACGTCCATTGATCCGACACAGCGGCGACACAGCGGCACAGCGGCTGTCCTGTCCAACATGACGAAGCAATCCGCTATTTGGAGGATCCGTCGTGTCTGTTGTCATTATTCAATCATTATTTATACGCGAGTAACAAACGATCGCTTGTCTCGCCGGGCAGGCGCGGGCGGCGGGCGGCGGGGCGGGGGCAGGCAGTGGTTCCGTCCAAAGATTGATGTGTGGCTGATAGATACAGATCTAGGTGTTTTTGTGCGCGGTTCGGTTCCCATGCAGAGCGCCGCGGGGCACCGCGCACCGAGCGCTCACTGCATTCGTCTTCTCCTGTCACCACGTCGCGTCGCGCAACTACCCAGCGACTGCCCTAATCATGAACTAGTTCGGCCGCGTTACACCGATATCACAATGACTTGTTCCATCCAGGTACCTACGTAGTTACAGCCCGACAGACCAAGTTCACTAGTACATATAAAATGTACCATTGCGTGAAACGTGCAAAATTATCTTGACACTTTATTTTGGAACCATGTTTTACGATCCATCATGACTTCATTAACTTCTTCACCATTTCAAGTTCGATACAATCTGTGACAATAAAGTGACCTTCTTTTTTATGGCATAAGCCGGTAAAGGAGCAGACGGATCATCTGATGATAAGCAATACACATGAAACACCAAAAGCGTTAAAAGTGCGTTGCCGACCTTTTGGGGGTTTAGAATTTTAGAGTTGTTAGGGAATCGGGGATTATAAAAATTGGGAAGATGGGTAATTGAGCCTCCGGTAACCTCACTCACACAAACGAAACACAACGCAAGCGTGGTTTCACGTCGGTTTTCTGTCACTCCGGTCGAGCCGGCCCATTCGTGCCAAAGCATGGCTCTCCCACACTAAAGTACACACCTCCAGGATAGGATCAAGTTACCGCGCACGCGCTGTGCTAGTAAGTAGTACTTAGCACGAATGTGACGTCAGAATCATAATTATGATGTACATTGTTGTACTCTACTTTCATTCGTTTTCTTCATATGTAATGCTGCGCACATTCAGATCTATACAGGATGATAAATGTAACGGATTTATATTGCCCAATCTTCATTTATCGACATTACAACGATTACAACTAATTTAAAAATAGTTACACTAAAAGGCAGCGAAAAATGTTTTTTTCCGGTAATTGTGAATAAATATTTTTAATATTTCCAACTCAACGCAATAGTAGGTGCCATTGGTACCACCGCCGTCGGTGTACCTAATACGGGATGAAGTGATCGTGTTGCAGTCTGTCTCTGAAGTACCTACCAAGTTGGCATTGTCATCTGATGTCCATCATATTCATATTTAGGTACAAGTCATAATGTTGGAGCAGTACGTAATTTGAGTAGTTTCACCATAGGTACATGCATCAAACAAATTAGAATTAATTTGCGTATAAGAGCAGAGAGCACCCGGGAAGGGGCACAAGTTAATAAAGTTGAATAATGTGCGGGACGGCGCGTGCGTCACGGCGCTACAATAAATCAAGCGATGAATTTAATAAGTTCCAATAAATGGTGAGTGCAATGAATACGAGTACGTGTGTAGCCTGCTCGGGCGCACAATGGCGCTCCCCTTCGTTTGCAGTACAATTAGCGCCGGCCGCGTCACCACGTGCACTGATACCGACTGCTATTTGCATGTTGTCACTCCGACAATAGCCGCGGCCGAGGAGCCACCGCAGCATCACCTTTGTGTTTATCTATTTATCATTGCTTTGGTTCCCGTCGTGGGTCACATCCCGGGCTCCGCCTGGGCCCTACGTACTGCTGCTGCATGTCAGTAAGACGCAACTGTCGTTAGTTATAATATACAATTACAGTAAGTCTAATCGCGTTTAATTTTGTGTTATGTGTATCTAAACTGTCTAGCTACCACAGTTTATAACATACAGCCTGACCAAGAAAGATAGACAGACAGACAAAAGTGACATTTATACCTGTTGGGTACGGTTGGGGGTAAAGGGTGTGTATTAGCTAAAGTCAAAGTGTAATATTACAACACTTGGAAACGAGTTAGTACTCTTTTATTTACTCGCATTAGGAATAATTGTTGGTTAATCTAAATGTTATTCGACGGCGATGGCTATTGCATTTTATTTCATGCATAATAACAAAAAATCAATAAAACGTTATAAAATATTGTATTAGTATTATTAGTTACATATATTCTTACTAGCTTTCCGCCCGCGGCTTCGCCCACGTGTAATTCGGTTATATATAGCGTTTTTTAATGATCTCGACAGGGCTTTTTCTTCCACAGGCTGAAATCTTGTTACAACTGGAATTAAATATAGCCTGTGTTACTCAGGGATGATGTAGCTTTCTAATGGTGAATGTTTGAAATCGATTTACGTGATTCTTTTTTTGTTCGGTAGAGTATACTTTCAAGTTGGTCCCGTTGTTACCTAGTCAGGATCTGATGATGGTATTCCAGGGAAATCAAGGGCAAACCTCAAATTTACAGGCAATTACGTTTTTGACAATTTCATAGATCTGTTTAAGTATTTGCGTCTGATAGTCATCATCCCATGTGAATGAGCTGATGATGGAAGGTACAACTCCTCAACGGTTAGGAGTTGAAAGAAAATTCTTACGAAGTTATACGTACATGTGAGGCTATTAGGTTGACCTGATAATAAAAAGTAAATCTCATTAACGTTAAGAATTTAGGTGAAAATGTCTGTTCAATGAATTTAGGTGAAAATGAATGTTCGTCTCTTCACTTGTTTCCTTTTAGCTGTTTGTATGGGTAGTGTTAACACAAAATAGGGATTTAAAGGCGTGATGTTATTAATGTTATGCATGTATGTACATAATTATGTATGTTAAAGAGACGACTGAAAGTTGTCATACAAAGTCTTGTTTTTTTAGGATGGGAAATCATCAAATGACCTCTCCCGCTCTGGGTGGAACGGAAGGGAGTGTCAGACTTTTACTGACTAAAACCCACCTCGTTCCTTCAGTTGCCCTTTGCGTTCCGGGGCCACGGTATCTCGTTAGAACTTTCCCGCAGCCCCGGCTCAGTTTATCCCGTTCCCCCCCTTGGGGTTGACATTTCAAAAATCCCTTCTTAGTGCTCACTTATGTTACTAAAGGAACCTCTGTTCAAAATCTCAGACTCCTTCCTATACCGAGCGGTTTCGGCTGTGCGTTAATAAATCAGTCACCCAATCGCACCCCTAAATCACGATTGGAGGGTAGTTTGAAAAAACTTATAATGTCAAACATATTTACTTGCCTATGTACGTGTTCATGCCAAGTTTCAAGTTTATAAACCCAAGGAATAAGATTTTTCATAGAAACGTTTTTACCCCTTTTCCCCCCTTGGGGGTTGAATTTCCAAAATCCTTTCTTAGTGCTCCCCTACATATCCCAAGGAACCTACATTCCAAATTTCAGCTGTCTACGACCAGTAGTTTCGACTGTGCGTTGTCTGTCAGTCAGTCAGTCAATCACTCAGTAACGAAAGAGTTTTATATATATAGATTAAGCTGTCCTTCTTCTGTTTGACACAGATGTCGATTATGTAAACATTGTCTGCACTGATTCAGTGTCAACGCACTGACTCCTATATAAATATAAGCTTGTACATTTCAAATGCTGATTAATGTACTTATTTATACTGCCTCACCTACCAGCTACCAGGAAGTATACCGTTTGAAGCCTTCGTTGAGTACAAGGAAAATGCTAAGCAAATATAAAACAGTTACACAAGCAGTTAAGTCCCCCCGGGCGCGGCGCGGCAGTGCTCGGCGTGATGGCTGTAGAGCTCGATAATGTCCTCAAGACGCTTTTCATTAATACAATCGGCGGGTCGCGCTCCATTTCACGCTCACTGAGCTGACAAACACGGCGCCGTGCCGCGCCGGGCGCAGTGTTCCACCAGCCGACGCGGCGCGACACTCTCCCGCCCGACGCCCGCACGGCGCGACACGCTGGCGCACTGTGTCGCAGCGTGTGCTGCGTCCTGTGTGCTCACGCCTGCCGCGGCGGCTCATTGTGTAATAATGTCGTATCAGTGCTGCTCCATTACAGGCCATGTTTCTGACTGAATCACACATTACCCTCGGTTACTGTAGTGCGCACATATGCGTGGTACGATACGACTGTTAGTTGCCGTGTTTGAGGTCCAGAGCAAGATTATGAATTAAATTCATGTAAAATATTGCCAAGACGAGACAATACATGTAGATCGTCGCTATTGATCTCGTAGACAAGGTATAGAATTTGTAAACTCTTTAAGTATGGCCGATTTATCAGTTGGGTACGCGGTTGCACGATGAAAACGCTGCTAGGCGCTACTTACTACGAGCTACGTGCTACGAACTATGCGCTACGAGTTACGGCTGTAGTATTTTACCACAACTAAGCTGAGTAATAAATAAATAATAACAGGTGGCGGCTTGTTGTTCTACGTGGAGGACTAAGGGGGAGGCCTTTGTTCAGCAGTGGACATCTCTCGGCTGATGATGAAGCTTAGTAAAATTAGGCCTGGACATCATGGATTAGAAGTCTAAGTCTACATGAGACCTGATTACTTTAAGTAAAATGTGAATACTTCGAAAAGTATCATAACAATTTTGATCTTCATCTGTGAGTTAATGCGTCTGATTGATTTTTGTCTCCAGTGCAGCCGTTATCTGCACACAACCTTAAAATTAAACTTTGTTTGCGAATCAAACAAAACGGTGCATATGTCAGCCTCGTACGTATGTTGTAGCTTGTAGCATAAACATAAGAAAATGCATTAAATGAATAGAGCATTGGAAATATTTGTGCGAAGTAATGATATAAGCCACTCGCACTCTGCAACTAAGTCACAGGCTGTACGGGAGATCTCATTACAATTGCAAAGTGCGTTTAATCATTGACATTCTGTATTATTCATTAGAGTATGTGTGTACATTTCCTGCAATGCCTTATATTGCCGGTATGACAAAGTTGTTCGCAATCGCTTTGTGAAGTTGAAAGCGAAGGTCCACGTGTCGGGCCGCGGCGAACAATGGCACCAGCCGGCAGCAGGTCGCTGGCGGGACAATGGCGCGGGGCGGCCGGGCCTCGCCGGGACAATATTAATTCGGTTTTATGACATGCCAAATTGCTCTCAATAAATTGTGCATTGAGAGATAAGGCGGCGAGGGGTGAGTGGAGCACACGTGCTCGCCGTTATTAAACTTTTCATTAGCCGCGCGGACATGGCCGGGTACGCGCGCTCCGCCCTGACCCTTGCACTTGTTCTACCGGCGCCGTCGCCAGGGCTGCCACCCGCCCGACCTCCACTTGTTTTGTGTGGCGACTGGAAGTAGGTACACTATACCACCTTCTGCGAGGAATAGTACGGACATTTTTAAAGAATATTTTAACAAAAATTAAATATATTTATGGAACAGGAAGTCCTTGTAACGTAAGCCCATGTCTCTTTAAGTCGACATAACAATTAAAAATTAGAACGTTTAACTGCCGGTCACATAAAATCTAACAAGGTATATATCACTCAAGAATGTACAGTACAGAACCTTAGACTTGGCTTAGTTTTGCTGAGATACTCTCCATTCCATTGGGAGCGTTATTTCTCCACAGGAAGTATTTGATGGAGCCCATCATTACTTTCTATAAACATTTACGTTCAACCCTACGGGCGCAGTCAGTAAGTGCTCCTCTCCTAATTCGCTACACACAACATTATTTGATTTTTAATTTGTTTCGGTGCAAGTGGTATGTGCTTATTGAGTCAGTCGAGTGCAAGTAGGTGCCCCTCGCCGTGCCCCTGCGCCTCCCCCCCGCGCCCCGCGTCCTGCCGGCTGCACCGCGCTAGGGCCTAGTGATAGATGACGCCGTAGAATGAGCTCATGTAGAGCCATTTGCTCGTAGATATATAGTACCCATATCTGTATAACACATACGGTGACTGCTGAAATTCAGTGGATAGAGCATAAAAGAAGCGCGCAGGTTTCGCGTGTCACGCATGGCACGCAGAGGGGTGGGGGCGCAGGGGCGCGGGCGGGGGCGCGGAGCGAGGCGACCCTCTCTCGTCTCGGGCGATATATTTGCGCGTGTAATATTGCCTTTTATTAGTTTTTTCGCGGCGACAGCGATCCTCCGACGATCCGCATATTTGCTTTGATGATGCGCGCCGGGAGCGGCCGCGCGCCCTCGTCCCGCGGAGACAATCGCGCGCCTTTGTTGTCATTCATCTTCCTCTCGGGTGCGCAGCCCTTTCTCTCACGACTCCTATTATATTCTTTATGTAACAAATTAAACTACAAACGATCTGATACCGACTAATCCCTGCGCCGTTTTAAAACGTTACACTCGATAGCGGAATGTCGGCGATGGCATCCGACGTATGTACTCAATTAACGTTGTTATTCGGCTGTTTGGCAAATTTCTAATTGAAACGGCGAATATTTGAAGCGGTCGGCGCGTGACGTGGCGTGATGTAGTGCCGCGGAGGGCGGCTCCGCTGGCGCGCCGCCAGCCCGCGGCCCGCACTGCCCACACCGTGCCCACACCGTGCCCACACCGTGCCGGGCATGCTGCACGCCACCGCCACCGAGCTGCCGGTGCATCCACCACCCGACGGGGGTAGGAGCGACTCCGGCACATAATGTAGCGGTACGAGAGGCCGCGTGAGAACCTGCGGATTCACAGAAATGTTTCGATCGGACCGACTCTAATTCCGAGAACCCGTCGCCTGTCACCGCCCGCGCCGCGCTCGGTTTCACAATAATACCTAAGTAGAACGCTAAAAACCCATAAAATCGAAGAAACACTCCTACTGTAGCATTTCTTCGAAAAATGTTGCTAATGCCGTGTCTCGTAGGTACCTCGTGTAGCCGTGTATACTATACCTGACTAATATTATATATGCAAGCGATCGATTGCTCGAGGCCGGCTGCAGACTTCCGCGAAAGACGTGAGATAGCAGTTAACATCAGTTAGCTCGTCGATAAATCTGTCACATATTGAAATCACAGTTCATTGGCCTGCCAGAGGAGCTTTGTTCTATGTAGTTTATTGGAGCTTTAGGTCATATTCATTTTATTGTGAAGTAATTCTGGGAACGGCCGGGGTCGAGTATATTGTGCATATTGTACGTAACACGTAATTACGTAGAGCCTATCGGAAGAGCGCTGCGCTGAGAGTGCTATAAATACATTGGCAATGCGTTATTGTAAATGAAGTGCGCAGTACATCAATATGTCAGTGGCGGCGCGCGGCGCGTGCAGCGACTGCCAACTGTAGTGGGACTGTAACGGCTCAGCGAGGACTGCGCGCCCGCGCCGCGACATGTGCCGCCACACGCTACACACGACACTGTGTTAACAAGGTGCTAGCACTAAACCTAACAGACGCACGCCTTGTTTGCGGTGACGGCTATTGCATGAACTCATCCATCCGATGCACGAGTGGGCGCGTCGTGCATGTACCAGTGTGGCTGTGACGCGGAGTGCACGCTACATTACAGCGGCGGCCACATGATTGCCATCAATTTGCCAAACTATTTGTGTCTAAAACAGATGACTTTGATAGAGTGCAGCATTGATATGCGTTTAGACATAGAGATGATGTCGCGTCGGCCGCCAATAACTGTCAGGCGATCGTCAAACAAGTGGCTGACAGCTCATCACCTCATTAGCAGACGGAGCAGACATTTGGTCATACACCAAATACTAACAGTGTACACTCTAGAGGTAGCATGCAGGGCGAGTGGCGACCATAGTAGTAGCCAAGTCCATGAATGTAGGGTAGTATAGCTGCGGGCAGTGGATACAGCGCGTGTGTGGAAGGTGTCGCGCGGCGCATCAATCACACGCAGCCTCGTGGGCCGCGGCACCAGCAGCAATATACATGTACAAGACGACGACGATGGCCGAGCGCCGCGCACTAGAATGCGAGCAACGCGCGTTTGAAGTTATCTGTCGGTCCAGCGCCGCGCCACATCCATTCAGCACTCGGCGTAATAATAGCCACGCTCACGCTGCCGCGGCGCGCCCGCTCGCCGCCCGCGCGACAGCCGCACGCGTCCCGCGCGTCTCCCGCACGTCCACCGCTCGCCGCCGCATACCACCGCCGCCGCGCCGGCCATCGCCGATTGATTTACGAGCGCGCTGTAATTTATGCACGTTTAATTAAAGTACCAGCAGCCGGAAGAGTCGTTGTTGTACGACGTCTCAGCTAAACTATACGTGGATTACTCTTTTCAGATTGATGATTCACTTTGTAGCTAGTGCGACCAACGGGCCATCGGAGAACGTGACAAATCCCGCGAGTATGTCGAACCACACACCGTATCCCTCGTAAACGAATAGAGGCGAGTGCGCCGCGTCGAGGTGAGGCAAGCGGCGGTTCCAGTAGCAGCTAGTGGCCGCAGGCGCTGCATAGCTGTGCCCGTACACGGCGCGGCGAGGAGAGCCACTAACTCATAACTACATGTTGCGTCGCCATGTACGCCATGTTGTTCGCATAAACACCATTTACGCGTGTCATTAGTTAGGGTAATTACCGGCCGCGCCGCGCGCTCGATATCTTATTTACATGCCGCGAGTCGAGCCCGACGTGTGTACGACCTGTCGAGGTGGACCAGTGCCACACGGCGAAAGTTATCATCATGTGAAACATGCATCGCCTGCCTATTGCCTCATTATTCAAACCAGTGACTTCTGCCATAACATCAGATACTAGGACATACCTGCCTGCGAATGAGGAAATACGATCAAAAGAGGAAAATAAATTGAACAAACTCTTATTTAGAGTCGTTTCACAGAGCTCCGGGAAATTGTTCGATAACTGTGAAAAATGGAGGCCGCGCCGCTAACGGCGCAAATTGAGTGAAGTAACCTCGAGCGCGGCTCGAACTTACCATAATACAGCCGCGGGGTATGAAACGCCACGTCGATGAGTGAAGCGATACCTGCCATTTCATTATTATCTCCACCGCGCCTGCCATGCATATTTTTCCACAGACTGGAATTATGTACCGTACACACTTTACAGACTGCATGTTGCTGCGGTTAAACAGAGCATGTGTTTGCAGGCTATGGCGCGCGAGCAGTTTCAGTGGCGCAGTATGTACGTGCACCGGGAGGGGAGGCTCGGGCGGCGGCTTTGAGCGGCAGCTGTGAAATTGATCCGTTCATACTTCATAATCATTGGCGGGAGACGGGGCCGCACGCGAGCCGCGCCTCACTGCGCCCGCTGCCGACATCACCGCCGCCGCATACATACATTATACTTATATACAGCCCGATCTCTCGACATGGACACCTTTTTGTTCAAATAGATACTACAGGGTACAAGGAATATACCCCGAGATCAAACAGTTCGACTACAACACGAGTGTTGACAGTTGAGTGATACTCGTTCCTCGTAGTGTGGACGCGGGGTGACATAAACGATATGTTTTATAATTCATGTATTCACGCGGTCGCGGGTCGGTATCGCGAGCGCGAACTGAGACGCGCAAAAAGTGACCGCTGCTGCCGGAAGGGCACCGGTCGCGTCGCGCGGCGCTGCGGTATTCGGGCAGTTTTGTAAAACATTGATAAATAATATTTATGTAAATGCATATTACCTATTATCATTATTCTATATATTTATTTAAAAACATTTAAAATTACATTTTAAATACTACTACAAAGAGCATAAAAATGATATAAAAAAATGAAAAATAGGAGCCCACTAGTACCAGGGGCTTCAGAGACATAATATCTTCACAATGCGTGCCGTTTCCAGGAGAACTGCCTTCTGTATCAGGCCCTTGATCTATCCGCCTAACGCCAGCCTCTTAAGGTGGTTGTCAAGGACACGACTATCGGCACAATGATAGCTGAATCCACATTCCACATGTCGACAACCTCGTCAGCCACGTCAAGATATTTTTCTTGTTTATCGTTCTCAAGTTTCACGAGGTTCTAGTCATGGGGTATGGTGACATTGATTATCATCGTACGGCGGTCCCAGTACAATGTGATATATCCGTTTTCTAGAAGTGGGTCGGGCATATACTTGCATTATGGAACCTCAGACTCAACAAGTCGATAGTACAAAGCAAGTTGCTGATTGATATACTTGGCTACTTAATTATATCTATGTAAATATTCACTATTAGCCAAACGACCAGAAATAATATCATCATTAATTATTATTATTGACACCACCCACAAAACTGACTACAGGCTTATCACTTGCTAGGCCATTACGGAAAAAGAGTTTAATGTGAGCCGTCATTATACTGTAGTGTACATTATTCCAATGTGGTATATATTCCATGTAACGTAAATAACGTATCTATCGGGCAGTTATTGGAAGCAATCACTTGTTTAGTTCTGGCCGCGCATGCCACATGTCGCAGGTATGCGCTGCCGCGCGGGGACGCGGCGGCCGAATCAATACTCGGTGTAGGGCCTCCTCCGGTACACAGACTGTAGGCACGGGCAATGAAATATTTGTTGCAAACTGTATGGTCAGTGGGCGAGGTGGGCAGCGCGCCACGAGGGCCCGCGTGTGTAGCGTCCGCGCGCTGCACGTCCAGTAAGTGGCTGCAGTGTGAAATGAGTGAGGAGGCCATAACAAGGCGCGCGCGGCCGCGGATCTGATAAGTGGGCCAGCTGTCGGCCGCTATTGTATGGTAATGCGCCAAACCGCGGCACTCCTAACACCGGCCGCCTGAACACCGGAGCCGAGCAAAAAGTGGCGCGCACCACGCTGCACTCTGTCACTGCCACTTGTAATACAGCTGTCCAGCGCGACTTGTCCCATTGCTGCTCCTGCTGCAGTGGAGGAGTCTATTAACGGCTATTACGGAAACTAAATATTGGTCTGTTTCGTTTTCTGTTTAGAACCCGGTTTACACAACCATAAGTAACAGGAAAGGGTCAGGAAGGTAGGAAATTGTAAGTTGCTTTCAAACGTGGGCTCATAAGTAACCATCCGGACTACGGGGTTATATACTGTTAGTTTCATGTTGAGACACATGAATGCAATAAATAATTTGAGTTTGAGTTGGATACTGATGCTTCAATAATATTGGACAATGGACATGCCTTATCAAAAATGTTTAAAATATTGATATTATTTTCATCATCTGTATCGAATTTATTTAATACACATTTATTAAGCCAAAACACTGCTCGTTGCCTGCCTCGTTGGTCAAGTGGTTGCTAATGCGAATCGGGCACTCGGGTTCGATTCCCGGGACGGGCAAAGTACTGCTGAGTTTTTATTCTCAGTAGTAGCATGGAATCCGGACTTATGCCCAGTATATGGCAATAGGCTCACCCCTTATTATATGAGAACATAAATGGTGAAAATTGGAAAATAGTTTACATTGTCCAGTGACATTACGTGCCGTAATGTGCACTTCTACCTACCCATTGGAGGATAAAAATGGGCGTTATGTTACGTTAAACCACAACAAACTGTTATTTTTTGACGTAACTGAGGCGCAGTGGTAACAACTAGCTCGCTGTACCAGTGAGCAGTGGACGAGCCACGGCCAGCTGAGTGCAGGCAGCGAGTGTCGCCAGCGGCAGCAGGTGAGCGACGCGCGTGATGTCGCGACGCGAGGCGACACGCTGCCTGCCAGCGCCGCGCACTGCGGCTGCGTGGCGGGTGCGGGGCGACAGCGGCTGTCACCTCATTGAAACAATAGAGTTCCGGTTCCGGCGCGCCGCAGACCACGCGGCGCCCGCGCAGCTGCCGCCTGCTGGACACTGGCCGCGGCGACATGTGCCACTCTTGCATAATTGTTGCATCAGTAAGTAGCCGCGGCCGCGCGCCGTCGCGGCGGACTGCTGCAATATTACTACCAAATATGAACAATGTGATTATAATTAAACTCGCACGTTCGCACAAGTCCTATTTTCTGGATTTTCCGGTAGACAGATTTTCCGATGTTGTCTTTTATATTAATACCAACCCCAGACCCCGAGTAGCTTGGGATATAGGCAAGAAAAATAAAAGTCTCATACGTAGTGTATTATGTTATGTACAAATGTATAAATTTAATAATGTCTGTGACTACTGAACCGGAGATAACATACATAGAATGTAGGTACTTCTCTGCGTCCATTATAAAGTGAGTACCTACGAGAGGTAGTTCCGTGCGATCGCTACAATGGAAACTAACCCTTTGTGTAATTAAGGCGGACGGAGGCTTAAATTAGAAATGTCTGTAGCACGATCACTCGAGCCGCCCCCCGAGCCCGCGACTATTGCCAGCTATTAGTGCCTACGTAGCTGGAGGTAGCTACCGGCAGTAGTACAGGGCCGACACACGGCCGGGAGTGCGAGCGCCGCTAATGAAGTATGAGATTAACAGAGCTATGACTTTGAAGAACCGTATTAAGTACACGTGCTGACGGCGTACGTTTTTAATATGAGCTCGCTCGCTACATCCACTCGAATGTTCAACTTTAAATTAACAACAAGGGGATGACGCCCGGGAAAGTTTCTCCGGCGGGAGCCGGGCTCTCAGGCTGTGGCACAAATACTTGCTTCACAAATGTATAAATACTACGTAATGTGTTTCATCGCGAGCGACATATTAATTAATTGAGTTATTTCCGAAGACCTTGTAGGTGTGTTTTATTATTGCGTCAACCGGGAAGTTTGAATAAGTTTTAATTTGCGTAATGTTTCATTATATTCGGGCCGAGCTCAGCATTGTTTGTGCCAACAATAATAACCCGAAAATACCTGAAACGATGTGGCAATGTTTATATGAATCAAACTTTATCTAATTATTGTGTTGTAAAATCGGCTCATTAACATTTTTGATAAAATACTTGTAACGTTTGCGTTAAATTATGTGATTTCGTCCAGCTAGGCGGGCACGGCCGTGTGGCCGTGTGGGGCGGTGCAGTTGCGTAACGCGACATTCCGCCTATGACTAATTACCGTTCATTAAAATAGTTGCTAATGCGATCTTAATCGCGGCCCAGAGTCAGCGGCGCGGCTCATTCCCCGCGATTTCCCCGCGTCACGAGGTGAGCGGCGCCGCGGCGCGCGGTGTCTCGGATGAACTCGCGCACTCAGCCTATTATTATCGCAGCTCATTGTGCGACTCCCTCGGCGACAATTCCTTTCCCTCTTTATTGTTCACTCGCGGGAATTGTTTGAAACAGATTATCTTACGATTGTTAGCCGCACTGTGCGCCCCTAATGAGCCGGAGCCGACCATTGACGGTCTTTATTTCAACATTTCCCGGCAAGTGCGGGACTAAGTCAGTATTCAATTCATATAATTGATTTTCTTGATTTGATCCCGAATTTGTAATGCGTAGCGTTTGTAATACAAAGTATATCTAAATCCAAATCTAGTTAGTTGAACTACTATAGGCACTACATTAATTATGTGTTATGTATAGGTAGCTGTGAAGCTGGCTGACAATCCAGCGATGTAAGAAGTATGTATACAAATAGCGTTGTATCGTTTCCACAGAATCTCAGCGCAGCAGGCGATGCGTACCGTACTAGCACGCGACCGAGGTATGAACTGCAACTAGCTGCAACTAGCTGCACCGCCGCCGGCGCAAGTACCGCTCCGCAGGATTGCTTGCGTTCTGGTTATTGGTGTAATTGCTAATTGCCTGATTAGTGAACAGTCTCCATTGTAACGTGCACGGGTTGCGTGTGCTTTGAAGTAGTGCCGCCGGCATGTCTCTTGGCTGGCAACTGGCGGGCAGGCGAGCGGTGTCGGTGTGTATACATATGTACGTAACAGATATATATGACTATGAGTGTGATCAAATATTCCGTTTATAACAAATGATTCCGTGTAGATGCTGGTTAAAGCTTTGGTTTCATTCAAAAGTCTAGTGAAGGTTGCGCTGCGCTGTATAGCACTGAAAGCTAGTCACACAGAATAAATGAATAGATTTTGATTTGGCGATGAGGTAACAATGTGGAGAAAATGGATGAATTGATTGTTTATTATTGCAAATAGCAATAGGCACAAACTAGGAGAGGACTTGCTGAAATTCTCTGGGAATTGGAAATATTTTGAAATCAGCAGTCCTGCCAGATATACACAACATGGATCTACTCCGACACGTGCAGGAGTAATATTGTAGAAGTACAAGTAGGTACGCGACGGTCGGATCTGGTGTACCCCCAATGTAGCCAGATAATGTGTGAATGTAATTAACGAAATGTGAATATATGTAATTATAATTACGTAGATGGCTCGGTTTATAGCTAAGTATTAGCATAGAGCAGTAATTACCCGCGTGCCGGTAGCCGGCGTGGCTCGTAAACTGTCGGATTGTATCTGTCAGTTAAATAGTAGCAGGTTCGTTATCTGGTAGATACACCGCCGCCATTAGTCCCACATTAACTAGCGCGGTACCATTGTCTCACCTCATGCTTTTATGTATCAGCTACAGATCCATATCTCCAAAAATACATTCATCAGGTGGTGCTTGTTATGTTTTATAAGACGTACATTCTGTGTTGTTGATTTGACTTATGACCGCTAAGTAGTACTGACAGGTTAAACCTGTATATAGGATAGAGGCTCAGTGCTAGTTCACTAAAGTAAGTAGTAAGTAGGTATGTCTACTTGTCCGATTCGCCATCAGAATGACCTGTGAGTGTCACCATACACAAGTGTATGCTAAGTCTGCTAGTGTAGGCACGCAAGTTGTTGCATGCGGAGGGTTTACTTAAACAGATACTTAGTTTTATTATTTATACACGCTACTTAGTCCCACACTTTATTTTTACGACAATATTTCCGTCAGGCGAGTGTAGATTTATAATAGGTGCTTACATTAAACTTTATAATAGGTTTAAATTAAGGCCTCATTATAATTAATTTGTTATTTTAAATATTATTTTATGCATGTTTAAAATAACTAACTAATTATATTGCATCTCATATGCATGCAATCATTTCAAATATGCAGCAAATCATATTTTAAAATACGTTCAAGTGACCGTGTAAATTTTGAAGTAATTACCGAGCGCTACGTCCGGCGTAGCAGCACGTAGACGCACGTAGCCCGTAGCCCGCCGTAGTCGACCGTAGTCAGAGATCATATTTTAGGAATTATCATTGTGAATTTACATAAAGCCAATTTCGTAGCGTCGAGGTACTACGTGAAGCCGGTCAGTGCTGCACATCTCTTGGTAGTGTGTCACTTCAGCTCAGTAAATGAACAGATACCGTGCATTAGCAGTGTGACAGTGTGCAGTTGTGTTTGTCTTTGTTCACGTTTGACGTAGGCTGCGGTGCGGACCCTTTGTCGGCGAGCGGTGCAGGGGCGCGGGGTGCGGGGCGACGGGGCGCGAGGCGGGGGGCGGAGCCACAGTTTGTGATCTCGCCGCGCCCCGCCCCCGGTAAGGCCGCGCTGCCTACTGCGCGCAGTGCTCTATGCGCGCATAATGCGGGCGGCGCTACTTCCCAGAACAATGGTCGCTCACATCATTATTTGTCCCGACTCCCGACTCCCGATGACTCAGTGCTCGCTGGCGAAAGCTTTCGTGGCGTGTCTCTACTCACCGCTAGTACAAGCCACTGCAGGCTGTTCTATCGGACGTACCTACATTGTTTGTAGACATTTATCGATTCACTTCAGTCGGTTGAATACTTGATAAAATAAATATATTATGTCACTGATTGATATTGATACTCACCGATAAAAACCATTTTTTAATATATAAACAACTCGTGAAAATACAGATTAAAATCATCAGGTTTAATCAGAGTAAACCTTACGTCCTAAGTAATATATAGAAACATGGTCATGTAAAGCTCTAAAGGGTTAGATATCCCTCGCAGATGACAAAAATAATAAAATAAATTAATATTTAGTTATAGCTACCTATACGACCAAACTTCAGCCGTTATAGACCCGCTGGAAATATGCGTATTAGGTACTGTTTAAGTCAAAGTCAAAGCATTTATTTCAATTAATCCTAAATTAGGCACTTTCGAAACGTTAAAGTAAATTTAATCTATAATTTGATATTCTTAATGTAATAAGTAGGTAATACCTACCTAACTTCAGGCTAGTAGCTAGCTAGGTCACACGGCTCGTAAAGATATCTGGATAGCTGATATTAGTTGTCTTTTCATTATTATTATTAAACGTTAGAATTGGAACTTAAAACAGGATATTTACCATGTTTTTCAATTTTTATGAGTTTCACACAGTGGGTTTTGTGTGTCGAGAATTGAATCGAGTTACAAGTGACAGTGGTAGCGGTGTCAGCAAAAAACGAATTAGAAAGAGGGTAGACCGATTTGTCTGCTCGTAAACATCCACCCGCATTTACTCCAGTTTATCCGTGATCATGGCGCTTGCAACTTGCAATTCTAGTGTTAGTGACCATGTCAGTTTAAAAAATTATATTATTAAACGGTTCCATTGCGTGGCAAAGATAAGCCCCACCAAGTAGTTAGTAAGTAGCAATTGGAGTACCCGAGTATAGACAAGCTCTGTCCTCCAGTAAAACTCTGTACTGTACTTACCTCGGTACACAATCTTCTTGTGCCAACAACACCTACTGTATGGTCAGGTTACGATGGCTGTGTCGGTCGTCGGTGCAATCGACACAAATGAATGAATAAACCAGCCGTGAAATATGTGAGTGCAAGTGTTGCCGCTAATGAACACTGAACACTTGCTCGGTAAAAACACGGCGGCGTAGAGTCATGAATATGAAGCGAGGCCCATCTACTTACTGCTTAGTGTATGTATGTATAATGTATGTGTAGAGGTGTGGAGGTGTGGGGCAGTTATAATGAGTTCATATCGACGGCGCATCACTTCACCCGTCTGGTTAATGGGCCGTGTGACGTCACCGCTGTCTACGGCGCCGGCTCGCACCTGCCACCTCGCAGCTATACGACTGAAATAGTGTTACACCGAATATATTTTAAGACCTAATTACATTATTGATTACATTACAACCGCGGCCGGTATGCAACGTGTCACGGGTTCGATTATCGGACGGAACAGTTCTTTGTGTGTTTCACAAATTGTTTTTACAGGTCTGGGGCAACTGGTTGTGATGACTGTGATGTATGTATTGTGATATTGTGTGGATGGATATACACGCAATAGACAAGTCCAGGCACAGAAAAATAAAAAAAAAATATGTTCAAGTTTTGCCTTTAGCCATAGAAACCTATTCTACGGTAAAATTACAAGAAGTACATATTTTTCTAGACTGTACTTTGGTGATCACGATACGTATTCATTCTGCCATCACGTCTACAGCTTGACTCCTCGACTCCTGGGCCGTATAAGTTCGTCTGTGGCTGCAGAGTGGTGCGGTGCGCGACGTGGTGGCGGCACGACGATAATGAAGTGGTCACTGCTGGCGCGGGGACACTCGCCACACGCGCCACGCACGGACGGCCACTACTCGCCTATATCTAAGTATACGAGGGAAGTATCACCTTATACCTTTTTACCTCGATCTAATTGGAAATTCAATGAACATAATGAGCAGTTAAATATATTACAAAAACCGTCACTTGTGTTTTTATTTATAAACAACTTCATGGAAATTCCAGGAAACAGGTAATTGAGATCGGCTTTAATTGACATTGTCTGTCCTGTGACTTGACATGGGTTCCTAACAAACTACGAACACGAATTCAAACGAATTCTTCACGAATAGACGTAGGTCTCATGGGTAGTAAATGTAACTTTAATGGGGATAATCCTATGCCTTATTTACATAGGTCACCAATTAGGTTCCCTGTGACGTGTATACTTTTAGCGTTATGTACTTATAACAGCAAAAAGAAAGGCGGTTCAAGAATAACAGTTATGAACTTATAATATTAAGCAAATAATGAGGCAGTTAGGAATGTAACTCAGAATAGTTTTGTGTAATTAGCAATAATTAGAGATACAAAGTGTACATTGTGCGGCCGTGCGAGCTGGGCCCGGCTCCCAGGTTCCCTCTGCCGTAGGATATATGTTCACACTCTCTATGAATAACACGCATTAAAATACCTCACGTATCTTTATTGAGCATAAAGCATACCCGGGCGTTCTCTTGGCCCCGTTCGGCGATCATTTCACCATTGTTTATGGCCGTAAAATTTGACACGCTGTTCACATAATGTTTAATGGTACAATTTGTCAGTAATAAGAGCGGCAGTACATTCGAGTGAGGTGATAATGTCGAGATAGTGCTGCGACTAAATCACGTTATCAGTACGCGATAAGCAGCGCGGCGTGTGTATGTGCGCTCCGACGACGCGAGGAGTTTGATTGATGGCGCATTGCCGCATTATCTGCCGGCATTAGGTCCTGCCGGGAATGTCGCCGAGTTATGGAACCAATAAAAATGACATACGAATGACACGTAGCGCAGAGCGCGCGGCTCGGCCACGCACACTTACTACCGGTGCAGTATCTACATCTACCTACTAGCCGTGGCATTCGTCACACATCTAGCTAGCAGACGAGGGAGCTGTAGGTAGTAACTTCGCTCTACTTTACTGAATTTAATTATAGTTTATAAATCGCTATTATTGACATTGTAGTAGGCAATGAAGACTGGACAAGAGCGAATTCAATTAAAAAAAAATATAATCGCCTATAAAGGTCGCAAGAAAGCTTTACATTAAAAAGATTATACATGTACGAGCAAAGCCGTACATTGTAGTAGTATTAGTTTTATGCTGACATCGACGCGCAGCGAAATACTTAAAACACGTGTAATACAGTAAATGAGTAGTAGTTGCATTTCGTTGGTTCGATTGGGCATCATTTCCGGCCCCTTTCGCCGCGGGTCGATCATTTTATATAATTTTATCATTTATCATTATTTTGTGTAACTAAGTGTAAGTTAACAGACAATATAAGACTTTATCATTATCAGTTTATCATTTCTAAATGTACCTTTACCCGTACATTTATGGTCCTTCGAGCATTAAGGACATCTCGCGAGTGGACATTACAGTGTAGCAATCAAATACTGTAAAGTGTTTCATGACTGAGGTGTTGTGAATCAGCAGTGAAGGTGTTTGTACTGCAGTACATAGCAGCAGCATTCAGCGGGGATCAACAACGATCCTCATTTGGTGAGCAACAAGGCTCCCACTTGGACAATCAAGTAAGATCGTTCCACTTATCATTTTATCAATTCCTATCATGTCGTCAATGGAAGACCTACTCGCCCTCCAACAGCAACTACTCAATCAAATAGAGCAAACTTACACTAACTTCAAGAAAGATGGCTCCGATCGCAAAAACTTGGACTATATCCGCCGAAGGTTGGAAACTTTGGATGCATGCTGGAAAGAGTATGAATCAAATCATATGAAATTGTGCAACATCGAATATGCAAAATCGCATAGTTATTTCACTTCTAAACAGTTCGAATGTGCCAAAGAGAGATATGAGAACATTAGACTATTCATTCAGAATTATAGATCTACAGATGAGAGACCATCAACTCCGCTGTTAAAGCCTGCTACTCCGTTGGCTGGCCCAAGCGCTGTACAACAGCCCACAGGTCAACTATCAAGATCTCAAGGATCAAGCAGCAAGACAGATGATATGATGAGGAAACAAATAAGCAACTTTAAGGCCTTTGAACATACAGTATCAAGTATCAACCTGGAATCAGTAGAGGAAAAATGGGAATTTGATCATTTATTAAACACGATAAGAGGTCGTTGGTCGAAGATTGACACGCAACATTGGGAGTTAGACAGTGAACTGGGAGACCGTAATCAAGAATATCACTCCATGTATCTCAAATATGAAGGTACATACAACGATGCTATCAAGGCTATCAATAAAAAGATGTGGTCTATTTCACACAGGGAGCATACTACGCCAAAGATAGAAATACCTACTTTCAGCGGCAGCTATCATCAATGGACATCTTTTAAGGACCTCTTCTCAGAAGCAATTCATAGCAACCCGTCTTTATCTGGAGCACAGAAGATGCAATTCTTAAAGTCTAAAGTAAAAGGCGAAGCAGAACGATTAATACAACATCTTCCAATTAGTTCCGATAATTACATCATTAGCTGGGATATTTTGAGCCATCGCTATGATAACAAGCGTATGATATTCACATCTCACATTAACATTTTATTAAATCTGCCAGTTTCTCAACAAGCATCAATCAATCATATCAAGAGGATTCATGACACAGCACTTGAAACTATGAATGCCATACAGAATCTTGGAGTAGACGTGAAGTCGTGGGACCCGTTGATCGTGCACATCTTGGGTCAGAAGTTGGATTCGGATACATTTAGTGAATACAACGCAGCAATTAAACAACCTCGAGAACTACTCGATTTGTATGAATTTCTAGCCTTTTTGGAGGGGAAGTTCACAAGCATGGAAGCAAGCAGAAGAAAACTAGAAGATAGGAGAGATCAGAAACATTTTTCTCCAAACAACACTAATAAATCATCAGAATCAAAACCATACCATTTTAAGCAATCATATTCTAGCAACAAGGCTATTTCGCAATCTCCAAAAGACAGGAAGTTGCAATCATATCGACAAAACTGTCCAGTCTGCAATGACGCACATGCATTATTTTATTGCAAACAATTTGCAGAAATGACACCAATAAAGAAAAAACAATGTGTTATTAACTTGAATTATTGTAAAAATTGCTTACACGATCATAAAGGTAAAGCATGTTTATCAAAAAAGCGTTGTGTCGAATGCAATGAATTTCACAACACATTATTGCATGAATCATATTCTAATGACTTATCAAAACAAGGAGGTAATCCAATGCCTTCGACATCCGCCCAAAAAAGCAACGTGAGTTCTAACCAAGAACGTGTTGCTAACAAAGGCAATACGCACGTGACACAACAAAGCATGATGCAAGAAACCTTGCTCTCTACTGCGCTACTGAAAGTTCAGAAAGCTGACGGGACACTTCTAAACATGAGAGCTCTTATTGACCAGGGCTCACAAATGTCTCTCATCACCGAAAACGGTGCCCAACAATTAGGATTACCGCGTCGTAGGTGTGACGGCATAATCACGGGTATAGGACAAACAGAGAACAATTGCAAAGGCATGATCAGCGTAAACTGCATGTCAAGAATCAACACGTATCATTTCAACATCGATGTTTATATCATGAAGAATCTTACGAAGTATTTACCATCATATTCATTTCCTAAATTAGAATGCCCTTTCCTGGAGAATTTAGAATTAGCAGATCCTGAGTACAATATCAGTCGTCCCATAGATATGTTACTGGGCGCAGACGTTTATTCCAATATTCTTTTAGCAGGTATGTGCAGACTAAGCGAATCACTGCCAATAGTACAAGAGACTCATCTTGGTTGGATATTATGCGGAAATCTGAAAACTAACTTTGTCTGCAACGTCGTACAAGTGGACTTAGACAGAATTCAGCAATTTTGGGAAATAGAGGAGGTCACCGAACAGAAATCATTATCATCAGAAGACGAAGAGTGCATGCAATACTACAAAGCAACAACAAAGCGTTTGAGCGACGGAAGATATGAAGTAAGACTTCCACTTAAGCCGCACTTTGAAGAAAATTTGGGGCAGTCTAAAAACAAGGCCATCGCGCAATTCATTAACTTAGAAAAGAAATTACACAAAAATAATTATATTTTTAACGCATACAAATCATTCATTACGGAATATTTAGAATTAGGTCACATGAAACCTTCAACTTGCAATCAGACACCGGAGTGTTTCCTACCGCATCATTGCGTCATGCGCGACGATAGTTCTACTACAGCATTACGAGTTGTTTACAATGCGTCGGCAAAAACATCATCAAATAAAAGTTTAAATGACCTTATGTACACGGGACCGAATTTACAGCAAGACCTTCAGTCTCTTATCATTAAGTGGAGACAATATCAGTACGCCTTTACTGCGGACATAGAAAAGATGTTCAGAATGATCTGGGCACATCCTGATGACCAAGCTTTACAAAAAATCATATGGCGAGAAAACCCGTCTCAAAAACTTCGAGAATATCAACTAACAACCGTAACATATGGCACAAAGGCAGCACCCTTTCTTGCCATGATGACCTTGAGGCAGCTAGCAGCAGATGAACGAGATAAATTTCCAGAAGCAGCCAAGGTCATCGAAGAATCGTTCTATATGGATGACGCGGTCCATGGCGCCAGCTCATTATCGACCGCACAAAAATTGCAACAAGACTTAATAGATCTACTAAAGCTAGGAGGCTTTAACTTAAGAAAATGGGCGTCTAATGATGTACGTCTATTACAATCGCGAGATTCAGATTACCATAACCAAGAAAGCAAGAACTTTCAACAAACAGAGTCAACAAAAACACTAGGTCTTCGCTGGAACCCGACACAAGATAACTTTTCATTTGTATCAAAAATTGAATCATCTAACACCAACATCACTAAAAGGAAAATATTATCAGACATGTCAAAAATATTCGATCCACTAGGATGGATTGTGCCTGTAACAACAAAAATGAAGATTTTATTCCAAGAGGTGTGGCTAACTAATTTAGACTGGGATGAGCAAGTTTCAGAAAAAATGAGCAAGGAATGGATCAAGATCAAAGAAGAGTTGGAAAGTATCAATCAATTTAGAATACCAAGATGGTATGGTACAGTAACAGCATGTGGCGTCGAGTTGCACGGCTTTTGTGACGCTTCAACAAAAGCATACGCGTGCGTTATTTATTGCAGACTGAAACATAACAAACAATCTATCGTAATAGTGGCGGCTAAATCAAAATTAGTACCCTTGAAAAAGCACATATCTCTCCCACGATTAGAGTTATGTGGGGCACTATTACTCGCCAAACTTATGACCAAGGTCAAAAAATGTTTAGAAGGGCAAGAACTTCACGTGTTCGGCTGGAGTGATTCCACTGCAGTGTTAGGATGGCTTCAAGGGAATCCAAGTCGTTGGAAAACGTTCGTATCAAATAGAACGACACAAATAACCGATATCATTCCACCACCATCGTGGCGATATGTAAAATCAAGTGAAAATCCTGCTGACTGCGCAAGCAGGGGGCTTACAGCATCTCAATTACAAGATTATCATTTGTGGTGGCAAGGACCTACATGGCTAAAATCATTTGAAGAGAAAATGGAAAATCAAGCAATCTATAAAACAGAAGAAGAAATAAAGGAGAAAAAAGAAGTTAATGTTGCTACAAAACAGGAACCAAGCATTATTACAAGTTTGTTGAATAAGCATAATTCTATTCGCAAGATCTTTCGTATTTTAGCATTAGTGATGAAGTTCACTACCTATAAAAGAGAAGCAAAAAAGCATTATTTATCATTATCAGACATCAGCAAAGCAAAAAATAAAATTATCAAACATGTACAGCAGGAAGAGTTTGCGAGAGAAATCAGTGATCTGAAGCAAGAAGGCAAGTTAAGTTCAAAAAGTAAATTGTTAAAACTAAACCCTTACCTGGATGAGTACGACATTCTCAGGGTAGGGGGTAGACTAAAAAAGGCACATATCAGCCAAGAGATGCAGCATCCCATTATTTTGCCGCACAGTGGACGTCTCACAGAATTAATTATAGAAGATGCGCATCTAACAATGTTACACGCCGGTTCTCGGCTGACGTTGAGCTTTATCAGACAGAAGTACTGGATTCTAGGCGGGAACGTTGCTACTAAAAAGTTGCTACGTCGTTGTGTAACCTGTAAGAAACAAAATCCAGACTGCCAACCGCAAATCATGGGGCACTTGCCGGAGGCCCGAACTAATCCATCGCGTCCATTTACGCATACAGGCGTAGACTTCACCGGTCACATTTATGTCAAAGCAAGTAAAGGAAGAGGCATAAAAAGCACAAAAGGATATGTAGCCGTCTTCGTGTGCATGGTCACGAAAGCTGTTCATTTGGAATTAGTTTGTGATTTAAGCACATCATCATTTATTGCAGCATTGAGAAGAATGGCGGCTCGCAGAGGGACGCCGAGTCACATGTATAGTGATAACGGTCGCAACTTTGTAGGTGCCAACAAAGTAATACAACAAGAATATCAATCATTGATCAATATCATGGAACACAAGGAATTGAAAGCTGAATTGTTAGATATGGAGATCGAGTGGAGCTTTAATGCACCATCATGGCCTTCCGCAGGAGGCTTATGGGAGTCAGCAGTCCGAAGTTTCAAATATCATTTTAAGAGGGTGATTGGAGATCAGATTCTTACATATGAAGAATTATACACGGTGTTGACACAAATAGAGGCGTGTCTTAATACGAGACCATTGTGTCCTATATCAGAAGATCCTGACGACATGGATTTTTTAACACCTGCTCATTTCTTAACAGGCGGATCAAAAGTTACTTTGAATGAAACTGAGACAGATTTAAGAACTCGTTGGCAGTTGACACAGAAAATCGTTCAAGATCTCTGGAAGAGATGGAAAAATGAGTACCTAGTGCAGTTAACAGAAAGAAGTAAGTGGAGACAAGCTAGACGAAATCTCCACAACAATGATATTGTCATGATCCATGATGACAATCTCCCACCGGGAAAATGGCTAATGGGAAGAGTCATTGAACTACATCCCGGCTCTGACGGTCATGTCCGCGTAGTTACAGTAAAAACCAAGAACGGCACATTGAAACGTCCCGTCACAAAATTATCATTACTTCCTATCAACAATGAATCGTCACCGCAAGTCAATCCAAAAAATACTGCGGATTCGGAAAATTCTACTGCAAATTCTCGAACAATGAAAACAAATACCCGTTACAACATAGCATCGGTATTTGTTGCGATTATGTTATTTTTCAGTATTATTACAACTTCTCAATGTGCACTGAACGTCACAAAGTTTAGAGATAATCAACATATTTACTTTGACAAAATATCAAACATGCAAATCATCAGAGACGAGTGGAAATTAATCATATACTACGACTTAGATCCCTATTGGGAAGGTATTACCACTCTTAACAAAAGTATACAGTCACTGGAACAATCATGCAAGCCTATAAGAGACCAAACAAACTGTGACCTAATAATACTACAATTACGCCACGGGTACCTTGAACTTGATTACAATAATCATATGTTACTCAGTCAGCATTTTAGCCATCAAGCGAACAGGTGGAGGCGCGGTCTTATCGACGGTGTCGGTTACATAGCAAACAGCCTGTTCGGAGTATTAGACGCTCGATTCGCGGAACAGTACGCGAAAGATATCACTCTTCTACGTAATAATCAAAAGCATATCGTCTCATTTTGGAAAAATCAAACTTCTGTCATAGAAGCTGAATTTAGTCTTTTAAAGAGGACAGAAACTACTATGCATAAACAACATAAAATTATACATCAGCAGTTTTCCAAGATCGAAAATGCTGTAGAAACCTTGAAGACTGAAACGCAAAACATTTCAAGAGCTATTGAAGTTACTATGGGTGCTGTAGTTGCGAACAATTTATTACGGCATTTGAAAGATTTACAAGATGCCTTAGTAGACACAATGACAGACATTTATCATGGCCGATTTAATCCACATTTAATAACAGCTGAGCAATTGCAAGATCAGCTTAGCACTATAGCGAGTCATTTGTCGAATGACGTCACCTTACCTATAGACAACATATATACCGGCCTAACAGAACTCTTTAAACTTCTGCAAGTGAAAGCAAGAATGTTAAAAAATTACGCAATCTTTGAAGTTCAAATACCTTTAGTAAGCAGGGACTCTTACGAAATATTCAAGCTTATACCCATTCCTTCGGAGAGATCCAACAACACTATGATATTAGTAAAACCCATTTCGGATTTCATAGCTGTGAACTTAAAGAAAGACGCTTACATCATTCTCACAGAAACCATAATAGATTCGTGTCTTCTTACAAATGTACACCTGTGTTCTATACATTCTCCTGTCTACAAACTGAGTAAAGACAAAGACTTCTGTCAAGCAAAAACTTCGATGTGTGAAGTCAGCATCGATTCCTGCAAAAATCTGTGGTTGGAGAGCAGTACAATCAACAATTATATCTATTTTTGCTGCGAAGAATGTAAACTACGAACAGTGTGTGGAGATCAAGTAAACGCACATCAATTGACGCACTCCGGACTTATTACTGTAGACTTTGGCTGCATAATCAAATCTGATAATTTTGAAGTGATTGCACATCAACAAAGAACAAGCGGTGTGAGTATCAGCGCAAAAGTATTTTCACCAGTCATTGCATCCATAAACCACGTTATAAACGTAACTATTCCTCATGATGTATTAAACGAATCAAGTAAGGAAAGCGATCAGGAGCTGAAAACTATTGAGGATAAAATCAAAATGATGAAAGAAAATGGAGTCATCGAAGAAAGCATGTCATACCATGACATTCATCATTACACTGTGATCTACGGTGTGATCAGTGTGGTAGCAGCAGGTCTCGGAGTGTACGCATGCAGGCGCGCGCGCTACGCCCGCGCACCGGCGCCGGCGGCGATGGCGCCTGCGCCAGGCGGCGCAACCAGCAGCAATGTGCCAGCCTCGCAGCATGTTGCGAGTGTTGGTGATAGTGTAGTGTATCAGTGTGTTAGTGAAAGGGCGAAAGTGGCGAGTGCGCGAGTGTTAGATAAAGCCACCTCCCCTATTTTAAGTTCCTATACGAGCATTTCAAATCTATGAATATCGTGTGTGTGTCTAAGATCTGTGTATAGAGACACTAAGTAATTAGGCTATCATTTTATCAATCATATTTGCTCTCTACGTTGTATGTTAACCTTCGTCTTCCTAGGGGAGCATGTACGAGCAAAGCCGTACATTGTAGTAGTATTAGTTTTATGCTGACATCGACGCGCAGCGAAATACTTAAAACACGTGTAATACAGTAAATGAGTAGTAGTTGCATTTCGTTGGTTCGATTGGGCATCATTTCCGGCCCCTTTCGCCGCGGGTCGATCATTTTATATAATTTTATCATTTATCATTATTTTGTGTAACTAAGTGTAAGTTAACAGACAATATAAGACTTTATCATTATCAGTTTATCATTTCTAAATGTACCTTTACCCGTACAATACAAATAAATTAGTAAGGAATTGTAGCTATTTATAAAATAGTATTAATTTCGTTACACTTGTGTAGTAAAGTATCATGAAGTATAGTAAGTTGGTGTACAGTTAATGAGTATGGACATAATTATTAATAGTATAAACAATGCACTATACGATTAATTATGTCCATAGTCGTATTAACTATACACCTCAATACACCTGGGAAAGTGTTGACAAAGGATAGTGGATAAAGTAAGAGAAGGTAATGATTACCAGGTTTCGTGCTACGTTGCGGATGGAAAATATCGAACCCTTATGTTGACGGACAGACTGACAGAATATCTTCCAGCTAGATATCTCCATTGGTACATATATTATGTATACATGAGTACTTGATTGTAGGAACCTATATGTATAGGTAGCTGCGTACGTCTGCGTACTGAGGTATTTATGAGCCATAAAGGTTATCCACATTTTATTCCTTTTGTGGCACATACTGAAGTAATCACAATCAGTTTACTGTAGGTGTTTATTAATCAAGTGCTAACCTGACTTGACTGATTGAATGTTTCATTTTTGCAAGTGCATATATTGTTGGTACCTAGTGGTCGCAGTGAGCCCGGGGGGAATGTTACACAAAGTAACTAAGTGGGCACTAAGAGCAGTATGTTATGGTAACATTGGGTATTATTTCACACGCGGCCGGTGGCGGGAGCGGGTCGGGAGCCGGGTGCAGGTAGCCGGCGTGTCTCCGCCACTAATTACTCAAGCAGTGGCAGTGCGGCGGCCACCCACCGCGCCCGCACTAGATTCCACGCCCGCCGCGTATTTTACACCCTAATTAAGCTAATTTATCGGGACAATAAGAGAAATTATTGGTAGCGAGCCCGCGGTTACTGCCCGCTTTATGAGAGGTATTAAATTGTTGAATTTAAGAGCGCTACCGAGCTACACGACCGCCACCGCGGGCCCGAGCCTTCGCTTTGATGCCCCAATAAATATACAAAAGATCCCATCAGATAAACGGTGAATGGAGCCGCTGTCGATTCCGCCGCTCTTAATGAAAGCCACGCCGAGGAATGTCGTGGACAAAGCCTTAAAATGCTAATAACACGAGCTCGACACAAGGGCTGCGCGCCGCCGCCCGCGCCGCGCCCGCGCCCCGAGCCGCCGCCGCCCGCGCCTCTAGAATGTGTTCTGATAACGAAGGTGCCAATCTCGCAGGTGGACAGATTAAATGAGTATTTTATGGCAGATTAAGTAAACATTTTTTCCTTGATGGGTGTTTTATAGCCCGCCGGCGTGTGGGCATACGCTCCTTGGAATGTTTTTACAATTATAGCTGCCTACCTCGCTCCCGTTGAGGTACACCCCTATTAATTTTAAAAGTCTTTTAATTGGTGCTTATCCATCGAATTAAAATTACTAATTAGATTTCTCCAAATTTTATACATATGTTGGTTGATAAAATACTTGCGTGTATACCTATTATTTATGTTTATGTAGTTAGCACATTTAAGTAACGTCACGCTTGTTAGGTGCCTTAAAAGAGATAGATTTCAGGCAAATTACCAATATTTGTAGTGTCGGTCTAGACTGTTTAAATATAGTCCGCGTGCTGCCTATCTAGAGAGAATTTCAACATCGTTAATATTTTAATTTCTGCTGAGTCATGCCATTCGTTCCTCTCGTTTCGAAAGACTAGGATAATGTATTGCAGTGGAACATACGGTGGCGCTGTGCCCTGCATGGGCTGAGCACCGCCGTGTCCTCAGGGATGTAGTCGGCGACGGCGACCTCTCGCGTCCGGCATTGGTACAAGCCATGGTGCGGAGCGAGGGGGACTGGGATGCCGTCTCCTCCTTCTGCGAAGCAGTCATGCTAGCTAAGGAGGAGGCGGGGCGCGTGAGAGAACGAACCTCCTCACGCCCCAGCCGTCGCGAGAGACACTCCGGGCGTCGGGGATCGCGCGACGATCTCCGGCCACCGTAAGTGCGGGCCTGCGGACGGCGAGCAAGGGTAGTTCGCCGCCCGACCAGAACCAGACCCGTGCGTGCGGCGCGTCGCGTTCCGCGCGCGCCTCAAAGAGCCATCAGACCACCACAGATGGGGCCCAGTAGGGCTGATGCCTAATCCGGAGCTGCGGACAACCTAGCGGGTTTACCGGGGCTCCGGCTCGAAAGGCAGGAGAAGGAACGGGGTGGTTTTTAGTCAGTAAGAGTCTGACACTCCCTCTCGCCTCGCCCAAGGCGAGAAAAGTCATTGGATGATTTTCCCCCTCAAAAAAAAAAAAAAAAAAATAAAAAAAAAAGGATAATGTATTGTGTTCCCGTGAATGGTCTTATGTAAATAGGTATTATAATCTGTTAAAACATAACTCATGGTTTATAAATAATACCTACGTATACCGTACCGTATGCCTACCGTGTAGTAGTAGTTATCTGTCTTTTTAAACGACAGCGGACAGATAACAAATCCAACGTATGACCCTAATATTTTCATAATGTGTTATGTTTAAAACCAATGTTCCAAGGTTTCAGTTAAATGACGTAGTTACCTACTGACATAGTATGTACAAGAAAAATATTTATTTTATTTATTTATTATTATAAAGCGTCAACAGAATAAACACCAACATTAATGAAAAACAAGATGAAGACACAAGATCATGTGCTTATGCCAATTATAGACATGCACCACATTCACAGTATTAACACAGTTAGATGTCATAGACAATAGTATAAATACAATGCAATTAACAATATTAAGTCTAATAGGAACTTATAAATCATATTTTAAAATAACATAAAAACTTGGCTTTATGGAAATAATGGACGGTACGTTTCTGCATTTATCCAAGTACCTAGTTACTTTACTTGCACACATAAAAGTTTTTATGTGTGTAAGTTATTCTAGCTTTCCACCACTTTCTCAAGTGGATCCCGATCCTGTAGGAATATCGGCATGTTAATGTAACTCTCAAATACAAAAAATACAAATATTAGTTACTTTGTCAATGTACATAGGTAGGTTACAATAGATGGTACCTAGGTATTATTCTGGTACCTAGGTCGCCACTTTGTGTTTGTAGACATACATTTTATTGGCACTTTTGGGCTATCCATTTGTGAAATAAATTCTAGTGTCTAAAATGATAAATCCACAGAAAAGACAAACTAACCACAAAACACCAAAGCCACGCCTAGCCTCATTTACGTATACCTATATTCATATTACTTATAATATCGGATGCTTAGTGAATTAAGAGTCACGATTACAATGGTAAAAAGGCCTACCTACTTAGGTACTTCCGACGCGGCCGAGGCGATTGGACGCATCACAAAATAGCACGAGCGTCGCAAATTAAAGATACATGTTTTATACTCTCTAGGAATACCTAGGTAGGTAGACTTATTCTTGTTTCGATGTATACCAAGGTATTTTTGGTGTAGGCAGATAATTTCAAAATTTCAGAGAGTCAATTTAATATGAAATGCCGATTATGCTCCCCGTATTTCGTTCACGTTAGACATTGCCATATGAAAAGAATGAATCTTCTGTCTGTCGTAAGGTTTTCTGATTTAGGTTAAGTAAATTGGTAGGTAGATACTTTTGTTACATACCTATTATAGGTAAACAGATTCTACTGGTCCTAACAGGGCAATTCTTCTTCCAAATGACCTGGCTGCTCTTATTTCAAACTATGTATATATTTCAGATCGGCATTATCTATCTACCTACCTATAAGAAAAAAAGGAGTTTGTGTCGACATGTGTAGGTACAGTCGCAAACACCCCTTTTCTTTAGGTGGTGAGTAGACAACACCCGTTTTCTTTCGTAAGTATTTGTCGATTAAACAATTTGTAGCTAAAATTTTTGAAAATAAAAGACATGATGATGCTTTAGTTGATCCGAGAATCGAATTCGAAATCTCTTGCGACCACACGACCAACGAGACAACTATTGAGGGACAAAAATAACTTTACATTAGGTTGACATGTTACTACTAACGCCATCTATTGCACAAATGAAATAATATAATATAATATGCGAAATGAAGATGGAAAATGAATAGGTAATATAAGTGTGGTAAGTGTGTGAAATTATGTTTTTGAAAGAAATATTTATTTATTACTTTTATTTGTTGGTGCTGAGCCTAGCTAGTGGTAAGTAGACTGACAAGTATCTATACGTTACGTTGCTCTCTGTAATGTATAGATGGCTCTATTAAGTTTACTGAGCAAGTTTTATGTTTTTATAGAATAATAATTTTCTTCTTTAATATCTTTTATGTTTTTGATTATTCTTATTATTTTACGTAATTGATTGATTACAACATATAATAAATGTAGCCATTGGTTTTAGTACGTGAAACGGAAAGTCATTGTACCATGTTATTGACATATCAATGTCATGCGTCATGAATGTCATTGTCATTCTTGTCACATCAGTCAAAACTAAAGTTAAAGCGCATCGTTTGCCTGTTGTTGTTAGTTGTTACAGATTCGCGCTGTATTATTAATAATAGACACCGGCCTGTAGAAGATGTGCCGTCTCGATGCCGATGACTAGCATCAACGTTGCGGAATGGACCGTGGAGCAGGTTGCGGACTGGCTGTCGGGTGAGTGCCGCGGCCGGTGTTGGCGAGCGAGTAGTTGAGTAGTGTGAGTGCGAGTGAGTCACGGACGTTGTCGGCAGGGCTGGGCCCGACCGTGGCGCGCTACGTGCCGGCGCTGCGGGAGCGCGGCCTGGACGGCGCCAAGCTGCTCACGCTGCGCTGCGACGACCTCGAGTACCTCGGGGTGCACGTCATCGGCCACCAGGAACTGCTGCTGGAGGCCGTCGAGCATCTCCGGAACTTTGTGAGTCAACCGCGGCACGACGAGTTTGTGTACAGTATACTAGTAAAGGAGTTTTGTCTGTAGTGAAACTAAATGAGTCACAGGAGAGCAGTACAGTTGTAGTTATCTGTGCAGTGTTATCTGCTAGCGAGCGCCGCTACTGACTGTCTCATCATTGCGTGTCTGTTTATTTATAAATGGCAGTAGTGCCGCAGTAGTAATTAGTGAATGATAAAGATTGTCTTGCATTGTTTGTGTAAACACGACTTGTACATAGTATTTCCAGTACATATTACGAATCCGTGTGTGTAGCAATACGAGGTATCCCGTGAGTGCGTGCAGCAACTAGCGCTGCGCGTGTCAGTGGTGGCCACCACCGTGGTGCGCACCCTGGCTGCGCACTGCGATGCGCGCCTCGAGACACAGACACTGGCTGACGTCGCCACTACTGTACACGCAGTCAAACCACTCGTCTGCTGGCTCGATAGGTAAACACACACAATATCATGTTATTTAAATTATTTGTAACATCAAATAACATTTTTTTTAAACTAAACTACATTGTTTTTTAAAAAAACCCAAACTTCAAAGTAAAAAGAAATAGAAAACAAATCATCAGACAAATAGTTAATATGATAAAACTGAATATAAATATTAATATTGTCAACATAAATAGTGATATCACTTGATATCAGTGTGGTGAAAAAATGTTGTAACTACTCATATTATAATTTACTCTGCAAATGAAATGACCTGAACATACTTTTCTTGTCTTCAGTTGTTATTAAAAAAATAAACAGTTTGTTATATCACTTGGTCCTTGTAATTTTGATGTGGAAGTAGGAAAAACTTACTATGCATAATATTAATAATAGTACCTAATTTTATTAGTGTGGACATAGTTTAAGCATTGTAAAAGTAATGTGTTTGACGTGTGTGTACAGATGGTCCCTGTGCGGCAGTGGTCTGTCGGAGCGCAAGGCGGCGCTGCTGAAGTTGTCGCTGGAGGCGGCGACGTGCGCCCAGCGCGACCGCTTCGCCGAGCATCCCGCGCGGGCCGTCGCCGCCGCCGCCGCCGCCACCGCCGCCACCGCCGACTATATCATACAGGTACATGTCATCAACTATGTTAAATAGATTCAAACCAGATCTATCTGAAAACACTGTTGACCTCTTAAAGTAATCTCTTAGTCGACTTACAACAAATGTATTTTTCTCTGTTGTTATTATACAACATTAGTTACTTTAAATGTATTTATCTAGCACTATACTTCATGCTTGCAGGATGTATCAGATCCAATGATCCTGCAGCCTGCGTCAGTAGACACGGTGACATTACGGCAGGGTGGTAAGCCCCTGGGTTTCGACGTGGTGCCTTCATTTTGTGGGCACCACCAGTTGGCTGATATACGGTTTGGGTCGCCGGCACACGCGTCCGGAGCCGTGCACAATGGTGACGAGATAGTCCAGGTATGGATACTATTGAATGTTATATCTTTGACTAACAGAAGTAGTCCAGTAGGAGTGAGCACTGCACGTCACTGTGTGTAGGTGGGGTCGCAGTGTGTGATCGGGTGGAGCGGCGCGGGCGTGGTGCGCGCCTGCGTGGCGGCGGGGCCCGAGCTCACGCTGCGGCTGCGGCGCCGGGCCGCGGGCGGCGCGCTGCAGGCCACGCTGGGCCCCGCGCTGCGGCCCCGCCTGCTGCGGCCCGCGCCCCAGCCGCCGGCCCCGGCGCCCGCGCCGTCCGAGTCGGACGAGAGCGAGGCGCTGTCCCCGCCCGCGTCGCCCACGCAGCTGCAGCCCGACCACACCAGGTACGTGCCGCGCGGACTGTGCCCGACTGTACTACTGTGTCTGGCTGCGACTGTACCAGTGTTTGTTTGCAGGATGTATCCTCCTAAACCGAGAGCTGCTGTTCAGAGGCGGCATACGATAAGTGGCGACAGTTCTTTATACAAACGACCGAGCCACACCATCGAACAGGTACCTTCAAATGGCAATGAATTTATATGATACAAGAAATGAGTCTGTTTCGTCAATATTCCCTGTTCCTATTCTAGTTCTGGCAAGAGCTGAAGCAACAGAGGTGGGGTCGCGAAGGAGGCAGTATCAGTATGTCACCTGCACCGGACGAGGCCGCACTGTACGCGCGGGACAAGGTAATCTCATATCTCTCTTATACCAGTTATACATCTGCTTAGATAGAGTGCCTTATATTATCACAGACATTATCAGTTGACATTTATCTGGTTAATGTCTACACACGAAACATCATTTATTTGACTAATGCTTGTACATGTTGTATACGATGACGTCATCAAAATATTGAGAAGACAAAACAGATTATTGTAATAAGTTTGTACCGCGAATGTTGCAGGCGGTGTCGTGTAGTACAGGGCTGGAGCTGTCCCCCCGGCCCCGCACGTGTCTGGGGGTAGTACTGGACCGGGCGCGGCCCCCGCCCGTACCCTCGGGGCCTGGCTTGGCGCCCCAGGGGCCCAGCGTGGCGCCCTCTGGCCCGCAGCCTGGCGACGAGCCCGCGGCGTCAGACCGCAATCGCGGTAAGCTAGACAAGAGTCACTCGACTCCTGCCTACGACTTCGATGCGAGTCTGGACGAGCCAGGCCCCCTCGCCGCACAGACTATACCGGAATCCCCCACTACACCCACGGACAGTCCACTGGCGCTACACTTGACGGACAAAGCAGACCGTATCCTTGACTTCAAGAAGTCAAGTTCTCAAATCGGCGAGGCGATACAGCGTGGAAGACGCAGTAATGCTGATGAAAAATCCGTGCCAACGGAACCGGAGTCACACGCCGACGACGATATGTTTGCGGGCGAACGAGACGAGAGCACCACGGAGCGGATACTGGAGACCATCAACATCGCCATGATGGAGCACCGCCGCCGGACCGAGCGCGCCGACACTGACGGCGATACCTACAGGTACGTGGACTTGGGGCGGGAGTCACTCATTTGCAATGATATAAAATTTTGGGTAGTGTTTATTTCGTGGTAATCTGGCAGACAGGCGAATGTGAGACAAAGATGTAATCACAGTGCGATCTACGGCGCACACTGACCACTGACCTATGGCGATGTTACAGGCCCCAACCGGCGCCCCGGCCCGCGCCCCCGCCCCGGCCAGGCGGGCTGGTGGCGGGGGGCGCGGGGGCGCGTGCAGTGTCGGGGCGCGCCCCCCAGTTCCCCGTGCTGCGCGCCGTGCCGCGGCCGGAGGAGCCGCCCACGTCGCCGCTCAAGCCGGTCCGGCCCGGGGACGGCACGCATGTCAGTACTCACTTTACTACAAGTACACACACATTGGCATTGCATTATTGTCAGCATTTTACATTATGCTTGTTGTATTTTAGATATCAGTTCCTCTTCGTCATATAACGAAGCACGACATTCGAGTGATACCGAGCGAGCGACACGAGATGCCAGCCATCAACAGTCCCGTCAGCGAGCCCCCGGCGATGGGTCTGGGCAGTCCGGGTGCGGGGTCCGTCGGGTCCCTGCGGCGGCACTCGCCCGGGCCCCCGGGCACCGGTACCGGGGACATCGTGATCGGGGCCCACGTCAACACGGACTCCTCGTCCGGGAAAGGTCACGCCTTGTCGCCGACCAGCGCGGTCCGCGGCATCTTCCCCAACTCCAAGTCCAGGAGCTTGAAGAAGAAGAGTTCTATTCTGGCCAGTGAGTGTAGTGTACACCCAGCGTAACTTTAAGTTCCCCAGTCAGAGTGTAGCAGTGTGTATGTGTCCCACAGAGCGTCGCGCGGTCCCTGCGCGTGCGCTGGCGCAGCGCGCCGCCGTCGGCGCCGTGTGGCAGCGGGTGCGGGTGGGGGGGGGCTCGGGGGCTGCGGGGGCGCGGGGGGCGTGGGGGGCGCGGGGGCGCCGGTCCGCTGGGCGCGGCGCCAACTACTGCTGGCGCACGCGGTGCTGTACGTGTACCGCAGCCTGTCGTGCGCGCGCGCCGCGTGCATGGTGCACGTGGCGGGCTGCGCGGTCAGCGCGGCGCCCGAGGTCAAGTCGCGCGCGCACGCCTTCAAGGTGTACCACACGGGCACGGCCTTCTACTTCGCCACCGACACGCGCGACGCGCAGCTCGCCTGGATCCAGCTCATCCACCGCGCCACGCTGCTGCCCTCGCTCGCCTCCAACGTGAGTCCACACTCCCAGCTTCTATTCATTCCATCTTTCACATTTTATTTTTCTAGTCTGTCTCAAATCGTACAGCAAATATGTTGCCAAAGAACAAATATTTAAGCACGAACAACGCATATTGTGTCGACTCGGTGAATAGTTTCCGTACAAATGTTTCCAGATGGACGTGTCGAAGCAGTTCTCCGAGACCGACTACTCGGAGACGGAGTCGGACACGGAGAGTCCACAGACGGAGACTCGGGAGCGCGACAAGGACAAGGACAAGGACAAGTCCAAGTTCGGGTCGCTGAAGAAGCTGACGCACCGCATGCAGCGCGGCGACACGCAGGACGCCGCGCCGCACTCCTCCACGTCGCTCGACCGCAAGTACCTGCGCTTCTTCTACAGGAACAAGCCCAAGGACGACGCCAAGCCCAAGGTACGCCGCGCTCCTGTCTTAGTAACTGCGAGGGCCCGGGGTCATTTCTCGCCCTCTGGCTTCTCTTACATTTTCTCGTCTCAGTAAAATTATATAATTTGCAGAACAAACAATCCGGAGTCCCGGTGCCTACGGACCACTACCGCAGCTACAGACGTGTAGCGAGCCCTGCGGGCCCCGGCTCGGACGGCGCCAGCGACGCGGGCGGGGCGCCGGGCGGGGCGCCGGGCGGGGGCCCGGGCAAGCTGGCGCCCCCCGTGGCCCCGCGGCTGCCGAAGCCCATCAACTACATCCACGCGTCCAACCCCAACCTGCTGGACTTCGACAACAGCGACTTCGTCACCAAGCCCACGCTGCACGTGCCCAAACCTAAGGCCAAAGTGAGTTACACTTCTAGTTCATCTCTGTACTTGTAGAAAAACTTTATTTTTACATGTTCAATTGGAAGAAGTCCATTTTATAAATGAATATAATTATTGTCCACCGCAGTGTAGTCGAGTGTGTGTATGTATGGTACCCGCAGGTGGAGGGGGTGGGGCTGGTGACCCTGGAGCAGTTCATGCTGGACAAGCAGGCCGAGGAGCGCCGCGACACCTACAGCGGACGCCTGCTGCGGGCCGACGCCGCCCGCGCCAGGGACCTCAGGGCCCGCCTGCAGCATGTCGGTCAGTTACACCTTCTCTACCATCACTTGGAACTCGGCTACTGATGGGTGCCCGGCGTGGACGAACAATACCACACGATACGTTATGTTACGAGTGCGATGGACACCATCAAATCAACAACAGATACCTCGTGGTGTTTGTCGGAGATATGTTGATTGTATCTTTGTGGACGTGTCACAGTTTACGACACGCAATATGACACTTGTTTTAAATATCATAGGACCATATAATGTGGCGTCGTGCATGTGGTTCGTGCAGGTGACATAGTTATTCCTAGTGTGATGATAAAATAATGTCCTCCTTGCAGTGCCGGACGTGATCTACGGCGAGCTATGTGCCGGGGACAGTACGGCGCGCTCGCCCGGACGGAACGTACACGGGTGAGGATACATACTATATACCTTTGTTTACATTCTAATGAAATTAATATTAATTTGTGTATTGCGCGATTTCAGCTATGAAAAAATCGTGTACCGAGACGAGGCTACCAGCAGTAGCTCGACACAGAGCGGCGCAGGCGCTAGTCTCACGCAGTCTGGACATAGCACTACCTCGGTATTGTCGGGACATAGTGGGCAGGGCGGACAAGGCGGGCAAGGGGGCCCGGCCGGGCCGGGCGGGCAGGCCGTGACAGCGGGCGGGTGTCGGCGGCGGCGTCGTCCCGGAGCGCGCGCGGCGCGGGCCGCCCGCCGAGCGCTGGCGGGACTCACTGCGCAGGAACGACAAGGTACACATCTGGGTTACACACTGACAGACGCACTCAGCCGTATAGCGTTTACTACTCTGTGTCTATATCCATAATAATAAATACAATCCAAGATACAATAACATATTACAAAAGGTTACACAGTTTACCTGTAACTACAGTAAGTGTAACGTCCGCAGGTGCACTGGAGTCGTGCCGAGCCCAAACCCGCGCCGCTAGACAGGTAATTACTTACTGTATAATTATATTTAAAGTAATTATACTACACATACACATTTTTATACACAAATATATTACATACAGAATAGAAATGTACAAACACATTTGAATTATGGATACAAACTAGAAGCTCCAATACGTACTACGCTACCAGACTGCACGGTTGACGCGGTGACTGAGCAACTGGTGACCGTGCAACATGCAATGGGTTCGATTCCCGCGCGGAGCACTTCTTTGTGTGATCTACAAATTGATGTTTCGGGTCGGGGTGTTATGTGCATGTGAAATTGTATATCTTTAAACGCACCCACGACACAGGAGAACATCCTAGTCCCAGGGCGTGGACACATGTGTGCGGTGCTACCGGGAGGCGACACGGCGACAATTGTGCGGCGGGGAGCGTAGTGCTCGCTAGTTAATGTTTTGTTGTTGTTTAGTTCGCACGTGTTATTGAATGCATAATAATGGCTGCCGATTTAGATGTCGTTTTTTTAATTTCACTCGTGGAAGCACGTCCCGTTCTGTGTGTCGCCTGCCGATGCGGCGTGCCGACACGCGGTGACCGGCGCCGCGCCGCACACACGTGTCCACGCTAGGACTTACCCCCGTGGGTGCAATCAATAAAACTTTAATGTTCATTACATAATGTTCAATGTAAACCAGTAGTAGTAACGCCCCCCCCTGTGTCCAGACGGTACCCCCACCTGCAGTGTCCCCCCACGTTCGAGGCGGAGACATACTCCCTGCTGCGGCCGCCGCACCACTAGTACTGCTGGACTACTGGACCACTGCGGGACTACTGGACCACTGCCGCACTACCAATGGAGGGACATTGCAACAACTATGTACGCTCAGACATTGTGTAATGTACATAACTAGAAGTAAGTACTACACCCATCATGTAAGATATTGTATGAAATGCAAGTAACTGAAGAAGCTAAACATATCTCCCGCTACCTTCTGTTGTAATTTCACATTGTAAGTGTGTCGCATTCCACGGATAACACTAACCACGGATACAAGATATTTAATAAAACACAAATAAGTAGATATCATCATTCATTCATACATACGTGTACCATTATATTGTCTTAATCATAAGTTAGTCAATAAAATATCACTTAATCGATTAGTTCCTAGACTTCCAAGTTAAATGTTTAGCTTTAAAGTTTTTTCACTAATGTATACTTCCAACTAAATCATTTTACTTTTTCTTCCTGCTTTATTTCAAATTATTGGGGATCTAAGCCCAATACCTTATTTTCTTTGTATGGAATATTCGACATCAACCTTTCTCCTTCATATGATTCTTCACCATCATTTTTGTCGCCATCTTTCAATTCACCCCATAAGAAGATCCAAGGGATCTCCCTTTGACTAAACATTGCATCTATAGTAGATCCAAAACAAAATATCAAGTTTGTATGTATTACGTATTGCGATTTTTCCTTGCACGACGACGAGGTAGTGCAAATCGGTCTCTGCACACATGCGACACACTTATACAATGGTAGATTTAGTTTGTAGTACTTACTACATACAAATATAGGCGCCTGTAAAAATGAAGGCATTCTAATTGTTATCTTTATTGGCAGACTAGTGGCATCTGTGTTATGAGACCATCTCAACGTGATGTAGTAGAGTGTGCTGTGGTGTGATGTGATAGTCACACTACCCAGTGATGTCACACGTCACAACGTTGCTTTCATATACGTTCGTGTATGTACAAACTGTATAACGGAAACAATAAGTTCGGTTATGAATTATATTGATGTAGCATAATTATTATGTGAATAAATTGTTAAGCAATACACATGAGGCACTTCCGTACCGCCTAGGTACCTTGTAATTGTAACATAAATTATATGATATCCAAATATTAGATAGGTAGGTACTTAATACTCTTTACTTATTAGATTTTAGGCATAACTTGGACGTCAAGCAGAAAGTACCATCTAAAGAAATGTGTTGTAAACGAATCACTGGTGTTACAACAACAGATTCATTCAATTATACTGAGGGTAAGAAGAAACTATTTACATGTAGTTAGTAATGAGTTATACACAATAAGTATTAGGTAGTATAGAGCCAAAGGACTCCCAGGTGCTGAGCGAGGCTGCCGCGCGCAGTGCTCCGTGTACAAAGTCGGACAAGGCTGAATAAGATATTTTATATCGATTAGATAGAAACATGCACACGTTACTTCAATCAATGTACATTATATACAAACATGGCTTCCAGCTCGCGATCTTTGTGTCTGACACTACTCTGTTTACATCGCAGACATGAACAATGTTGATCTTGAAAAGTTTAGGTAAAATGAAATATTGTTAATTTTAAAAGAAGACTGTGGTGCATGGTTTCGCACAAACGCTGCCGTCAACTGCGCACGCAGTACTGTCCCGATGTAACGCAGTAACTTAGTATACATTTATACATATCGGCCTCGGTTTACATTTATAATCTTTGTATAGACGACTAGTTGTAAAATTAATTGCGAGCCGGGACGTGCTGCAGTGGACTAGTTGACGTGCGTGCAGTGTGTGACGTCATATCTCCTAGTTTATACAATGACTCGGATGGCTACACTAGTACCGTGCCGCGTGCCGTCCTGTCTGCAACGCTTCTCATGTATTGACCAGCCGACGACTGTTCTCAGGAATTTGATTTTATTAGATGTGATAAGAATAATATTGTCGTCATAAGTAAAGCTACGTGTTTAGGTAATCATGTACGCGTCCACTATGTACGTCTGTAATACTACATGTTACGAACGGCTATTAAACACATTTTATACAAAACTGGCGTTTTATTCAGTATCCTCCTCGCCTGCTCCTGAAAAGTCCATGTGGTTAGGTATGTGTGGAAAATTGTGCATATACGAGTAGTTTATACATTATTTTCTTCATAGTCTGCTCATAGATGTGATGATTAGATACCGACATACATTACCTATAATATATTATCGCCATAAAACAATTAGTGCAAACAAAATATTTGTACAAGGCAAAGTTACGTAACAACTAATGCGAGTTACATTATTTTGTTGCTGTAGCCATGTTACTGTGTACCTAATATAATAATATACATACAACTATTTACTAATGTGATCGAAATGTACATTGTACAGTAGCCAACAAATTACAACTAACTTTTTGAATGAGTAATGCTTTTCCAACATAGATGTGTTTGGCTTCCACCGTGATATTCATTGGTACATATAGCTTAGCACTAGTGGAAACGGACTCAGCTAAGCTATGTGTTTTATATGAAAAGATGCGTGCTATGTATGGCTTTCCTACTATCGATACATCGCATACTCGAGCTGCACATCTTCTTCCTCTTACAACTACATAGCAGTATCAATGAATACGATCACATGGTTTCACGGCTTAGCTATTACATATTCGTTGTATAGCACATCTCTGGTGGAAAAGCACCCTTAGGTTCCTACCTAATGGGGTGCGGTGCCAGAAGACCTCCCCGTGGTGCACCCTGGGTACAGGCAATAGTCCCCCTAACGGGGGTGATAGGGTTGGAGTGGCTATTGCCTGTAGCGAATTTCTGGACGAGGCGGAAGAACCTGAGATGGGTTCTGAAGGCGGCAGGCTTTGTGCTAACACATGGCCTGCGCCTCCGAAGGAGCGTCTTTCCGCCCGTCTCTCTGACTTAGCAGAGAGCGTGGGGGAGAGGCAAGGACGGTGCTCGTTGTGCACTCACCCTGCCAACGAGCAGCATCGGGGCACAAGTTGTTCCCGACTGCAACCGTTGATATCGTAATCCGGGAAGAGGTCATGGTCATGTTTTATGACTCTGAACGGGACGAGGGTCTTGGCTTGATCGCCCGGACCGCGAGGAAGATAACCTCTATAAAAAATTCCTCCAATACCAAGTTCTGGTGCGTGGCGAGGGTATGCGTGGCTGAGGAGTAGTGTCAGTCGCGAGCGCACCCCCAGCTAGGGGACCGGTGGACCCCCTAGTTGGGAAACAAACATACACTTACCCAGGTACAGGGGGCACTGCCTGGGTGGACTGGATATTTCCCCCATACTCGTGGGAACTTTATGGAGACAATTAAAAAAACAACACCACTAGATGAGGAGGGGGCAGGTGAGCTCAGCTCGCCTGCAGTAATAGTTTTTGAGAGCCCTAGTGGCTCTGGTGCCCGTGGGGAATCCCCCATACGAGCGCCAAGTCGGAGGACGTCGGACTCGGAGTCTGACGCCCCACCCGTATCCGACGCGAGCATTAGGTCAAAGCGCCTAACGCGAGCGTCATTTAAGCGTCCCAGACTAGAGGAGGACCAGGAGGGACTGGCGTTGTCCTTCAACACGCAGGAGGCCCCAGCCCCAAAAATATCCACGGCCGCGAGGGGCAAGGGCAAGGGCAAGGGCTGCAAGAGGTCAGCAGCCACTGCCCGCACCGAGCCAGCCAACCGACTGTCAGATTCCTCCATAGTGGATGTGACTGCTGCCGATGGCTTAGAGGCTGAGCACGATTCCGTTGGTCTCCGCCAAACCATCAAGGAGGAGCTCCGCAGGCTGGCTGGTAAGAAATCCCAGCCTGCCAGAAATGAGCAAATGAAGTCGGCGGAGACCACCATAATGTCAGCGGTCTTTAAACGGTGTGGGCTGCCCTCAGCCGAAAAAGTGCATAGCGAGCTGGTCATAATGCGGCGAGAACTGGCGCGGCTGTCAGCCTCTAATGCGGCTCTGGAGGCCGAGCTTCAGGCAACCAAAGCTGAGCTAGCCGCTTCACGTGGAAGCCGACCCCAGCCCATGCCGGAGTCTGACATGCTCGGACTGATGCGGCGGGAGATGGCTGCTTTCCGGCAGCGTTTTGACGTGCTGGAAAGTAAGGTCCTGCGTCCACCTCTAGCAGCGAGTCAGACGGCCTCGCGCTCATATGCGGCTGTTGCGGCCAAGCCTTCTGGTGAGACTGGCCGCGGCACTCAACCGACGGCGAGGGCAAGAGCGGCTCCTCCTGCGAGGGCCCCGGTGCCTCCACCAGTGCAGGTGGAGCCTCCACCGAATGCGCCAACAGGGCGCAGAAATAAAAGAAAAGGGGGAGTAACGGCTCAGCAGGCCGTTAGCCCGGCCACAGTTACGCCTACCCAGCCGGCAAGAGATCTCGGTGGTGGCGAGTGGCAAGTAGTCGGCGAGGCGAGGAGGGTCGCCAAAGAAGGCAGAAAGCGCCGCAAAAAAGCGCAGCGGCAGCGGCGCCAGCAGCAGCGCAAAGAGAAGCGCGCTGCGGCCTTGCTTCGCGCCCCTAAGACCGCGGCTGTAGTTCTAACACTACAGCCCGATGCTGTCCAAAGGGGCGTGACATATGGCGACGTCCTCGCCAAATTAAAGGGGGCGGTGACTCCTGCGGAGTTCGGGGCACCTGACGGGTTTGCAATCAAGGCAACTGCGACTGGAGCCCGTCTACTGGAGGTCCCCGGCGCGACTAGTGGTCCGTCCGCAGACGCCCTAGCTGAAAGGCTCCGGGCGTGTCTTGGTGCGGACGAGGTTCGCGTGTCCAGGCCCACAAAATGCTTGGATCTGCGAATAATGGGCCTGGATGACTCCGTAACGGAACAAGAGGTGGTGGCCGCTGTCGCCAGGACAGGAGGGTGCCCTGCTGAACAGGTCAAGGCAGGCACCATCCGTCCGGACAATTCGGGGTTGCGCACAGTCGTAGTGAGCTGCCCCGTCACAGCGGCCAAAAAGATAAAGGAGGGTAAAAGGCTCCTGGTAGGTTGGGTTTCGGCGCAGGTCAGGCTGCTCGAAATCCGGCCTCTGAGGTGCTACCGCTGCCACGTGGGCGATCACGTAAGCGCCAAATGCACCTCAGAGGTTGACCGCAGCGACCGCTGCTTCCGATGCGGTCAGCCCGGTCACAGAGCTGGCTCATGCACCGCCCCGCTGCACTGTGATGCATGTGCAGCGGCCGGTAAGCCGGCCAATCACCGGGTCGGGAGCAAAGCCTGCTCCCCTCCAACCAAACCAAGGGGCAAGGGTAGGCCCTCCGCCGCCCCCGTCGCTTCCGCCGCCGCCGCCGCCGCCGCCGCGGTCGCCACTACTACCGCCGCCGTAGCCACCGCCGGCTGTAATGCTGCCAGGGAGGAGGTCGTGATGGATTGCCAGTAATGAATCCATTCCGCCTCCTCCAGGCGAATATCAACCACTGCGCCGCCGCTCAGGATCTGCTGCTCCAGAGCATGGCGCAGTGGTCAATCAATGTTGCTGTGGTCTCCGAGCCGTATTTCGTCCCGCCCAGGGATCACTGGGTGGCGGACTTGGACGGCTCGGTGACCATCATCTCGTCGGCCGCCGCCGGTACCCCGACTCTCGAGAGCGCTCGGAGAGGCCGGGGTTGTGTCGCAGCACGGTTCGGAGAGATCGCTGTGGTGGGCGTGTATTTCTCTCCGAACCGAACTCTCGCCGAGTTCCACAACTCCCTGAGGGAGTTGGTCGCCGTCGTCGTCGGGTTCCGTTCCCTCCCCGTACTTGTCCTCGGGGACTTCAATGCCAAAAACTTGGCTTGGGGTTCCCGATTCACCGACGTTCGGGGTAGGATGGTGGAAGACTGGGCTCTGGAGACAGGCCTAGTCGTCCTGAACCGGGGTTCTGTCCCCACGTGCGTGCGGATGCAGGGCGAATCGGTGGTGGACATATCGTTCGCCAGCCCCGCTCTGTCACCTCGTGTCGTTGACTGGCGCGTTATGGAGGAGGTGGAGACGTTCTCGGACCACCGGTACATCCGGTTTGACGTCTCCACCGAGGCCGCGAACCCGCCAGTCAGACAGGCCCCATGTGGCCCGCGTTGGGCGCTGAGACAGCTGGACCGGGAGCTTTTCCTGGAAGCCGCAATCGTGCAGGCCTGGGTGATACCACCGGACAGGCCTGCCGACATCGACGAGGAAGCAAGATGGCTCCAGGACGCCATGTCCAGAATATGTGACGTGGCGATGCCCCGGGTCCGACCAGGTCAGCGCAAGCGCCAGGTGTACTGGTGGTCGCAGGAGTTGGCTGCTATGCGCAGTGCGTGCGTTGCTGCGCGACGCCGGTACACCAGGCACCGCAGGCTCCGTATCCGTCCTTCAGATGCGGAGGTCAGAGAGGCGGAGTTGTACGAGGGGTACAAGGCGGCAAAGGCCGCCCTCAAAGCGGAAATTTGGCGGGCTAAGGAGAAAGCCCGCCGGGAGATGCTGGAGACTCTGAACAGAGATCCATGGGGGCGCCCCTATCGGATGGTGCGTGATAAGCTCCGCACCTGGGCTCCCCCGCTCACTCAGAGTCTCCGGCCAGAAGTTGTGGAGGAGGTAGTTGGCGCCTTGTTCCCCCGACTTCGGAGGGGTTTCACCCTCCATTCATGACTCCGCCCCCTGCGGTGACCAATGCGGGCCACAGCGACGATGACGACGACACCGTTCCCGAGGTGACCGAGGCAGAACTGAGAGCGGCGGTGCGCCGGATGGGCGCCAAGAATACCGCCCCAGGACCCGATGGCCTACATGGTAAGGCGTGGGTCCTGGCCTCCGAGGCTCTCGGGCCTCGATTGATAGGTCTCTACAGCGCATGCTTGGAGAGGGGCCAGTTCCCGCTTCAGTGGAAGACGGGAAAACTGGTCCTCGTGAAGAAGCCGGGGCGCCCCGCGGACTCTCCGTCCGCGTACCGGCCCATTGTGCTGCTCGACGAGGTGGGAAAAGTCTTCGAAAGGATAATTTCGAACCGCCTCGTCGCGCACTTGTCCGGAACTGGGCCGGACCTCGCGGATGGCCAGTTCGGCTTCCGCAGAGGGCGCTCCACGGTGGACGCCATCATGCGCGTAAGAGACCTCACGACGGGGAATGCAGTGTCCAGGGGTGGGGTCGTCGTGGCGGTGTCTCTGGACATCGCCAACGCTTTCAATTCCCTACCCTGGAGCTGCATACTGGAGGCACTCCGGTATCACCGGGTGCCTACCTATCTCCGTCGTGTTATCGAGGCCTACCTGACGGATAGATTCGTCACGTACCCCGGTCACCAAGGTGAGTGGAACCGGCGAGAGATGTCGCGCGGTGTTCCACAGGGTTCGGTTTTGGGGCCGCTCCTGTGGAACATCGGTTACGACTGGGTGCTGCGCACCGACCTCCCGAACGGCGTCAGCGTAGTCTGTTACGCCGACGACACGCTGGTGCTAGCGCACGGGAGGTCGCACCAGGCGGCGGCCAATTTTATGGCGAGAGCGGTTGCGACGGTCGTTGCAAGGATCCGGCAATTGGGACTCGAGGTGGCGCTCCACAAGTCCGAGGCCATGTGTTTTCATGGCCGCGGGAACGCGCCACCTCTGGGTGGGTCCCAAATAACGGCAGGAGGGGTTACCATCGGTGTCGGGACGACGATGAAGTACCTAGGACTCGTCCTCGACAGTCGATGGAACTTCGTGGAGCACTTCCGACGTTTGGCTCCTAAGTTGGAACGGACGGGGGCTGCGCTTAAGCGGCTCCTGCCCAACCTCGGGGGCCAAATGCCTCCTGCCGGAGGTTGTACGCGGGGATCGTGCGGTCCATGGCCCTCTACGGCGCCCCTGTATGGGCCCCGAGTCTGATGCGGCGGCCAGCTCGGGCGCTACTCACGTCCCAGAGGGTCATGGCCATCCGAATAATCCGTGGATATCGTACGATCTCCGGGGAAGCGGCGAACCTCCTTGCCGGATTGCCGCCATGGGATCTGGAGGCAAAGGTGCTTGCGCGCGTCTTTAGTTTGCACGCCGACGCGCGTCGCCGGGGCGAAACTCCGCTGCCGCGCCAGATTAGTGCGTGGCGGGACGAGCTCCGGCGTGATCTCATGGTGGAATGGCAGCAACGACTGTCGCAACCGAGGGCTGGGCTCGCTGTCATTGCAGCGGTAAGTCCCCTCTTTGAGGAGTGGCTAGAGAGGCGCCACGGCGTCCTCACCTACCGCCTGACGCAGGTGCTTACCGGACATGGAAGTTTTGGTAGGTTCCTGTTTCTGATTGGGCGGGAGGAAACGCCCGGGTGTCATCACTGTGCGGACCGCCCGGAGGACACGGTGGAGCATACGGTGGCGGTGTGCCCTGCATGGGCTGAGCACCGCCGTGTCCTCAGGGATGTGGTCGGCGACGGCGACCTCTCGCGTCCGGCATTGGTTCAGACCATGGTGCGGAGCGAGGGGGACTGGGATGCCGTCTCCTCCTTCTGCGAAGCAGTCATGCTAGCTAAGGAGGAGGCGGGGCGCGTGAGAGAACGAAACTCTTCACGCCCCAGCCGTCGCGAGAGACACTCCGGGCGTCGGGGATCGCGAGACGATCTCCGGCCACCGTAAGTGCGGGCCTGCGGACGGTGAGCAAGGGTAGCTCGCCGCCCGACCAGAACCAGACCCGTGCGTGCGGCGCGTCGCGTTCCGCGCGCGCCTCAAAGAGCCATCAGACCACCACAGATGGGGCCCAGTAGGGCTGATGCCTAATCCGGAGCTGCGGACTACCTAGCGGGTTTACCGGGGCTCCGGCTCGACAAGCAGGAGAAGGAACGGGGTGGTTTTTAGTCAGTAAGAGTCTGACACTCCCTCTCGCTTTGCCCTGGCGAGAGAAGTCATTGGATGATTTTCCCCCTGAAAAAAAAAAAAAAAAAAAAAAAAAAAAAGGTACCTACCTAATAATAATTGAAAGTGCCTTCCTACTTAGTTGTAATTGACTCTCCCTGTTCATAATATGATGTATTTGACTAGGTACCTACTCATATACTTTTAGAACTTCGAAAGAGCTCTGCATCGAATATTACGATAATATGCAGATTCGCTCGTAGTGGCGGGAGCTAGCTGAGCATAGTGAGCGTGTACTCGTTTTGCAGGAGATACGTGACGGACAACCGCCCCCCCCCTGCCGCCCGGCCTCGCCTTCGCAATCCAAATCCAAATAAATAATATATTATGTATACATACGTATAAATTGGATCGAGAAGCGATTGCTCGGCTCCGCGGGGACTTGAATTACGGTGAAGACATTCACCTTAAAATATTGGCCGCGCGCGCTCGATTTATGTAAGCTCGTCGCGCCTGCGCACGCGAGGCCGGCCCTACTACACAACACGACCAGCTCAAGCAGCGCCCTGTCACATCATGTAAGCCTAACACACATTTACCTACTTCTTCTACGTGTAGGTACTTAATTCATATTTGAATGTGGTTTTGATTCTGTGCATTTTTATTGAAGTAACAACTGGTAATATATCTGTAAGTACTATCAGTTGTTTTACCTAAACTACGATATTCATTAGCTTTTATTTAAGTACGAGCAAACTGACAAACTTTTCTACTCTCTGCGTTTTGAAGGACTAATATTAGTATATTACTTAGCCCTGTATAAATTACCTAGTATTTTGATATAACTCGGGATATGCAAATAATTTCAGTTAGTAGTTAATATATCCTAGCATTGGTTTACGCTGTCATGACATAGTACTATGAATTTTAGTGATTTTTACAGAAATGAAAAAAAAAATGTTAGCTGCATCAGGGCTTTTAAAGAAAAAAGTAGAATTCAAGTTACAGCCTGTCTAGTTAATATAGTTAAGTTAATTATCAAAATAAATGAGTCGTACAATAACATCAACCAGTACAGCGACTAAATTAATATTAATACTGGCACATTCTTAATACAGGACGTAAACATGAATTAGCGATTACATTGTTAAAATGATCCTCGAAAACGATCGAGTGTCCTTGAAAACGATCAAATGTGCTCGAAAGCCTTTGAGCTTCCTCGAAAACTATTGAGCATCCTCGATCATTTTTGTCCGTAGAGTCGCCGTCAGGATTTGCCGATCTCCTTTTCAGACCACCTAAGCACCAGTGCAAAAAGTCGACTCCTGAATGTAGGTACTTATGTGCAGACATAAGAAGCGAATGATATAATCGAGTACATGTAGATATGTACGATTGTTTGTATTGAGTAGGTACGTATAGGTCGGCGTCGCAAGCTGTGCGCTGTGCAGAGCCGGCCGCATTAATTCGACGCTCGACGACACAAAACGGCTGGGACTCATTTGAATACGCGTTTGTCTGTTGTTTAATGCTAATTCCGTATCGGGCAGGACACACGCGCCGCGCCGTCACAGCCTCGCCTAGTGTGCTCTCCTGGGCTTCAACATCTATTCTCATCAGGAGAAAGTTCGGTTCGATTGAAAATAAATTACAAAAGCATCGCAACCGTCCCACAACAACATCATGCTGAAAATTCAAACAATACATTCGACTGACATAAGACTGCTCAGTAAACACATACATTGGGAGCGTTTCATTACTTTAAATAATAACACATAGATACAGGTCCATACATCACGCTCGGCTCAACATAATACATATTAAATAGCCGTCAGTTCGGGAGCACTCTCTCCGATTACTACTTACCTCTCATATCAGATTTCTTGCGGCGGATAAAAAACGTACTTATCATAGGAGGCTGTGACTTATGACTTCAATCTACACGCGATGCTATTTCTGGGGCTCTTTCTCCGAATGAGGAAGATTGTTGTAAGGATCGACTGTACCTACCTGGGTAGGCAGGCGCCTGTTACTGCTCAAAGAGACAATCAAGAGTATTGTAGCACTTCCATTATAAAAGTAACGATATCTGTATAGCTTTATTTAATTTGTACATTATTTTAATAATTTAGCGACTCTGTGTAATTTAGTAGTAGATATACCGCAGTTTACTATAAACCGTAGTCTACACACTCGGTATACCTTTCAGAAGCACTCTTGTGTTCCCTTTACAGTATAGTTGTGTCGGTCGTCGGCATAATTTCAGTATTATGGTCGCAGCGCCGGTGTGTTCCCATCCGTCAAGCGAGACTGCTCCTCGTAGATATTTGCCGTGTAAGCTGTATCTACGTGGAGCCCAGATACAGGTGCGCTCAGAAAATCCACCTTGTAATTATCATATTTACCTAATACATGGAGAGACAAATCTATATTTTTATCGAGCAGTAAATAGTGATGAGATGTAGATAATATAGTCATAGTTGCAATGAATTCTAATAATATTCCGTTTTTGTTAACGAAAGCTTTAAAATTGCCTTTAGTAACATCATCTTTACCTCACGCACTGTAACTTTATAGTCCCTGTCCAATGATTAGTTGAGTTGCCTTAATACTTAGTAGTGGAATATATGTGGTCTCCCTGACCTTCTGCGTCGTGGGAGCTGGTGGCAGGTAGGCGGGCGGTATCGTGTTGATTCAGCTCGAACTGTCGATGCGTCACAAGCCGGTGCGCCGTGTTTGCCGAGAGATGTACCGCACCGGCACACGTGCCTACTACAGTACCAGTAGGTACTGCGTACACCGCACACGACACACGTACTGCTCACTGCTGCGTGGCCCGGCGCCGACGTTCCCATGTGTGTCTTAGGGTTTCAGCCCTCTAGTTCATTGAAGCGTAACGGTACAGTACCTCAACACTGTGAACCACACACGATCATGTAAGATTTAATTGTAATGGTACCTACTGCGCGGTACTTACTCTAATACATAATATTAAAAACTAATTCAAACCAACAATATTGTAAACATTGCGACATAGTGTCAGCAAATAGAAGAAAGTTTTATAAATAGTACGCTAACTCTGTGCAGAAACCACTTTAATTGATAGTTGAGTTCATTTACTTGTTTTTATTATAAGAGAGGTGCGGGTGGCGCAACTCCCGCTTGACCCGTTTCACGGAGCCTATACAATAAAGTTTGCAACAAATACAGCCGTTACTGGGATGAGCTCGTAAAAATAATACCTTCGAGTCGCGCTCATTGTAAACGAGCCAAGTTTTTCTATTTCCTCCGTCACCCCCCCCCCCCCCTCCTACCCTCAGGCTGGAGTGCGGCGAGACGACAAGTACTACGATCACCTGTAGCTGTCAACTGAACGAGCTCACTTTTCTTAGGGACAGGTACCTGCGAACATAACATTAGCAACATAAGCTGTAAGGAGGATTGTTCATTACTAGAACATAAAAGGCACATAATTGGAACCAGTACGAGCATGCTAACTCAGGGCCATGATTAGGATTAAGTAAATTACGTCGCACTTCTCAATTACTCGTAATCCCGCCAGTTGACGACACGCCACAATGCCGCGGGATGAACACTCGGCTAATACTGTTACCTAGTTACCTACTCACTGGATCTTATGTATGTACAATGTACGTATGTATGTAGGTCACAGTATTCACATTTATAATATATACTTAGGCTTTACTGAGCTGATAACACAACGGCTCCATTACTCCATACTACTCGGTGACATATTTAATGAAACTGTAATAATGTACGATTACGTACTATTTTATATTTGGAGTCCTGTCAAACCTCTTGGCTAATCCGTTCAAAAACATTCAGTCATCAATAGAGCGTTACTTCTGGCGTACATTAGCCGCGGGCACCAGTGCGGGAGCCAGAACTGACGCTACTGACAGTAAGCCAGTGAGTTATAAATTGGAGTGTCAGCACTCGCGTAGCAGGTCAAAGGGCCCATCAGCAGGCGCTGTCAGTCACGGCGGGGCCCGCGCGCCCCGGGTAAACACTTTATGCAAAGCGAGGAATTGAATAAAGGGAAGGATCGTGGGCCCGCGCCGACACCACTTGCACGGCTGCGAACATCGAGTCGAGTGCACGCGATACTTCGCACAATATAAACATATTGTATCTACATAAAAATATACAAAATGACATTTTTGAATTTCTTGAAACATTTTACACAAACAATAAAGAGTACCAGATTTGAGGACTCTAATGTTTAATTCTCATTTAATTGAATGATAGAAGACTTCAATGCGTCCAACACGCTACGGCTGTTATTTCAGTGGCCTCAAACTAAGGCATAGCCAGATCAGATGGATAGTGCATGAAATGTGAGCGTAAAATAAACTAAATGTTGTAGATCATGAAATCAGTGCGAGCAAGCTCGCGTCGGTATAACAGACGGCTGCGAGTAGCTCGGGGCGAATGTGATGCGATATCGTTACGATATCGTCATAAATATACACGCTTTGTGTTATTCAACTAGTTGAGGGAACGTAGTTTACATACGCGGCCCGCGTTATCGTATTACGTTTATTCGCTCACGACTGCCGCCCGCCGCCCGTCGCCCGTCGCTACCGCCCGTCGCCCGTCGCTACCGCCCGTCGCCCGTCGCTACCGCCCGTCGCCCGTCGCTACCGCCCGTCGCCCGTCGCTACCGCCCGTCGCCCGTCGCTACCGCCCGTCGCCCGCCGCCCGCCAACACTCTGTAAGTGTAAACTTATAACCCTATCAGATATAGTTTTTCACTTGTAATGAGGAACTGTACGACACACGAATGACGACTTTTGTACAAACGATATCTTCGCTGAAAGTTGACATTTTTATTTACTCTACCTTGGAAACGTATGGATACCTTCTTAATATGATATGGTACCTTTCGCAGTAATTATATTTTTTTTCGTTTAAATATCCGAAAGATTGGTCGTAATGCCCCGGAGGTTTAAGATGCCCGCTTTTCGTGTTTGAGGTTGCGGGATCGAAACCTACCAATGTGACCTCTTGCGGAAACATGTTTGTAAAAATTCTGGTTCAGCAAGATCATTATTAGAGAAATTTTATTCAATATTTACGTCTGTAATGTAGTATAGATTTTGCCAGATACAATTTAATAATTCAAATAGATTTGGTTCTCGCAGGACGCAGCACCTCAGGGCTTCGGTTCCGCAAACAATTCCGTATTCCTGGCGGCAGCAGTAGATACATCAGCGGATGGTCGGTCACGCGGTAATGCTAACAACTGCCGGCGTCACGACGACGCTCCAATATGCTAAGCCTTCACGGTACACACGTACTAGTTACGTCTAACTAAACAACGTGAAATTGTTTACAGTGGCCGGCCGTGTCCGTCTGATGCACCCATTCATCGTCTCGGAGTGGGCCCGGGCCCCCGCCCCGCACGCGCCCGCTCGCACCCCCGGGGCCCGCACGTCCCCGCCGTGGACAATTAGCATTTAGATTAAACAAATAAACGGCACCACCGCGTGACCAGAAAGAATTATCTGCGTTATTTATTGTTCAATTAATGTATTTATTGCATTTTTAATAGTCACGTTAGAGCTACGCGGCGGCACTCCGTAAGTACTGCGATTATGAAGTGGAACGGGTTGCAGGAGGAGGGCGCTGTCCTCTCGCACCGTGCTGTTGTGATTAGAGTGTCATTTTTTATAGAATCCAGTTGACGAGTATATAACGAGAGAGCAATAAGTTCGCATTATGCTTGCAGTTAATAAATCAAGTGAAGCGTCTCTCGGAGCCATCACTTGAACATCCATTTAGCTAATAGTGTAATGTCTGACTCGAGAATAAAGAGCTGCGATGCAAGATAGACTCAACTTAGATTTAACTGCAGACAGAGTTGAGCACCTCCTGCATACATTACAGATAAGTTGATTCTTCGCTTTTGTTCCATTGGCTTATTTATGAAGGTGAACTCAAACAATTGTAATCTGAAGGTAATGTGTAATGTCAATTCTAACGGGCATTGCATGTCTTAGTGCTCACGTTTTGCACTCGATAAAGGGCTGCTCTACTACACATCATACAATATGTTGCAAGTTCGCGTTTTAAATATCGAATTTGATTTGATATGAAACGTTTCCAACCGATGCATCCGAGTAAAGCCAGTAGATACAGATAGAGATAGAGTTGATGCAAGGTGTGTCGGGGCGGCCACAATTAGCGCGCGGCTGCCGGCGCGGTAACCGATGGGCCGGCGCGAGCCACTATGATGTATCACTTCGATACATACACAGTACACAGGGTACGCCTGCACACTGCTGCTACACATAGTTCTCTATCTGATATGGGTTAAATGTAATTGTAAGACCGGAATTAGTATATCGGTCGATTTTCAAAGAATATTTTTTTATTTACTTTAGATTTTCTCCTTGTTTTTACTTTCAGAAATTGAAGACTGCTCACACTTATTTTTTTTACTTTGTTCTATTTCCTGTTGGCGGAAATTTTACTGTTTTGAATAAATATCTGCATCACATTCCCGATCACACGACAACATCTCAATCATGATTTTTCGACTCTCCCGAAAAATAGAAGTTTGCAATTATGTACGACGTACTTATACGAGTACATAAGTCATGATTACTATGTAGATAACGTAATTATGTTGAATTTATTTTATAATCGAGTCCAGTCCACGTTCTGTCCTTTCTATGTGATGTTTGTCACGTGTTGTGGTGAGGGCGGACATCAAAGGCCCTCGGGTAAAACTCGTGTTTTTTACACTCGCGAAAAATCGCGTTACATCACTGACATAATTTTATTATAATTTTCAGACTGACACGGAATCGCTTTCGACGGAATATTCGGAATCAACAACATCAGAAAGATCCCATTCTAATGACTTCGTGGAGGTCAGCAACAACAGTAACATTCACAGAATCTTCGATGTAGGTACCCACTAAGGGGTCCACTTACTGGCGTTAAATACTTCAGTTATATACTTGTAATATATTCATAGGACCGGGCACGTGACGTCACCCCTTACTTAGCACCTGAAGCAATACATTCAAGTAGTTTTTGCAGAAGTATATATCGCAGTGTTCCTTGTCCAGCTCAGTGTACACAGAGTAATAAATTCACTGGAATTTATCCGCACTTACGGTGCCGTTTTATTCGCTTGACCTCCCCCCTCGCCCCCTCACACCCTGCCCCCCCCCCTCACCGCCGCTCTCGGCGACGTCGCTGCAGTTTAAAGTATTCACATGTAAAATATTCAGGCGGCACGCTCATGTTTATTGAAAGGGAGTTTTGTCTCAGACTGCTAGATTACCTGGACACTACTGGACACTAAATAATTGTACAGAGGACGCCGAGAAACTCGATGGGTTCTCTTCGTAATCTACTCTACAAAGTAGGGATCCGTTGTTCAAAAACAATGTTAGCATAATGGGCACCCACCTGAAAGGTATCAGTAGAACATGGAGTACTAAAGGCATCGAGGATTATTTACAAATGATTGCTGAAATAGTAATTACATACGTAGATAGATTTGTTACGCTTTTTATGACAACGCAGTGCACTGGTCGCATCGCTCGCATCAGATCGCTTGGCGTGCCGGTGTCGCGTTACGTCACGGCAATTAAATCGGCGCGCGGCCGTAAGCGCGCACTCAGCAGTGTCAGCGCTTACTGAGTTATGTTCGCGATCACACGCGTGTGTGTACGCATATTGATTTTGTTATTGACGAGATTCGAGCGCTATTTTCTAAACTTAGTGCTAGTTGGCAGGCACTGTAACGGATTTGGAACGGGAATACGTTGCTACATATTACGCTGGTAGATAATGATTAGAGGGAACTCTGAGACTTTGAGAAGCAGATGCTGTGCTATTACTTTGATGTTAAAGCCTACGTATTTTATATTTGTGTACCGTATCTATTTTCGCGTGTGTTATTGATGTGCGTTGCCACACAACAGGTGCTAACATTAGCGCGCGCGTATGTCTTGAAGCCTGCGAGTGGGAGGCCGCCCGCGCTGCCTGCGACGCGGCCGTATTAATTATCTAGCGCAAACAAAGTAAGCGCGCTGTTTGCCTTCCGACTCCACTACTACAGCACTCCTAGTAGGATAATTCAAGATCACATTCACAAGATTGAAGATTATTTTCGTTAAATATAATGGCTCCTACACACAATACTAGTGGTACGCCACCGATTTCTTGTCGGCCGGGGGACGTCCGTCTATTATGTTGCCGGTATAATCAGGTTGTCAGCATATGCGGCTTTATACGATTATATGATACATACTGGTGTCTTCTTGTACCGACAGCGTCATCAGATCGTAGGTATAGTCTATAGGAGCTTTAATATCTATGCTATGAAGTAGTATTCGTAATTAAAAAAGTATTATACTGATGCACATAGAATTATATTTCCTGTTGTACTCACCGTCATTTACCTTCTGCAGTATTCCTCTACGTAGTGGCGCAGCCTGAGAGTGCGGTCTCACGCAGCGCGCCGACTTACCGTGAATCCGGAGCTATGTTTGAACGAAGACGCTGATTAGATAGGGAGGCTAACTTTACCTGCTTGATAAATAATACCATAGACTACTGTTTACTTTTTAAGTCACGCCACTGTTACTTCTGATTAATGATTTATTGAATACGTTTAAAATATAATATGTCGATGTCGTTAGTTTAGGTAAACTCCAACCTACCTAAGTAGGAGTTTCTACATAGCATCAGACCTTTGATCACTAGTTTCGGTTCACAATTTACAGTAAATTGTGATGATTTAAAAATTTCATTTTTACTCAATCTAAGTTTGAGTCTAATATTTTGATAAAACAAACAATTTTATTTGACGCTTTATAAATTTTGTGTCATCTTTACGAAGATGAGTTTCTTAGAAAGTGGAGCGTACAAGAAAAATATTATTCTATGTACACAGTATTCACGAAATAACTGTACGTATGGGAACAAAATCATCTGGCAGCAGCTCATTGTAAACTTTACAACGCCATTTGCGCTTGCTTTAATGATTATACCAATATTTTCAACCTTAAGGCTATAACTATAAGGGTGCTCGGCTTTAGTTAAACGAGAACAACAGAGCAAAGAAATTTCTTAAGTAAAGTTTCTCAGCTAATATTTGTGGTACATTTTCGCAGAATACATTTAATACAATCATAACATTAAATGTTGTTACGAAGTTTGTGCAGAAATTTGTGTTGTGGGGAGTGACGAGCGCTGCCGACACACGTGCCGCGCCCGCACCGTGCCTGCACCGTGTCCGCGCCGTGCCCGCGCCGTGCCCGCGTCGTGCCCGCACCGCACTCGTCCTGTCGGCTGACCTGCTGCATACATGGTCTTCGGCTGAACAGCCTCCACCCAAAAAACATTAGACTTAATTAAGTAAGTCGTTCCTTGTTAGTTACTACTTTTTAAATATGTACCTTTGGTACATCGTGTCTAGTGTCTAAATTAATAAATGTAATGTTTTTAATAGATTATGTATACTTGAAAGTATTATATTAACATTAAACAAATTGTAGGCTTCTCTCAGCAGTCTCGTCGATCATTGTCCTCGCTGAGACGCGGGAGTGCGTGACAAAAACACATGTTTATCTAAGTGTGGTCGATAAGCGATATAAATAAAGTGGCTCCCATAAATATTGTGCGGGGTGCGGTGTGACGTCACGCGCGCTACGTCACAACGATGAAATATGGCGGCGGTGGACCGTGGCCGCGCGCCTCGGACGGGACACCCACAGGGCTGCACGAACTGGACCCAACGATCCGATGTATATACATTCACGCAGGCCCAGCTTCCGCGGTCTAATGTTTTATAGCGTACCACTGTTTGTTACCGACAGTGCTAGGATGTTCTCTAGTGACGGGAGAACGTTTGTAAATACAGTTGTATGCTTCATCTTAGGTACTTCTTGCAATTAAATATGGTTATCATACTCAGACTCTGTGCAACAATATTGTGAGATTAAAGAATTTATCACCGTTAGAGAATTCAACCCGTATAATACGACTGCCGGACAAGGGGTCTCGGTTTCGATTCCCGGGTCGGGCAAAGTATTACTAGGCTTTTTTCGGTTTTTAGAAAATTTCTCAGTATTTAGCACGAAGTCTGGAATTGTGCCCGTTATAATATGGCAATAGGCTTACCTCCTATTACATGGGACTTATATCACAAATGGTGAAAAGTGGGTGTATATTGTATAGCGGCATTACGTGCCGTAATGTACACCTCTGTCTACCCCTTCAGGGATAAAAGGCGTGCGTGCGTGTGTGATTACTACTATTGTGCAGATATATTTTTGAATACGATTCGGTGAATAATTTGTTGAAAGTGATCATCTAAGCCGATGTGGTGTCAGAGAAATATAGCGCCTATGTTAGGCTAGTGGCAGCCCTAGCGCGGTGCGTGGCGCGTCTTATTGACACTGACACATTTTATTATCATTGGATCGGCCCGCGCTGCCCGCACGCCCCCTCCACCCCGCGCCCAGTTACATTGTTGCTCTATAATATCTTTTACAAAACCACAACTAAATATTAAACACCCTTTTCACTTGAACGATGTCAGAATACAGATGTGTCTGTTGTCTTTGAGATATGAACACTTAATATTAGATTACGGAGTTAAGCAGCAAAAGTGTTCGTCATTTGTTGTATAATGTTGTAACTTGGTGGAGGTTTAATACATAGTTGAATGATAGTTCCAGTTACCGAGTGATATGATTCGAACACGTGAACATCTTGCACAGCTCGCAGCGCGGCGGCGGTTGCTCGTATTGCTTCACTCAGCCATTATTACCGCTCCATTATTTGCCCCCGACTCGCTGCCGCTGTAAAGCTGATACGTTGTAGGTTTGCTTACGTTTCATTTAATCAACACATTGTTCTGCTTCTCGGTTCGTGTATTAATTAGGACGCCGTCATTTCACGGTGGTGGGTACATTCTGACTTGCAACAATGCGGCTATGAAATAATAGTTAGTGGCTCGGTCCGGTCGAGTGGGAGCTAAGCAGCACATTAAACATTAGCGGTGTAAGCGGCTTAGCTCGCGGGCCGCGCGTTACGGCCGCGTGCCGCTGATCCGGGATCAAGCGCACTAATTCACACGAGTGCAAACTACCGCGACGTCGACGTGCGACTGCGTCCTGTATCCCGTGTCCCGTACTATACTTACACCTGCTGCTGGGCGAGCGAGTGGCGGTATCACGTCAGATGTACTATAATTACATTCAATACTAAAACATACGTCAGACGTTTTGTGGCTAATTTGATGATGGCCTGTCCCAATAACTTCTGTAGTCTTATTGTGGATGATATGAGATGATGTGGATCGAAATAAAAGTCGTCCGTTAAAACTTTAAGGTATTTTCAGAGATCATATTTCACAGATAGTTTCCAATTTTTATGATATACTGTTTGTGTGTAAGATATAAGATAACTGTTGCTTGACTTATAATGCTCACTCTTTATAGACATACGTGATAGACATCGATTAAATCTAAGTGCGAATGACATTACGCAAGCCAAGGGCCAGGTTCACTTTATAAGTGAAGTTTCAAATGTTGTTATACATTACAATAGATTGGTATATTATATTGTCACTACTCATCACCCTACAAAGAACTGCATGATGTGTGCTACAAGGAACGCTCTAAAAAATCATAAACATTAGAATAAAAAGATGTTTGCTACGAGCTTGACTACGCTGTAGCAAATGCTACGAAACTGCGTAGCACCGTAGCACAATTCGTAGCAATTGCTACGTATTGTAATAATCAGAAATGTTCTGACAATTTCTGCTTATTTCAATTTGAAACAGTATTAAATTGACTCATAAAGGGTGTTTTGGGGTCATATATTGTAATTATTGTTTATTTCTTTAATTATTCCGTACACCAATGGCAAAGGCAAGGCAAAGGCACAGCAACTCTTCCCTTCTATGTAGTATCCTACCTTTTACAATCTTAGGGTACACCTTGTTCCCTAAAAATTTTATGAACAATACCTATTTAGCTAGATACCTATCTACTTTAACACAATTAAGAAAAATACACAGAGTACTGCAGTGCTTTTTTCGTCTTATGTTCACAAGTCAAGCTAAAATTATTTTTTCAGATTTCCAAATAATAAAGCTAAATATAAATTAATTGCCCATTCACAAAGCTCGCTAACATTAGAATCTGGCATCCTAATTTAGTTGTTAGCGTGGCCGGCCGCGGTCGGTCGAGTGTCGCCCGTAGAAAAGAGTTCAACGATAATGACATTTCGTTTACGACAGTAATGGCAGTTTCCATAGAAGTGTTGATTATACAAGAAATATTTACGTTGTGCGTATAATATGTGTTTCCGTAATATAACATCACGTGTTTTATTTTCTGTACAAGCAGACATTTTTATTTGCTAATTTCTACATAATATTTTGTGTAATATTAGATGAGTCTGTTACTATATGTCAGTGTTCTAAAATCTCTGTGTTATTTAATCCGGTAATCAAAACCGATATCTAATGCTTGGTATTGGGCTTTATTACTGTTAGACTAAAGTTACGTAATGAAAAAAAAATAGTGAACAAACGTCAAACTCTATTCAAATGGTCTTTATTAAACCAATTGTGAGCGATGCAAACTAAATGAGTGATATAGTTCCTATAACACGTAGATAAAATAGACACATCACAACATGCTCAGAATGCAGCAAGTTTCTTCAGACTTAGTCCAATTTGTATCAGTTTTGTAAATAAGAATTTGCTTTACATTGCATTGTCTCTGTGAAGCCTGTCAGTTGGCGCACAATGGCTCGCTGGCGGCAGTCACGCGACACCGCGCGGTATCCGTTACCAATTACCGAGACTACGCTACTGACTGCTACCACTGCTACTGTCCTCGCTACCTGCAAGTTTGAGTAGTTTCATATTCGAATATTTTTTAACCTGAATACTTTTGCATGTGGTGTTAATTGTAATCGTAAAAGTTTTTGTAGACTTGTTGGTGCGTTACATTACTGTATGTGTGTATTTTTTTACTACTTATGAGTATTTGTGACGATAAATGTAAGTTTTACTCTGATATTTTAATGTTTGTGTTCAAGGTATTTCCGCTCAATTAATTTGAGATAAGTATGAGAGTATTTTAGTGAGAGACGCGTCGGTGTGGTGTTCCCTCGCAGCTGTAAATCCGGCGCGGTGATGTAACGACGACGTAAGTACCAGGCGGCCACGGGCGAGCCAGGGGTGTGCGAGGGCTGAGGGGGAGGGGGGGAGGTAATTTACTGTTTAATTGCGCGCCATCTGTTAGAATAACGGAACAAACTAGAGTCGTAAGATCTAGTCGGGAAATCAAATTCCTGAGTCGGACGCTGTACTTGTAAAGTGCATTTTAAGTCGGAGGTCCTTTGTGAGTACTAATCTGTATATGTCTTACCTACTCTACAGCATGTGGAATCAATCAATATCTTTGACTCATTTGACAAAGGATCATTAATCATTTTGCATATGCGAGTAGGTACACGCAAACAATTCTCACAGAGTTACACAACAGCCGTCACCAGCGATGTGCCCCTCGAGCTAATTCCCAATGTGACTCCATTATATGTATTAACAATATAATGTTCGCAGGCTTCTTTCTGTTTCTCTTGACTAATGACCTCTGCTTGTCCCGCTAGATTAAAAAATAAATGGCAGCGCTCGCTCGCGACACAATAATGTACCTCCACATTACCTATGACACCAGTGTATCGCTCACTTCTGATGCAGGGCTGTCGCGAGCGTAACACATGAGTGTAATATGTTGGTACATGATGTGGTACACTTTCATCGAAGAATATGTTACTGTTGCTACCTAGCTACATAGTCACCTTAATATGTTTGATTTATATTCTTGTTAATTTTGAAGATAGCAATAATTTTCATCTTTTGTGTTTTCAAAAAGGTGCATATTTAAATGTTCGTGTAGTTTCGTTTCATTGATAATTTATTTGAACCGACGGTAAGCGTTCAGTCAGCCCTACGTTATGACAGTGAGAGTATATTGGCCACATAGAGGACGTTTAATTCGGCTAATGGTGGCGCGGGAGGCGACGCGACGCGACGCGACGTTCATTTGTTCACGAGCTGTTACTGCGACAGAGGTCATGCTGCGAGGTTGCACCCGATACGAATAATACGGACGAGATACATAGCAAGCTTGAACATGTATTGTAAACAACAAACGTCACAGATGTAGTACCTATATGTCACAACTACTGACAAACAAAAGTTCATGATTTATATCGTAAACTGTGATCGTATTTACCATTATCTAAATTATAATGGATGTAAGTAATCCTAGCGGCGGCGGCGCCTCCAATCGGCCAGCATAAGTAGGCGTCACAGTGACACGCACCAATCCCCGCACTAACGCGACGTGCGAGTGACGGCCGGTTACAGGCGGCTCTCTATTATCGGCCAACAGGAACAACACTAGCCGTGACGTCACGCATTCCATGATATTAAGTGCCCGCTGTTAACATTACTGAGATCAAACTGAGGGTTGTTTATTGTTCTGTTATTTTATTTGTGACAAATGTATGTACGTTGGATTAGTGACCGTTTTCATCAACCTCTCAATACCAATTCTATACTAAGTGGTACTTAAGCTGAAGGAGCACCTGAACTAACCCGTTACTTGTACTTTTAGGTGTCACTCATTGGTTTGTGAAAAACGAAATCTCATTGTCACCTATCTTAGTTTAAAGGTTCATTCAAAAAGAGAGGTTGGTGGAAATAGGCATTAGTGTTTGAACGTGTAGCATGTCATTATTATACTGGAGCAAGTTACTTGCTGGAACTTAGTAGTACTCAACGTGTAAGAGATGTCTTCACTGTTTCAATGTAAAGTGAGTACTCGTGCAGCGCGCTGACGTCACAAAGACTATGTCTGTGAACATTCGATGTTTCACGTTGCTATAAAATTGTATAATATTTGAGGGCGACTCGTGCGCTATTTGCTCGGCACGGGATGATATCCTAAAAGGTTGTACAAAGAGGTTGTCGGTGGGGGGAGGGGGGAGCTGTACAAATGTGCATCTCACGAGATGAGCCGCTTGAATATGCCTCAGTTATGCACCTGCTGGTAGGCAACCATGGAGGCGAATTTTGTCAGTACATTTATGAATAGATTGATTAGTAGAAGTTACTCAAAATAAATAATGTAAGTGGCACACTATACCAGTTACGTTTACGCTCAAAATGTGCTATATCATTATCTTAAGTAATTACCTACTTTACTTGGAAATATTTATAAATAGTGTTAATAAATGTTTTATCATCATAACAATATTATCATGCTACCGTAGTTTTAAAACGAAATAAAAATTTGGCTATAAAGTCTATGCCATAGTTGTTAGTCCGCTAAGCAAGCTAGGTGTGTGAGAGGAGCGTCTCGCGAGAGACTATGTTTTGTTGCTACGGTGCTACGTCGCTACGACACCTCGGTGCTACGGATCTACGCGGCTACGAGGAATAGGTCGCGATCCGGAGTCGCGTCATTTGTTGCTATTGTGTGTACACTTCAAAATATTATATTTTGTCTCTCTGATATTTTTCATAGACGCCTTTTATAATGTGGTGCTGCATGAATTTGTATACGTGACTGACATACTTTCTAATAATTGTTGAATTTTATTTTCAGAATATAGTATTTCGGTGTATCGTTAAATTTCGTGAGTCAGCAGATCTCCTGAAGCAGTTGAAGATGTTGCCGAGAAGATATTATTATCGCAACATGTTCTAGTGATATAGCGGCACTTGCATCTCCACCGTTATCTCTGGACATCAATTACTCGTGTAATCCGCTGCAGCGCTGCATGCGGCGGCGGCGGCTGCGCGACAGAGACGTATAGCGAGCGGCAACCAGCGCTGCAGCGCCACAGATATCAGATGCACTTTATTAAATCTTGAGTTCGGACTTAGTACGCTAAGTAGACTGTTGAAGTGTTTCCTCGATCTACTGTCCTCTGATCGTACCGAAGAAATCTTTCTAATTTGGTAAATTAGCTCCAATTATTAAACGAGTATAAACAAATGATAAATATGTAATAAAGTAATGTCGGCATAACAGTGCATGGCTCAATAAATCTAAACTGTAACCAGAATATTTGAACATTGAAATAAAACAGTGCTGTAGTGCTGCGCGGCGGCCGCTGGAAGTGCTCGCGAACAAAATGTTTAATTAGCCGAGCGATAAATAACCGGCGGCACAACATCCAACCTGTTAATGTACATTCATTGCGCCTCCATATATTTGCGCTCGAGGTGCGCTTTTAAACGCTAAACGAAATAAACTAGCTCCGTTGAAACTAACTGAGTTTTTGTAAAAACATTTGTTCATTGACTCGCTCGCGCCGGTAGAGAGCGAACAGTAAGTTCACTCTGCGTGTACACTCGGACGGTACAACTTGTTGTGTGGGAAATTGGTTCGTTTGCTTTTAGTGTAGGTATACATTTTATTATGATGTAACTGTGAGATTACTATTACTAATGATGTTGTATTATATTGAAATCGAAATATATTGGTTGATTCTATTTTGTATTATAAGAGTTTAATAAGTTATGAACAAGTGTAATAGACTGGCCCATGTTAAAAAAGTTATGGGTCATTTGAACCACTGGGTGACCCATCTAGAACGAAATCAAACAAGAAACCAACCAGTAGCCAGTATCTAGTATTCACTAGATAAAATGTAGACTTCTGTTTGTAGACCAGTAATGACACAGCAGTTAACTCCACGTCCGCGGCGGCAGCGGCCGCGGCCCGCACACCGCGGCGCGCGTGGAGCGCCACCAGCTCGCCACGCGCCACTACTACACCCGCGAGCTAATGTCGCCGCATGTAACAACCACGGCAATACGCTGATAACTATTGACATATTAAACAAAATACTTGTCACTAGTCGTCGTGGTTTGGTATCGCAGATGTAGTAAGCTTTATCAGACGTTTAAACAATTAATGTGTATAATAATTACGTTGTATTAGATATCTCCGTGGTCAATAATAAACATTGAGAAAATATATTTCACTCTCCCGGTAAATATTTCTTTGAAACAATAGTATTTTATAAGCCCCAAATTGACCCTCTGGCGGTATTCGCAGAGGCGCGGAATAGTGAGGACAAAGTGCACGTAATTTATGGGCCACGCGGGAAATTAGCGGCGCGCGCGCCCGCCGCCCGCGCCGCGGTCGCACGGACCCGCGCGACCCGCCGCCGCTCTCCAGTTGGGCCACAATTAGTGCCGGTCGCCATTGAGCATTATTAAATTCTTCCGTAGACGATTGTCTTATATATTATTTTTCTTATGCTTTCCTTGTTTGGCTTTCATTTATGATATACTGTAAACTATAAATATTACGTCTATTATTTTCCTAAGAGTGATAGAGGTGTACATTTTTAAGCGATGGGTTATGATAATTTTCAGTCAAAAGCCGCTAATAAGGTCGCCTTGAACTGTCTCCGAATTTATCCTTTACTTTCATTACCTAATGAATGGGTCGCGTGCAGCAGACGACGACGTCAGTCGCGCCACGCAACACACAACCAAAGTAAATTCAACCTTAATTCATTATTAATTCATATTGTTATAAATTAGATTTTTAAATTTATTTAAAATGATTAATAGAGTCGGCAGTAAGCCGTTGTTTTGTAATAGGTCACAAGCTCATTGACCGATATTTTATTCAGCAACGAATTAGAAATGCATTGTAAAATATTGATATTAGATATGAATTTTAAGAACTTCCATCCTACTAGAAGGATCACATACAAAACACACGCAAGACGCGATGCGTTGGGTCGCTGTGCTTTCTTTAAATTGAGTTCGAAGTGAACTCCAAAATGTATAAAAGCAAATGTTCCTCGGAACAACAGTACGAGTACACGCTGGTATTGCTGGTGGTACAAGTCAAAATCCGCGGCCGCGTGCTTTGGATTCCACAATAGCAAACGCGCCGGGAAAATACATCGGGATCCCGTCGCAATCCCGGGCAGCCCGGGATTCCAGGCGCGCTTCACCCAACGCTGCCATACGCCCAATGAATTGCTGATTGTGCTCTTACTGTAGTTAGTGGTTTATTAAGCAGTCGGCACCGACAGCGGCGAGGCGGGGGCCATCAAACGTTGCAACTTACTGCGGTCTCTAATTTATAAACGTAATTATAAACTGTAAGCTATTATATTAATTAATTATATAATGATTATTTATGTTCACAACTTCGAACCGAATGCATTACTATTAATGCGATATATTAGTATTATATTTATGCCACCAGTTCACATAGTAATTATGAACACACGAATAAATCCACATCAATTTATAAACCGTTTCACTGAACATCATTGTGCATTCATTTCGGCACTTAGTTATGTCAACTATTGTCTAAATGTCGAGCTAAAAACAAAGCCACTGATTTATTTGTTCAGCAATGTAAAACTACACCATCGGACATGAACCCCAGTAGTTGATGGCGACCATTTTTTGTAATACGTATGTTTGGTCGATGGGCGATATATTACATTGCGTTTGGTAGAGGCAAGCAGGTCGGACAGGGGTGCCGGGAAATATATTAGTTTTCAATATTTAATATAGCGGTGGATCCCGCGACCCGCGTCCCGGTGTCCCGGTGTCCGCTGACGCGAGCTGTCGCAGCACTAAGCAGTATTGTTTATCCGCAGGTGTGTCGCTACAGGTACCGCGCGTCTGACCTTACACTATACGGACAACTTGGTATTTATTAGCAGGTTACATAAATGTAGCTGCGAGTAAGTAACAACGTGTCATATAGGTATCGGTCGCATATGATAATATAAACACACGCACGTCTGTAGGGCGTGCTCTGCTGGAGTAGATGCTCGCGTGACGTGCAGGCGCTATATGTTCGCTACAGCAACTCTGTCAGGTACAAAAGTGCATACATACATTTGCCTCCTTACCGCGCTCCTTGCTGCTCTCTCGATGTTTTAACATTCCGATCCCGTCACACAACTCCAACTTAACTCCGCGAATGTGTAATGCACTCTAAATACTTGACAAACTTTGTACTCACCTCGCCAACTCAATTATGAACCTTATTCCACGGAGTTTAAGGTTGTATCGTTTGTATTCATAGAATTGAAGATGGTATTCGTAAGGTGAACGCCAGTTTTTCTCAGCGAGCGTACGAACGTGAATGTTTCAGGCATTTAGGTGCTAGTTCTATATTGTCGGGCGCGCGGCGCGGCGCGCTGTGGAATACCTGCACACAGTCGACTGCTCGCTAAACGAACATTAAAGTGACTTAAAGATCTGTGTGTTGTGAACTAACTTCACAATGTTGGAGCTGAGCTCTTGAATATTAATACTGCGATAGGAGCAAATATGTTCGACGATCTATGATTAACAGACGTTTCGGGCTTTGGCTACGAAATTATTTTAACACACTTCGTGAAAACTATGATTTTGGTTTTCTTCAGATCTAATTACATATTTCACGGACACAAGTGAGAGTGCAATGTGGCACAAACTCCGGCCTCCTCGCTATAAATATCAGCGTACGGCAGCGACCAATCATTTTAAGAGCAGTTTGCTGTCTCCGTTTGAGAAGCAGCCCTGAGATAAAACAGAGTAATGAACACAAAAATACGAAGAAATAGCGGAAAGTTAATAGAGTAGCGTGCGGTTACAAATGGGGCAGTGTCGTGCCGGAGTCGTGCCGGTGTCGTGTCGGAGTCGTGTTGCTGTCGTGTCGGAAGGTTCGCGTCGCTTGATTGCTTAACATACCTCGCGTCGCCCTCGCGGCCGCGCGGACACACGGTCCTTTAATGTGTGCTCTAGTACAGAACAGTACACTGTTCCGATGTACGGTAAGGATTAAGTTCATTAGTTTTTAAATGTAGACATATTGCTAGGGAAGCGCTACCATTTGAGTACGAATGGGACACAGCGGAATATTAAATACTTGTGTGATGATTGTTCGGTAATGTTGAGTGTTCCTACATTCTCCAAGTCCGTATGTTCGCGGCGGCCGTCGTCACTAAATATTATGACATTTGTCGCTGTCCGCCACCGCGCCGCGCCGCGCCGCCGCCGCATCGTACTGCGCTTGCCGAGCGAGAGCTTCGCGTCCTATTAGTCGCATTTGTTTCTATTTGTATGACATTTACGACTAAAGTTTCCAATGTTCTTGATATTAAAAATGTCCGAAGATGTCAGCAGTGCATTCAGTTTTTTGTTATATGACAGAAATTCAATGATATCTTGTGTTTTGTCACTAGTTCGCAAGTTGTTGTGAAAACTAGATCCATTGGCAACTGCTTGTCCAGATATAATCAAGAGCATTATTTATTTTTATTCCAAAATGTTGATCCACAACCCACAGTTCAATGTTTTTTTTTAGTAGAAACGATTACAACACATTTTAATAGTTTATTAACCAATCACACTGCTATATGACACATGGGGTTGATTGTGAATTCCAAGTATCGTGTATACACCTATATTAAATTTTACTCGGAATATTTCTTCAACAAGGAGCAAGGAACTACACAAACAGTAGTGCGAGTACAATTCCATGTGACGTATGCGTGAATGTTGCGAGTGTGACACCCGGTCGCGCGGACACTGGGCCCGGTAGTGGGGCAGTCCCCTCGACTCATCCGCGGACAAATGGCTGCACATTTGACTCCACATACCGGCGCATGATTAACGGCTCGCGCTAAGACGTCCGCCTAATAAAATAACTCCCTTCCCTCGTATATCACGTGTTGTATATACTCGTACGTAGTAGCTAAATATAATATGAACAATAATTTTAAAATGGTTGCTAAATACACAAATCTCTTATGTATGTTTTATCTGTGTAACAGAAAGCACAACGGATTGCGCTGATCACGTACTACATCAATAATCCCCTAAAAATTCAAACAAAAAAATAATTAAATTAAATGTAATTAATTCCATGACAGTAACACCTACATACCGACGTATCCTCATTCGGTATAATTAAAACGTACTCGTAGTACCGAACCTGTGTCGTTGTAAGTATTGTAATACAACACGTATGTACGCGCGCGGCTTGTATCGGCCGCGGCTCCATCCATCTGTCAGTTAGTACCGCCAGCACTGGCTACCGGCTGGCGAGAGTGAGGATATCTCCCACTTGGAACTACAACTCACTGGTAATGACCCTGCCAGGTGCTGGACTTAATCTATAAAACAGCTCTTAAGATAAACGGATACTCAGCAGCTCTCTCTGTTGCTATAAAGTCTAGATTAAGTCTGAGAATTACTGGGACTATGGGATAACGAAGGCAAGTAGTTTCAGTGTACGGCTGCTCACCCCTTCAGGGATTATGGACTTACACCATAACACTCAGTTACTGATATGTTTGTTACGAATGTTCACATAAACAACAGATGTTGTTATATTGGAGGTTGATAAGAATTGTTAACGTGTGATTTTGATTATACGAGTAAGTCAAGGTTGGACCGATATTGATATTTTTTCATTTTATACTTCTACCCACTAAGTACTAATGTTATAATGGCGCCCAACGGGAGGCGCGACAACGCACCCGTTATCCTACCCACTATAAATACCGATGATTTTTTTTTTCGATGGAATTAGGCTTACGGCTGCATTTAGTGTTTACTAGTGCACAACACAACGTGCAAAGTTACACTATAAAATATTTAATATTTGCAATTTCAAGATTAGTACAAAGTTGTTGTAATTATCTAGAAGAAGGTTACTATGTGTCCAGCGCGGGCGCCGCTCCATACAAATAATGAAGTAGTGACACAACGTGGCAGTTGTTTGGTTAATTCTTTGTTGTTCATTTACTTTGGTCGTTAATTCCCTCTCATTAATCTCCAGTGACCTGAAATTGAATCTCATTCGGTTCGATATTACAGTTCGTTCATTATGCCAGTACATTGCACGTGCAACAATTACAACAAGGAGACAGTTGAGAAGGTCCGCCGGAGGGATTACTTATGGGGTGTTATTTTTTGGAAGATAGTTATGATTTGTAAGGTAATATGTTATGATCCTGAGAATCAACTAACAATTATAATTGTTAACTAAAACTAACGTTTTACTCACATTTAAACCGCCTTTTTAGTTAATTTGTTATGTCTCACGATAGTTATAATAAAAAGCATAATTGTTTAATTAATCTATTTGTATACATTTAGGAATTATTCATTTTCTGTGTTATATAATTATAACTACTATAATATAGGTAGTTATCGAGACGTTATGACGTCATAATTAATTATTTTTTGTGGTTTGACCGGACCGTGGTCTCAGCAAGATGGTTGTTGTCGGCATTAAGGCTTCTGCTGGTTTATATTATATGATCGAGTGGTCGGAGCATTACTTGATGACGTCACACGTTCGCGTAATGATTAATGAGTAGAATCAGCGCCATCTCTGGGCGTGTCGCGCGCAACTCAGCACACCGCACTGCCGCACGGATGCAGGCTCGCATTTATCTCCCAAATGCACCGTTTAATTCACTACCGGACCGCTAACCGTGTTTAAACCCGATACACGCTCCGTTTACCATCTCTCTCTAATGTCCTATGATAGAGAAGGACATAATGATTGATAGGATTTAATGAGGTGCGGTGAAGTAACGAGGTGCTATAAATGATTGATTAGAGCATTGAGCAAGTTGTGCTGGTGGGCCCGAGGCAATTAGGTGGCCGGCCGAGGGCTGGGCTGCGGTCTGGTCTGACCTGCTTTAAATATAGTCTACAAAGAAATGTAAAACCTTTGCTTTGAAATGTATTAGAGAACTTCACACAGCAACCAACAGAAGCTGAGGTCATGTGAAACTTGTCTTTGATAGACCAAATGAGTAGAGTAACATTGAACACTTGTAGCGCCCGCGCGCCGGTGAGCTGGTAAAGTATTGCCCTGGAATATAAACGCCAGGAACCAGTACAACAGGATAACGGTCCACTTATCTCTGCCAGGCAACAAGAAGGAGCCCTCGTGACATAAGTAATGGCGGCGGTCGGTAATGCGCACTGTAATGTAGTTAGCATTTTATTTTTATTAGCACTCGCGGGGAGGAGTGCTGGCTGCTACAGTGCGGTGTATGAATGTATGCGTTCATAACTGCAGTTACTCCTGATATATTTACTTATGCAAATGATATTTCAATAGTAAGTATTTATTTAGCTTTTCTTGAGCTATCGAATGGTCTCAAGCGCTGTACTGCTAAGCCAAGGCCTCCTAAAAGAATAATCTAACTCTTATATCTTAATATAAATAAAGTGCAAATTCCTTTAATGGATTGAAACGCATGATGTTACATTTTGCTTTCGTGTAACTTGATGTTACTAAAGGTTGCTTTTATTATAAGAGGAAAATAACGACTTTCGTGCAAACATACAAACTGAGGATAAATCCAGTAATTATTGAATGTTTTGTGTTGAGTAGTAGTATTGCTACGACGCGGCTGTGACGGTGTGCTCAGCAGAACAGTTCGAGAGCGCAATATGCCGGAGACTACAATGGCCGGCAGAGGGCGCACCGCGCGCATCATGAAGCAAGAGATACAGTAGGTACCTACCACATGTAGTTCAGGTCTGTCTGTCATTGAATGTTCTCAGGTAAAACAAAATTATTTCAATACACTTTAGTATTGTTTTGTCTTCTGTACCGAATCCAAAAAATAGCTGCAGGATTAAGATTGATGTCTCCCTGACTATGTTTAGGTAAAATTGTGAATACAATTGGTTTTTATTCCCGTTACTCCCGTTTACATTTTCCCAGAATGTCAGAGTAAACCCACCCACTTATGCTGCTGTTAACGTGCAGCGTACTAAAGCTGAACAAAGAGGAGGTAATACTCCTTGCTCTCACATAATTGGGTGGCGTGCGGGTATGATGGTGGCGATTTATAAGAGCGGCGTAAATAAAGTGTAGTGCAAATCCAGGCTCCGGTGTAAGTAGATGCAGATTTTCCACCGGCTGCCGGTGGCGGGTGATCTATCACTGGCGGCCCTGGCGAGCGCCGCGCCCACGCAGCCAGCGGGCGCGCCGGCGGTCCACTGGGGCATCATTACGGTCCAGTAGTTAGATGATATACATGGCCGACTGTTGTGTAAACATAATCTTTTAAATTATTTCTTATAGAAGTATCCAAAAGACAGACTGACATTAAAAAGAGAACTGTAATAAATTATGCTTCAACCAAAGTTTTGTAATGCTTTATACAGCACGTTGAAATTTCGAGTGAAACGGTGTGGCTTATTGCTCGTGTTCACCCAGCAGAGGTCGCTGGTCTCGTGGCCTGCCGCTACACGGGAGCTTACCGGGGGTTTAATAAATGCCCTGTCTTTGCTTTGCTTTATAATTTCTCCGTGAAAATAAGGTGTCTATAAGACTGAGACACCGGAAATGAAACGGAACGGTCCAATGGAATGGAAGTTTTTATTTTATTCATTTTATTTGTTACGTTATAAATAGCTTGGACTTGTAACTTGACGAGGTGAGACGCACGTTTAGGGTTCCGCGGTGACTGACTGGAAACCATACACTCGGCACACTGAGACACATTTAAACTATGGTAGTCCAGACTAGTATTTATTGATTCGTATTAAAATAGTTGTTTACGAGTTTATTATTAAGTCAATACGTTTTTTGCGATGAAAACAATAGTAAACACACACAATAAAGTGAACTATATGAAATACTGCGAACAAATACGGTCGCAATATATTGCTAATAAAGTTTATATTGCTAACATTATTTGTATGGCTGGGTGGACATACTATTCATAAAAATGTTTTATAACCATTTAAATTACCATTTGTGAAGACTCCGATGATAACTGAGAATATATTGATACTTTATTGGGAGACATAAACTGCTGTAATGAACTGGTCCGAATAGTTGGGAATCATTTCGAGGGCAATAAAAAGTCCATTAGACGCGAGTGCTTCATCAGCAGCGCACGATGAATATTTGAGAGACGCGACAAGCTTATTGTGTCTAAATATGATTGTTGTTTTCTCGGAAATAAAATCTCTGGAGGTGTATTAAAAATGTAGCCACATTAAAAATTCCTTTTCTTGGGGCGTGCGGGTGTGAGGGTGAGGCGAGCAGAGCAGGGGGAGCGCACCTTAAAAAACCGGTTAAATATGAACGCTCTCGTACGCCGAGTGTTGCCAGGAAACATTCGCTGAGTGTATCACGGCCGCTGGGAAAATTGAAGTTTGCTGTCTTCGCTAATACACACAAACTTGTTTTATTATTGTTTATATATACAGCATCTTTGTTATCTATGTACGACATGAAGTAGACATTTATATTTTGTGCACTTTGGTCGAGTGGATCATTCAAAAGTGAGTATGTACTACGAGATCAAACATCTGGTTAGGTAAAGAATTATTTGATTGATGTTATAAAACGATGCAAATTACTCCGCGCTGTAATTGTGCTGTCGGCAATATAAGACCGGCCGTGTTCCGCAGACGGCCCGGCGCCCTCCCGTCCCGCGCCGGCCCGTGCCGGCCAAGTGAGAGGAAAAAGCTAATTTCCCTCCGCATTATAAATTCATGGACTCTTTGTGTTGCCTAAAATAACTTGTTTGTTTCGACATCCAAGTTTTTTCCGGCGAGCAAAGTCCGACATGTAATTGCTAGCTGCCTGATCCCCGGTCAAATTTACCCCCGTGCGAGCCTGCAGGCTCGGATTTATGCGAATATTTAATGACTACGGGTTATTAGGTGGCGATCGTGCCTTTGTTTACGTTATTACGGGTTAAACTAACGCCACGTCGTTACACATGTTAGTAAATACAACATGTATCTAATTTACTACCAGGAATTCCATTCGCTCCTTTGTCCATAGATACCGCTGAATATCGTCATGTTTAAATATGAAGTGTATAAGCTATCTGTATAACATCTCAGTATTCTGGTTGTGCGACCGCACGTAGTAACATTAACTGGCAGTAAGTTATACCGCGGGTTCGCTCGCGGCGTCGAACAAGACAATGCTTTTAGCCGGCGCCGGCCACTTGTAGCCGATTTGTCCTCCAATCGACGCCAACAGTCACTCTAAGTGGCAAACTGCTTCAAGTGAGAGAGGTTCGCTCGTGTCTAGTCGGAGGCTGACAGCTAAGTGATTTTTAACACGAGTGATCTAAACTGTAACACACTTTCACTCGTGTTTCAAACTAGAGCAGTGGGACACTACCATTGACGATGTTTTCTTTTAGGGCCAAGTATTTAAGATGGATTGTAAAATTAAAGAAATGAGTATATTTAAAACATGAAGCAGTTTACGAAATACTGATATTTAACACACGTTGATTGTGCTGAAAGTACCGTCGAGTTTACGGCGGCCATTAGGTCGAGTTAATAAAAATACGAGTTACGACATCATCAAACAGGACCGGGGGACTGCACTAGTGAAATAGCACATACTATATGTTTGCAAAATATAAAATATTTAATGCAATAGCTGTGCCGCCTGTTTCGCAAATATAAAGATGTTAGTGTCAATTTTGCTACGCCGTAGCAAGCGCGCTACGCCGTAGCTAGCTACAATATATTCGACTACGTAAACGTTAAATATTCGTTTCAAATGTTATAACTACCGTACGTATTTAAACCAAAACCACTTCCATATAAACTGTGCGGTTAAAAACTACGTCATTGTGATTGTGTCACAAGAGTGTTAAGGCAAAGAGAAGTAAAACATGAGAGTCATTAGGGCGCGTCCGGCCCCAATCTCCCATAACGGCGGGATAACTGCCGTGAAATTTGTATAAATTATATAAACTATCCGTCCGCGGCGGTCGCGTGCTCACATTTTGCCTCGTTGTAAATCAGCTCCTTAACTTGTAAACACGTTCCGGTGCGAAGAGTTTACGTTAATCGTTATTGTTATCGTTTAACTTACAACTTAAGCTTAAACAAATGGTTTGATCAAAAATAAGATAACATTGGGGGAAGAAGAGAAGTAAAACATGTGAACAAGAAGAAGAAGACACTAGATTATTATTATAATGGTCTTTATACTCGTGAGACTAAAGATTAATGGACTAGTACTGATACTATTAGATATAATGCCCTTGTAGAAACCACATATAAGTACATATTGCTATTACTACACACAGAGCTGTGTACCGAGAGGCTGTGTCCTGTGAGTGTTCAAAGTATTGCGCTTGGATGTTTAGATGCATTTCACATGCAAATGCGTTGTCTCATCACAGACGGATTGAATCCTCCGGGAGCGATTCAATTACGGCCGCGTTCCGTTTGTGCCGGCTCCTTCTGATCCTCTCGCAGACTCCACACACACATGCTGCGTAAAAATAATTCACTTGCATCTCATTTCAAACGAGATTAAGTTCCTTTAGATGAGAATTTATTTTATAATCTTAAATAAGACCTTGTTGGTGCAGTGGGTAGAGTGGTGTTCACTCTGCTTGAGCTTCGGTGTGGAGGAAGTCTTTTGTGTTATGTAAATATCTACAACGGGTTCAGAGTAAATTGTTTTTTTATCAATGAAAATAAAATAATTTCGTTACGACTTACAACTTGATGTGTATTATCTAATCAAACCAGTTTATGTCCTGCAGACTTGTGTAAATAGTCCACTGTCTGTGTGTGAGTGAGTATGATACAAGACGTACATACATATACGTAGATATACGTGTGTGCACCGCTGCGGTATGCAAACCTGTCGTATAACTCCGAAGGACTTTAGAATCACTTGAAATTCTGAAAAGAAAATCGTCAAAGCTTTATATTGCCTCGCTCGATTTGTGGCTATGACTGCGGAGAGAAATAACTCATGTGTGTTGCTCTTTTGGTCTATTGATATTTTATAGTGATAGTGAAGTGTTTGGAGTTTAATGGAGTTTGTATGACTATAAAATATAATATAATCTAGTTTTTTAGTGTTTGCAATATTTCCTTGTTTAAGTATTATAAAACATGTGTAACAACGGTAATGATCCACGTGAGGTAATATCGCTCGCTGAGTCCGCGCACTAACGTCTGATAGCTCGCGTGAGACGCTTGTCTTCCTCGTACACTCAGCTTAAGCTGCTCGCTATCACTTATCCCCGCCGCTTTAGTGGCTCCATCAAAAAGGCTAGAGCGACGTATGAGTAAGAAATGTTTTATTCATTACGAGTACAGTCGGCGTCTAAACAGCGGCGAAAATATTTCAAATTAAATTTGGCTTGCAAACAACACTACGGGCGATGGCGCTCACCTGAGCAACAGAGATGATGACATCAGATTAACCACATCTTTAGCTATTGCTTGTATATACGTGAGCAATACAATCACTTCTCAGTTTTCAGTTCGAATCTTTTCCAGTCGTGTTTAATAACACGGTGAATTTCGAATAGTACGCTTAAATCAGAAGCAATGCGCACTCTCATCGTAAAGTTTGTGATGTTCTTCATTTATTTAATCGCGGTTTCCTAGAGCAAGTTGTAAGCCCGTCATAATTCCTCTATCGCTCGGGTTTAAGATGCAAGCCAGCTGAACGAAACGATGCCTTCTTTAGCATGCAAGTCACCTCTATAGGCACATGTATAACAACTCTGCTTTAACTACGTCGTTATTTGTGGAAAGAAGTCTCCTCACTTAGTTGGTAGCTATACTACAAATATGTCGATGATTTAGATACATCTCGAGTATGTACAAATCTGTACCTGTAACTTTCAGACAAATCTGAAAAGACTCAAGGAAAATACTTAAAGCCATAGTGATGTACATTCAAGAACATTTTAGTGTTCTCCACAAAACGCTCTGTTCCCCGGCATTACCTCACGACGCAACATCCACTACAACACATTATGCTGTATTGGAACGCTATCGCCCACTATATCGCGCTCCGCCATACATCACTTGGCTCTTCACGAATTTGCCTTTGCTATTTTGTCGTCGATGTTTTATGATGTAGAAACTGAGTGCATATGTGTGCGTATTTATTTATATGTGTCATAAAAACAGTTGGATAACACATGCCATGTTAGTGTGCGTCGTTTGTAACAAGATATTATAACGAGTTGTGTGTGTGTGCGCGTGTGTGTTTGTGACAAAAACAAACGTGTGTCAGATAAAACATGGAGCGAACTTCATCAAAACGATATCGCTGCGAAAATATTTGGTTTTCCACACACAATATCTATTTATAGAGTCGGATTTCGTGTTTGCGTTAGAGTATACTGCGCGCGCTGACAGACGCAGCGGGAGCGTAAGCGGTAATATAACAATAATATAAAAACTCGTGTAAATCAATTACACGGTCTAATACATTTTGTCATACTATTAAAATATGTTTATTGGCGAGCTTGTTTTAGTAATATTGTGTTTTTAATAATTAAGTTTTTTAGGAGCTTTTAACCAAAGGGTACGTACGGGTAATTATTGGGGGCTCCCAATAATTACGATGAAAGAGAAATTACAACATAATCACAGCAGTCAATGATTTTTTTGAAACATATTAATTACATATATAAATAAATAGCTTAAACACTAGCACGCTCCGCTCATGAGTGTAGTCGTGGCCTCCCAGCATAGGGTTGGCAATCGTCAAAATTCCGCCAACAACGATCAGCCGGAACGTTTTCTCTTACAACAGGGCGCGTCGCACATGAATCATTTATAAATGCAAATGCCCATTGTTCCCAACTACCCGCGATTATTCACGTTCGGTTATCTTTGACGTATTGAAGCTGGGTTTGTCGCAGCCCTGATTTATTTATACACACAATTTTATTGATGTGTCTATAAATTTTAACAGCTTTATTAACGATTTTATTTATTATTATATTTATGTGTATCCACGACAAAGGTCGTTGTGTACGGGAAACCGTGCGAATTTCCGAAAACCTGGAAATAAAACTTTGATGAATAAAATATTTGAAATTGGTTTTATATATTGGTTCTCCATAGTTGAGGTGTAAAGTGACTTGGTAGTGTTGATCCGAAAACTGCTTAACTCCACAGGTTCCAAAATTCCGTCCTCTAGTGTAGTGAAATAACTAACTATACAATGCATTGTGTTTAATTTTTGTGTGTATTTTATCTACCAACTACCATAAACAGTTGCTAATCTCTTTATTTGCGTGAATATGCAGTGACAGTACCATCGGCTGTCTGTGCAATAATATGGTAATGACATACAAACAGTACAACCACATAATACTTGAATATATACATCAAATATCATCACATCAACTTGGATGTTTCCAGAAAAACATGGAGTTTTAAAGTAAAGTTACAATATGTAACAAGATCTCTATAATAACTAAGTTACAAGTTGTCTGTGTGTTTGTGTTCCACACAATCTTGGCGGAACTTCTAGACGTTTTGACGTAATTAATTAAATTCCGAAAATAAATGTCGTGCGAGCTTTGACATCTCATTGTTGAGTGTTGCTCGGTAACGAGTCGTACGGATTCACTCGACTTTTATTAAAAAACTTCACAGCTCGACCGAACTCTGGTGGAATTATACTCATAAGCCATAACACTTAATTTACTTAATATTACACACATTTACGACGGTACGGTATTGTATTAAAAATACGCCGTCAAGCTGAATTCAAGTTGGTGTACTCTCCCGAAACAGAGGGAAACGAATATTGTTGCCATTACACTTGTTGCATTATTCTTTCAATATGTATTTATTACACTCTTTACAAAACTACAACAGCGGCATAGGTATTGTAAATGTAACAGAACGTAGTAGCAACTTGAATGTGAAATGAGAATATCTATATTTCTAGAGTTAGAAACGAGCCCTCGAAAATAAACTGAATTCTTGTAAAGAGAAATATGTACTTGAAAGCTAGAATAGAATTCATAAAGCATCTTAAATAATGTAGTCTGAGCATCAAGGAGGCAGGAACAATACGCAGCCGACACAATGCATAATATCGTAACTAATTAGCTGGCAACTTGTAACGCTGAGTTAAAGAGCTCAGCGCGCCGCCCGCGCCGCCGCCGCGCCGCGCCCCGCCACGCCGCGCCCCGCCGCGCCGCGCCGCGCCACCGCCCGACATGCGCCACCGGCGGCGCCGTGCGCCCAAACTTTTCAAGACAGACAATGCCTAATTTAAAGTGGTATGAACTCGGATAATAACGTTAAGTATAGCTGATACCGCGCTAGGGATGGGCGCCGTGCTCTGCGGATGTCTCTACGATAATTTAGCAAACTGCGCGCATAACTTCGTTACTACAATATTCACAGACTGACTACTTACTTGATGTTTAGTTTCTTGCAGTTGTTTGTTTCAATTTGTTAATTTACAAGTTTTCATTAGTAGCAAGATAATAAGTTACTTAACTAATGAAAGCCTACACTTCTGCTTACAATGTCAAGGAATAGTCATATTGTTACTGATTTGTTTCAAATTTTTAAGTATACATTGCTGATTGATTTGTAAATTAGATCCGAGCTGTTTGTGAATACAATATAGTAGAGTACGAAAATAGTGACTTCCGAGATGTATTGTATATGAAAGATAGTGATACATCACTATAACTCAGGAGTGTTGCGGTGAGGCGATGTGAGCTCGCACGGAGTTACGTTTGTGTGCTTGGAGCGGTTAAACAAGTTGTTGTGATTATTTAGATCCGCGGGGAGCGACCGTGTTGCGTATGAGCTGCGTGTGTGCTGCGTGTGCAGTGCGTGTGCGGCGCGTAACACGTGCACGCTGTTAGTACAGTGATGCGGGCTTCCGCAACGTCTGTCGCTGCGATTTAGCTGGTACTGTGTCTTCCCGTGTTTATTTGGGTCTACTTTAATCAATTAATTATGTTAGCAAATCACTCTTACTTTATTTTTATGTTTCAGCCATTAAATTTATGATAAATAAGTATTCTTGTAAATTAATATTACACAGATTAACTTATCATATGTGTCAAAACGTATCTTAAAAACATTTATATATAGAGATACCATGCCGCGGTGCAATTTCTTGCAAATATCTTGATTATTCATTGCGAATATATTCAATTGTCAAATTATATTTGTACTGGAGGTCAATGCACTCGTGGCGGAGCTGTGTACAATTTTGTAACATATTTTAATATAACATGGCGACCGTTCACAAAAGCCATTGTAGCGTAGCTGTGGATGTGGGTGTGGGTGGCTCCAGCAATATTCAACATAATTACATCTCGGTATATAAGTGTAATTTTCAAAGATATGAAATTGAGTACCTACGACATGAGAGATAAGATATAAAACGTATAAATATTCTGTTAATATTTTTCAAAGATTATATTTATTAAAGCACGAATCTGATATTGGTTCCAATTTTATTTGACTGCACGGTTAGCGCGGTGGCTGGGCAACTGGCTGCTGTGCAAAGTGTAGCGGGTTCGGCAACTTTTTGTGTGATCCACAAATTGTTGTCTCGGGTCTGGGTGTCATGTGCATGTGAAATTGTATGTTTGTAAACGCACCCACGACACATGAGAAAATCCTAATGTGGGGCAAGGTTTTTTTACTTCCAAGCAACTAAATAAAATAAATTTAAATAGACTTAAAGACAGGCATGTCTTTGTGTGATAAGTTTTACGTCGAATTTCCACGATCAATCTATTGAGACATACATCAATGTTTCTAAATACAATCATGTAATATTGGTGATCCACTTCCTTCCAACAGTAGGATCATGTGAACACGGAGTAAGATATCTTGCACTCCGGTACAGCGGAACGCAAAAATAAAAATGTTGATTTATGACACGTTCGCTAGGGTTGCTTCAAAACGCCATAAAGTGACGCGGCTACCTGCCGATATTGTCGGGACATCCTCCCCATCTGTCAACCCTAATAAATATAGCCTGCGTAACATACGCGGGTATTTTCCTATCGCTTTATTGGTCACTTGTTTTTATTGACAAATGATATAAATAAACTGTGCTATTATTTGATCCCAGCTTACATTTCCTGTTGATCTTTGAGACATACACCAGTCGGTAATGAATATCACCGTCCCACTATTTTATCTATTCGAGTTGTATGAGTAACACTTTGTCTATTTTTAGGAAACGATCAGTTAGTCATTGGTCATAAAGCAGGTCTATATAACATGTCACTGATAAATAAAAGTTTGTTTAGTTTATCCATAAATTGGCTTTCTTTAAGTTGAGCTGCTGGTATAGGTAGTGCAGTATTGAGCTGCTGCTGGGACTGTCAAACAGTTGGCGGCAAAGTGTCCCACTCATATAATGTCCCACATATCCCGACGATATCCCGCATCCCGCGGGGCTTCGCAACGTTTCGCAATCGAGAAGGAGCTAATAAACCGTCGCGTTATGTTCGCGGGATATAAAATAACACCAATTAGGCTTAATATATCCGGCACGCGCCCCCGGTACGCGACAACCGCGGGGACTCGGGACTTCACACAATTATGTAGGTGTATACCTGTACACAGATACCTGTCTCAGTGTACGTCGTAACAATTGGTAATTTATTTATTTGTAGCTTGTTTTTGACGTAATTGAAGGAATTTTGGTTTTATAAATTAAATAATAGATGTAAGGTCACAATACATATTTTCCTTAAAATAAAGCTAACATGATAAAAATACTTTGATAACAAAATATTGGTATTCATACAGAAATTATTAAATAAAAAAACTAAACAATAATACTCAATATTGTTACATATTGTTACACACAGTACAAGTATGTAATTAAAAATAGGCAAAGTCCCGAGTGTATGTAGTATCACGTTATCTATGTGTTAAACACAAAGTTTGTTGAGTACAGGTATTAATTTCCCGGCGGACACGAACCCCCGACCCGGCAAGAAGCAAACAGCCTGTTAACTTAGGCGCCTATGCCTCATTACGCGTTAAATTGAATCTGTCAACTGATTAGCTTCGAAGAGGGTGCTGACTGGGAGTGCCACGTGGTGTCGGAGGAGAGAGGACGGGAAGTGATAACAAAGACGTAGTGTGGGCAAGTGTCAAGCTGTGGCGACCCGTCTACGTCATCAGGGACATGGATAGCCAGTGGATGCAAGTAGTAAGTAGTTCGTAACAGAATTGCACGTAATTCTGCATATGTGCTATCTCAACAACCCCTATAGGTACTACCTATTACTAGTAGGTACCACCTTTTTGCAGTGAAGTACTTGTTTTATTCGGTAGTAAATTAAATTTATATCGGCGTTGTTCAATTATCCTGTTGGACAGACATCGTTACTATTATAACACGGTGCGTCGTGACGTCACGAGGGACGCGGCCACTGATTGCGTGTAATTGCCACCGGTGCGCATTTGCACAGCGCTTATTACTAGATAATACATACAGGAATTATTATTATTTAATTTGTGTATGCTTTTAGATGGCAAGTGATCAGTGCCACTCATAATAGCAGAGGAGATGCAAATTACCTTTTGAAAAGAAGTAGGTATTTTAATATTTTCCTAAAGGTTTGTAGGACGTTAATGTGTCCACCAGTTAATAGAATAGTAAAGTCGTTAAAAAGTGTGACATTGTAACAGCAGTGTGTATTGTAGTGTAGTAAGTCGCGCGTCGTCACATGTTTCCCGTCCCGCGGTGTGCATGTACAAGTGGGCACAAAATGTTTTATTGCGCCCGCCGGGGCCGCCGCCCGCCGCCTCGACCCGCCGCGTATCAAATACACTACGCTTACGTGTGTATTTGTCTGTACCTCACTGACTCTTATTGAAGTTGTATTAATGATGTTCTAATGTTAAAGATATGTATGTACCTACTTATGAACTGTTGGATAATGGACTCCTCTTTGGTTGTGTAGTCGCTAATATATGTGTCAATCAATTATGTATATATGTATGTATATGTACCGTGAACATTTTTAACGTATTTACCAATAGTAGTAAATACTGAGTATGGCATTGTTTTAAATATGGTATAAGGTGCTCTAACTTTTTAATACACAGTGTATTCAACCTATTAGGTATTTTCCCCGTGTACCAGTGAAACTAAATACAATTGTAAGTGACTGAAGCATTAGAAAAAATATCATAACAGTTAAAACTTCCAAAAAGGTTTTAATTTAGGTTATCTGCAAGATACGAGTCCAAGAGGTCGGAATACAAAGTACGAGGAGTGCAGAAGCAGGAGCACTCTGTATACACACACCCTGTGTGCACTGCACAGCGCATAAGATATGAAGCAGAGAGCTCCGAGCTTACAGTCAATGGAAATATAAAAGGAAATTATTTGTAGAGATTGTAGACGATGCATTCACTGGCAGAAGTAGAGGCACACGGTGCGAGTAAGGAATGGAGGTTAATGTGATGTGGGCTAATGAATGCTTTGTAGCCGTGACGATTAAAATAAATGGAAGGTATACATATTATTGCCCAAGAAGGTTTATGAAATAATATTTGGGTCAGTTTTTTTATAAGTCTAAGACTGCCTCGTTGGCCGAGTGGTTGCAAGTGCGACTGCCGCGCCAGGGGTCTCGGGTTCGATTCCCGGGTCGGGCGAAGTATTACTGGGCTATTTTCGGTTTTTCGAAAATTTCTCAGTGGTAGCACGGAGTCTGGAATTGTGCCCGGTATATGGCAATAGGCTCACCACCTATTACATGGGACTTACAACATAAATTGTGAAAAGTGGGTGTACACAGTGGCATTACGTGCCATAATGTAACTCTTCGGGGATTAAAGGCGTGACGATATGTATGTATATGTATTTTTTTATAAGTTTTAGATCATGCTAAGTCTTACCACTAGTTTGAGTAAAAGGAATAGAAAAAAATAACTTTATGCCAAGCCTATGTCAGGTTCATCCCCTGCTACATGAAGCTTAATACTCGTAATATTGCCTACTTCAGTTAAAAAGTAGAAGTATATAAATTCAGATTGTAAAATAAATATAGTTCATATATAAATAGCAGGTACGTTCTGAGTTATTAGTGCGGAGTAATCAGGTTTATATAAATGTTTGTGCTGAAGTAGTCTGCGTGTCGGAGCCAGCGTGCACTCCACCCGTGTCACTTCTGATCACTGCCGATTAGCTTTTATATTGTTTTTATTCTTACACGGCGCAATCCATAAGCGGATTCACCAGTTATACATTGTTGTTAAAAATATAAGTAGGTATATCACCTGAAACTGAAAAATAGAGGGAGATGAGAGATCACAGTACATTAATTAATAAATACTTTAGTAATAGAGGATAGAACATTCTAGAGTTTCACAAAAAGATAACAGACTATTCTGTTTTTCAGTCAGTTTAGTTTTAATATTGTCCCTAGCTTCTTACCCGTGCGTCTCCGCTGGTCGCTCGCCCCACACGCCGTGCCCGCGTCCGAATGTCTCGCGGCGCGCTGAAGTGGGTCACAAATTGACGTCCATCTCTCTATTAAACGCGATGCTTCGCTTTTAATATTTCACAAACGTCCTTTTATATTACTTTTGTGCTAATATTTACACGTGGCTCCGGTACTAAGTGTGCTTTTGTTTTTATTTTACTGTTACGACTTTGTCGAGTTACTCGGTTACCGCCAAAGGGCGAGTTTGTTATTTATTTTGGTGTTGGAATCTTTAAATAACTGAATATTTGCTGAAACACTTTTATTAGGTACATGTTGACTGTGATAATATCCAATGATTCCAGTTTGTGTCGTGACTAAATTTTTATTTGGCGTGTAATTATATTAGTTGGTATTTTGTGTTTCTCTACTCATTAATAGGATTACAGAGGAATAGATTTGAATTAAAATTTGCGTAATTTCTGTTTAAGTCTAGTTTACTTTGTAGACATAACGGCAATCTTAATAAGTTTTCTATTTTAAGAAGAAACTATTTTCTCTCCATCAATTGAAAATCTAAAACAATGATGAGCAATAATGACTGGAGTTCAACAATAATCCCTCATTTTCCAATAAAGCGTTCCACTAATGTAGTCGATATTCACATCGAATATAAAGTAACCCTTGGAGCACTATTACAATAGAACTTCATTCGCATTTTACAGTGCCTTACAAATATTGACACCGCCTTATAATTATATAGAACAGACGACCCGTTGTTTCCTTTCATAACCACTGAAATACTACGTCAACCTGGCAGTCACATGATAACCTGGTTATTGCAAACTGGATCGGATACATTACTGAGCAGACTTTGGCATGAGTCTTATTAATTCGTCCATACCGCGCAGTGTATTAGGGTAACGCGACTCCGTCCCTACCGCGGCCCAGTGAGCAGTGGCTCAGTACTGGAGTACCGATTGAGACGTACAAATGTTTGGAGTGGGATTACTTTTGAATTGGAACGTGCCTACGAAGACAGCCGCGGATCGAGTTATTTGAGTTTCAATTATCAACGGACTCAAAGCAAATACTAACCGGATTGAGTTACGATATGGATATTAGCGGGCACTGATCTCTTTCGCGTTTTGTTCTATAACAAATATTAAAGGCGAATTAATTCGCGGGCGGCGGGTCATCGGCGCAGCGGCCGGCTCGCGTGTATCGTTAGAATCGACACGAGAATAAATCAGAGGAGGTGACGGCGAGTGACACATGCGACGCGCGGGGAATATATCGCGCGCCTTTGTTTACGACGCGACGAGGCAGCAATGCAGCTACGTCATGCCACACACCGCCACACTACACCCACCAAATACCTGCATCACTACTGGGACATATCGACCCTCTACATACCTAAAGGATTCTCTACTATTCTCATGTTCTTTACGGGTTCTCTCATCACTATTCTCCGTCTCATTTATCTCCTCGGTACTTCGGTGTAACCTCCACAGTGGCACGGCCGTCGACTTAACTCGAAATTCGATTTTGGTTAACATAATATTCTGCACAAAGCGATACAACTATAAGTCAGGCAGCAGACATAAATACCGATACTACAAACAAACAAACAGTCATCTTAGTTCAAACAATAGTGTTATTTTATACTCACCTGTTGTTTGCCAGGGCAAGTCAATCGTTGTATTGAGTATGCAATAGTGTACTCTATTATGGGGGGTGTAGAGTATGGAACGTGTTGCCAGTGGCTTGCCCTGCGGCTGCCACTACAGTTGCAATAAATAAGTCCATCTGTCGGGTGCTCCCGGCGATGGTAGTCGGGTGGGAGGCGCCGGCGCCGCGTCACATGCAGTACTGAGCTAGTCTGTCAGTGTAGTAGTACGGCCTGGCTTATTGTGGAGGTAATAGCTGGCATATTTGTTTCATATTTCTCATTATAGATGTTGGAAAGCTACTATTCGAGTCGTTTACCAACTTTTCTAAAGTATTTTTTTGCAAATATTAAGTACAATATATTTAGAGTAGCAGCTTCATAGTGTGCGTAATACATCAAGTTGCTACTCTTGGTTAGATCCGACTTTCCGACATAAATAATTATGTATTTCTTTTTTTCTTGTGATTTTATTTTATTAAGTATGCGTGACATAATGACATTGTTCTTAATTTGTCGCAATGGTTTTACAGTTCATAACAGCAGTTGAAATGTAGATATTTCCATATTACATTGGCTTCGCCCCACAGTCACAGCGGCTGCGTGCTAGACACTCGTATATTTTTATCGCGTCGTTAAAAGCCTAGCCTTTGTCTGAACGACCAGTTATCCAGGACTCCTTCAGTCAGACAGATTTAGAACTACTCAATTGATTGAATAAATTATACAGCCAAGTGTTGGACTCAATTAAATACGATTGAAAAATGGTTCGACAGTTTTATGTCCTCTTTTTACATTGTCACAGTTTATAGTTTGCAGAACAAGGTAATTAGGAAAGTTCCATTTGTAACACAGATTGAATATTTATTAAATTTCTGTTTACATTAGGTCATATTTATATATACAGATTTTTTTGTTACCCTAGCTTTGTTTGCCTGCAACAAAAGTTAAAGATATTATTTCTAAGGTTTAACAATATTAAAGTAATACATATCTACAAGGCAAAGTGGTAAATTCATTTCCAGAATTGAGAAAAGTACGTTTACTAGTCGTATATTTTTTGAGCATAGAATTAAAATGGGACAAAGGTAACAGAGAGTTGCGTAAAAAGTCAAGTTTAAAAAAGTCCGAAGCTCACAAAGCATACAGCGCGTGGTGACCGCGCACTGGCCGCGACTGGTCGCTCACTGGTCGCTCACTGGTGAAGTAAACAACGACTTGATTTAGCGACACTTCATTACGGCCGGGGTAATTAAACACTCGCCCGACATGTTGCGGCCTATTTTTATATTTTTACTTTACGGCTTTTTTGATCCTCTAGTCGGTTAAATAGCTTTAATTTTGATTCCCGGGTCGAGCATATGTTTTTTTTTGTCTTTTGGGCACCGTACTTATTAGTGTAACTAGCAAAGAGAGGGTGTAAGAAATTACTGTGTGCATGGTATATTCGTGATGTTATGCTTGTTACTTTAATACTCTAGAGAAATGAATGATTGAGTACTCACGTGGGTAACGCTCAGAGAGATGTCGCCGTACTTATCACTACGGTTCTATTAGACTTAGCACTAATACGAGTACGTACATTCAGTGTATTCCTACACAGTCAGCATTAATGTTGTACGATATTCTAAATTACGCAAGTTTCGTTCGATTTATTAATTATAAACGTTAGTGAAGAATTTTGGGCGATAATAAATTAAGGTTTCTTTGTAGATTAATGTTTGGTGTAAGGCGAGAAGCCACAGCTTCGGAGTGAAGGCTGGCACTTATTACAAGGATAAATAATTTTGTTCACTTTACAAAATATCTCTTACGTATGAACATTGAACTGCTTCATACTACTAGATCTTAGTACCCCATTCTTGTATTATATTTAGTATTGCAGTTTGAGAGTAGTTAATGGAAATGCAGCAATTAGTTGTGGCTAAGTCCCGATAGACAGGAGACGGGCACAGATGTCCGTCTGTTCATAGAAATTAGCGCAGCGTGCCTCGGACCAAGTTTGCAGGCAGCTTTATGTACTTGTAGGCTTGTTGCACTGTCTAGTTATTAGACAAGCATTTAGTGCTTTGATACTAGGCGTCTTATTGCTGTAATACCTAGACACAGGATTCAAGTCTGTAGTTTCCTGTAATGAGATGTCCGTGGACTGCGCTGTGGAACGTAATCAACAACAATGTTGTTTTATCGTTATTGGTCTATTGTTGGGTAAAGGTCTTCCTTTTAAAAGATGTTGATGCATACTGTATGCCATAATCCTCACAAACATTATCCAGGCGGTTTGGTTGGATATGTGAAAATTTTGTCGTAGTTTCAAGATATTCCTGAATTCAATCAAGTCCAATAATATTATAGGAAGAGTTTTAAAGCGACCAGAATTGGCTTTTTTTATTAATTATCGAAACAATAGGACTTAAGAATAAAGTCGATACATGAGTGAGTTCAATACTGGCGGTAACAAGAAAAGTTGTGCTGCCATTAGCGGCGGGACACGGCGCGCCGCGTGTAGGCCGCCCGCCGCCCGCCGCGGGCCGACACCGCTCCCCGCCTCGCGCGGAACATGCACCGCCGTGTCCTGACATCCTCACTCCTACTTACTCTACGTCTTATTATTATTTATTTCTCATACATTTTTGTATTATTACCAAAAATTAGGTATAAATTACATACGCAACGCAACGTCACGTTTTTTATCTCTGAAGGGGTAGGCAGAGGTGCACATTACGGCACGTAATGCCGGTATACAATGTACACCATGTACCACTTTTCACCATTTATGTTATAAGTCCCATGTAATAGGTGAGCCTATAAATTACATACTTTATCTAAACAATTTTATTGGTTGTAACTTGTGACCATCTCGTTAGTCGAATAGTCGTAAGCAGCAGTAGTGTAATAGATTCAAGAAAGATTCTACCAAAATTAAATAATACTAGTTATAAAGAAATTCCATCTTTAAAAATGTTATTTGAAAAGTTGCGATACTTTGATAATAGTGGTCGTCGCGTGACGTGAGGTCAATGTAGGACATTCCTTACGTAAAGGATACTCCCACGATTATATGAAAAATTTCCAGTCGTCAGTACATATATACACAATATATGTATGTAGGTACTTTACATCTTATTCAAAAGAAAATGTAACGTGAGAATATACACACACACAAGTTCCAAGGAGGTAGGTACACGGAGTAACGGTAACATTGTTACGTATTAGAATTATACAATATTGTGTGTAGTCAGGATTCTTATAACTTCATTATAGTTGGGTGTAGCCCTACATTATTCAATACTCCAGTAGATAAAAGGTATTCTTTTACTGGGAACAGGTAGATATCCCTTATCTGGGGGTCGTTGCTAAGAAATGTTGGTTCAGGGATTTGAGAAATACCTAATGTGCAGTTTTGACCCCGCGTCCCCCTTCCCCCGCGACACCCCGCCGCACCCCGCCGCACCCCTCGTAAACATGGATTTGTACTTATCTTCTGTTTTATTGCCGCGGGAGTTGTTTATTTTCCTAAACATAATATAATAGGCGCCCTAATGTATGAGCCACATTTCGGTTGCTACTTAAACCGCGCTCCGGCTCCTACAACTAGAACCATTAATTTCTGAATGTCTACTAACAGTCTCTCCTATATATTTTCTTTATACTGTCTTTTTCTTAAGTAGAAGTAGAGGCTGAATCTTGCCTCAATTCGGCTGACTGTTAATATTCTACACATTTGCCCGACACAAGAATCAAACACACTCTACAACTCTTCTGCAGTCCAATGTTACCCAACATTTGTCGTCCAATAAGTGTGGTGTAGCAAACAAACATGTGCCGTGGACAGTGACCAACCACAGCGCACAACGGTGTGTCGGCCGCCGTCGTATCGGCAGCGTGTCGGTGGCGTGTGGAATAAATCTATTGAATAGGTACTTATTTAATTAGTTTCATTTTGGTTTGTATAGTCTGTTACTATCTAGTGACACCTGGTTGATGGTGTCACTTGTACAACATACTTACCTATACTTAAGTACAATAGAAATCATTCCGACATTGTTTTGAAATATGTAGCACATCTCTTGATTATATTTGTACAGGAATTTATGTTGGAGTTCGTAAGATCAGGAAACATTTATGCTCGTATACTATGACATAAATCTAAAATATTGGTTCACAAACATAGCATCCAAACATGGCCAGTGTACTCTCAGTCGGCAGGGTCTCAGTAGGCAGGGTCTCAGCGCACAACAAAAAGTAGGGTATGGGCCACCGCGACCGACAGAAATGTCACAGCGAACTGTTGCGGCCCTCGGCGACCACTTTTTATACATAAATCTTTATATTAAAATGGAGAACGACATAAATAATATTTTAATATAATATATTATTAAAACTGGGTTTCTTAAAGGTAGAAGCTATATTTGGTTATTTGTTAATTTTATTCCACGAACACAAGTAGCAGATGGATCTAGGCTCGACGTCAAAAATAGATTTATTTCCCTGAAACGAAAGAAGAAACCACCATGTGGTATTTTACACTCATGGGAATATTAAACATAATTATAATTCTCGAATGATGTATGGGCCACCAGCTTCATGGAACAGCAAATTATGACAAACAATTTTCTACAAAGTGGAATCTATCATATTATAAGCACTTCATGATAGCTAGATTATAGTATAAACATTTATAAAGTAGAGTAGACTAAAACAGCATTACCATCCACACTCAATATCCTTGTATACGTATACAATAAACTAAATAAAGCGGTATGACATGTAACATGTAAAAGTTGTCGCGCGCGACCGCAGCCGCGGTGACACGGCGCAGTATCAGGTGTGACCACCATCGCACACGCCATGCTCGATAGCCTCGCGCAGACCGACTACATTACTCGTCCACCACTGGCGATTTAGTTGCTGATAGTGTGGAGAGAGGTGAGACATTACTTTATAGTATTTAGTAATATATGGTTTGTCAAAAATCAAGTATCATTGAACTGATAAACAAGACCACATTTGATTAAGACGAAGAAGCCGATTGCAAATAGGAATACAAAAACTAACAGATATGCTAGTTTTTGTTTAACCAAATGACATAACAATACGCCTCTTAATCTTTTAAGTACCTGCAATAAGCAGTTTATAAAACACTCAGCAGCTTTATTATTTCCGTGGCTCAGAGATGAAACTCATATTTAGATCATTATTTCAGGATCTGTGCCATTTCGAAAATGAAAACCCAAGGAATCGAATCGCTGGTCCTGCTTACGACAAGAAAATTAATAGACTTGACAAATCAATATTCCCTAATTAAATTACAGCTCCTTATAATATAACAGATATTGCACCTGAAAGTATCTCGTCTGCTCGGCTCGGTGGCTGTATGATAATCAAACCGTTAATCCCGTAAAGTTTCGGCCGCGACCACAACCGCGCGCTGCTGTTGACACACTACATACGTCGCACGTACATCGCTCCCATCACACACACCATGGAAACTGAAGAACTTATTGTGAGATAATCATCTGTAGATATACACATGTAGAACATACAAACATATGTATATCCTTCCATCATATCCAGAGAAGGTGCCGTCCACAAAGTTCCGCATCATCCTGAATGTAACATCCATTTTTACAAGTACGTTATTACTCCTTCTGATCTGTCTTCACCATCATCAATTGCTCGTAATAGTCCAATGCGAGACTATGAACCTTCACCACATTCGAGGAGTTTCCACAGGGTTTGTTATAATTTCCACGCTTAGAACTTGGCAGGATCAAGATTGAAGCTTTTTTTATGAAACACGCCAGTAATCGAGCAGACGTATTACCTGATGGTAAGCAATCGCCGCCGCCCATGGACACTTGAAACACCAGAGGCGTTACAAGTGCGTTGCCGGCTTTTTGGGAGGTAGGAATTTAAGGGTTGTTGTTCGGGAATCGGGGATGGGGAAGATTTGGAAGGGGGGAATTGGGCTTCCGGTAACCTCACTCACACAACGAAACACAACGCAAGCGTTGTTTCACGTCGGTTTTCTGTGAGGCCGTGGTATCACTCCGGTCGAGCCGGCCCATTCGTGCCGAAGCATGGCTCACCCACACTTATAGTTAGATGTTTGAAAGACTCATGTTAATTAGATTTACGTTTACCTTCGGCTTTTTTCTTATAATATTCTGCTAATACAGCCAAAACTTATTTTTATACACAGTAAAAATCTCATATATAAGAGCTGTATAAAAAATAAAAGAACATACGTTAAGACGACACCTAATCACATAAAGCGGAGAGCGCGTCACATGTCTAGCTCGAGATAACATGTTTGTAGACATGTCCCTAATACTCAAAAATATCGCTCAACTGTTTATTTTGTCGTGTATCCTCCCAATATTATAACGTAGCGGGCTCCGGTGGATTACGAACATGTCACACCATGACGGGGGCAAAGCTGGCGTGAATTCCGTTTTGTGTAATCCCACAAAATTGAAAATACGACATTGTCCTGCTTACGGGCGAATCGTTGTTACTTCGGCTTTTTTCTAAATCATTATTGTTGAAAACTCGTGTGGCAGTGTTTTGTGAATGTCCCTTATGTATCATCTGTACATTATGTATCATCTGTACATTATGTATCATCTGTACATTATGTATGTGGGCGACCTCTGCGAGTTCCCACACTATGTATACGTAGTGTGGGCGTGCCATGTACTCACTCCGACAGAAATTACTTCGTTACTTACAAGTCTAGACTTTAGCTTAACAGTTAAGTTTTCAGCATATCTTATGAACTTCATGTTAATAACGCTCGAGATAGCTATACGTGGGTCGGTGTGTACATTCGTTTGTTCTGTTCATTAACTTGTAAGTATGGCGAAAGAACATTTGTTAAAAATATAGAAGTGTTGAACACAAGTTTAATTTGGACAATGTTATATAATTTTTGCAGACTATTACTTTCTTCAGAAGCAGGAAACATGTACTACAAAGCTCGTTATTTATTTCGTAGCTAAAGTCCAAATAATATGAGCGACACGCGACGTGAAGTGTCCCCGTAATATATGATTTCGCAGCTCATTAAAATACAAAGGCAGCTTGTCTGCGCCGCAATGAATGCCACAAAAAGTTGCCATGTTTTATGCAACAGCCTCAGGTGTCTAAATTAAATTCGGGCATGTGCCGGTGTCAGTCAAAAGTGGAGGAATTACCGGCGAGCCGGCGACCGTGCCCAGGGCTAGCAACCGGTTACGACGCGCTTTTATGACGCACTTATACAATATTACCTAACGCGTTTGTTTACTCCGCGAGAGCTCATGAATGCGGTTCACAATGTCCTCTTCATTCATGAAGAACACAATATAATAGCGCGATGAAGGGATGACTCGACTGCGAATTAGAATTTCAATCAAGTTTCTTATTTTCTCAACTTGTGCTGTGTACGTAATTAATATGGTGATGTAATCGTTTCACAAACTATTCGTCTAGGTCTATTGTTAATAGTTAGTAATAAAGTAATTAGTCCGTTGAGAGACTTCCCAAGAACATAATACTCGCAATTAGTGGAACAGAACAGAGCGCTGGCGTCTGGTAGCCCTGCGGAGTGGAGCTCGCACCCGCACGCAACTGCTCAATCTTCTCGCGCCGTTTTTCATTCCGTCTCGAATTTATATAAACGTTATCGTGAAATTATACCGGCGCTTTATTGTGTCCCAAACAAATGCGCGCTGTTCTTTGTAATCAAGTACACAATTAGTTGTTAAGTTGGCGATAACATTATGGCAGTACTCCGGCGGCAGACAAACGGCGCGCTCCACTGCGCGCTGATACCGACTCCGCGGTACTACCTGCACGGTACACAATCTGCTAAATTATATCACTCACGAGCCCCGGTACTCCTCCGCGGGTGTACTCATACACAATCTTTAAGTGTTCTATGTGTTGTTTTGTTAAAAGGAAATTAATGAGTAACTCTCTATTTACATAAATTTTTTAAGTAAAAATCTTGAGTTAGTTGGCAATTTGGTACTTAGGATAAATTCTTTAGTACAACACACAACACAGATAATCGCAATTCTGTGATATTTAAAATTTGAGAACAGTAACGCAATTACAATTAAAACTTATGTAATAATGAACGTAATATTTGTTCAAGATTATTGTACGAGAGCTCTCACAAGATCTATTATAAGTTTTGAAATAATTAATTGCACTGTAAGAGATATTTTCCCTGAAGAGGCGAGTCGTCGTAATAATACTTTAATGGAGGACTATAAGTAAGTGAAGCCACAATGTGATCCGCTCGAGTCACTCTGTGTGGGCCAGTACTTAACATTATTAATTCTTTATCCTATCAAGCATAACAGTCCCTTTCAGAATAGTATCTTTGTAAAGTATTGAGAGGAAATCTTTATAAAAAGTATCCGATGATTAAATTGATAACGTGGTGTTTTTGTGAAGAGATTGGCCCAAACAAGTCTTATCTGACAAAGCCTTTTCGGGCTCGTACGAGCGCGGCCCGGCTTAGAACCCTTTCACTAGGAGATCAATGCGCACACGTTGCCGGCACAAGGCATGGGAGACTGGCGTACCTAGCAACACTTACACTACTCATAGGATAATTATTAGGTGAACTACTAAACGAATGTATAAGTCATATTCCATTGTGTAGATAATTAACTTGACCACACTGTCGGGTGTTCTTATAGCACGAGTGTCGCTACACCTATCTGATACGGTAGCCTCAAATAAAATTCGGATAAAGTGAAGATGTAAGTTTTAATGTACCCTGTGACCAACCCCGTATGATTTATAGCCCCCTAAGTGGTTGTACTCACTTTGCTCTATTATCATAAGTCCAGCGGATGCTCAATTGTTTGTATCATCCGGTGCGGAGGTGGGGTGTTAAGGTTCAAGTTGAGCCGTCCGTTTATTTTATCAACAGTAAAGAAAGATAGCTAACAATTCTTCAAAATCCATTGATAACTGTACGCTCTCAATAAAGTTTACAAGTAACAAACCTGATGAACCTGGACTGTACGTTGAAGGTACCAAACCAAAACTAACATAAAATGTGAGAGTAAAATAACCGTGTAACATCATACATTCAAAATGAATCATCAAAAATATGAGCGCGCGGCGGGCGGCGGCGGCGGGCAGTACGCAACTGTTAGCATTACGGTCGGAACAGTAAGTGCAACTAATTTGTTCCAAACTTTGTTCCAAACTGTTCTGCGAATGAATATATTTCCAGTTTCTGTTTTATTTACACTAATCGTGTTTGTGCCTACGTGTGTACACTGTGGCAACATTTCTATAGTTTAAGAACAATATGGACGTTGTCCGCGTGCTGCACTGCTGCCCAGATTGATATTACACATATAAACTTTAATTGAAAATGGTTTGGCTTTAAAACTATATATAAAAACTCTGTGTTCGGCTTCAGATTTCGGTGTAAACAGTAGAATTTCCTGATGAATTGGTATCATGATGATATTGATCATCTCTCATACAGAGAGCTTCATCATGCACCGATATAGCATTCATCTGCTGGGTAAATATCCGTGTCGATGATCGTCCCGGGCCGGGCCGGGGCGGCCGGACGGCCGGTAAATCGCTTTAAATATCCATTACTCACGGACATGCATTTTATAACGGCTCGGCATAAAAAATGTTATTGACGTCATAAAGCGATAGTCAATATTGAGTCCGGTGTCCGGCCCCGGCCCGGACTGTGCCGATTTATCGCCGTCTCGTCAATCCGTGCTCGACTTTAGTTGGCATAAAGTCGCGCTTTTCTTTTTATGTGTAGTGTCGCAGCGGCTCGTTGTTTGTCGAGTACACTGTGGTGACTGTGGCCGGCGTGCCGCGTGTCGGTGTGTCGGTGTGACCACATCTAATATTGACGTGTGTGCACACTTCTTGTTGCTCACGTAGTTTGTGCTTTTTTGTTACGTGTAACTAACGAAAATGGCCCACAATCATTAAACTCGCATACTAGAGTACATACCCATAATAGACAAGAAATTCTTTCCATAGGTTTAGATTTTACTCTACAAATATGTTTGTGTATTTTGCTGTAGAAACAAGTTTTGAAATCTTGCATTACTGAAGAAGCTAACGGAATATTCTTAGAAGCGTTATTTCAACGCAAATTGAGTTTATTTCGTCGGAGGCATAAAGCGAGTATGTGCCGTAGTTAGCATAATGTAGTCAAAGAGTGTAGTCGCCTAGTCGCCGGAGTACGGAGTGCAGCACGAGGAGCATGCCATGCGAGGTCCCGGCAACTACACGACGTGACTATGTAGACGTTGCTCTTTGAGGAACTTTCTTTTTTACACTACCACATGTCTTATGGGTACGTTAACGAGTATATCACACACAGATTGGTAACAGCAACTTGTGGATCACACGAATAGATTTTCATTTGACAATTTTTAACCTAAACCCAAGGATTGATGAAATTTTATGTTAAAAGAATAAGATGACGTGGATTTATTTTCAAATAATTTCAAATTGGCATATAAACTCAATTACATACTGTACAATATTATAATCAAATGTCACTAGAAGCTTCCAAACTAGGCGTGTACACTGTACAGGAGTCGATTCCCGGCGGGTCATGTTCCCCGTGTGATTGATTCCTGTTCAGTAACGGTCCATGTATTTGATGTACTCCACAAATCCCTCAGTTATGGCCTCCCTTTGTAATTAACTTGTCGTCTGTCGGACCGCCGCCGTGCACGGAATCGAATCGACGACAAACTGAGCGTGTGACATAGCTACAGGTCTACTTGTTGATGAATAGAGCTCCTGTATAGTCAGTGTAAGTAAAATGACGCTGGGATGTATCGAATAAATAGCCAAAGAGTGACAAGGAACCCTTTACACGACTAATTGAATTCAAAAACCAAATTAACATCGGATATAACAATGAAAATTGTTACAAATGAAGCAAAATACACGCTCGTAATAATGAGCTGCCGATCCATTTCCAATTACCCCTGGATCAACAGCGGCAGCGGGCACATTTCAATATGTGCACAAATATCTGGCACAGAAAGCGTTTCAATTACCTATCAAAACTGAGCGCCTGGTACCTCCGCGGGCTCTTTCTAATTACCGACGCCGGTTTATTATAACAATGTGGAATTTTAAGAAGATTGGAATACTCTATTGATAGTAGATCTACGTTTTATTTCTTAGAAAATTAGGAAACCAGAGCAATTTAATATAAAACTTGATGGTAATTGGTAATGCCTATATTGATCTTATATTGTTTAACGATTACGAATCAAATGAAGACCGCGTCCTAATTAGCAGCCCGCAAACAAACCGACAATTGCTGAGCTCGCTGTACATTGTATCAGAATTACAAAAACATCCATAAATGAACGATTAATAAACTGAACACGAAGGAAACACACGACACTGTAATGGCTACAACTTGTATAATTTTGACTTAGTTCCTAATTGCTCTGTCTGAATGCTAACAACGTATGAAGGAACGATAGAACAATAAAAAAACATCGTTCCACGTCTGTACACTCGCTTGAAAGAGTGTAATTTAATATTAGAACATTCAAGTTAAATTGGACTTTATGCTGCCGAAATAAGGGCGTTACGTGGTGTATTAGATTATTTTTTGTAACAGTCTCGCCAGTTAAGTAATATAATATCCGAGTGACGTTTTCCATTTGTATGCAAATGCAGGCGGCGAGCAGGCGACGAGCGCGCGACGACGACGCTGCGACAACGACGCGAAATGGATACGTCTTAAGTAATGGCTTTATTAAAATTGTTCTTATTCATATTTGTTTGTTTTGTGAGCACCACGCCGGGGCTCAGGTTCTACTTCGTAGGAAATAATTTTATATTGCGATACAAAAAGTAAGGTTCGATCTAGAGTTGTTTCTCACATAGTGTTTAGTATTCTATCGAAGCAGAACTTTTTTTTGTACTTGAATGGTTATTTGCAATTCGAAAGGTAATTTAGAACTTGCTATAATAGTATAGGAAAATGGAACTAACTATCCGACTTCACCTCAAATCAATAAAGCTGACGAAAATAATATCCTGAGTAGAGATAATATAACACAAATATGATAGTGGATGGAGGTGCAGCGTGAATTGAATCCCGGCCCGCGCTGGGAGTAAACAAGAATTGATCGCGTCATTTATAACGCGCGATTTAGATAGCCGAGCGACGCGCGACCATTACTCAATGCATAGCACACACACGTAAGTAATACAACTCCAAGAAATACTGGGATATTATTTTTAGTGTATTGAATGCTTTTATACTTTTAAGAGCTGTGGGAGAAAGGAATAGTATTTACGGTATTAGCTGTACATAAAATATTTTGTAGATTTTATAATTGCTTTATTTCAAGGATGCTAATTGAAAATCAAACGACTATTCTAAATTTCCACTGATTTGTAGTGCTTCAAGTGATACAAGAAAGGTTCATATTCTAAATGTGTATGTGCAGTTGAACTACTGCGCACAATGTCCTAGTGTGCGCCTCCTTAGCAGGCCGTCAAACGTCTTCCCTCAATTGTTTTTTTTTCATTGGTCTATAGTGTCGCGTGATGTGCTGCGATCTCGGGCTGATCGCTTGGTGACGTCACTTTTTGCGTGTCGTTCACTGGCCGCGGTTTTTCAGCTGGACTCTGAAATAAATGATGTGATTTGAAGCGATTTCTGCGGCGTCACGATAAATCGAGCCACAGTCTTTAGACGACAACTTTCAAGTGAATATTATAAAAAATGGTTTTACGATAATGAACCTTACTGCTCCCTTCTTTAGCTAAAATTGGCTAATCGCCAAGTGGGACGATGCAAGGAATCTCGAATTAATGTCAGGACAAAAGTTAGTATTTGCAATTAAAAGTACAGGCTGGAATGCGGTCAGGCCACCCCTGTGTGTACAACGTAAATCGAAACAGTCACTTTGCAACATTTTGGAATTTTAGTAATTACCAGAAGGACCTTTAATTGAGTAAAATACAAGAAGGATTTCAATTTAAATGCCATCCATGATACCTCTTGCAGAATATCTCAAGTATCAATATGAGGCAGGAGAGCACGGCAAAGGAGGCCAGCATCAGGAAGGCGGGGGCGGCCTGCCCCAGCGCCAGCGGCCGCGGCTGCGCGCCCGAGCAGGCGGGCATGGTGCCCGCGAACCGGGCGCGGATGGCCTTCACATGTCCGCGCTCCAAGAGGCGGAGGAGACTGGAAACATGTATGTTTGTAAACACTTACGGTAATACTATGTAACCTCTGCATCTAATTCAATTAAAAACACTATCGACCGATACCGATGTGGTATTGATGGTCTAATTGTTAAGCTTCTGTGGGACGTCTAATAGTTTGGAATTCTGCATTTTATTATTTAGTAAAATCCTCATATCAAATATTGCTAGTAGTCAAGTCTATCAAAACGCAGTTTATCGAGATTAGTCATCAGTACCAACATCAAACTTAGCCGGCAAATGTAAAAAGTACCAAAAACATATTAATATATAACCAGATCCAATTTTTACGTGTGTATTAACGTAGTAGGGAAGTAGTCGGGAGCTACACCCTTGTTATCCTCGCGTAATCCCCGAGAGGTTCGACAGAAGGTATTGTTATTTACCCCTCAGTGGTGACGTCATTGTCGCAACACTGTCGCTTCACCTGCCGATTGATACGGAACAATTCATCAACAAACAAATGTTGTTCAATACACACATTGTTTGGGAAGAATGGGTAATCTGGAAATCTATACTGATAGTATAAAGGCCAAAGAATTTGTTTGACTGGATCCAAAAGTTATCGTATTTGAATATAATACGTGTTGCATATTTATCGTTACCAGCAACCATATTAAATTTTCAACAGTTGACAAAATTAACGTTACCTGACGTTTATCGCAGCAATTATGCGATATTATTCGTATCTGACATTTATGTAACTGAAAATTGATTATGCATTAATTTATAATCGCAATATATAGAACACAGTATTTTAAATGGTTAAATATAATTTTAATAAGTAGGCCATTCTAGGCCATCCATGATAAATCAGATGCGCTGAAAACAATTAAATAGTTTGTAGTGATACCTCCAATCAAAGAATTCTTTATAGGGACTCCTCTTCTGCGCCATGATGTAGACGTGAGCCGGCAGCATCATCTGCAGAGCCCCGAGGTTGCATAGCTCCTTGTCCTCATACGTTTTGGAGATCACCTGACTTGCAGTGTAGGGTTCAGTGTGGAACGCGTATTCTGAAATCATTACGGCAACACGGAGTTTGTAAAGGAAAATCATCAATGAGAATTTAAGCCAGTGTCATTTAGTCCGTGTGCAATTTAGTCTTAGTGTTAAAGAACAGAAGAGAACAGAGAAAGTGTTTCCCACATACTGCCACTCCGTAAGAGTTCAACGCCCTTGTTCACAGTCTGCAAAACTGAAACTGTACGCTTCGCTTTTGTGACTTTCTTGTCTCTCAACTCATCTTCTTTTACATTCTTGAAGCCGCTGTAGTAGAAGAAGCCGGGATTCTGGAAGAGAATTCAAAAATAGAAAGAGTTTTGTTACTTGATCACACCAGAACGCAGTTGGACATAAAGCATAGACATAGGTATGAAGTGGTCCGGAGCTGCGGACTACCTAGCAGGTTTACCGGAGCTCCGGCTCGAAAAGCAGGAGAAGGAACGGGGTGGCTTTTAGTCAGTAAGAGTCTGACACTCCCTCTCGCCTCGCCCAAGGCGGGAGAAGTCATTGGATGATTTTCCCCCTCTAAAAAAAAAACAATGTGTATGAAGGGGTATACTACGTCTAAAAGTCTGATATTGAGTACTTACATCAAGCCACCCCCTAGTATACCCGATATCTTCAAAGACCAGCTCGAAGTCGCTGTTGATGAGGCCGTCGAGGTTGGCGATGGAAGGTGCCGCGGCGTTCAGCAGCCAGGACACCACGCTGCTGGTGTAGTAGTTGTACAGCAGCATGCTGGTTAGACCTATCACTAGCAGAGTCAGTCTGCGACCTGAGGGAATTACATTTTGTGGTTAATGTCACCAATACTTACGCCTTTGTCCCATTTAGATAAAGTACTACCATGATCTTTCTGTACTTTTTAGGTATCATCTTGTTCATGAATTGATCTCGTTAGCCTGGATTTTTTAAATAAGCGTTGCCCCACATTAGGATTTTCTCCTGTGTCATTTACAAACATACAAGTTCACATACACATCACACCCAGACACGAAACAACAATTTGTGAATCGTTGCGCGGCAGTCAGTTGCCCAGCCACGGCACCAATCGTGTATTTTTTCCTAGTTTTTTATATTATTATCAATTTTATTACAGAACGATAAAGTCTCTATTAAAGCTCGATTGGAGTACATTGACTTGATGGAATCTATACAATTTCACCAATCTTACCTTGACTTGATAATGTCTGCTCCAACAGCTGAACTCCGTCTTCATAACCTGAGCACATAATGATCGCCATTAGAATCATTAAGTAACGTCGCGCGAACAAATTATCATGTACAACTTCAAAGCACGCCGTAATGAAAACACGCGAGTGTTTGCGGTTACATACACAATCATTTATCTTAATTTAAACGTTGCCATGCCAATTCTGAGACATAAACAGGGATTAGAGGGCTTAATAATATCACGGTTGTTTGTTAGAAAAAGGGTAGAGGGCTGTTTACCTTGTGTACTGTACTTGTGTATTATTAAAGTCATTAAAATTGGGGAGAGTCTAAACCTAAAATAACACACAGTACCAGGCTTCATGCTCATTTCTGTGTAAACACCCATCAAACAGGATTATGAACTCTATCAATTTTTTATTCAAACTAGATCTAATCTAATTCTGTTTGGTGACATTGTACCTTGTTGGCAAACTGCAGCGAATACGCTGAAGAAAGCGTACAACCCTGGCTTGGGCCTGTCCTCCATGCGAGCCGCGGCCGCCAGGACCAGCGTGCAGGCGATGCCAGCGAAGAAGGCACAGCACCAGACTCCGTGGGACAGCGGAGTTAGGAACCTGTTCTCATACTGGCCTACACCTTTCTCCGGGATCAGGTAGTAGAATTTGGTCCTAGGTAATTATAGCAATTATAAAATTGGTCTAATTTTAAGAAATGCTATTATTTCTTAAATGAAGCTTGAGACAAATATACTTACTGAAGATTGGTGGTCGGTGGATGGTAAATGTCGACCCAATTGAGCCATTTGGGAAATATCCTGGCGCAGGTACTGGACAGGTCCTGCTCCTCCCAGAATAGAGTGTTGGTGACAGCCTGGACATACAAATTAAAATTGTTATTGTATAATCTAAGTACATGCTTATTGTATGAGTAAATGAGAGTCTATATTACCATTGTAGAATTTCTCTCCGGAGACCCAATCCATCTGCCTGCGATACTGTAGTTAAATCTGGAGAAAGGGTGGAGAATAAATTATCAAATATTGAAGTGTGCTTCTAGATGTGAATCCTTTTTTACAAAACAGTTGAAGTAAAAAATCACAGATAAATAGGAGTTGGTATATTTACCTGAAATTATGACGTTCCTTAATAGTGTTGAGCATCTGCGAGGTGATCTTGGTCATGGCGGCCACTCCCGCAGTGTACGCCATCTCCGACAGCATCTCCGGGTAGAACACCTTCGGCTGGTCCACGATCTGGACAGACGGTATAAAGGTACAATTGTTTCAAAGTTTCCATATAAAACATAAATTGGATTTGCACACGGGAGCCAGTTGCCCAGCCACCGCACCAACCGTGCAGTCAAATTGAAAGTACTGACCACAGAAATAGCTCTCAGCGTCAAATTATGAAAATCCCAGCGATTGTAATACTTGTAGCCCTTCAGTACAATGTGTAGTCCTGAAACAAATTAAATTAATAAACAAATAATTGTTTGTGTCGGTACAAATTAAGTGCAAAATGTTTCAACTATTATTTAATCCCGAATCACAAAATATATTTGTTATTTTTAATTACGCACTCGCCGTGTAATTAGCTTTGTTGTTTTTCATGATAAATCAATGTTTCCTTTATCCTGAAAATAGTGGTTAATAAATCGTGATTTAATCAGTTTAATAAATATTTAACTGCTATACATATGTTCAAATTAAAATACTTAATAATGCAAATTAAATGATCTACCACGATCTGGTTGCCAAGTTCCAAGTAGAGCTGTTTCCAAGCCGTTTCCTTGTATTCTGCCAAAGTTGTAAACGTCTATGATCGTGAAGGAATCACCTAAAAAAAAATCATTGCAAGAAACCATTAAAGAAATAACATGTTATTTATTTAGTATCAACGTTGAGACCGTTACCCCCATTAGCGACGACGGCGACATCTGCGTTGACACTCAAGTTAAGCCACTGGAATGTCTGCATGACGTATTCTGTGCAGTTATCATCTTCAATGTCGGTCAGCACGAGCCAGGGGTGCACGGCGTCAAACAATTTACTGACGGAAGCCTGGTGAGAATAAAGTGTATTTTTGTTTGTAGGGCAATTAAAGAAAATGTGTTTTATTATGAGAAACGGAATCTGTTATTTTGTTTAGAAATAGAAAGTCTACTCTCCTCTTTCATTCGTGTTACCTGGTGTAGCAATGCCTGCGTCTGACTGCAATGTCCATCGACCAGGACTCCAACAGACGCGGTGGTCTGATGTCCAACCCTCGCCACATCTACATTGTCACCTCCATCGATACGCCTCACAGACACTCGGACATTCTCTCCTGTTAACTTGTGTACCAGGATGTTGTTATCTGTAAGTGGTATCATTGGCAAAGAAAAAGATTTTTTGAATACTGGAATATTAGGACTGTATAAGTATAGCAATATATAATTGGTATCCATTTCAGAATTGAATTTGTCTCCAGTATAGCTCTTACGTCTGTTTTATATTAATTAACTTTAAAAAATAAAACGCCTTGCTATGCTCTGAATGACTTTTTTGAGACGGACTTCTAATAAAATCTTTTCATAGCATATGAATTAATACACTTACAATAACGACTTTCACAGGTAAAGTAGCAGACATATCTCAAATCTTTATACAATACATAGTCGGTGACCAAATTAACTACATCCAAGTTAAAACCGAATGCAGTTAAGAAAAGACAGCACAGCACGCTGAGTAGGATCATGTCGCCAATTGTCGGATCTACAGTGTAGTGTAGTGTAGTGTAGTGTAGTGGCAGCAGTCAGATGTGCATCATTCGACAGTATCGAGGATCGCGTTTCCGTAATAGCTTGCAATTCCAGCTGTCCGTCAAATGCAACGTCACTTCGACTTGATGCTAACTGACGTTGATGGCTGATGGCGAGGCCAGCTCCACATGCAACGCATCGCATTTGCGAAATGTATCCTTAATGGAAATATTTGTTGTGTGTTTCTGGTAGATATTATTACTATTTCTATTATGATTGGTGCATTAATATTTTTGATCGACAGCATTGTGTATACATAGAGATAATTAGGTTATTTTAGCTGGTTTGTGCAATACAGTGTTAAATCAAATATTTTTGGTGAGTTACCCACATTATCAGCATTTATTCACTTATTTGTAAGTAAGCATGCTGTAATCAGATAGTAAACGTGGAACATCGAAAAAGTAAAATGAAACAAACAGCGCGTGTGCTCCTGTTCCTCAATAATTATTGCAGCACGTATCAACATTCTTGCAGGCTGAGCGCACTGACGATGCTCTCGTATTCCGCTGACGTAACGTGATCGAGGCTTCAGCAATCATCATGACCTGACCATAATATTAAACAGTACTTAATTATTTAACTGTGATAATGTAACCTGAACAATTTCTTTTGTCAGTTTTACTATTTTTCTAAACCCAAGCATTTATTAGCCCCATGTTTAAAGAGATGGGACTGGAGCGTCTTGTAATGTACTGAGCGTAAATTTGCGCTCCATGTTTGCAAGCCCTGAATGTGTATTATTGTTAAATTTAGAAAAACCCAATAATAATGTAGATACTCCAAGATGCAGTAGAAATGAAAATAATATATTTACCAAGGAAGAAGAAAAGTTAACAATACTGTGTTTTAAACCGCACACAATCCACGCGGTGACTTTAAACCGTTTCATTTCACAAGATTACGTAAAATTCTTACACGCGCTTGTGAAGCACTCTAATTAAGTCTGGAGACATTTATGTGGGCACAGCTCAGTCGTGACACAGTATTGTCTGTGCTTATCTCCAAATTATTAGCACAATCTGACCTCTGCTCAGGTGGGCGACGGTTGCGGGTCATTCGGCCAAAGCCGGGATCTACCGGAGTTAAGGATGTATTACGTGTTGATATCTACGGGCCCCGCGTTAACAACTTCTTGTGCTTGATTACAATACATTTTATGCTTTCTATAATTCTCCTAATATCTAATTTGCTTGTAGTGCAAAAAATTGTTTGAAATTATTCTATGTTCGCTCGCTAGAAGTCGGTTTATTACAGGTCTATTCGTTTTATCGTTATCATCGATTTATTGTAAGCGTGTGATGAACAGGGGTTGGTTTTATTCGTGTATAAATATTGAATCCGTTTTATTCCCGACTACTCGATATGATCCTTAATAAATTTGCGATGAAAATCATGGCTCCGTCCACCAGTATATGGGCCGTACATTGTGCAAACGGCCGTACCCGATGTTATTATAGAATTCAGTTTGCGGAACAGTTGCGATTATACAAATTGCCTCAATTACGGCGTCGTATGAATATTTAACCCCTTGACCTTTTAACCCTCGCCAGGTAATGGCATGTACGGTGCTTTCATCTTTTTATGTGTATTGATAGCGGAGTTAAACAATCCTTTAGAGCCGGCGATATCACTTGAATTATAATTACTGTTGTTGGTAACTCTTATGTTATGTCTCGCAGTATGTTGGCAGTACCTCGGCTGGTTAAGTTCGACTAATATTATTGTTACAAAAACTATAAAGGGGAAATAAAATGATAATGAGCCATAATTATATGCGGCATCCCTGTAATGTTTCAGGCCGCGGATCAACCGGGGAGTTCTTCGTTTGTGAATAATTCAATAAAAGTTAAAATTGTATCCATTTTTGTTGGAGTGAGCTTCTAAGAGTGTCTTGTTAACTGGCTTACTTAGGCCATTACTAGGGAATTATTGAAAGAAATTGTTCCCCCCGGGACAAAGTGATCTGACACGGAAAAGTAGCTCTAAGAGTATACTGGCTCAATAAAAATAATGGCGGGTTTCCCTTATCAACAGGGTTTGACTTTGGAGAAAAATGGTTTGGCTTTTTATGGTTTCTGTCCTAATAATGTACCCCGTGTTGCTCCATTAGCTACTAATTAGGAGCGAACGTATCTTTGGAGTTGGGCCGCGCTTTAAAATTCATCTTAAGGGTTTTGTTCTTAATTCAAAGTTACCATGGACAGGGTTGTAAGGCGGCGAGCTGCACCGTGATACAATGTAAATATTACATTAACGTGGACGGCGCGAGTTTACTAAATGTGTTGCAGTGACATAACAATTCATTATTTTGAAGAATTTATACATGAATGAGCATCTATTGTGGTTCTTGTGGCACTATTATGACACCATAATAGATACTTAACACTCACACTTTTATCTGTTATCAATGATCAGTGGCTATTAATTGATTTCATTTGTTCCTGTTTATATTGTAATTTACTACTGTAATACACAGTCATATTATATTGTGATAAGTATTTTTCAAATTAAAATAATTATTATTTTATATCAGAAAGCATTAACCATTTCTTAAAGGTTTGAACCATTCATTCGTCATTAGATAATTTATAGCACTAGGACAGAATATTTCTCAGAAAGTATACATTTGTTAGTAAATACTCGTGTAAACCGGAGTACGAGTAGAGTGTGTTAACAAAGTGGTGTTAGTGTGTTAGTGTGTGGGGTACAAAAAGCCGGAATATCGTTACACACGATGTTTGGCCGGCGGCCGGCGGCCCCGACACGGTGCACCGCGGCACCGCGGCCCCGCTCGGTAGCCTATTGCTAACATTGTTGCCTGCTCTCACACCGGATTGCACTACGACTTGCGAGACAAATTGCATATTTAGAAAATGCACTTTCGCTTTTGAAATAATGAAATGTAGCAATGTTTTAGAGAATATCTAATTTGAATATTTTTTGTTTCAGGCGTGGGTCATTCGCTTCAGCAGTCCCATTAGATCGCTGAATTTACCTAAGTTATAATTAGTCACACTTGGTTACACTAAGTCTAAGAGACGTGTTGGGACAAGGAGCAATAAGTAACATATTTTGTTAGTAAATACATACAGGAACGTGTATCGACATATTTACATCTGAAACCTTATTTATGTATTACCAACAAAAACAGAATTATAGTGGAATTATGAATACCTGAGACGTTTTTAAATAAATATTGAGTTAATTAAATTCAGACAAAGGGCTGTGGAGCGAAGTACACAACTGAGAGCATTAAAATTCATGGACCAATTTATAACACTTAGATATTAAAACAGTTAGATATTAACACGTTGTGTGAACCGAATGTAGGTTTCTTATTCATATTACTTTATTACCCGACTGCGCCAGAAGGAGGGTTATGTTTTTCGAGAGTATGTATGTATGTATGTATGTATGTATGTATAATTGTTTGGCACGCTCTGCAGCCTAAACGGCTTGATGGATTTTGACTTGTTAGGTGTCGTTAGATTCGTATTTACTGTGAGAGTGACACTGGATATATCAAAATGTAATAAAAAACAAAATGGCGGATTTTTGGCGCCAAATTCGAATATTGCTCACTCTCTAGCCTAAACGGCTTGATGGATTTTAGCTTGAGAGGTGTCGTTAGATTCGTATTTACTATGAGAGTGACACTAAATATAAAAATAATAAAACTAAAAGGAAATAAAATAAAAAAGGTAATTTAAAAAACTAAAAAACCCGACTGCGTTTCTTTATAACATGAAAATGAAAAAAAAAACCCTAAAACAAGAATACAAGAAAAATTTAAGCAGTCGGGACCCATTCTAAATATTATGAATTATGGCTTTCTAGAATGGGTCCCGACTGCTTAAATTTTTCTTGTATTCTTGTTTTAGGGTTTTTTTTTTCATTTTCATGTTATAAAGAAACGCAGTCGGGTTTTTTAGTTTTTTTATATTCGAGGTTAGGTTGTTTGTACGATTAGCAGTATTTAAGCTATTTCACTTCATTACGTTAAGGAATTTATGTTGTGGGTGCGATTACAGAACATCTTATGTCACATTACGTAGAATATTTATTTATTGAAATAGGAATTTATATTCCAAAGTTTTTAGTGGTTCGGTGTGACACGCATCCATCATAACAGGCGAAATCAAAAGACTGGTTGCGCGCGCGCTCGCGGCGAGGAGACAATATAAATGCTAATGTGAGGGGGACGCCGGGTGTGCAGGGGAGGGGGGAGTGTTGCAGGGCCTAGCACAACACTAACGAAGTTTTTTAATGACTTTGTTTGTGGCATTAACACGAATTACCGCTAGATACAACTTGTTGTTTAACCACAGCGACCTCTGTGTAGCGAGTTATTGGAACCTGTGGGCGGATTGTTGCTTCTAATGTTGTGTACGTTAGACTAAAGCCAACGTAACACAAAGTATATTATCAAGGTAAATAAGCTTACTGATCACAAACATCTTCGGAATGTAAATATTAGAAAAACATTGCGGGAATATTTTCAGCCGATAGTAGCTACTTACCGACTTACTTAAACTTAATAATGAACTTTATAATTTTACTTAGTTTACTTTCATAAGTTCCACTTGTTTTCATTAAGGTCGGGGCAAAATAAGAGTTTTGTAAAGTGCTTTAAGTAGATCCCTGAAGTTGTGACAAGTCGTTCATTTATTCTGGTTAGTAATGATTTGTCTGCGATGGAGTCTGGGTAATGTTCGCGACTGTCAGTGCAACATATTTGACTGCTAAGTTATTGAACCCAAGATTAGGAATTGCAGCCAGTGGCACCCAGTGTATGATATGTCTTTTGTAGAGTGAAAACCACAAGTTAACCCACTTAACAATATTTATATTATTATCTATGCATTGTCTGAAATAAATGTGTAACTGAAATATGAAATACATCATAATAATATATGTGTAGATATTTCGAGGAAAAAGCGGGGATTTCCCTCATCAAAGTCGTTTTATTTGCGTTCAGACGGAGCTCGGAGACAGTTCACAGTCCACACAGATCCTCGCATTACAGTACGCATTCAAAGCGAAGCTAAATGCATTCGCGGACATCCCTGCCAGGGCTGGCACGCATTGTAAACAGCTCAAGTAAATAGCGGGTGCCGTATTAAGGGTGCCTCCGTAAATAGAGCCCCTTTTTATAAAAATGCTTCGAATGGACGCTGCCTTTTGCAGGCGCTTCATCTCGAGTGCATGCGATGTTACATAGTGTATGTATGTATGTATGTATGTATGTATGTACTGTGGACTTCACGTCTCTTATGTGCCGAACTATGAATGTTTCACGTACACGGTTGCTTCTTATGATTTTGTTCAGAACATGTCTTGGTTTAAAATAATATGTTGCACTATAAATTGCTTCTACTTGAAGACGTAGTGATGTGATGTTACAGATACATTGTTATTTGTCTAAGGATAACTTAACTGTTGTTGTATGCTACTTTTTTAACTTAAACTACTAATGGAATAATATCATGACATACGATAATCCATTAGCCACAGCAGCACTGAGTTAGTAACCACGTTTACTAAGTCTGCGCTGCTATCAATCACATTTGTATGTATTCTCTTATTTCGTCTCATCACCGTGTCTTTACGCTTGTACTGTTTATATCCCGTCATTTCCAGGAACTAGCTAGTTCAGCTCTAAACATAGTATTGTCTGTCAGGCCTGCAGTAGTTGCGATATCTAAACAAAGCACAGCCTACTTCATGAAATATTAATACCGGCCAGAGGCGAGCGCTCATATTTCAGCCGAGTGCCGCCACCGACCCGCCGATGATCTTCGAATTACCTTTATGGGAATTAACCGACGAATTAGTCGGGGATTGCTTTAGATTATGTGTTGAATTTACTAGTAGAGCCTGTAGAGCTCATGCATAAAGGCAAATTTTAGATACGGCTTCTGTTGTGTAATATCTATATTTGTATAAAAATATCACATTACATCAAAACATTCTACGATTTACGAAATATAAAACGTCGACTCGTGCAAACCCAACAAAGAAATAATATATTTACGAAATAAACACAGCAGATAACATAATTGCTTAACACGCTGAATAAAACCGAATTTTTGCGCCATCAATGTGGGAGACGGAGACGACACTAAATCAAATAATCTTCAGCTGACAGGGAGTGCTCACACGGAATCCCACGATAATACGCTCAACCTTTGAGAAAAATATTATTCGATAATTCGGTAGGAATAGCAGAAAAAGTGTGGAACAATAAACAGGCTGTATTCAAATGAGACGCCCCTGAGGACGGGCGGGCCGCGCGGCGGGCGGCAGCGGCGGCGGCGGGCGGGAGCGGCGGGCGGCGCGAAAACAATGATAATATTACAAACTTATTTAGAACGGGGCCACAACGTGTGGGTACGAGCGATTCTTGTCGCAGCACTTTATTTTATAAACTTCATATCAATTTACATTAGTTATAAGTAGGTACTGATTAGTCCAGCAGTTGCAAATCTATGTCAATTACATGGATGTTCACAATCGTAAAGCGAGGCCAATAATATCTACTCTCACTCATTACATCACACATCATATAGGTACAGTTATTTTTGTAAATGAAGTGTAGAAAAAAATGAAATTTATTAGATATTGCTTTTCAAAATAATACACACTATGGGTTTCAAATATTTAGGTAAATGTTCAAGTGTAAAATAGTGAAACTTTTAAATGACAAATCCAGGAGTATTGTAGTTTTCCCAGGGATTATTTATAATAAACAGGCAATTTAACATGGCCGGGTAATAAATCGTATCCTCTCCATTTGTTACAATAATACTAATTATAATTCGGGCGAAGTTATGGCGGCACAATGTCCCGCGCACCGCTCATTACGGCGCGCGGCGGCCATTACGATTTGTAGTATTAAACTGCTCTAATTGATACCGTGTGCTGGTCCGACGTAATTACACATTTATAAAACGTTTATATCAACACTTTTATTGCATTTCTCTTGCACTGATCGTTTATTGTATTTTACAACCTCTTAAGTACATATTTGAAATAATATTTCGTTTCTGATCTGAAATTAAAAATTAAAGTCGTTCTACACCAACGCTGCTTAAAGATTTAATGTAGCATTATCATAAAATATACAGTAAGATAAAATATTTAACTAACGAATAAAAAGTTAAAATGGCTCAAAGAAAACTCAAAACAAATATGTACTCGGTAGCATTTCCTCCACATACACACACACATACACACACAGGTACATGTATATGTATGTAATATCGCTTACATGAAGCGAGCTCGCCCGTAACGCGGCCCCAGTGTTTTAGGGACAAGTAAATTCTGAAAAAATTGTGAGCGCGAATGTAACCTTGAATATTTACGAGAACCGACTCCCGAAAGGGTTGGACGGAGAGCGACGTTTTGGATAGGTGACGCCTTATGAAATTTTGTGTTTGTATCAAAACGCTCCGGGAAAATAGGGTCCACCGCCCACGCGTGAAATTATTGCAGCAAAGTTATGCGCGGCAAAAAATAATGAGCGACAAAAATAATTAATAATTACCATTTCCGACTTCAAACAACCCTCGCGCTGTGAAACAACACTACGTTAAATGTTCCATCGCACAGAAACATTTTTCACGCTTCTACAATCTCGCAATATTCTTGTCGGTATTTAAGCAAACTTTAAGAAAAATAATTTTACGGCCGAGACGGATCCCCTCAAACTGGTTATATTCGGGAAAAGTGAACAAAGTCAAGTCACTACGAGACGTCTGGGACTTATAAAATTATAAGAATAAAAAGTTTTATTCAAAGTGTGGGAGGCCATAACTCATACTGGCGAATGGTGGAGTTGTCTGTACACTGAACACAATCAACACTTGAAGATTACACACGTAACTGAGAAAAAATAGCTGGAAATAATAGAAGTATTTGTACCGCCGGTCACGTGCGTGACACATTGATCTAGGAATATTGTATGCTCGAGCCGACGCCGGCGGCGGAGGGCTCCAGCTTCGGAGCCAATGGCGGCGTCGATATGGAATGCTGAGTGAGAAATAGCTTTCAGATCCGAATTTGATCGTATTGTCATTGCTCTCCGAACTTGTTGTTATTTACTATTTATGATCCATGAATCCAACAGTAACTACAACAACTGTGTCTCCTAAATAGCTATCTACTTTATAACAATATAAGATTAACTAGCAAAGAAAAACCCATAGTCCATTAAAGTCACCACAAAGCCGCGGAACAAAGTAGCGAGGGAGGTGCGAAGGCAAGTTGTCCGGCGCGCGGCGCTCGGCGGCCGGTGTGAGGCGGCGTGTCGCGGCTCGATCTCACGACAAAATTTATACCTCCGCTGGGAAATTAATATCAGGTGTTAGGAGCTGAGCGACCAGCGCTCCGTGGGACCACGGCTCACCTTCGCCGCGACTCAAGTCACACCTTGTAATTAGATAAGTACCGCTTTAAACTTACACTTTGTCACACTAAATATATCACAAGATTATAATTTATTTTACAACATACACACACAATTACGACGTGGGTAGTCATTAGCACAGTTTCTTGCCAATATAAATTTATTTAAATACTTTATTATTTTGGCTACTAACCAATAATGTAAAAGCATCCAAAAGAGTTCAGTAATGTTTGCAAACAAAACACAGTTTCTCGAGTAATTTTGAGATGTATTTCTAATTTGATTACATACAGCACTGGTACTTTTAATTTCCCACGAGAAATATTTTTGCAACTAAAAATATAGCTTGAAATTATTGTGGAAGCAACTTTAAACGTTTTGTTAAGATGTGTTTGTATATTTGCGCCTACAGAGCAGCGCCTGCTTGCGGAGTGTACGATTGGCTGGTGAGCGGAGTCGGTGAAATTGGGGGGAAGCTTATAAAAGCAGGTGTAAGTAACATTTGGCTCACGTGCTATGAATACTTAATTGTAATTCGAGTTACGCGGCAATGTTTGCGTGATAACAAAGTGGATTAAGCTTTCGAAATTCCGTTAACGATATAAAATGTTTCGCGTAATCTCCGGTACAATGAACACTCTGTAAATGTTTAACATTTGAATCGTTTATCAATGTATAGCGAGACTTGTGGTTAAAGCTCAATACTCGAATATTTTGTCTACGATTTATTGAAAGAAATATATTATTCAAATGTGGTTCATGTTGAAGTGCTTGATATATTTAATGATACTGCACGAGTCAGATCGAGTTACTGGTGTCTAAGAAGACAATGTGAGCGACAAATTATATTTGTGGCTGTAGGCGGCGAGGCGGCGCGCGCGCCCGCCGGGAGCACGCGGCCTACACCGAGACAATGTGACAGCTGTACCTGGATCCTCCGATGATCTGTAATTCAGTTTTGAAATTCGTAAGCAAACAAATCTCCATGCTGCGTCCCGCGAGGGGATCGACTGCTTTACAAAGTACGCTGAGAATGTCGTCGTCACATAAATTCGATTTTTCAATTTTTGTCCCCGTTGTCTGTGCAAATTGCACAGTGTGCGACGACATTGATTCAGTTATAAGTTAATACATTAACCGCCGCGCACAGTGCGCACGTATCGCTTCAGGTTTAAGCGGAGACAGAGAGCGCACCGTTTGTTTCCGCTTTGTTTCATGATTATAGTTTCCAAAGTTAACACGTAATTTCCACGAGCCAAGTTGAAGTGATGTTAAGTGTATTTATTTGTTGGCTGTTTTCTCGCTGAAGTCGTGAGAGGAGCGGAACTGTAGTTAGCTACCTATCGCTACTTTGTACATCATTACAAAGTTTAAACGCGTCTTTACTAAACGTATCATCTACGATGTAGGTTAAATGCTTTCACTCACTTTATCAGGTAATTTCAGGAGCGGAGCGTAAATGTTGTTCATAATTCGAATTTTCTACTAGTTTTATGATGCTTTAGTTGTGCGTTGTTCAGCACGATACCAGCAGAGTGTCGGTACATTTCTAACCTTACAGCAAGACAGCCCGATACAAAGTGGCACACTGAACTAAATCTGTAGAAGCAGGTGAACCTGAGAGCGTCGCAATCAGTCTAATACCAGGAGATAATAAGTGGCGAGGCGGAAACGAAGTTAAATAATTAGTTGGCGCAAGAGGCGCACTCGCATGATTGACAAACCGAGCAGCCGACGTAATTAGTTCACTGAATACACTTGATGCAGGGGCCTGTATCACACCGACACCTAACGTCAGCTACTTGCTACATTTGTGTTGCAGGTTGTAATGTTTAGCTGACTGAAGAACATATGGAAATATTACGTGAGGAATTCTTCCCTTTTTGTGACGACATCTAAATGAAAGAACAAGACATATTACTCCGACCACGGCTACCTTAAGTAACTTAATATGTATGAAGGAAAAAAGTTTTATTATTTTTTAAGTAGTACAATTTTTTATGGAGTGGAAAGCAACCGAGTAGCCGGTAGTGTTGCAAGGACATGAGGTGTCGGTGTAACGGCGGCCGGCTACTCGTGTGTTCGTATTCAACTAGCGCATTACACATACAGGGGGTGCGGCATAAATCGCTCGCTTTGCATACATTGCGCGATGAATGCGAAGCACAGCTTCTCTTACTCGAGCGCGTGTTTTAATGCACGTAATCATATCTCACATACACGAATACTTCATTTGTTGTATTCTCTTACAAGAAAATTACCGGGCGACTTGCTTGGCGCTTGGCTTATATCTTTTGAGGTTAAGAATATTATTATGCAACTGATATCTTATACCTGTGGCAATTACAGTAGCATAATTATCAAACACAGAGTTCCAATCTAGATTCTCTGTAAGTACTTAAACCTAACTCACGCTAACGAACAAATAAAGCTTCGCTTTCACATTCATCGTAATCAAATCCAAACTTCAATAACTTGGATTACTCAAATGTTGTAATTAAAGTGACACATCTCACGTCAGCTCCAATTCGTCAGCGTTGGTTATTGTTGAACGACACTAGTTCGTTATTTTATTCGCGCTCGTGAAGGAAGTTCGCGAAGTGGCTGAGTTCATCAGCGAGATGATTAATAAAGGTGTGTGACACAAAGGAGGTTGTAATCATCCGCCGAGCTTCGTGATTACTCTGTATTACTTCATTTGGATGCGACGACACTCGTCGCGTGTCTTCTTGGCGTAATTTCATACATTGGTGGTTGATTACTTTGTGTTTTTCTAGGACAATTTACGATTAAGAAATTTAAATTTGTTTGCATATTATATGTAATTAAAATAACTTTAATAATATACGGCCAAAGTTCTACTACTACTCGAATTAACTGACGAACAAATTATTCTATCTAATAAGACTGGCGGATATTTGTTTTAAGGAAACATCAAACAAAAACGCAAGAAGTTGTAGTAAATCAAAGAGTAGTTACGCCAGTCGTCACCGGAGTACCGAGTGAGTCGGAGGACGGAGGTCGGAGGGCTCTCCTCCTAATGTTCGCTGTCGGATACTTCGCACATCTAAACTGCGAAACGCAACTATTCCCATGTGAGCCCCACTCTGTCGCGGACTGAGTCATAAGCGACAGCGATTTCGAATTCTTACTTTGATTTTGATTTTTTATATGCATGTTATTAATCGACTTCGTTCAAATAATTTATAACATAAAATATGACGTCATCACTTTTATTTGTATTCTTATTAGCTTAATGTCTATTTATCTCCATTCAAGTAGTACTCGTATTCAGTAAAAAAAAATCTTGCCTTCCTACAATTCCCAAAGTTACAAAATACAGCAATTCCGTAAACTTTGTATCACCCTACCCCACTGTATCTATAAAATGTATGAAAACACGCTTCATCTGATAACTCAGACACGGGTCGCTCCCGAAACAATAAATGAATGGCAATCGCGAAGAGATTATAGCAATTGAGAAGGGCCGAAGTTGGGCGCTTACCGCAAGTTGTGCGCGCCGGCACCGCGCTGTATCACTCCGGCCGGATTAGTGCCGTGCCGGCCGTTCCGCCGGCCGCACCGCCGGCTGGGACCGGACTACATATTGTACGGCGCTGCGCTGTTTGTTGTGGGGACAATAAAGATTTATTTCATGATTGTTTCGTACTTCTCCTAAACTTTATGGGTGATCATCACTCATGTTTACTTACTTAGGTAACTAAGTTTTTACTATAATAGGAGTTCATGTTTTGTAAGAAGTTAAATAAGGAGGTAAAAGTTGAAACCTACTGGTACTACTATGGCTAGTTAATAAAAAAATCTCACAATTTACTAAAGAATAATCACACTAATTTTGTTCCACGGCTGTGGTTACAACGATGTCTATAATGTACAAGCCCGCCATGTAAATGTGGTGGGTGCATTCCTCGCGGCGCTGTAATAACTTCCAAACTTATTCAAAGTAAAAACTTAAAATGCAATTTCCTTTTATACAATTCGTTCTGCTTGTAACCCAAGAAAATAGTGAGACAATTTCTGAAATTGCGTAATCAGAGTTGTCGGGACGAGCGGACGGTCAAAATGGCCGCTTTTACATAAATACTTATATACTAGTCGTTTTCATAGTTTTGTAGATAACGTAATAAAAGACAAGCGAAAATAAGGCTGTACTGTGTACACGACCACGACCATTCGAGAGCTCACTGTGACTTATGTGACGTTTCCGTATGAAATACTTACGGAAACATTTGTGTGAGATGTTCATTTTTTACTAATTCATAAAGGAGTGTTAGGAAATTAGGTCGTACACTTCAAATGAACACAAAACAACTGAAAGAACAATATTGTAAGAGACAAACAGTTGTGTAGTAACTGGGTCCAATAAAATGTGTCAGCGAGTAAACAGTGAAACATTATTATGATTGGAACAAAGCGTGTTGATGAGTTAAACCGACCCGTCGCGAGTAAGCCGGCACTCTCCCTTTACCGAATATAATGTAAATAATAACGCGAGCTTAACTAAATAGAGACGAGCCAAGAAATACTGTCGTCGGAAAAAAATACGTATCATAGTGTATCCCGGGGATCTTGTACCCTTGTTAGGGTGGACAGACAGACGGACAGATTAACGTACAGTCGCCGACAATGAGAGCCACCGCTGTACCGATGCCTCGCCCGCTCTTTGACTATTAAAATGTACTTTGGACCCGGACAGGTGACTCTATGTTAGGTTTCTTTGAACTGTTTTGTGCTTCACGAGAAGTGGTAATCATTTTAAATAAAATGGTGCCAAAATACACGTGGATTGTTACCAGGAACCGTTCTTAAAATGAGTGAGCTAAATTAGGAACTCCACTGTTTTGGCTCTATTTATGTTTCTCGTTCAAGTAAAAGGTCATTAATAATGATCATGTTTCTTTTAATTAAATGCGTGATTAGCCAATTTTACTGTACTTTATTGAACAATGCTTCAACAAAATCTTATGAATAGTGGTAAATAACATCTTTACGTATAGTGGTAGTATATCGAGTTTATTTATGTAACAGCACCGCATTAATGAGTAGTGGGGCAGGCGCAGGCAGCGGCCGCGACGTATGCGTTACACTATGTGCAAAGCGCAGTTGACTTGCTTGCAACTTGCAATAAAACTTGCCTCCGGGGAAGGAGCGCCTGTGTGGTACTGGCGCAAGTTACGAGCGAGTGCTCTGGTTACATCTTGTACTACTACATGGATCGACAGATTGTTGCTTTGAATAAGAATCACATCTATGACCCGTGACAGTTCACTGCGTATCAAGCGGATTGGAGATTTAATAGCTTAAAGGCTCAGATTTATCAGATGAGCACTGCTGTGCGATCTTTGTTAGTATATTTCTATCTAGTATATGTCTTTAAAACAGGCTCTTACGAATAAATCATATTTTGTTTAATCTTTAAATCTATACCAGAACATTAACTTGGCAGACATACTTTCCATCACCATAAAACATTTACTTCAGTGTGCGGCGAGTATATGTACGTATCGTATGTAGGTACCAATCAACCAGTGTCCGCTACTACCACCCGCTGGTCGCTTATGACTTACCGTCGTGGTAGGGGACATGAACTCAAAAGCGCTATGTGCACGCCTAACTTTGTGCGGGAAACTTTGCAGTCGCAAGGCACACCTCCCTAATTGGGTAAATATAGGAGGCGAGCAAAGTGCCCAATTCATAGATAATTTACTACTATCAGATATTGTCATCAAGTTACTAAGTATTGCTAACTAAACAAGTTGTGGAACATTTCTAATACTGTTGACGAGATGTTGTATGACTTGACTGACATATTATGTAACTTTTGAGTAATCTTAATTATGATGTTTTAATAAATTTAATGAAAGTAGACGACATTCCTATTTCCGAAGACTGATAAATCAGTGTATTTTACCATAGTTTTCTATATCTAAACACAAAATCTCAAGGAAAACAACAAATTCACAAGTTTATATGCAAAGTTGCGTCAATAAATTGCGCATTGTAAAAGCCTATTGTATATTAAACAACTATTTTAACATCGCAGGTAAACGCCGGAGTCGGGCCAACACTTAAAATTCAAACTCTTGGCTCCGAAACAAATCCTTTGACAACTTTTATTTTCTTTTGTTGCATTCGAAAATAGTTTTTAATGTAAACGTGATAAGGTCGGAGGTGGTAGTAAAGTGAGCATTTTAAAGTTTTACAAGCGTTTTTAATAATGTGCGGGACATGTAAATTCGGGTGAAGTTTTCCAATAAAAGTTGCAACGCTGTTGGAGTACCGCGCGCTCGCTCCGTAGCACATCTGTGTAGCATTCGGCTACGTGTGCTACGCTGGCGTAGCAAGTGCTACGAGACGTAGCAGGAATAAGATTTAATTATTCCATATATCATAACATGAAATTTAAGACTCAGTGCGTACGCGCGGTGCAATATCTTAGCCACTTCTATTCTAAGCGCACGTAGCAAATCTAACAATGTTTAATGTTCGTGACTACGTATTAGAGAAAACGTTCTGCTAACGACTTTTTCAATCGTCAATACATTGCACACAAGGTTTTCAACAATGAAAATAAAATTTTATTCTGTGTAAGACACATTGCAGTCGGTAAAGAAGTAAGTTCCGCGTTTGCGATGCACGTGCCTACTGCACGGTGGAGCGTTCGCACGAACTTGCTACTAGCATCGCGAAGAAGGTAGAGAGCACTAATGTAATAGTTAAACGAATATTACGTTCTAAGACTTTTTACTAGCTGAAGTGCTGCTATTTTTACTAAAACTTAATTACGTCTGTGAGTGACTTTGAAAAACGGATTCAGTCATTCTTTTTTATTCGGTTTCAAATTGAAATTGGTTAAAATGTCTTCAAGTTGGTCAGCCAGTCAGTCGGAGAGTGACGAGTCTTAATTAATAAATTAGGAAATAATTCGAGGAAGTTAAAAGTAAGGAATGACTCCCTGTTCGTAAGAGCTATCATCATTAATCATAGCTGTGTATTTAGAGACACGACTGTCGCTCGGGATATTTCTTAACTTAATGTAATTATTACTTCTCTTACTGATCACACTTAATTTATCATTTAATTACTATAATACATTTTGATTGAATTTTAATTAATCCGTATCCATGGAAAGATAGATAAATAATTTTCAAGAGCAGTACAAAGCAGGAATTGAGGTAGTCTTATCAAAGGTGGAACTTACCAGGTTTTCTAAATTTTTTCCTTTAGTGGAGTGATTGTGTAGGACTAAGGGGACCAGTATACTTCTTCCAGGAGATGATACTTATAACGATGATATCATGATACTCCATGCCTACTGCCTACTTGCAGTCAATATCAATTATCTTTCCTAAACAATTAGTTAAAAGTAGTCTTAGGCAAGTAGTGTGCAGTATTCGCAGGTGAAGGCAGCACGGGCAGGCGAGCGGGCCGGCGGCGATGGGCGGCGGCTGCGTGACTGGAGCCCGTAAGTATTGCTTTGACATAATAGACGGAGATAAAGTGCCTACCTACAAATATATACTACCCATAACTACCTGGGTAGCTAAACTGAACTCTTCTGTCATATATCAATAATTTTATTTTGCATTTGAAATAACATAATGCAGCAAACCTTTAAAGGTGTCATAGAGATTTGTAATGTTAATGGTTTACTAAACTTGTGATACTTTGCAGACCCCATATTATTTATTACTGAGAACTTCGAAAACAGAAAAGTCCGTTTGTTTTTCAAATCCTAAATTAATATCAAGTCCCTTGCTAGGCAGTCAGGCTTGCGTCCACTGAAGCAATATGGCAGTTGAAAATACATTTAATTATAACAAAAAAGATTTCAAACAAGATAATCTTACAAAGACACTCACTTAAGACACACATTCATTGGCGGGAGTTAGCGTCGCTCCAATTATGTAGATGAAGTTAAGATAACACGCACACGTACAGCCGCGGCCGCACTCAATCGGAGCTTCCACAAAAACTTGGAAAGTAATCATCATACAAACAGCCTCCGTTATCTCTTCCCAGAGCCACGAGTAATATGGCCGGAGACAATACAATTATCCTCGCGAAATTGTCTCTAGTTAGAACGAGTTACTCCGGCCTCACCGTAAAGATTTAACATTACGATGGAATCAACTCGTTTACTTATCTCATGCGAAAACAAGATTAATTTTCTCTTATCGTTGGTATCTTAAAAAAATCGTATACAAAGAGTACCTAACTTAACACTTTTATTAACATAAGTTTCCACGTCACACTGACTTGCTTTAAAGATGGTAATCTATTTAGTATTACCATCAGTAGCCCATACATACCCTGGAGTTTATGTTCCATCTCTCTCCAGTTGTATTGGAGGGTACACCGTATCGTGGAGATCGAGGGAATAAAAGTTATATTCTCAGACTTTTTGTATTTAAATAGGTAGCTAGTTTATTTATAGAGATCGCTCAAGGAATACAGACGTAGATATTTGTATTTTATAAAGTAGAAGATCGTTATTTTTCCATTCGTATTAGTTGGTGGCGCGCGGGCCGCGGCCTCAGCTGAGACGGGTGTTATTATAATCCGTCCGTCTATCTGTCGCACTGACATGGGTTAAGCTCCGAACAGCTGATGTTTACACCCGTGCCCTTATTTACTAACATTTATATTTTTCTTTAAGAATTCTACAATTGCTATTTTAATTGTAATATTTTTTGGTCTTACTTAACGGTAGACTGTCTCGGTATACTTTTTCTATTTGACATGACTTATTTATAATTAGCTGGTATCTATCGCATGCCTATTATGATACGATGACGACGAAATAATTTATAACTAAGCAATAAGTATTACAAAAGTATATCGCCGGCTTTTTCCTCAGTAGATAATTATTTACTTAGGTACACGATGTCTAGTTACATGTAAATCAAATTGTGCCAACAGTAAATTTGTCTAAGCTATTCACATGCAAACTGTTTGTATTGAAACACACCATTAGAGCATTACAAGCAACAGTCCGATAATGCACTACACAGCGATGACGTCACTCGTCGACTAGCCGCAGTAAATAATGTTTTCCATCGAGAGCAACCTGTTTGAGACATATAAACACCATAATAATGCAAATACATCAAGTGTTAGTGATCATATTAATAAATTCACAAAGTGTTCTACTCGCTCCACTAAGCACGGGATCATTTATAAATGAAAATAAACCAAGTACCAAGCAACCTATCAGTTACACAGCTAGTATTTATACTGAGACGTCCAGACGGGTCTCACTTGGCAGCCCGATCTTGTGCGGTGTAAATTCCTATGGATGTGATAAGGTGGTGACTGTTGGTGATATAGCCACACCCAGTAAGAGTATAGACAGGAAAAATAACGACGCTAAAGTGAACAAAGAGATCTTAGAGATTAAAGATAATACAGAACTGAACAGGAGCAGAAATGTTAAAAACGACGACAAGGATGTGAAGATGGAAAATAAAGGGGTAACGAAAGAGATAAATGAAGAGACACCAGTGAATCAATATTCACCGAAAGTCACTAAAGATGTAAATACCGAAACAAGTACTAATGAAAAATTGTTTCGGTTCCGTAATTATAACCCAACAAGTGATTCAAGTCCAATTGTAAACATTGAAAATGTATCGAACCAGATTGTGCTTTTGTTCACAAGGACCACGCTACGTGCGGCGCCTGTACTGGTTAAAGATCGTATCAAAAGACCGAAAACGATCAAACCCCGCACCACACCAATATTTGGGAGTAGCTTGACACCTCGGCCTATTATACAGTACCATCGTAAACCTAATGCAGGCAACCGCATCAGGCACATAACTACTAGGTTGCCACTTACTGCACGAAGCAATAAGGCAGGGCTGACGACGCGCAGGACTGTTACTCCAAGATGTTACGAGAAAACGATACGACCTGCACCTCGAGTCAGAAGTGACCCAACTTCTAGCACTGACATTATATGGGTCGGTAACACCCCACCAGCTAGATAACATTTATATTAGGCTTCTGTACCTTTATTTTTGTAATATATTTTACTTGAATTTGTTAGTCTAATTATCACAAGTATGACTGCTGAGCAGGTCGTGTGTTGCACCCCTAATTCGTGTGAGACGTTCAAGTGATAGTATCATATCAAGCATGTTTTTATTAGTTGTCTATTATTTGATACAATGCTATTAATAAAAATATTGGAGAAGTTGATTGTTTTGTAAATACTCCTAAGAGAAATGTAAAATAAATAAGATTTTAAGAAGAAGTTCTTGACTTGTTTCTTGACTAATTTTTACATCGTCATGTCGCATAAGAAAATTTACATACAACGAAAACAAAATAACTTTAAGAATTAAGGTGGAACTCATGTATAAAGCACAAAAATATTGGCAAAGCATGTTAGACGTAAAAATATCAAATACCTAATACGTGTTTATCTTAATTATTTTTCCAACGAGAACAATCCATGAAATGAGTTGCACACTGAATCACAACAGTGCAATCATTGGGTTGCGTAAGCTGACGCTGCACATAGGACTCATGTCTGCCATGGTCTGGTGGCCACCATCTGTGCCGTAATATTAAGCAATGTGGTACATGAACGTTTGTTACATGATCATCTTGAACAAGTTGTATTTACCTTCAGTTTTGTCTAACCTTCGCTACCACCCACTAGTACCTGTGATAAGCCTGCAAAAGTCATACGTAAGACGAATAGCACCTCTTCCAATCGCAGAGTTCAGCTTTGAACAAAGAGGAAATCCAATATGTGGGCCAGTGCCATTTCCAGAATTTGATTGCGGGGAGACATCGACATGTGCAGACACTGTAGAGCTACCTGGAGTCGCAGGTCTGCATAAAAACAAAGATACAGCATGTAATGCTAAGGAAGTACCAATATTACGAGCGCAAGCACCCCCACCGGCGAAACAAAATATTATGAAAATTATCAAGAACTATAATTCTGTTCCACCTTTTAACCTAAATCAAGGAATTATCAATGAAAAAAATCTACCAATGAAGCCACTTAAAGAAACACCGTCTCACGAACAAATTGATAACTCCATTCCGAAGATATTATTCAAAATGAAACCAACTTTATCGAATATAAGAAACCCGTTCCTTATAGATGATTTCACACGATTCACTCACCGCTACAAGTTGCCTCAGAGAGTATCGATAAAGAATAGTCTGTTATACAAGGCTGGTTTACACCCACGTGTGACGGAATTTAAATTTGATGAAACATTTGAAAGTACAACCCTTGGGTACGTTTTGAATCCTGTCCATATGACTCAAAGAAATAATGTTCCCCGTAATACAATGACGATACTGCCAACATACCCTAGCATGGCTGTGACACCTCGAGCCGCTCCTTACCACGGCGCGCAGCTGATTCACGCGCGCTCTCAAACGAAACGTGTTCCATATTCACAATATCTGAGTCAATTGCCCCGTAGTCTTCCTAAACATGAGTATTATCAAAGTAAATCATTTCTTACGACGCCTCATTACGGTAATCGTCCTCATATTATATTTCATCCAAGCCGATCTCCTCTTAGTCAAAGTAGTAGAAGTTACAATTGGAATCCTATCCATAACACGTATCCAAGCCGACCTCCTAAATACCAGTCTTATCACCCTAATGTAAGACCTAACATCATTCATTTAAGTGAATCACCGCCTTATAAGATTCCTCGTATTAAAAATGTTCAAAGAGTTTCACCCTCAAGTAAGCTTCAGCAAGGTTTCCAGCGTCCTGTGGTTGATGCTATGAAATACTTTCGCCCCCAGAACCAGCTGCTTCCAAATGTTCGATACCAGAATATTTCATCACATCTATATTTTAGGGGTAGTAGTAACTTTCATAATTTTAAAGTTCCTTATCCTATTGGTGTAACCAAGCCCAGTAGAAACCAAGCATTTCAAAATACTAATTCTCTTAAAGTATCCCTTTCAACGTATAGACTTAAATCTTATCAAAATTTAAAAGCACCGAATGAATATTTTCGGAATATTTCAATAAGGCTACCTAAAGTAGGCACATTACATGCGCCATATTCTGAAACTCAGACTTTACTAGACGGGAAACCTTTCTATGAAATAGTATCCACATCAGGCTTCGATTCGTACTATGACGTACCAGCTACTAAATCAACTCCCTTGAAACGTTACAGTCATAGGACGAAGTTGTTTAAGGTGCAGTTCCGTGCTGGATTATCTCAAGAAGTAGATTCAAGGACAAGCAGTACTCTGCCCCCGAATAAAGACCCGAATTCAACAAAGTCGACATCGCCATCATTCGACTTCATTCGATGTCAGAAACTCGCAAAGTGCAATATGTTGGATTGGCAGAATGATACAGTAGCACCTCCACAACCACAACTACAACTACAACCGAAAATCCTAAATATTCACTGACCATTCAGTAGCCAGTCTATCTAACTAGACTAGCCCAGGAGATATAGTGCACAAGTGTTTGTGCAAAAAGGAGGAGGCGGAGCGGGTGAGGGAACGAACCTCCTCACGCCCCAGCCGCGGCAGGGGACACTCCGGGTATCGTGGATTGCCGGGGCTCCGGATTGAAGAGCAGGAGTAGGAACGGGGTGGTGTTTAGTTAGTAAGAGTCCCAGACTTCCTCTCCCCTCACCCAATAAAGTAGGATTGGTAATCGTTATAATAATTTGTGGTAGCTAAAGAGCTACGGCTAATCGTGAGTTCATCTCAAATCGCTTTTGTTATAAAAACGTAGATATAGTATATCATAATGTATAATTTTAGTTTGTAATATGTAAGTATTGTAATCATTTTGTAAAGTATTCACATAATGTTAAATATTGCTGTAAGGCAAATTGAACAAATAAATTTGGTTTAAACAATTAAAACAAACTGCGGACGACTGTTACGACTTTATTGTAAAACCTCGACTACATTAAATATGAGTTTATTTTTGTCTGCCTTAATAGCGTCATCAGTAAGCTTCGATAGGAATGTCCGACTATCTAATGGTTATAAAGCCAAAACATCTGTTTACGTCCTCAAAGAATGCAAGACGTGCTCTTTAGTGGTCGTGTACCTGCACCAGTACTGTACATCATCTACATGAGCCCTTACATATACAAACAAGTTTTTGTAAGTTATACATAAGTTATAACAATGGTATATGGTTTAAATGAAAATAAAAAATGTGTAATAGCTAATAATAATTACGCTTATCAGGCTGTACTATTTTCAAGTGGAGGACTGAGGGAGAGGCCTTTGTTCAGCAGTGGACGTCACTCAGTGGTATGTGTAGTATTTTAACAATATTGTAATTTTTTAATGACCTGATTGAATTGCCTGAAAACGTAATATAAATAATGTTGCTGTAAAATATGTTACTTTAAATCAGTTTAATTTTAAATATTGAACTAGCATGAAGGAACTATGTCGCGTCGGTTCACGGTAGAGAGTTCATAATTTTGAAGTTCATAATCTTGTTACATTGTTATACATAGGTGCAATAGTAATTTAATTTTGTACCAAAACCAAACATCGTTGTGTGTGATTAAAAGTATAGCCAATAATTACTGAGACATGCGGAATATTATCCTCGTGCGCTCCGCCATCCTTCTCGATTTGCTCTACTCCGTGACTTCAGGCTACCTCCACCTTCGGCCAGTGGTGCCGATGCAGGATCTGCATAAACTACACCGGACGACCACAGAACGACCAACACCATCCGGAGTTCCTATTAAGAGAGATCCCGCCAGATGGCGAGAAAAGTGTTCGCATAGCGTCGAAATGTTGGTAAACCCTGGAACAGTGCGAGAGGACTTCATGGTGCGACCGTATCGAGAGATACCCAAACAGAAGTATTCATTGAGTCCCCAGTTCATAGATTGGTTGAGTTTCTATGACTGGAGTCAGTTTAGTGCAATACCATTAGGAGATGCTCCTGATAACGGGAACAATAACGGGAACAATAACGGGAACAATAACGGGAACAATAACGGGAACAACAACGGGAACAATAACGGGAACAACAACGGGAACACAGGATCTACGTTATCTACTCTTATGTATCCCGAGCAAAACGACCCGACGTCGGATCCAACTGCGCCGCCGACTGATGCAACTGCACCCACAGAAGTTCTGTGCGTCGGCCTGGCGAACTGCCAGCAACAGATCTGGAAGAAGAGGGCTGGCAGGAAGGGAGTCACTCGACCAGTCACAAGGCACCACTTACTCAAATAAGTTAAAACCAATGAAAAAAAAAAAACAGTCTGCTTCGACCAGGGCCTGTACATGTTCACAAGTGGTATTGTACTGGAATGAACTGCATATAATATACCCGTTTGTTCTTGTATACTAGCGAATTGAAATATTCTAATCCTGTTTTATACTTACTAAGTTGATAGTTAATGTATGTTTGTGTTGTCACATAAGTTATGTAAAATTGGTTAAATAAAATTGATTTATTTAATAGTGGCTTAAATACCAAAAACAAATATTACGTCTTTTAATTTTTGCCAAAAAATTACACAGTATATCGAAAACTTTCAAGAGTAAAAAAAAACTACAAATTGATTCTAAATGTATAAAATATAGATAAATGCCTATAAAACAATTCGTTGGACCTCACAGTACTTCAACCAAGCAAAAAAAAGACTTATAGAAAAAAATATAATAAATGTAGACGTAGCTTTTTCTCGTCCACATGTCCTCATCCTGCGGTCCTTTAAAATATAGTTTACCTATTAATGCTATTATGTTTCTTCAACAATACATCATGCCTTTGTAACTCAAAGTCCAAGAGTGAAGTGAACATACATACACAGGGCTAAGGTTATTACATTCCGTTTGGATTTAGCTAATCAAAAGCCCCCATAAACTTTTAGCAAACCCATGTATTGAAGCCGAGACTTATTGTTCGACAATCAACTACTACAACTTAACTAATGATAAACTCCAGTCATTTAATGTGCGATACACGGTGACGGTGAGGTTATACATTACTTTCTTTAGTTCTGTTTCAGAAACATCATACAACGTGAGGTTCCTAAAAATCGGTAACAATTGCAATTGCATTCAATCCGAATCACAACATAACCGATTTAATCAATGCCTCCACCTCCATCGAACATGTTCGTTTGTGTTGTGGCCTCTCTCGTGAGGCATGAGTGATAAGTGATGTGGTACACTATCCTGTATTACCTGATATTCCTGCAGCATTTTGTGATAACACTACCCTTTTCTTATCGCCCAGTCTTAGGGATGACAAACTATCAGCCGGGCTCATTAGATGCTGTTTATCCCGTTCAACCTGTTCAGTCCAACTTGTATCCGAATAATGGGAATCTGCAGATGCTACGGCAGTCAAATAACTTGCATCAGCCTATTCAACCGGTGATCACGATATCTTACCAGACACGTAAACAACCGCAATTTATGGTTGAGCAATTACCATTACGATATTCTGTCCATAAATCGCCGATACTACCGCCTGTACTATCACCTGTTAATATACCTTATAGATCACCAAGTAAAACATCAATTTTGATGGAAATGCCCTTTCACGGTCCGAATCAAATGACAGTTGAGCAGATGGATTATAGGTACCTGCAGCCGGTGACATGGCCTACAATGACTACTACCACCAGGCCGACTACTACCAAGGCTGTTTCTACCAAACGTCCCGTGAAAAGAATAAGGAAATCCAAGCTCCGAGATGATGCACCTAAAACGAAATCGACGTTACGTGTATTGAAAATGTCATCGAGCACCAGGCCCCCGTACCCTGGCGGCATCAGGCCCGAGACGGAGGAGGTTGAAGGAGATTATGTGTTGTGCGACGGTAATGCTATATGCCACAAGTACGTCTGGACCACGAAGAAGGAAAAGACCACTAAGAAGGAAGGGGCCAGGAGACGAGTTTTTGATAAATTCTCTCATTAGTAAATAAACAAATTATATGTAAGGTAGTCTTGTCGGAATCGTTACTTAACATTGTAATTTTAAACATGGTTTTAGAGGTAGATTCGATGTTTTGTTAATAATTGTGTAGCTTGCTTAGTAGAAATTTTGATAATACGAAGGATTTTCCTTGAAACTATGAGCTTTGTATTCTTAGAATGATAAACGCAAGTAATGTATATTGTAGTTTATAATAAATCGAACACGTGTGTATAATTGCGGTGTTTTCATAGAAATTCCTACCGTAAAACGAAAACGAAGAAATATGTCAGATTTACACAGCTGTGAGCTAGTGTCCAAAACGAGGTTGTTGTTTTTCTAAAAGCAGATCTTAATAATTACAGTAGTGGTCAAAAAGACAAATAGTAATAGTAGTTAAGTATCTACAATGAGTTCAAATAAATCATCACGCTAAAGGTAACATAGTCATACATCATTGGTTTCATCATATTTCTATGTATATATATCATCTCATACCTCTGTAGGTATGAGAATTTTTATAGGACTCCTGTGAGTCCTATAAAATTTAATTGTTAAAATTTCTTTATTTTTTTACAAATATGTATCTCACAATTTTAAGAATGCAGCACTTTTCATAACGCCTTTGGTTTAAAAAAAAATCATAAGTGATTTCAATTAATAACACGCTTGTCCCAAGGTTCAGACCAAATCAAAACAATTAATTGCAATGTTTTATCGTTCGTGTAGTTGCACGCTAGTTTCATACATTTACTTTTTGATAAATATGGTGACATATTTCTAATATAACGTTATGAATATTATTGTTTTGTGCCTTGTAATCATTAACACGCTGCATTCTGTAAATATGGCGCCATTTGACTTGGATATGAATTGGATGTTGCCGGTAGGTAACCAGCCCTCCATTGTGTCTAGACAATTGTCTACTGTAAAAGCGAAGCCTACATGTGGTCCAGTGTCGTTTCCAGACTACAGTTGTGAAAATCCTACTACACCTTTGGCGGTATTAAAAAGGTCTGATGGCCAGACGAATCCACAGCCACAACAACAAGTTATATATGTACAACTAGCGCCTGAAATTCTAAGGACATCTTATGAGGTGGACAGAACACCATGGAAGCCTAAAGGCCGGGAGATTATATGGACATTTAAGAAAGATGTGACAACTTGGAAGTCCATGTTATTTCCACGATCAAATTATGGCTCGGGTAAGTTCGGGGGTTCTTTATTTGAGTCTGTATCAGATAAGCACGATTATACAATTTATGAAGAAGCTGAAACTCGTACAACTCGACCTACAGAACAACAATTGAGTCAGCCGCCACCAGAATCTCCACATTTTCGATCAGATCCCTTGAATGAACCTGACCTGGCAGTCCATCCACCGGTACCACAAAACATGCCAGTAAATAATAATGTTATGTTCCGAAACAATAACGCGATGCTGACTGGTAAGACAGATCAATACTCGGTAAATGGTGTATCTCAACATGTGATGAGTGGAAGGATGACTTCACGATACATGCAACCTCAAATGAACATGAACTTCAGAGTGTCAGCTCAATCGTATCCATATCGAAATATCCCGATATCAACATCGCGAGGTCTCATGTACAATTATAATCCAGCCACATTCTCCCGATCGCCCGTAAGAACTATTAAACAGCCCAATCAAGGTTTTCGTATTACAAATAAAGGATTATTGAACTTTAATACAAATCAAAATAAAGGAACATCAACACTAAGATATTTGTCAAGTGGAATACATTTCGTTACTGTAGCACCAGTGAGCCCTCACGATGTTACAATGCAAACAATGACATCAATCGGACAGCTACTTCAAACAGCGGACATACAAAATACATCAGTGGGAGTTTGGACCAAATTCAAAACTCCAAGTAAAGCCTTCGAAAATATACCTACAAAAGATCCTATGTTTGGAGGTATAAATGTTCATCATACCTCCATTGGTTCAAGTCCAGAAGAAAACATGAGAGATCATAATATTAATATCCAGAACACATCACCAACATTGGCCACTGATGATTTATCTATACATGAACCAGCTGCCAGTTTCCTTAAACAAGATGAATTACTCCGAATATTAAACTTTAATAAGCATTTAAAAGAAAAGTCTGACGTCACTGTGCCTCATGATAAAGTAGTAATGAATTCGTCACCAAACAAATTACCATCAGTCGAATTGCTAACACAATCGAATACTGCTAATAATGCATTTAATGAAGGAATAAGGATAGATATGAATCACGGTGTAAGCGTAGGTAATACAGTAACAGAAATTGCAAGAGATAATATAGGTATTCCTAGAGACGCTCCTAACGGTACATTATCGCCACCTGTGACCAACGGAGATCAATTTGGTAGCAATACAACACAAAGTTCGAATGTCAATAATCAGTCTCGAGATGAGCCGAACACGACTTGGTCTTCACAGGCCACAACGCAGCATTATGACCCTAATGTGTATAATGCGACGATGACACCGATCGGTAACTATACGGTAACAAATGTAATGTCTTCAAGTATACCAGGGCAAAGGGCCACTTCACAAGGAACAATGTTTAATAATAATAATAAGCAACAATGGAGCCATATCGGATCTGAGAGTAATGGAGCTACGTCTGCTGTAGATAAATTACTACAGAGCGTGATACTTGGTATGGCAGCGGGACAATCACGTGATACTAAATCTCAAGATGGATCGCCAAGAAACGTTTACCCCCAAGATACCATGCAATATGGAGTTACATCTGGTAATGTGCTATTGCCACGAAGTGAGATACCTCCAGGTATTACAGCGGCTGGAAATATGATATCTCCAAATGTGATGTCGCGTGATAATAAGCAGAGTGTAGAAGTTGACCTAAAATATACAGGAAAGCCTCAAGATGCACAAATCAGCACACATTGAAGTAACAACAATGGGTTTTAGGGAAAATTGTTTTGTAATGGGATAAAAATGTATTATTAAACTTTTAGATTAATTGATTATTGCCGTCCTGGCAGTAAGCGTGTTGGCGTCCAAACACAGACTTATCAACGTTAAAAAAAAGTATTTGTCGGTTTAACTTGGCGTTGATGTGATGAGTCGCATCGTTGTGTCAGTGGAGTTCTATAGTGTTAAGATTTTATTTAGGTTTATTGCTAATAAGATATTGTTGATTTTATAATAAAAGTGTCCATCAATGGCAGTAATTTTATTTCTATTTGTATTAAAGGTCCAACAAAGTAGTTTCAAATTCCTGTGAGCAACCTACATGCAGCATTACTGACGTTAGCCGCATTACTGCAACCTCATTATCCTAATATTTAAACATTTCATATAAATGTTATAATTTTGTTTGTTACTCGGTTTTTTTGGGGATAAGCCCGCCACAACATAGTAATACCGCTGCTACTCCTGTAAGTCAGAGAATCAGAACCATGCAAACAACGGAACGCTGAAATCTAAGGAAAAGGCGTCTAAGTAAAATGAATAATTGTCTTGGATCCCGGAGAAAAAATTACCAAACAGATTAACATTTTTAGTTAGTTTTTTATTAGTTACATTTTTATTACAAAGTTAAGTAACATAATTAATGCAGCAGAAGTTATTTATGTTTTTGTCTGACTTTGGTGGATGGATGTTTAAAAATAGTAAAAATAATGTTTAATATACTGAATCTGTATCACTACTGTATTAAACTGGTCATTATTTAGTTACCTATTGACAAGCAATGAGGTACAACACAAATAAAATAAAGTCAGTTTTCCTAAGTTATCATTCAGTTTAATACATTCTCTGAAGCAAATACATACATTATTAATAAAAATCGTGTGTCTGCAATACAATATAATACAATATACAGTCTGAGTTGACGCACCACACAAGTTACTGGCCCTGCCTCACTGCCACACGGCGAGCGCAACACAGATAAGGAAACGAGATAATAATAATTTTGTTTGAAATATAATCAAAACAAACCATAGCAATGTGATTACTATCCACAAATCAGAATCACACGGTTTGCAGTTGTTTAAACTTCTACGTGTTTTACATATGGCCACCGAATGTAAACTGATACGTAATGAAATTTTACCTCAAGTTCATCATCTTCTCCATTGGAGTAGTAAATAACCCGTACTCCGTATATTTAGCCAGCATTTCATCGACTCCAAAAATTGCAATTCCTTCTTCAACTCCCTTACAACTAGGATCTTCAACAGCTACAGCCCTTCCAGTAGTATCGAGGAGAACGAAGCCCACAGTTGCAGCTCATCGCCAGAACCAGTACTATGACCTACCGGATTATGGGTCGAGCCCTGCGGAGCCGCCAGTATTTGGGCAGGAGGAGAACACGTTCCCAGGCGAAGAAGTACCCTACCCTGAGATCCAAGATACTTCTCCTCAAGATGATCTTCTAGACGGGGAATTTGCATTACCAGGTGAAAGTGAAACGCTTACCATCCAAGAGGCTGTACCGTTGCCTAGTGTTGGAGATCAGGATCAAGGGCTGCCTTTTGAGGCCGAAATTTACGACACGGACCCACAAACTGCACAGGATTCGTATGTAACGTCGCGTAGTTCCACATCACAAGTGACGCCTGCGCCCGCTGTTTTCAGGGCTACTGCGGCGACTCCGAAGACAACTTTAAATTCGTTACTTCGTGATGGAGAAGTAATAGATCTCTTTCCAAAACGGGTCGTAACCCAAAGCACATACCCGTTCTTCCCGGATGGTTCCACACCGAAAAAAGATCCTGAACCAGTTGAGACTTTAATGTGTGGTATTGCGAAATGTCTAGAGCTTAAATGGAAAGATCAGTTTGAAAGAAGATCTAATGGAAAGAATTATTAAACTTTCGGGCGACGGACAACAGAAACTTGATGAAAAGACCAAAGTTATTAAATGCTAGTTGGTAACCAGCAACGCCAGCTGTATACGCGAAAGGCGAAACATACTACTACATGCACCAAAATCAACATTAAATGTAAGACTGCACGGTTGGCCGGCCGGCTGCCGCGCAAGGTGCAGCCGGTTCTATTGCCGTACGGTGCAACTCTGTGTGATCCATAAATCTGGTCTGGTCTGGATGTTATGTCTATGTGAAATTGTATGTTTGTAAACGTACCCACGACACTGGAGAAAATACTAGTGTTAAAGAAAAACAAAATTACAATTTTGTCTACTACTAATTATTAAAACTATAAATAATTGTTTGATTTTTGGTTGCATTGTTTGATTTTGTTAATTTTCACCAGTTTAGTGGTTGTTTGAACGAGTTAATCTCCGGGAACTACTGGTCCGAATTTAATAATTATTTTTGTATTGGATAGTCATCGAGAAAGGCTATAAAAATTCACGTTACGATCAATGTCGAGCGAGCGGGTGAAACAGGGCGGGAGTAGCTAGTTTATTATAATCACATCATTAACAGTGACTTTTACAAGTTTTGCTATAATCTCTAACGCAGGGCTGGTGCGCTGAAGATCGCAATTAACAAGGTTTGGTCGGTGTCCACAAACTAAGTATGTTGCTCCTTAGTCGGCACTTAATTTTTAATTTAGGTACGTTCATTACATTAATTTAACTGTAAAATGTATGTGTTATGCATTATATTAAACGAGTAATTGCAATTATATTAAACGAATGCTGAAATAAAAGTTTGTTGACTTTTCAATACACTTTTTGATATCAGTTATTTTTAGTTTTATACAATTATTTGCTAAATATTTAATTCATAACAGTATTTTTTTGAAATATTTGTTTGTCCAGTCGGGTTGCCTTGCCAATCGAGTGGTCACGAGATTATCTGTTAGTTAATTTTATCCAGAACTTATTAGGGGCTTTTGAAGTTGACTCAAAGTTACTTACTAGCTTTGCCCATGGCCTTAAAAATCTTATACATAAGCATGTCGACTTTTTTCGACCGCGTCAACATTGGCGGTCCCTTATTGGCGGTCCCGGAAGCGCGTACAGTGGCACATGCTAAGTCTCCGCTGGTCCGAGTACTCACCATGCTCAATTCTCTCCTGATTTCAGGATAGATGTGTGTCGTGAATGATTAAGATTTTGTGAGAGGATGGATGTTAGGTAATAAAAAATAATATTCTGTATTTTGTAAAGATATGTTTATTTTTTGTGTTTATGTTTTTTGTCTATGTTTAATTACTATTTAGGTGTATTTTTTTATTTTTTGTTTTTTAGTTGTATCTTAACGTTAACTATTCTATTGGCTGTATAACGTATTGACGTAAGCTGTAATGTTATATATGTAAACATCTAGAGTTTCGTAACTCTCTTTATTTCATTTAAAGCGCCATCAAATACCTACTCATAAAATATTTTGCATGATGGAATGTACAACGCAAAAAGTTTCAAAGTATCAAATAATAATTTGTTTAAAACAAAAACCACAGCGGAACAAAATAATGTGATTGATTTTATACCACGCCTGCTGCTCAGTACCAACTACGATATATTTTTATAATTCGACATGCACAAATGTAGTTGCTATGTTATTGTAGTTTTAATTCTACATCCAGTGAACTTGGCATTTTTTAATTTAAGCGTGAATTTTTCACCACACTTGTTCGTGTCAGCTGCATCGAATAACGTTACTGTGAACTTGTCAAGTTCAGCCGTCATCAGTAAACCTTGTGGGGTGGGGTCAGCCAACAGTAGTTGCAAGGAAGTTAAGAAATTGCCGCCCAAGCTAACACTACTTAAAAGTACCACCAGGAAACTGAACACCTTACCATCGACCACTACAAAATTTAAGGAGAAATCTTTAATGGTGCAACACGTAACCGAGACGCTGGTCAATACAGGAACTATCCCAACGGGAATATATTCAACAGTGGTGAATGAACAAAGCTTACCAGAGACTGCCGCAGCACCCTCACCGGAGATGACTCTTGCAAGTGTTCATATTCAACATGAGATTATTGAGAAACCATCATCTACTATGAAAACTATGAAGTCTCAAGATAGAAAAATACAAGATCCAGTGCCTCAAACGGCTGTGACTAGAAGGGTCAGAGGACAAGTGAAGAGGGCGCACAGGGTGAACGTGACAGTCCGCCGCGGTCTGCGTTACGGGAACCGGGTGCGACCGTACACACCTCGTTCGTACTCTCGAGGGCCTATCAATTATTGGACAAATGAACTTTCGGGAAAAATTAAATTGAATCAGAGAAGAATTCGTACACTGAGCACTTATCCCTTCTACCCAGATGGAACAACACCCGAACGGGAGCCGGAACCAACAGAAATAATAATGTGTGGTATCGCTAGATGCTTACAGCTTAACTGGACAGACCTGCCGGAGGAAGAACAGCCCAAAAACCTGCGGCAGAAACCCAACGCGAACTACCGACCACCGCCGAGCACCACCACTACCGCTGCTTACGAAGAAGCAGACCAATTTGTTATAGAATAGGGAGTTCCAGACTGACAGGAACCTTTCAGAATTCTCGTACAATAGACAAGTTCAGAATGCTGAAGAAGTTCATTGGCTGCATTTGGCCCTTGGTGTATCTAGAGATCTCCAAGTTATATCAGTAATGTTGCTTTTAATTAAGTCATTAAATACTAAGTTCGAGAGAAGAATTTTGTTAACGTTTCCCTGAGAACTGTCTGTAGAACTATATTGGTTAAAAATATCTAAATATATTTGTAGAGTTAATACGTTTAATATTGTACATTTTTTAAAGATAATTTTAATAAACATTTATTTTAACCTATAATCAATGGATAAGTTTGTATTAAAATAAAGTAATTGTCATTTCTTAGTTACTATATAATATTTACATAACTATTTTCTAGTTTACATTGCATTGTATTTTACAAGTATGCTGGTTTTAGGATTCTTCACTCTGTTTTTTGACTGAAATGACATCGTAGGTACTTTTCAAGGAATAGCAAATAAACAGTCTTATAATACTGATAATGATATCTTAACTAACATTGGTAAACTATGTCGGGATCCATAATACTGTTGAATATAATAAAGGGAACCTAGAACTCTGCTTCACTCGAATTGATTTTTTTTATGGAATATGAGGCAAACGAGCAAGCGTGTCACCTGATGGTAAGCGATCAGCGCCGCCCATGGACACCCGCAACACTAGAGGAGACACAGGTGCGTTGCCGGCCTTTTTAAAAAGGAGTATGCTCTTTTCTTGAAGGTTTGTATGCATTTATTATGAAATGCACTGCATGTGATATTGAGAGATAAGATATGTCATGTGATTGTTCCTACTGAAAAGCGAGGTACACTTTTGTGATTTGTAAATAATATTTTTTCATGTACATAGAAGTATAATATAATTTTTGATGAGATTGTAAGCGGTTATAATACAGATAACTTTATTTATTAACAGTTTAGATATTAACCTCAGTACGAGTTTCGATCTCGTTAACCGTAAAACAAACTCCTACTAAGCCAATCAGTCAGCCAGATCAGTAAAAATATTCAAAGTAAAACATCAAAGTGTATAAAATACACATATTTGCTTCATAATATAATTACAAGTGCAGTGCTCAAAATCATAAAAAAAGTAATTATTCCTAAAGCAAAATATAATTGTTATTCCGTTCGCCATGTCGCCATAGATTATGATTGCAGAGTATATGTATACAGTATATAACATGCGTTCACCAGCGTGATGCGGAGTGCTGTACTGGTTTGTACAGTGATGCTAAACGTCCTGCAGCCAGCGACTCCATCCTCACTGCGGCGTCGACCACAGGTGCCGCTCATGGTCTTCCAGAACCCAGAAACCATACCAACCACGACTCTAACCACGAAAGATGAATTTCCAAAACAAAAGCCTATCTGTGGTCCAGTGCCATTCGCAGACTTGAGTTGTGAAATGCCAACTACTTGTTACAAGAAGGTGTACCCTCCGTATTTGGAGATACTGCATCAGAACGAGGACCCGCAGGTGATCTGCAACACTGTGCTACTGCCAGGATACAGCCGGCTTAATGCTCTGAGGACTACCAAAGACTTGCCGCCGATGTTGTACCCTGAGGAGACTATGAAGGTGTCCTCGCGTGGTACTCCTCGCACCACACCGCTGACCATGTCACAGTTTGTGACCAAGCCCTTACTAATGCGGACTCCGGGACAACGGTTCGGTACTCGGCGATTCCTTTCATCCTTCCTAACAAAACAGTCATTGCCTCTGGATAATTCTCCAAGTCAAGAAGATTTGTTTATTAAGTTGTTGTAATTTGAACTCTATGTATAGTGAATTACGAGTTTGATATTGTATTATACCTATTGTTACTCTTTAATGATATACTTTTTAATCAAATCTTAAATCGTTTTTCTGTGGGCATGGTGATAAAAGTCAAATGCCTGAATAGTAAAATAATATATTTAAGTGGTAGTTTTAATACACTCGGCGTCACAAAAATCGCACCTCTTGGAAAATTGTAAGTTTAAAACATGTCCCGCCAGTAACGAATTCATTTCAATTGACAAATTGATTTATTGAAATTATAAAAGTAGGTAAAATGGTGCTGAGCTACACTGAGATACACGTCGGTCCACGTCTCCAATAACAGATACATGTAGCTGTAAAGTAGTAAGCGTTGTCAATATTGGCCATGCACACGGTATTATATTTATTGTAACGGACGGACATAAAAACCGTCAGGCGTGGGAAACGTGCGCGGGAATATGAAGAAAGGGGATTTACCCTTGTCAACCGTGAGACGGGCCCCGTAATAACCGTGAGCAACCCGGATAAAAGGAACTCAATAACAACATCTCTTGATACAACGCTGCTGCCGGTCTGCTGGTGGTCTGGACCACGAGCCTCCTGCCCCTCACTGCTAACTGCTCACATCTGCAAAATCTTAATAATCCCATCGCCTCATTTTAATAACTGCTTCGTATGGTTAAATGCCCATGCCAGTTACACATTCTTGAGGTTTTTCATTTTTAATGTTAAGTACGACTTTCATCCTTGTAACTTTTCCTCAGTTTTGTTAATTGTGAGTTTGGTGTAACTAGAGGCCAGAGTGTCGTGTTTACTATGGATAATTCGAGACCGTATTACTGAAATTTTAACAAAATATCCTGAATCATGATATCGAGATTTCGATTTTCGAGATAGGTAAGATCATTGGCGAACGTACTAACATAATGTAAATAAATGAGGACACCTACTCAATATTGGCATTTATTTCAATCGCGCGTTCGTGCGAATGCATCTTATAACTGAAGAAAATTAAAAAAGGAATGGGTCAAATATAACCGATGAAATTATTTTCACAGCAAAACACAACAATGTGCTGTGGATTAGGATTAAAATTATGATTAACTTACTTATCGTTGTAGTCGCGCCGCGGCTTGTCTTGTACCGGCATTTTCCAAAACTATGTCCGCTGCAGACATACATAAGTGATGTGGTGCATTATCCTCTACTACATAGCAATCATTGAGTGCCCGGTGTCTTCCAACGTGTTCCCATTCCGTTCCGCAATGGACATGTCCAACGTTTACAGAACAAACATGATGCAGCCTGTCCGCCTCGCGCAGCCGTCGCCACAGCCAGCGCAACCACCGCCGAGTCAGAGGCCTGTGTGTGGACCTGTTCCTTTCCCGGGCTGCGAACAACCTACCACTTGCGTAGAAAATAGACAATTGTCAGCATTACACAACAATTACCAGCGGCTGTGTTACACCATCCGAAGGTGGCCGGGCCCGGTGCAGCAGATGATGTCCACCCCGCAAGTGCAGAGATACCCTGTCATGAGGCCACCAGTACTGAGGCAGATGCCGCAACCCATGATCACATCAACCCGAATGCTTATGCTTCAGCAAAGGTCGCCTCGACTAATGGTGCCTCAAATGATGGCTTCGCGAACTGCTCAACAACCACAACATGTGTACAAACCGTCCAATAACTATTTAATGGGAAATAATCATCAACAAAATATGACAATAACACCCAGATTCGGGATCCAGAACCCCAGGCTCCCGGCGACGCCGCGCCAGATACAGCCCGTGACTCCGCAAGTGAAGCTACAGTCGTATTACTACCCGAGAGTGGAGCACGACTACCCGATCTTCCTGCAGGCCAACAAGACGGTGACCAACGCGACGGAGAGCACCGCGCTGCCGTCCACGGCGGCCACGCAGAGCACCACCAGCACCATGCCGCCGTACCCGGGCGGGGTGCCGCCCGACTCCGACGACAACGACGGGCCGTTCCTGCTGTGTGCCGGCGGCAAGGCCAAGTGCAACAAATACGTTTGGACCACTAAAAAGAAAACTCACAGCAAGAAAACTACGAAGGCTTTGTTGTTATGGACTATTTAATCAGTTCCAGGTTCAAGCTAGTGCAGAGACGTTAAGTATTGCCTAGAATATACCTAATTGCTATTGATACGTTGCGACTACAACATTGCGAAATTAAGTGTATTAGATATATTATTTTGTTTAAGTTACTAATGTATAAAATAAAGTATTTTGTTAGATAATAAGTAAAATATTAATATTCGTAGTAACCAAATTATTTTTAAAACTTAGTTGATGTTTAAAAAATATATTAAATATCATACCCTATCCCTTCTGCTTCGTTCCAGTTGATTTGTCAGAGGTTGGAAGGATTATCCTCTCAATAAAATCCAAAGCGGTAGGTTGTGACAACATTTCTCGCCACATGATCGTTACTGTCCTAGATCACCTCCTACCTGCTATAACCCATGTTATTAACTTCTCCCTTTATTCCGGAACTTTCCCGTCCCTTTGGCGTAGAGCTTTTGTCCGTCCGCTACCAAAGGTCTCTACTCCCACTCTTCCTTCCCAATTCCGACCAATATCCATACTTCCTTTCCTGTCCAAGGTGCTCGAGGCCTGCGTACACAAACAACTATCTAGTTTTGTATACAGAAATGGACTAATTAGTCCATTACAATCTGGCTTCAGACCAGGCCACAGCACTACTTCAGCCCTCCTTAAAGTGACTGGCGATATTAGAAACGGCTTCGAAAATACCAGAGCCACAGTCCTGGTTTTGGTTGACTTCTCGAATGCCTTCAGTATGGTCAGTCACGACATCCTTTTAGGTATCCTATCCCACCTTACGGTCTCTGGCGAGTCACTGGAATGGTTTTCTTCTTATCTTCAGGAGCGTCAGCAGTCGGTCAAACATGGTGACTCAACATCAAATTGGCGCGAATTAAAAGCTGGCGTTCCTCAAGGCGGCATACTTTCACCTCTCTTATTTTCCATATTTATTAATTTAATCACCTCAGAACTTCAGTGTTCGTACCATCTGTATGCCGACGACTTGCAGGTTTACTGTCAGGCCGGCTTTGACGACTTACCGAGCGCCATCACTAAAATTAATGCTGACTTGTCTGCCATCAGCAGCTGGTCGGCACGTTTTGGGATCGCGGTGAACCCCAATAAATGCCAGGCGATCATCATCGGAAGCTCTCGGTCTCTGGGAAAGGTTGACAATACATCGCTACCGCCTGTTGTCTTCGACGGTGCGATCGTGCCGTTCAGTGGTGACGTCAAAGATCTCGGGTTACTCATTGACAGCAATTTGAACTGGCAGGCACAAGTCACAAATGTGTGCAAAACGGTCACCGGATCACTGCGGTCTCTTTATCGCGTTAAGAACTTGCTTCCGTCTACCACCAAGTCAATGCTAGTGCAGGCCTTATTGTTCCCTATTATAGATTATGCGGATGTTTGTTATTACGACCTGAATGCAGATCTCCTCAATAAACTTGACCGTCTTCTGAATAACTGCATTCGATTCGTTTTCAACCTGCGTAAATATGATCACGTTTCTGCACATCGGATGCAATTAAAGTGGCTGCCCATACGCCAGCGCAGGGAGCAAAGGGCGCTTACCACACTTTTCTCCTTCCTCAACTCAGCTTCTTCGCCTAGCTATCTTTCCTCTCTTTTTCAGTACACTTGCGCCAACCACAGCAAATATCTACGCTCTTCCAACAACCGTCTCCTTCAATGTCCTACACACCACACTAAATTCCTTCATTCTTCTTTTTTTATCCAATCCATCTTGCTGTGGAACGCGCTCCCCACCGATGTCAGGATGCTGTCTACTCGTTTGACGTTCAAGCGGAGAGTTCGGGAGCTTCTTCTGAAGAGGTTGTCAGAGTCTTCATCATGATCATCACTATAATTAGTATGTATATATTATATGTAAATAGTATATGTATTGTTATTATGTAGGTTTATTATTTTTCCATGTTATTTAAATATATATATATTGGTACATATTTGTGTAAGTAAGTATATTCTATTTTTCCACCTGAGCTTTTCTGTATTTACTTGCTACATGCACCTACCACTAGTTTTTCACTGCATCACCTAAAGGTTTGGCTGGTAGAAAATGCCTACGGCATTAAGCCCACCTTGTACACTTTGATGTGCATAAAGAGTAATAAATAAATAAATAAATACCTACTAAACAAAAAAGTGAGATATAAAAATAAAGTTTAAAAAAGACGGCGGGCACACAGTGCTTGCGCCCGACCAGAACCAGACCTGAGCGTACGGCGCGTTCCGTTCCGTGCGTGTCCCAAAGAGCTATCAAACCACCATAGATGGACCTAGTAAGGCTGATGCCTGATACGGAGCCGCGGATTTCCTAATGGGTTTCTAGGGCACTGGTTCGAAGCAGGAGTACAAACAGGGTGGTTTTTAGTAGGTAAAAGTCTGGCACTCACTCTCGCCTCACCCAAGGCGGGAGGAGTCATTGGAAAATGTTCCACCAATAAATAAAAGCTGTAACGTTTGAAATTGTCATAGTACATTGTCACAGTTTGTACATAGTATTACGTCACAATAGATAGAAACATCGAGTGCCCGAGCACAAGTAACTCGTAAAAGTAACAAGACCGCACCCGAAGGAAAAATATGATATTGCTTTTAAATATGAAATATTACGCCCAAAGTGTTCTCGTATTATGAAGAAAAAGGGTTGGGGACGTGACGGCCGCGGAGAGCCCGCGACTGTTTCTGTGTTTATTGTCAGAACTATACATTCCCTTGAAATGTGGTTTTTATAAATATATTTTTTATAGATTTATGGATTTTTAAGTATACCAGGGATAGGTCAAGTTAGGTGTAAGATTTCTAAATGTAAGTGTCGTCTAATTTATATTACAACGAAATTGTAGGTACTAAATATAGTCTAAAAATTTTGGATTTCTTGAAAAAATACCTTAGAACACCAAATAACTTACTTTTTAGGAAGTAATATGTCACTCAGTCAGGTATTATTAACAATCATCAGTACTAAACTACAGGACATGGTCCACAACCTACAATATACATTTGTCTGGCAAATAAAATATTTCACAGAATATGTATTTCAGTGGAATCGTAAGTAAGGTCCCGTATCGTAGCGAGATAAGGCGGGCAGTGGAGCGAGAAATGGTACAAGTGTCGGCGGGCCGAGCCTCCGAGCCCCGCACATGTAATACAGGATCAACTACACTTCATCATGTCACTTCAGGGAACTGAATGTTCTTTCTCAATGGTGCACATCATATTATGAAATGTTCTTTTCGAGAGTTACGAGTTGGCATTCAATTGCCATTTGTCTCGGGGTTGTTCTACCAGTTGTAGTTAACGCTGAGTGCGTTAACTGGTTATTAACACGTCACATTCAAAACCAATATAGAAATTTGATCAAAATGTTAAGTGTGGGAGAGCCATGTTTCAGCACGAATAGGCCGGTTCGACTGGAGTGATACCACGGCCTCGCAGATAACCGACGTGAAACAACGCTTGCGTTGTGTTCGTGAGTGAGGTTATCGAAGGCTCAATTACCCCTCCTTAGTCTTCCTAATTTCCGAATCTTTGCTGCTTAAATTTCTAACCTATAAAATCCGGCAATGCATTTGTAACGCCTCTGGAGTTTCGGGTGTCTGTGGACGGCGCCGATTATTTAACCATCAGGTAACCGTAATGTAAATGATTTTACTGTCTTTTCCCTTAAATAAACATGAAAAGATAACACACAGGATTCGAACCCCAGTAGTAATCATGATAGTAATAATAGTACGTCGTATAATAAATAAAGCTTACTCCCGTACTATGAATAAAGTGTGTGTGTGTTTAAACTTGAAACGATTTGTATGAAAATAAATGCTTTACAAACAACTCGATCGGTGTGTGTATCATCGGAGAAGGGATAAATAAAGCAGCACATTACAGGCCCGATACTGTGGGAGTGTTTCTATCAACATTAGCCATATATTTGTATCGTTAGCCCGCGGACCCCGGCCCCCGACCATTAAGCTTTCTGTTTTAACGCCACTTGTTTTTCCAACTGCCACGAGCCACTTTAACAAACAGTATTTATTTTCTGCTTCCGATCGGTCGGTTGTTTCAAGAAAAATTCGTTAGCTTCCCTCCTACTTCGGCTGAATTTCGATTAGAAAAAGACAAAGAGCCGATTGCAGAGCTATTGAAAGTAGGGAATCAATTAAAGCGAGCCATAGATTCTCGGATGGCGATAACGTCTGTCAGTGAGTGAGAGCAGCGATAAGATTGTCTGCGCGACCCGGCGCGGCCGGCGCGCACTTTTAATTATTTCAAACGTTTATCGCTATCACGTGTCTCCGTACCAGCCGCTGCAGCCGCGCCATGGCGCCCACACTCCTGCTTCTCCTTTCAAAATACGACTTGAGTAAGGAACCCTTCAGACTGGTTACAGTAAAAATCTTCTCCTTTTAATACTAATTTTATTATAATGCATTTATTTACATTTCCAAAATCACACAAACTGTACAATAAGGGTATACATATAAACTAGTGATATATCTCTTATTTTTAATAAAAGATATTTATAATTTATACATTAACATATAATATATCTATGTTAGGTCGAATTAACAAATAATATTCAGATACGAAGATATATTACGTTTAAAATTTTCATTATTTTTATTTACTGTGCATTAAATTTATATTTACAATTTGACAAGCGTGAGTAGCAAGCTTGGTTATACTATTTAAACAAATCACGAGTTATACACAAAGTTCATATATTAGTCAGATAACACAAGAGGGAGTTGGAAACTACATTAAGTTTATGAAAGGAATATTGTGTGTAGTATAAATAAGTGTGAAGATCTTATCTTTGGCACAATATCATGAGGATTATTCTACGCGAAGCACTGAATCACAAATATTCGTGTGCCGGCAGACTAGTCGTCTGCGGAAGGACAATGCACGTATAATACGTAATGTATAATTTAAAATGGAAATGGGAGTAGGAAATACCGAGTAGGTTAACGAGGTTCATGAATAATTACATCGAGCTATTGTGGAAACCCGTGTGCACTGATGGAGGAATCTCAAATAGTGTTCCATTGAATCACAACGTTTTGCAGATTATTTCAAACTCTCTGCGGCAACAAACAGTCAGCAGCCGGCGCTGACAACTCAGCTGTTTCCAACGTTCACCATTTTTTGATTTACATTTTAATGAGCAAATAGGCTATACGCTTAACTTTCAGAAATGTGGTAAAAAGAGATGATTCAAGGTTTGTTCCTATTTCCAGGTTAGTATTATAAAGTTATGTAAACAATACGATGGAACCTTACACCTATACCTTACGCTGGTATTTGAACTAAATATCGTTCGTATTTGTATAAAATGATCTCTCACATACATTCGTTCGGGATATGACATCACAATTTCGGGATGATATGTTTCAATTTTACATTAAATAACATTAAAATTAAACATCGATCACATTCACAGGAAGACGAATCTAAAACTTGACAAACAAGAAATGAATGTGTTGTCATAAACACTAGGGTATAATGAAATTAATGGTGTAACAAACTGAAGGTAAAATAACATGTAGTTACACGATGAGGTCCACTTGTACTAATACAATGATCGCCAGGAACGATTGCCGCCAACAGTGGATCCGTCTCGATCCTGCAACAAAAGAGACATCTTTGCTACAGGTGAACTGGAAAACTTTATTCTAATATTATATCCTACACACGATTATTAAGATATCGAAACGTAACATTGAAAAAATAACAAAATAAAAATAAACAGTCTTAGAAAAAAATCAAATGATAAAAAAGTACTTAAAAAAGGAAAATGACTTCCATTTAAATAAACGGGACATTTAAATCGTCAGTTGTCGGGGCCCGCGCGCCGTGTACATTGGAGTGGCACGCCGCGGCACGCAGTGAGCTGTACTGGCGCAGGTACTGGCGCGGTATCGGCCGAACGGTTCCTTCCTTGTAAATACATCGCGCGTCGCTGAGACCATTGTCGCTATTTTTGTTTACCACGATAAGAGCGTTTCAACAGCTTACGGTCTACTTTCCGAGCTCCGCGAACAATGGGATTTGTTTTGTTTACAACCCTGATGTGTTTGAGTTCGTGCGTTATTTTACATAGCACCATAAACACGGGCTCTTTGTGATACCTATCTCACAGATTATGATAACACAATCCAAACGGATTTGGCGTCATATTGTATTATTGCTATAGTAATAAATTGTACTGAGGCAATGATTTCGCTTCCATGACGGGACGTAAGGGTTGCGCGGTTATAAATCAATCGCCAATATTCGCACACAACAAAGCGTACCGGAGGTAAATAAAGCCAAATTCGAGATAAAGATATTCAAGTTTCATATCCCAATATTTATTCAAACGTTAGGCGTCTCTATTTGATATCATATTATTCGGCTGTTCAAACACTTTTTCGTGGAGGGCGAGAGCTGCAAGAATTGATTGTACGCGGTCTGCACTGAATATTTATGAGGGTTAAGTGTGTATGCGAACTCGTTGAATGTTTAATCTCTATTTGGGTGTACGGGAAAGCGAGCCGGGTGGATCTCAACCGCAGTAGTCAAGACTGTGCTAGGGCGGAGACACACCGACACACGCTGCGCACTTGTCTGTCGCACGTGTCGTGTGTGTGTGTGTGCGTGTGCGTGTGTGTGTAGACCGCAGCGCCTGGGCCACTGTTACAATAATAATGTACTTGGAAATGTTCCTGCCAGTGTACCCTCGCCCCGTCGTCGGGTCGTGACTAAATCTAAAACTATTTCTTTGTAATTTCCCCCAAACTTGTGAAAACAGTCTGTCAGTTACATTCGGATGGACTTTTACTGAATTTATATGCTACACATTAAAATCTGTTTATATATAGGCCTATTGTCACGTCGATAAGTACGAAAAACAAGTTATATTGGTACTACTAGAGTTATGTGCTTTGTAAATGAGAATAATATTTCCCTGCAAAGCCTTTGTTAACATATTACATGAAGAAAATAACAATCCACAATATTTCTTGCATATTACAGCATGCTGCCATAAACTAAAATGATACAAGCATGAGTGATGTAGCAGCGACGCCAGTCGCGCAGACAAATAAAGTCGTATGCGCTCACGGCCGGTAATGCGAGTGGATCCACAATTCCTCGTGCAAAGATAAAAGCCCGAAATGCTCTTAGCATTTGGAGTCATTGAAACAATAGCGACGTTCAGGCCTCGTAACATATTCCACGAGCCATTCCGCCGCGACTCCTCCGGCCACATTTATTTTTTACCATGAGTCGGGAAAGAGACGTTTTTAATAATGCAGTATATTGTAACAAAGAACACAAAGAGGTAAGTAAAGCCTCCTGTGAGTCGACTCGCTTTGTGCGCTATTATATTAAAGGCTTTATGTATTAAGTTTTGGTTGTTTGATGGATTGGTACTATTTGATGGAGGCGGAACTCACACAAACACAAATGTGGAACAAGGAAAACATAAGTACTGAGAGGTAAAGACGACAACAGTACTAATGCCACAAAAGTAATTGTAAGCATTATACTATCATTAATGTATTATTTGATCTATTCACTAGTTGAATAGTTGTGATAATAGAACTCCGTAGACTCTTTTTAACATCATTCTATCTAAACCGAAGGACACAAACCGTACACCACACGAGAAGTGTATTCGGAATGTAAGTAATATGATTTTCCTGCTCCGAGATTGCGATAAAATAAACATAACAATGTACGATGGTGCGTAAAATGGTGCGTACGATGCGTACGTTGCGTACGGCGGGACATAAGTTGCGGAGTCAACAATGCGTAAAGTTGGGGTTTGATCGTTAGCGGGCCGAGAGGTTAATAAACTGAGCGGTGTCGCCGGCGACACACCTCGGGGAATGTTTCCTTCAATATCTGACATGGCGACACATTACACACTCCGCTGCCCTCAGCCCACGGCTCCAATGTTGATGAAATGTTTGAAGCAACAGATTGATTCTCGTACGAACGGCATGACTGTCTGCTGATGTTTTTCCTCAAGATACTCAACAAATAATATTTTCCTGCCTGTATTCAACATGCTTCTAATATACTGTATGAAGTGTGTATGTCTTGAAGATCGCTGTAGCTGTAATGGTTTCTATTACACGAGCATGTTGTCACAACACATTAGACCTTAATGTGAGATATGATTGAAATTAACCAAAAAAATCTAAGGCTTCAGAATAGCAAGTTGATCGGTTGATCGTGATCCATTGGTGAGTTAGTTCGGGTTACCTGAGACGTGCTGCGGGTGAGGCGGGCGGTAGACGTGGTGCGCGGCGTCGCGGTCGGGCGCGCGGTCGAGCTGCGCGCGCACTACGCTCGGCCGCTCCGTGCCGGGCTCGGCGCGCGCCACGGACCGGCTCACGTTCACGCGTCTCACGCCTGCAACACGCCTCGTCTCAACATGCAGCTACCATGAATGTGGTCATACAACTACCAGCAGTTTTTGCCAAGGTGTAACACAATGTAAACGCATACAAACTTATCTCTGTGCTTTTGGAAATACAAGGAAATCTCTTGGAATTGACAACTTGGCATAAACTGCTGGCTACATTGAAACAATGATCATCAGTAATCAGTCAACCAATTTGATAAACATTATTTCAATACAAATGAAATGTTTTAATTTAAAAACAATGCAGATGGTAAGTATTTGAAACAGCTCGATGGAAAGCATACGAACAGAACTTGTGGCCCTGATTCCTAAAATATTTACCGGAGTGTAAGTGATACCACGGTTTTCAGAAAAAATCCAGCGTGAAACAACGAATGCGTTGTTTTCGTTGCATCTGTGAGGGTACAGTAAAAGGGCCAGGGTATTGTAACTCATCTGATGTTACAGGTATCCATAGCCGGCGATGATTGCTTACCATCAGGGTGATCCAACCCTGTTTAAATGCGATATTTAAATACATAGAATCCGTTTCCAACTTTATTTCGAAGCTAATGAAGAGAACATTGGTCTAATAACCTAATAACAAAAGGTTGTCGCTTCACACCGGCCAGTGCGCTGGCGCCGCGCGTATTATCTCGAAATTGCAAAAGGTTTAATCATTGCGGGTGATTTTAATGCGCTCATCGGCGCTCGGTAAACTATCGCTCTAATTAACATTTTAATGACTTGTTTTACGATAGCCCTCGTAATTACGCACATGTAATTTTATCTTCTCTCTATCGTCACCCACACGTTTCACGCTTTATAGTTTTAATTCCAACTGATGGACTCCGTTAATTATGATAACTAAATTGTAATATGCAATAACGACTGATTTCATCATTCTATTAACAAAGCTATTAGTGTTACGTTATGCTTATAGCGGACTATTTTTTTTATTGGGATAAGTCGGTTAAATGAGCATACAGATCACCTGATGGCAAGTAATCGACGACACACCACAGGCGTTACTAGTATTTATTTATTAATTCATCACCATATTTACATCTATCATTTGCTGGCCTTTGAAAATTAGGAATTTGAGGATTGTTGGAGATTCGGGGATTAAGAATATTGGTTAATTGGGCCTCCGGTAACCTCACTCATACAACGAAACACAACGCAAGCGTTGTTTTACATCAGTTTTCTCTAAAACTTTGGTTTCACTCCGGTCGATTCGTGCCGAAGATGGTTCTCCCACATTTATGCATGGTGAATATTTATTTTAATAGTCGTCATTATGTCTCCACTATATTAACTATGTGTTTGCTTTATATTTCAAATTGTGAATAAATTAATACCTAAACAGTGAACCCTACGTACACCACGAGTGTAAATATTTACATTAGTATTTACGACTAACTCGTAAAAATATCAAGAAATATGTTTTAATCCAAATATATCTCTCCCTGACAGGGTAGGCAGGAGTCAACACGAAAGTTAAATTAGTAATTACTACATGTTTACTGTGTGGAAGCCACGCCAGCGCCGCAAACTTACACAACTTCGGAAATGTCAGAGAAATGCTAGCACGTGTGTGTTCCCATTGATTTCACTATGTATTTGGTGTTTTATATATATTTAGATGTGCTGCTGATCACCTGTCTGACGTCAGTCTTACTGTTGGTACCTAATAATGTTTGCCGTTTATTTGGGTACTTACAAACTTACTTCATATTTTTTGTCTACATTGAATTTACTGCTGCACTCAGAGACATGATTACTGAAACTATAAACTATAGTATTGATTTTGTATCGAAAACAATTGCTAAGGACTGTATTAAGTAACCTTTAAATGACTCTGAGTACGGCGGTAAGACATCTAAGTACTTGTTCATGTTATAGCTTTCAGGAAATATACCGTAAATTAATTATTATGACAGTAGCAATCGAAAGTAGCCGGCTCGTGTGTCGTCATATGCTGGTCATGAATATGAGCCTCTAGTATTGTTTGAAACTAATCGAGCTCCTCGTCAATCAATTACGTGAATGAGTCGAAAATAATAATAATAATTAATCTAATCACCAATGTTTCATTTTGGTTTAGATGTCTATCTTTTTCTAGTAAATAATTGCATTATCGACAGTACATTCAAATTATACCTAGCTATTAGCATTTAATTTTACATATGTCAGCTCATGAAGTTACCCCAATCTAAACAGATTAATGAATAGATTGCAACTTTATTGCGCATTAATAAAGTTAAAAATCGAATAACGACATATAACAGAGTATAGCTTAACGTGCAAGTGTCCGTCGGTAGCGATACGAGTATGAAGAAGAACTTACTCTCTTTGTTGGCGTTGCTTTTCATTTCCGTAGCCTTCGGCGACGTCGACGGCATCGGGATTTCTACGAAACAGAAAAATAATTTAATTATTTATACTTAACATGTCACATATCTGATGCAAATTAATCATGTTTTACCGATGTGAAACCATCCTGTACACAACTTATAATTAATTATTAATAAAAATATTTTGTTTTAAATATAAAAAATATACTCTAGAACTTTTATGTCGATCCAGAACTTCAATTTGCGTACGGGAATCGAACCCACCATGCATTGCCTAACAAGCGGAGGCATCTAGCAACAACATTATCTTTCAACATCGTTTTAAGAAATCTTGTAGCAATCTAAGCATAAGAAATAAGTAACATGAATAAAACACATAGTGTAGTCACAAAGTCTGACATCAGTAGCAAATGGTAGCGCGCTGTATCTCTGAGACTGAGCCAGTTGAGCCACTAATTACAATGAGAATACGTAATGCCTTTAGTTTCACTTACCGTACAGACGGATTGAACCCTCGGTCTCCCCGAGGGAATTTTTAGAGATGCACCTATAGTTGCCAAAGTCCCCCGTTTGTAGATTGCGGACTGTCAGCTTCATGTGGGCTCTGGGGGAATAGGAGGTACACATTAGTGGAGGAGTAACTTATGTTAGAGTATATTATTATGGTTAAATGTTAGTGTCAATGTGAGTACAATCAACATCAACAACAACAAGTCACAGTTCGCTGATAGACTCTATAGAAAAGAGTTTTGATTTTTTGACCATGATGAAAGCACATGACCCATGGCGCCCTGACGGTAAGTGGTAACCGTGGCCTATGAACACTTGAAACACTTGGGGCGTTATATGCGCCTTACTGACCCATAAAAAGCCTATGTATTTACTTTCATAAAGTGGTAAATAGTGTGATTTTATTATAACTTTTGTGAGACATAGTAAATTAGTTACTATGTTATCGGCTTACTCACGTAATAGATCAATCGACTACTTTCAAGCCATACTTATATTTATTCAGCTTATATTCATGAGCAGCATTATTTTCGCGACACACGAAGCGGCGGGAGTCACCGCGTGCATCGTGAGCAAACAGTTCCGTGAGTAAGCCGATAATAATTAATTAAGTATGTCTCACGATATTTATAATAAAACCATACTTTTTTAATAGGTTCTATGTTATTGCACAGCAGCATTTGGGCAGGTTACTGTGAAAATATTACTGAGTGTCTGGATTGTCGGAAATCGTGTGTTTGTTTAATTGTATACCTTTGCATGTATGTATATTATGACATAGTTTAGTGATAACTTGTTAAAGCGAAACTTTGATGAACCATATCATTATTATCATAAAACAACATTTCGCCTATTCACGTGTTTTCTCTGAAGTATAACCAGAGGTGTATGTATGGAACCGCCCACCATTTGCTATTTCATAATGAGCAGACCATTTCATCGTGTTATTACTCTCATATTAGTGTATTAGTGGGCGACTAGTTACTGAGATATTGGTATTTAATAAACCTTGTTTTATGTATACCTCTCAAATAATCCTATTTTAGAAATTAATACAAAATCTCATATAATTTCGTTCGGAGTTCCTACTTTTATTCTTCAACCATATTTGAGAATAAATTTCTTAGCTGGTAAGCTATATTAAAATCGGTTCAGTAGTTTTTAAACCTAACCTAACATTGACTGAGGAACAAACTGTGGAGGACTTCATTTTCTAATTGAATATGAGGATTTGTGAACTCTAGGCTAGCGCTACAGCTCTACTATTAATGGAGAAACAGTATCACAAGTAAAGAAGTGTACATAAAATAAATTACTTAAGAAGACGGGCTTCTTAACAGATTGCAATAATAAATTAATCATAATGTGAAATCTAATGGGCCATCCTATTTTTGCTCACCAGATGGCGCAAATGTAGGAAATGATGTTTTATGCTGCTTAAATGATAATTATTCAAATCGGACTATTAGTTTCAGAGATAAGCGCGTTCAAACAAACAAACTCTTCAGGTTTATAAGATTAATATTGTTTTATTTCCAATTTTCGCCTGGCAGGTTTAAACTCTGGCTATTAAACAGAGGTAAAGAAAAGCCAAAAATTCCCATTCTTTCTGCATCTGGGCGAACAAGCACACTACAATTACAACATATTTCCCCAATTGTACAAACCAACGTTGTAATATTATATATTTAGTATGTAGGTGCAGTATTTAAAGTAAAATTAAATACACTTTGACTGTCCACTTCGAAGAATAACCAGGCTGTATGATGTTACACGTATAATTAAGGATTAAAGTACGACAACGAAACGAAAGGTAAAGCCACACACAATGGCTGTTCCCATTAACAGTTTCTCGGAAGAGTATATTGGGTGCATTAATAAATAAATAAATTTATTCAAAGTTTTAACATAAATTATGGCCTTAAATCTAGACTCGCCAAACTGTAACGTTTGATGGCGAGAAATAACATATGATATGTTGCCAATGAATCCATTCTTTACTTACTTCGGGGCAATTCCATTCATAATGTAAAATTGCACAAAAAGGCTTAGTAGGAAATATATGTATTAACTTAACGTACTTTATTAAATGTAAAAACTTATTGAAATTGATTCCTTTGAGAGTATTCCTGGAATTAATAGTAAATAATAATTATCCTCACAGAAAGCTAGAAACCTCCATGTTAGAGAAATGCTCGTAGAAAATCCATAGTTTAGTATAATATCTATGTTCTGTTCAGATCTCGAAGTCAGTTGGAAGCTGAACATTAACATACACAGTTATTACGTGAGCAAATAGTTCTCTCGAATATTTTCTCTTCATTTCAATATTTGTTTTATTGAAACTCTCGTCCATTGAAATGGCTCAGGAGCACTAATAAACGTTAATACACTTTGTAGAATGGTGCTTGCTACCATTAGCTGGGACGGTGGGGAGTTGAAATTAATTTTGTAATGTACTGGAGGTAACAGCTCGGTGTGACGTCATCTTATCTTATCCATTTACTAAACTATCAACTTCATTATAACATCATTTTAAGTTTTGCTAGATTATAGTTAAAAGGTAAATTTAGTGTAAAATACTTTAGTATTAGGTCGTAATTGCTAATAAACTCTACAGAAGCGTGACGTCACGCAATGTTTCAATTTGGCACATTGCGTTGTCGTTTTGGTTTCTACTACGGTACATTTTGGTCAGTCGATTGGTCGGGTGCAAGACTTCCGAGGTACTATCTTCACTGCGATTTTTCTGGCAGTGAGCTACTTACTTATGTGTTTCAATTTTCTTACAAATGAATAAACACCTGTATTAAAATTTTCCGGTCTTGTACATACATGACTGGAAAAAGTTTGAATTTTTACTTATTTAGACCACATGCAACGTACCTGTATGAGTTCTCCTCGGTATTGATGGCGTACTTCTTGGTGGGCAGCACCATGACGTTGTCGTACACCCAGTAGGAGATGGCGCGCGGGTGCGCCTCCGTGTGGCAGTCCACCGTGACGTCAGTGCCGGCCGGAGCGCCCACCAGCTGGTTCGGCACCCAGATCATTGGGGAAACTGAAACAATGCATGTGCATTAAAGAAAGAAAACTTTGAAGGAACGAACGAGGCATGACTACGTGGCAGTTAATGTGTTAAAGAAAGGGAACAAGCGAGGTTTTAAGTTTCAGCAGATGGCTTCCTGATTGTGGTTAAGATCATGACAACTCATTAAAAACTAATAAAACACGCCAAATTATATAAATTTAGCATACTCATGTCATCGAAAGGAGAGTCAGTCTAATTTGAAATTGAATGGTTATTGTGAGGTTATTTAAAGCCCAGAAAGAAGATGATTACGACGTTTAAGCATGTATGTGTATAACTAGGGAATGTATATAATATGTACAACCTGTACCCCTTTAAAGAGCACCAACTCTATACGAAAGTATGCGATATAAAAGTTTACGAGGCGCCGCCGCGGCACAATTGATTGGACTTATACAAAGACTGTCTTCACCCACCTTGCACCGAGGCTATTTATAACACATTTTAAAATCAAATTTGTAGGAGACACAACAGCTCGTTGTCGTCGTGTTATTTATTTTAAGAATCTCAAAGATAGTGCCTCGTTGATCGAGTAACCAGCAATGGACGAATAGTGATAAGGAATTTTCTATTTCAAAAAACTTAGTAAGTACATAATGAAACAGTCACAATACGTCTGAATATCATGCCATTATAATATGGTAATAGACTGGAGTATTACACGGGCCTCTTGGTATAACTGTTGAAAATCGAGCGTTATATTTAGATCATCTCTGCCTACCCCTTCGGAGATTGAAAAGCCGAACGTTTATCTTCACAAAGCTATTCATATAACATTTTAAAATAAAATCAAATAGCTTGTCAAGCCAGCATTATTCAGGTCGCACGATGTTTAAAGAATATCAAAAGAGGTATGATAAAAATAATATTGGCTACATTTAAATACGTGGTCTGATACTTTTATTGTTCATACAGCCACGGGTTATGAGCCTCGTTCATTGTCTTTTTACTATAACTGATCTTAATCTACGTATTGTTATAATAAAATTGCGAGACTCTCTAACCTTTTATGAAAATACTTAAAGCTGATGTTTTAAAATTATCTATGCAGGCTTTCAGGTTTGGGATTTTTTGTCTTTTCACTTTTATCACTTTATTTTTTATACTTCAAACTAAGTCTGTACAAAAAATGGATTTAGTAACGAATTGATATTGATTTAGTTATGTAAGTTCTTAGTTTCGATACCTGAGTTAGGCAAGGTAGAAAGTTTTCATTGTCGATGAAAGACATTGAAAGGCGACATATAACGAAATATATCTATATAGGATCTTAATACCAAAAAACATAATAACTACTCGTAAGTATCTACACCTGTATTACAATAAACATAAAAAATCGATGGCTATTGCAGAAGAGCATATATGCTCCAATCTGTTTGTAACACGTGTGAACAGACGCTGCGAGTATACAGGATGAACGCGTGTGGAGCTCGGTCTCGTGATGGATAGATAGCGGGAGCTCACGCCTGCTGGGAGCCGGCAGCGATACTGATGAATCAATGTACGATACAAGATGTTATTTATAGTACTACGCTACATACACAATATTGGATACATTTAAAAAAAAACTATACTGTAGCGTAAAGCTGCTTGATTCTGGTTAGTATTTTTTTAAACTTCTCCGTTTTGCTTTACACATCAACATGTATGTATACCCTTTGTTCCTTAGTTATTTACGAGTACTTTCTATTGTCAAAGGTAAGCTGACATACAGGGTTCCGTATGGTTATCCAATCATGTCAGCTCTGCGACACTAGCTTAACGAGCGAGACCATCTCCGACATCATAATCCGTCGCAAAGAAAAAAGGAAACTCAACGAAATATTAACGTAACATTTCACAAAGTGAATTCCACAGCGACACGACACGGGACCGACACGGGACCGACACCGGACCGACACGAGCCGGAGCTTGCGTTACTTAATCTGACTCAAAACGCCCGTAGGACGGACAAACAGCTCCCGTCACAGATTATACAAATATGAATTTTCTATCACAATTCTCTCCTAGCTCTAAGTTTTAATCTAACTACAATGTTGTTAAATTGTATCGAGTTTCAATTGGCTAACTAAATTGTGAACAATACTGAAAATTTAAACAAAGGGCAGAAATGAAATGTCTTCGCAAACCTTGTTTTTGGCTAGAATTAGTCAAGGCCACAATCGTGTTGTAGCAACAATAACATAAACAGATAAATCTTAAATAAGTTCATTGTTAGATTGACTAATATTGTTGCATTAAAAAATTAACTAATTAATCATACCAAGAAGCTAGAAACATCAAATAATCCGAAGTAATTACGTCCGTTTTACTAATAACGACGTAATTAGAGAAGCTGAGCAAACTGAATCGCCTCAACATCTAGGTAAACACTAATATCATGGCAGATTGTTATCGACAACAATAGGTAAAGTCGATAGCCAATAGGCTATAGCGGTGTATTGAGGAGCCGGAACAAAAGCTAGACCGACCTAGGACACTACCTAGGCACATAACGATGATGATGTCTAGTTCCGTGCTGATCTAGTTAAACAGAGTGTGGCTAATGATTAGTAGGCAGTATAAGCTGTGCCAGTCAATTGCTAGAAACGCAGCAATGCAGTGCTGCGAGCGAACATCATGTAATTACTCGTACACTAGCACACTAGTAGACACTCGAGCGAACTCCACGAGAAATGCAAATGTGATTCTACGGCGTCATGCGGTTGAAAGGCAAATATGTTCAAATGTACTGTTGTATTAAATAACTAGGTGAACATGTGATCGTATTTACCACTCGATTTTCGTTAAATATTTCAACAAATGATAGCAAAAGGTTCGCACCCTATTAGGTACATGAGACTCAAGACTGGTGAAAAGTCGGTGTTACATATCAGCTCAGTCTACAGCTTTGAACAATATAAGGCGTGCTATGTTATTTACAAAACTGAGTATTTTGTTAGTGTGTACTGGTTCACTCGCAGCCAGCCTGTAATGGTGCCTATAAGTTATCAATTGAAGCAGCACTACGAATAGCTGCGCGTACATACAAACTTGAAGGAAGCAATTTATAAACTTTCAATAATGATGGATCGGCACGAAGTTTGCCGACTGCGCCCGAACTCACCCGACGATTTTTCACATAACGGCTAGATAATAAAATCCACACTTTGAAAACGTAATTCACAACGGTTGAGTTTATGGTGGCAATTTTCACGAGGCATTATACTCCGCACCAGTAATACTCTTTAATATTCTACGACGTTTTAAAATATTTATAAAAAGTTTGTGCTTTTTTTCATGTTTTTACGATTTCATTATCTCATTTCGTGTTTCGCTGTCGGTGGTGCGTTTAAATTAATAATGTGTTGTTTATATTAAAATGACAATCTTCGAGTGAAATGGCTTTATTATGAAATAGCTTTTTATAACGTAGAATAAAATACGTGTAATCCTTCCATCAGTATTAAATGTAACTTGAGTATAAAGTACAGAAATAACATAGTACTTTTATATGAAGTGAGTAGAATTTTAAACTTTATCTGTGTGAGAAGATATTTCCAAGTCGCGAAAAATACAAAATAATTATTTCTACTGACTGGATCCAATAAATATATTCGTGCAAAATTCGTGTTATTCAGTAAAACGAAAAAACTTTATTTTTATTTCTCTCATTTAACCGTTATTGCAGTTAAGTTAATCCCGCTGACGGTTGCAATTCTGTACAAAAATTAACTGTCACACGTTACTGTCCTTTCATAACCAGACATATGAAAAAACATTTTTAAAAAGTCACCCGAATTTTACAATTTGAGTTAACAGAATAATACTATCGCTCCAGTCTAAATGATTGGAACTTAAGTCACAAAGACGGGGGTTTGAATAATTTTCATAAAAAGAACATTCTTTTCTTTAAAACCGTCGACTAGAACTTTTCTTTTTTGCCTTTCAAAGGCGATTAATCGCAAACTACATTTCATCTTGCAAACATCTCAAAGGCTTTTCTTTAGTAAAAGGATCTGCACCACAATCACGTCAGAGTGTGCAATGCGAAAAATATTATCTTTCAATTATCGCGGGACATCGCAGTCGTCTATTTAGTCAGCCGCAATTTGTAATAAGAATTGAAAATAAAGGGAAAACCGCTACGAATTCCTATTGAAACTCGTTCTTTTTTTTCGTTTAAAAGGAGTCTGTTTTATTCACAAATTCTTATTATACCTATGTTTAAATTATTTTAACATTGGAGGCAGATAACATCAGAAATGAGAGATGTGTGGTGATAGAATATGCGCTGATATGAAGGATGTAGGTCACCCACACAGGTGCACTAGTGTGAGCTGCCTATTCTTACCACGTCATCTGGAAGCCGGCCTCTTTGGAGCGTCGCTCCACCTACCGACCTTATGCATTATTACTGAGTGGGAACACAGAGATTATTGAGACGAGACACACCAGTAATATAGTATTTACCTAAAGAAAGTAACTTTTAACTATAATAACATTATATTATTTCTGGTTTCTCACCGCTCCCTTACTTAACGTGGGTGTTGCATTAATAATAATATAATTAAAAAGACTACATATATAACAGAGACTAGGCAGGTCTGATGCTCGATCTGGAGCTGCGGACCACCTAGAAGCTCGGTGCGAGCTTTGGTACCACCAACAACCGGGCCTTTGCCGACTCACGTACCCATCCGCACGCACAGCCTAAGCTACCCAATTCGGATTGTGTTTTCCGCGTAAGTTATACAAATAAGTAGCCAGCATTACTTCTCGTCGCGCTTCTAGTCTGTAATAACCCACTGTAGCAAATACAACGTCGGGTACAGCAGCGGATATCCCGGGTACACTCCATATGTCAAGTACAGAAATCTCACGAATTTGTTTTGAATTCGTTCCAACATGGTCGCGTATTTGGCTTCGTTGGGACTCCATATAGCCGCATTACATTCCATATGACTTTTAACTAATGCAGGTCTGATCTTTGTAGTGATCACTAACCTGCTTGCCAACTGTGGAGCAAGCCAGGAGTGGATCCTCACAGACTGTTGATGATGCTAGTTAAATTGATGCCAATCCAGCTTATTTTTAATTCAATTTTAGATCCTTCATGAAATAATGCGGTAATTTTTATGAAACCATTTTGATATTCCAATAACCGTAAAGGCAGAATGTGATGTAAAAGTGCATTACTCGGTAGCCAGTCTCAAAGGATATTAAAACAATGAATACTTTGCCAAGTTCCCGCTGAAGATTGATGGCTAAACTTCGCTGTACAGTTATATCAAGCGTTCATACGTCTGTTTGTGAGCAAACTTACACTAGAACAATGTATTTTAATCTTTTTATTATTATTTTTTCGTTGTTTGTGTACAGATTGGCACCAAATATTATGTAAGAAAGAAAAAACGAATGGTGAGTAAGAGAACTGAGTTGAATGTGTCATAAAAAGTGCTTAAAAAGTATTATCAATTACGTTATTGCGAATTAAATATAAAAAATCATATCGAAATGGCCTGTATTTTCCGTAATTAAAATTTTAAACACATTAAATGAGCGTGCTTTTTATATGTAAAATACTGAAAACGTTTAAAAAAATCCACTCAATTACTGATTGCTTGCCAACCGAGCAAGCCAGGAGTGGAACAAACTTTGATGATGATAATTACATTATTACGAGTAACTTATATTTAATTCAATTTTACACGGCTATCGCATTTTGATATTCTAATAACCGTAAAGGCAGAATGTGATGTAAAAGTGCATTACTCGGTAGCCAGTCTCAAAGGATATTAAAACAATGAATACTTTGCCAAGTTCCCGCCGAAGATTGATGGCTAAACTTCCACGTCAGCTCATGCTCTGTCTGTATACCATCAAAATCACTTCATCAAAACCGTTCAGTAGTTTCAGCGTGATTGACAGACAAACATCGAAATTGCTTTGATACCATCACGGCTATCGCTTTTTATTTATACTTCTGCAAACTTTCACATTTATAACATTAGTATGATAATGCAAAGTATGATAAACCTAAGATATCCTACAAAACCATAGGTACACATAACTTTACAAGACTAAAGGGAAATGTATTTTTTGCAAGTTATTATAAAACTATCAGCGAAGTAGATCGAGCACCACGGCAAGTTGTGACGGGTGCTAGGCAGGGATGTCGCGCGGCGGTGCACGCGTGGACCGACCGCCTAGCAGACGGCACAGACATTATACTCGTCTACACTGAACGAATAAATAATGGAACGCCATGTAGCTACTGATTGATTCCAACAAGAACGATGAGTAATAAACAAAAGAGAATCTATTTACCTATGTTGCACAAAATAATACGACTAATGATGCATTTCAAATGCCAAAGTGATCTTAGCCGCTCTTTATTTGTTAATTGAGCTGTGGATTAAAGATTGATGTGTTTTATAGCTAATTGTAAAGATGTTACTTATGTTTCTGAATCCGCTAACGTCGATTCGACGATTACGTCCATCGTTTTAATCTTCGCCGTCATCGAGGAATAATTTCCTCTACTTATGTAAACTATCCGTAAGCAGAACTTTAAATTACAAAACCGATGCTCCCAGACTAATTATCAGAATTAATTTATTCTAATGCCCTAAACTGTACATTACCGAAACACAGAGAAATCTTCTAAATTCAAAGACATCCCGAGGCCTAGTTCGGCCCGAGTCGAAATCAATAATGACATAACAATACAGTAAGCTTGTAATGCGCCAATAGCCATCGTACGTGAGCCAATTGTGGATTACAGCTACAGCAGCCGAGGTAGTGCACGATTTTACACACAATTTCAATGCTCAAATTTAGCAACGGACGAAGAAGCTTTGACCAGTGATTTGAATGAAACATGTTTGTTGTTACTAGAGTACCTTTGTAACGTTCTCATAATCTTTTTGAAATTTTGTATTGGACTATAATAAGTCAAGATGGTCTTTAATGTGATAGTCCTTGGAGTTTTGGCTAGTAATTATAAAATGTGCTACTAGCTCTCTACGACAGAGAAGACTTATGAGATGTAAAGTATGCTCACCAACCAACTAACTAATCTCTGTTAGCGTAACTTTATAAACCGCAGGCTCGCTTATATTTATATTTATACAAACTCTTGGGGAAAATCACTTACTCTGCGTACATGAGCAGTACGAAATATAGCAATGGATACTACAAATAGTGACTAGTCGAAATTTCGCTTAGTCCATAATGGAAAACGAGCTGGAAGCTGTAAGCTTGTAATGCGGCAGTGGTACGTGAGACAATTGTGGATTACGGCAATCCCCAGTGATTTTACACGCAATTGCTCGGATTGAATCTGAGTGAGCAATATCGTAGGCTGGCCAGTCTACTCGGAAATATCTGATCCCACTCTTACTCTAATTAATTCAATAATAGTGAAATGATAAAGTATATGAAGCGTGTAGATTCAAAATAAAATTCTCCAAACGTTCCTTTACTGCAGTTAGAACTTTAGAAGTGCCAGTGGTTTCGGTCACGCTACACAGTTTGTAACATATTTTGTACTAGTAGTATATATAGTCTTCACTACGATCGTAATTTTATTCACAAATATGTTAAAATCAAAATTATCAAAACCCGTAAAGCCGTTCTTGACTAGCAGAATTTTTAAATACTATTTAATAAATACATTTTCTTCAATCAGTTCTATTAGGAAAAGGTATTATTCTGTGGCGGTACTCACATTCAACATCAACGATGATCCTCTTGGACACAGAGGGCGGCACTGCGTTGGTGGCGATGCAGAGGTACGCGCCCATCTCCGTGCGGCTGATGCGCTGTAAGCTGAGCGTGTCTCCCTCGTACACCGTCACTGTAAGAGATTCAGATGTTACTATACAAAGTCTTAGTCAAAGCATCTACTTATTTTAATTAATAATAAAATGCTATTTTTTATGGAATAAGCCTGTAGACGTACAAACGGATCACCTGATGGTAAGCAATCGCCGTCGCCCATGGATACTTGAAACATCAGATGCGTTGCCGGGCTTTTGGGGGTTAGGTATTTTTAAGGGTGGTTGGGGAATCGGGGATTGTGAAGATTGAGGAAGCGGGTAATTGGGCCTCCGGTAACCTCACCCACAACGAAACACAACGCAAGCGGTTGTTTCACGTCGGTTTTCTGTGAGGCCGTGGTATCACTCCGGTCGAGCCGGTCGAAGTATGGCTCTCCCACACTTAAAATTGTCAGTCCTGTCCAGTGAAGCTCATTCTAAAATATTGAGTTTAGTGATATGTATGGACTTGATTTTATATTAGAACTTGCAGTAGGTAGGGTCGGTTACGAACAAAAAACAGTGTAACAAAATAATTTTACTAGCAAACTAGAATAACAATATTCGGAAACACAATGAATATTTGAATAGTTGGTAACTTTTTCATGGAAGAAACTGTGTGAATTGTCTAGGGGAAGGTGTGGCCTAAACTTAAAAGATTAGCGATTTCGTATGAAAGGAATTGTGAATTAACATTCTTTAAGCTTTTGTTGTCAAAGGATATTTTTTAGAAAAGTAATTCAGTAGGTAGTAAGGAAATAAATAAGATTTTTTTTTTTTTTTGGCGAAAAATATTTTTAATAGGGTAGATGACTAATTTTTATTTTAATGTGCGTGATATAGATTTCTTCCTACTTCCTTTGTTCAGCAGTGGATGTCTCTCGGCTGATGATGATGATGATATAGATTATTTAAAAATATTAGATACTCATTTTTCGAAGATATATCGATTTGAAATATCGCTTGACGTCACTTCTAGGTACAATTTATATGTAGAAATGACGTATTTGCTCTCCTTAACTTTCATTCATTTTATCTAAGTATTGTAATCTTATATGATACAATAAAGAAATACGTGTCTAATTTTACATTACCTTACTGATGGACTAAATAGAAGATCATCATAAGAAAGAATATCATTCCTGTTTAAAATTGATCCAATTCATTCTTAGTTAGAAACCTTCCTACCTGTAGGATGGGACTACAGTTCTATTACGAACTAACCGAGGAAAAACCCTTCACTACTACACACTAAGCAAATTTAAAACAATCTAGCTGAAGGTATAAAAATTAAAAATTCGTGGCTCGTAGCCGTCGGTGGCCGGCCATCAAGTGGCCAAATGAGTTTGCCTCTATTTACAATTACGGTACGTTTTGCGCCGCGCGCCGTGTACCGCGCAATGAATGTAATGAGAGAACGCTCTCCGCTCCCAACTTGAATACATTAAGCAATTAGTGCTCCCCTGCACTCGTGTACTTGTTTTTAATGTTTATTTTATTGTTTACATTGTTTATTATACAGCCAGTTAGGTTTGGCAATCAGCTGGCGAGCGCTCTATTCCACAGTCAGTCCTGCTAAGCGGTTCTCTATATGTTAATGGGTTTGGAAATTATGTAACGCCGTGCTGTGAGTTAGATACTTTAGTGCTGAAATTATGTTTGTCAGAACAATGAATGAATGAATTATTGTAATCGTGTTTAATTAACTAAGGAATTGTTGTAGGTCCGTGTTTCTAGTTCCAGCAATATAAGAGTGACATACAGATGACATGAGCGAATACATTTTAAGTATGAAAAATTAGGACATGAAAAAGTACTTTTTAATGTAAAGAAGACAAAGAAAGATGTGGAGACGATTAATAATAAATTGGAATAAGAACGTTAGTAACACATATTGAAAAGGTTACCTAACGTTACATTCAAAGTATATTTGTATTGAAACAAAAAATGGCCTCCCTACTTAAAAATTAAAATAGAATAATGATAAAAAGGTTACTTGAAAATTGAGGTAAATACGTAAACAGCGCGCCAGAAGGTAGACAGCTTAAGTGTATAAATAATTTAGTAACAATGTCACAGCTCCACAAAATTAAAATAGAGCTCCTCTAGTCACCCTTTCATTATACAACGAGCTCGAGCAGTTAACTAAGTGAGACGATTACAGCTTGCTCAGCCAGATGACAGCTGTTCACTGTTCCCGCTTTTTACTTTTATATTCCAATCTCGAGGAAAAACGTGAACTTACATTTTCTTAAATTGCAATGCATTTTGGAATTTTAAAAAGATTTTACAAACTAAAAATGTTGTTTCCTCTCTCCCATTTTCTGCATTATTGAGGCGGCGAGTAAAGTACATCCGCGGCTGGCCGGGCGGCGCGTCGTGTCGCGTCACACTCAGCGTCACATCTAAATGCTTTAGTATAAACTCGGCATGACAACTTTTATTCATCAGCACGGGCGGCCGCACTCGACTCTTCCCATTCACCGCGAGCAAAAAGGGTACACCGCGACCGCGACCGTATTAATTCAAACAAAAGATTAACACGTATAGAATCGGAAACGGGAGTTTTTCGATGGCGGTCGTAATTAAAACATCCGTCGGGACAAACATACGTGGGAATGACAGGAGGGGAGAGGGTCACACACAATTAGCGACGAGTACCTCTCGACACCACACGTTAATTTTACTCTGTACAAGGAAATCGCTCTTGAAATTAAACTCAATTTTTGGCCGCCTTTGTCGGCGCGCCCGGGGTACTCTCAACCGGTTTAATTTGGCGGCACAACTCAGCTTTTCCGCGCCATAATTATCTTTAAACTGGATTTTTTCTTGAAATGAGGCTTAATACCGCGCTCAAGTGGAGGCCATATTGGATGTGGGATTAAGGTGCGCAAACTGGTTTTGTTATCATATCTGCAGTGCGATCACGAGAGTCGAGAGGTCTGTTTATGAAACAAAGCTATTATTGTGTATGGGAACATTTTCCTGAATAAATGTTGAGCATTAGTATGATAAGGACTTTCAGGGCTAATTAATCGCGCTTTGTGATAAATTCAAGAATACTCTCCGCTAACAAGCGCTTTCAGCGATGATATTGTGTGGAACTAAGCTTCGTTAAACTCCGTCCCCAGCCCCACGTTGGTCACTAAATTCTACATCCACTTTGTAACAAAATATGTCGACGATCGAGGAAGCTAGTTCCACTTTATTTTCTATCAGTTAATGGTCGGATGCAATCGTATTAGCTAGTTGTCCATTTGCTGGCATTACAGCGGTATTAGTAAATGCAAACAAAATTATGGATAAAGGGAAGGAAACAATAGTATAAGTAGTAATAAAACGCCAAATGTTGGGGAAACATTATCGAAATGTTTTCCTTATGGTGGAACCAGAGCTGTGCGCTGTTTACTAAGCAGTAACATACTCATATGTAGATTGATGAATAATTTAGTTATTGTGATACCGGCAAAGGATAGATGTGAACCACGTGATTTAGTAATTACTGATAGCGAATATGATATATTATTAGTACACAAGATCTGTGAGAGCTAGATAACCAGATTTGTTGAAAATTTATTTTAATGGGAGAGCATTTTAACACTAGAAAGAAGTTTATGCGGAATTATTCGGCTATAAGACTACAAGAAACGCTCAGTTTTCGAGAAATCTACAACGCAATTAGATTAATCATTTCTATTCCAAAGATAAGGCTGAGCGGAAGCCTTCTTAATTCTTAAGACTTAACCATTTTTCCAAAGAAAAACCTCAAGTTAATTAAATTTAATTTAGTGTCTCCGAGGAGCAGCCCTGAACTGGATCTGTAGTTGGCAGCAACAGCTGCGCTCTGCGGATTGTTAAAATATATTATATCGTATAGCAACATGTTCCGCGCGGCGCGCCGACGACTTGTACATGCTTACTTAATGGAATGTTAATATTTTGTCGAAACTTTCAAGTGTCTGATACATGTGTGACGTTTGACGAATCAATATTTCTGTCTCTTGCTTAAGATAGCAGGGAAACATATTTCTTTCTAAGATCTGTCACAATGATGCTCGATTTTGTTACCGTAAAACATGGCAACTTTACCATATTTTGGAACAAAAATCGAAATATATTTTTAACCATAAGACGCATAGAAACCAAAACTATATATTTAGAATTGTAGTCTATCTAGCTCACTTTACTGTAATCGTCATTATATACAAACGCTTACTTTAGCCGTAGTAAAGAAAAAACAACATAGTGTCTCCGAGGAGCAGCCCTGAACTGGATCTGTAGTTGGCAGCAACAGCTGCGCTCTGCGGATTGTTAAAATATATTATATCGTATAGCAACATGTTCCATAAATACTTAAAATTGTAAAAAAAGGCTACAAAATAATGTTTAATCTTTTGACTTTTTAATTTTTTACTTCACTATCTCCATAGCTAATTTTAACATTACTTTCGTATACTTTTTATATTGTCTAGCTCCGAGTTTTCTGCGGTTTTGTTTTATGTGAGATTTTGGCTCTAAAACAAAAGGTATTATTAAATACATTATAACTTATCATCCAGGATATTCACTATTATGCTGGGAAATTTAGGTATTCGAAAACGGTTACATACATACAAACATGGAAAAAAACATTTATTGCCAACCCTAACTGTAGGCAAAGTTGCCACAAAGCAGGCCGTGGCAACTTTACCTAACCTGTGTGAAGCGATTATTTATCAATAAATTAAAGAAAAAGCAATTGCTGACATAACAACAGTAATCCCAACTATATTATACATACAAGATCAAAATTTCACTCAACTGTGACAAATAATTTAGGCTCTGTGAGCACAATTTAGGAACTACTAACTTTTAGCACCTTTTAAAGTCTAAAAAATACTACTATTACAAAACAGAATTCTAGTGGGTAGATTTTTAGATAAATGAGTTTATACCGAATACCTATAGTATGGTAAAGTTGCCAAGGGTCTGGTAAAGTTGCCATAGTTTACCGGTATAGGAATAAAAATATTTTTTGAATTTCCAAGTTTCATAGGGTATTTAAATGTTACACGTATATGTATCGTGTGAAATTTTAAGGGTTATCTCACACAGTAACGCCACGGCTACAGCATGGGCAAACGTTGTTTAGCTTTGGAAACAAACAGGCTGCAAGTGAGCTGTCAGCACGCGGTCCGCGCGCTTACAGCCTTTTTATATTGACGTTATGAAATATATCATACGACATAAGATTTAATGTTCAAAATGACAAGTTCATTACTGGATCGGAGCGGGGGTGTTACAGTGTGATATGTTTTTACAAATTGTTGTTTCGGGTCTGGGTGTCATGTGTATGTGAACTTGTATGTTTGTAAACGCACCCACGACACAGGAGAAAATCCTAGTGTGGGGCAACGTTTTTTAAAAAAAAAGAAAAAAGAAAAAGAAAAGATATGTCCTTATGGCTTATTAATTTTTATTAGCCTTCTAAAAATAGTGTTAAAAAAATTTATGCGTATCCTTCACTCATAATAATTATTGCAAGACAATTTGTTTCATATCACTATAACACATGGAGCTAAAAAGTTATATGTATTAATCACACTGATATCTTAATCCTTAAAAAGATAAAAATATTCTTCGTTGGATCATTTCTTTTTATTGGAGAATTAAAACTAACTGTGTATATCTCACGTTTATAGCGAGTGCCGTGTGGAAGTGGAGACGATGCGACGATGCGACGGAACAATGAAAAGAAACGTTCCCTAATAAAAACGAAATGAACCGTTAAGCTAGTTTCATTGCAATCTGTAATGCTAACGTGCACTTTGTAACCTGTCGTCACTGAGTACCTATTGTTATATATTCTGTTAATTATTAAAATTTACAAAGTGGGCAAAATACGAGGACGTCCGAAATCGAGCGTGAAAACCAGGTGCTAACCTTGACATTCTGGAAATGGCGTTACGATGAAAACAAAGTTATAAGGTACTATGTATTTATATGTCAGTGCAACCCCATAAAGATAATTTGGTATGAATATAATATGGTTGGTTGTAATTACTATTGATACAATTCTTTTTATAATCCATAATTTATAATTATTTTGAGTTTGGGTGTGATGAGAACGTAAGAGTGTATGTATATCACGAAGATCTGAGTTAAACAAGTGTACTTCTTAAAATAGTCTGATAGGATATTCAGCAACGACAAAGAAAAACTCGCACGATTACAGCGTGACATGTATATTCATGTAGCAACATACAACATAGTGTCTTCCGAAACTAAGTCAACGAGTCATAACAAATGTGCGCCGCATTTGTTTAGCACGCGACACGTACGACAAATTGTACGACATTTACCAAATTGTGTTCTTCTACAGGAACATGTTCATGATACTTTATGTTAAAGGTGAACTACTCACAAAGTCAATGTGTTCTTTTACAACTACGTCATAAGGTCTCAAATAGTCGTAAATTAAAACTGAATTGACTACAGTATATTCGAAAGCATCATGTGCATTTGTTAGTGTAAATTCAAAATGTAACTAACAATTCTATTGAACAAACTCAGCAAATAAAAACATGCAACCCTAAAAATTCTCTTCAAAATAACGAGAAGATAAATTGCATTTTAACAGCAATTGGCAGTGGCCCTATCAGTGCAATGTAGATAAATCGCGTGCAACATTCGCTACTAATTGACACTCAATTAAACAACTTTGCTGACGCCGCAAGAGAACTTCAGCAAACTGAACTCGGTTCAAAATGCGATTTTAGATTGCGGTATCTTTCGGGAGTTGCTCTTCCTAAGTAATTGTACGTATGAATAAAGTGTTGTTGGGTGTCTTCTTTAGTGCTGTTTATGTCATTTGTAATTAGGAACTTAATACTCTCTATACTAGACAGACTGATTTAGTAGATTGTCACAATTATTGATGATGATATTGATGTGTATATGTTTTTAAATTCAAGTGTTAACTAGAGTTTACCTTTCTTCCTCCTGTCCACTGAGATAGGCTGTCCATCTTCTCTGCGCCACATTATCTTAGGAGTAGGGAACCCGTCAGCCTTACACACCAGGCTGATGTTCTGGTTCTCTCGCACGGCCACTGCAGACTGCGTGCTCTCTTCGTCCAGAATATTTGGCGGTACTGGTGGAAAGACACAGCATTAAATGAGAGGGAAAAAGAGGAGACGAGGTTCAAAAAGAATGAAAAAACTCAGTTTCCTGCTCGTATTACACATAATCCCTTTCCAAAAATAAAAGATACGGATTTAGAACACATAAGCGGCCACAAGTTGCGTCCTAAAGCAATAAAAACAAGATAAAAACTACGTGGCACGTTTAAAATGCAAACACGAGAAAAAACCACCGCTTTATTTCCACTTAAAAGTTTGTAGGAAACGGCCATATAAAAGACTAAGTGTTACCCGTATCGGTGATTTGGGACCGAACCACGCCTACGCCATTTTATATCTAACATTTCCACCGACCACCAGATACGAATGTTATCTCCACTGAATTGTTACCGAGACTTTGGCCACGTTCCATATTTGCTGATTTTCGAGCTGGAGCGCTGAAATTATTTGTTAATAACGACAAATTTAGCAGTATGGCAGCGGAGTAAATACATGGCGCGATGTAAACAATGGCACCAGTACAAGCCGGAGATGCCAAGAACAGGTAAGTTATTGATAGTGCAGATTAGTAAGATGACAGTTATATTGCGGTAACAAACTACAATTTATGTTCAGATGATGCGCTGGCCTCGCTCACACCGAGTAACGCTGTCTCATCCTCGTGTCGCTTGTACAACATTACGAGCGAGGAAAGAAAGTTGTGTCACTTCCACTCGAACGTTGTTTGAAGCTCATACATAATTGCGACCAAAAGTAATCATTTTCATTACTCCGCTTAATTATTTACATCGACATTGTAAAATAACAATTAAATTTTGCCAAAGAGTTTATTTCACAAAGCGATAAGAAGCAAAAGAAGAAGCTATTACCCCTTTCAAAATACTAAAGGAAAGTAATTAAAAGTTTCTTCGCTGAGCAGGATCAGCGGTAAACAGGGCTCGTCGATATTTCCCCATTCCTGATTAATAAGTTTCTATTATATTCACAAATAACTCCAGTTGTGAATGAGAACATATAATTAGGGGCTAATGGATTCCAGCTCCAATCATTCGCAAACATTGATGATTTTTGTTAAGGAAACATTTTGAAGTTATTTTGTTTGTAGCGTGGATTTGTAAAGATTTAAATAAAGTTAAATAAACATGGTTTGCGGTATTTAAGTTTAGGAATACTGTAGTGCATGTATTATGAATTAAATGTAGCACAAGTAAACAGTAACGTGAGAACGTTGCATCTGTCGTGTGGGTTAGGTCTACATAAGCGGTGCCTGCATCGCACTTAATCGCGCTCGACACATATATCGGTGGCTGCTGAATTCTAACGTCCCAAAGGAACCCGAGTGTTTGATACACGTGGAGTTCACTGCACTCAATCTATGCATAATACTAACACAATATACTATACATAAATTGCTGTAAATCTACAACTAATAGTGATACCAATACAATCAGATTTTTTAAAGTTATTATTTAGTCCAGAACTTGAATTTAATAAAAGTCAAACTATCAAAGCAATTACACCAACAAAGGCACTTTTCTTTATGCCTGTGAAGTTAGTTGCTTGACCTTTTTTTTTTTTTTTTTTTTTTTTTTGAGGGGGGAAAATCATCCAATGACTTCTCCCGCCTTGGGTGAGGCGGGAGGGAGTGTCAGACTCTTACTGACTAAAAACCACCCCGTTCCTTCTCCTGCTTTGAGCCGGAGCCCCGGTAACCTTTTACGTTGTCCGCAGCTCCGGATCAGGCATCAGCCCTACTGGGCCCCATCTGTGGTGGTCTGGCTCTTTGAGGCGCGCGCGGAACGCGACGCGCCGTACGCACGGGTCTGGTTCTGGTCGGGCGGCGAGCTACCCTTGCTCGCCGTCCGCAGACCCGCACTTACGGTGGCCGGAGATCGTCACGCGATCCCCGACGCCCGGAGTGTCTTCTGCGGCGGCTGGGGCGTGAGGAGGATCGTTCCCTCACGCGCTCCGCCTCCTCCTTAGCTAGTATGACTGCTTCGCAGAAGGAGGAGACGGCGTCCCATTCCCTCTCGCTCCGCATCATGGCCTGAACCAAAGCCGGACGCGAGAGGTCACCGCTTGACCTAAAGTGCAGAAACTAATCAATAAAAATGCATTATTTTTCACAAGTATGGCTTGACTTTTAAGGCCTGTTGCCTATAAGGGTTATGGTTTGGAATATGAATGAATGTTGTTATGATGAATATATTTTTTTACAGTATTTCATTTTAGTTGACATTTAACAAAAATCTGCCTTCAAAGTATTATCCTTGAATAAAAAACTTTGGTGACACCTTCTTCTTTAGTATCGTAAAATACCAAATCATCAAAATACAGCACAAAATGTAATTGACTCACCGACAACCTGTAGGTATCCGACTTGGCTGATCATGGGGTTGGTGTTGACCTGACACATGTAGTACCCTCGGTCCTCCTGCTGCACCTGGCTGACATGCAGCAGCCAGGTCATGGCGTTGTCGTGGGAGACGCTGAACCGCGCCAGCCGCGTGATCACATGCCGGTGGATGGTCAGGATCATCTGCCGGTCGATGTGGATCCATGCCACCTGGGGAATAAGGATGTTTTTTATGATTAAGTCTAGAAATATTTGATTGGATTATGAGAGGATTGGGTTACATAAAGTAGGTATTCAGATTTGTAATTTTTGAAATAAGCAGTGTTAATATTAAAAGTCACGGATAGCAGGCTAATCACTGTACTTAAGATATCTATGTGATTTATAGTATAATAGCTCGGGAAAAGTACGCATTAAAAATATTATGATGTCATATTCAGCTTTGGAAATCAAAAGCATTATGATGTTATGTTGTGATAAAAAACGAACAACACCCAAGATTCAAACATGAATATGGAAAAATACGTAATGGCACTGCAATAAAGTCGCAGCAATAAAGTGTTTACAGTCAACGAGACGATTTCATAATAAAAATCCTTTCACATAGTAAAACCACAGCACAATAACAGTAGCCACAACTCTAAACATCAGGATGTATAAAAGTAGTGGCTGAGCGAGTTATCATGAGGACGTCCAAACATGTGATATATCGAGGTGAAGCAAGTTGTACTACAAATTCCCGACCAGGTAAAAGTAATAAAACTAAAATAGAAAGTTTATTGCGGCTGCTTTTACTATATCCACGTGAAATTTATGCCGCTCCGAACTCAGGTTATTGCTCGGGAATGGATTGAACTGTAGTATAAATTCACTTCTAACTCGATCGGAAATTGAATTCAAACACATCGCAGTCCTATTATGTCGCGGCTGGCACGCTGATTGTTCTCTCTCTTACTTCGTTTTTCACTAAAACGGGTTGAATCTATTATAACATTAATTACACAATAACAATGTGCTATTTGAATAACACAATACCATCGGTGACCATATCAATGTCGGTGTTTCTTTGTATAATAGTAAGAGCTGGTTATTATTACAAATCATCATTGAACTCATAACTTCTACTTGAAAATTATAAAGGAATAGGCGTATTATAATAGAATAAATTTGCCTTTTGTCATTGCTTTCATTAAAAAGTAAATATATAATATAATATGTTAGTTTGCTTCATACATACACAACTGATGTATGTACAAGTAATACAACATTCGGATCTAATTAAAGTTCCATGTAATTCCCGGAAGTGAGGTAAACGATAGAGCTCGGTCGAACGGTCGGCCACCGGCTACATATCCTCCTTATGTTTTATTGCACTTTTAAAAGCAACTAGTTTACGACCACACGTGACGAGAATGTCATCTACTACTCACATTTCAGTTTCAAGGAAGCCTTAAATATTTAAACATTTACAATTTATTAATAATACCTTCATGTAGGTATCCATTTCTGTTCGCAAAATATTTTACCATACTTTGAAGTATTATGAGGTCTGCTCACTATCTGTGTACTTCAGATGATAGTATAAATAATTACCCATCTACACACTGACCGTAATCAGCCTAGTCCTAACAGTAAGAAAGCTAACATAGTTAGTGACATGCTCCTCTAATGTTATTGTAATATTATTACTAAATTGACCTTTCCAAAAGGGCATTACTATCGGCAAACATCACTAGAGGAAGGAGTACGCCTACGATCTCGTATTTACATACAGTATTGTGATGTCGGAGACATACATTAACAGAGATAATCCGCAGAGCAAAGAGCCCGACCAATAGCAAACAAGAGATAAATAAAAGCCGTCAGCTTAGAGCCGAACTCTCTAAGCTCGGAATCTATAATTGTATAGTTGGTAGATAGACAAACAGATAAGACCACCGACAATCCTAAAACCAAACGACAAACTGCGAAACTGGCTTAACCACGCATCGTTGTTTACTTTGACGGAGTCTGCCGTTAAATTCGAGAGTCGCCGCAGACGGGCCGCGGTGCCGCACTGCGCAACACTCAATACAGTGCATATTTTACGAGACCTGGCTCAGATACCCTCTGACTCGCGATACAATCGGAATTTTAGTTCCTTTGCTTACTTATTTATCTTAATTATCGAACCGGGAACGTTTGTGAGGCGACGATTGCAGGCAACACTGGTGCAGTACCCGACTGAATTATATATTTGTGGGTGTTCATGGGACGCCAGATTTTCTACCTTTTTGTTGCTCATTCAAGTAACAAAGAAAGTTTAATTTGAACATAACTTACCTAGATTTTTTGTGTAACAAACAAATGATGAATAAGAAATAACAGTTGATTACTTTCTCAGTGCGATTACAATGAAAACAAATTCGTAATTTTTAGTTTGAAAGTGATATAATCACATTATTTATTCAACAGTAAAAAGAAAAGTAGTTTTATTGTTTGTTTAGTTATTTATATTACTAGGGGAGGAAATAAGCTTACGGCCACCCTGATTGAAAAAAATATTCACAACCGATATAGCTGTTGGTATCACATTTGTTCACACTGTATCCGTAAACAACCCTGTATGCCCGGGCACACGTGTTGCGTAACAGATCGCTGCGTAGGAGTCGCGCCGCCTCCAACCAGTGTCGCGCGCCTAATCCAACTTGTGTGGATATCAAAGGAACGGGCATTACAAGAATTCTCAAATACTTTGAGTTATTTTAAGCTGATTTCTACAAAATAGAATTTCAATATTTTATTACAGTAGCTCTGAAGCCAAGCTCATGAACAATTTAACGAACCCACTCTTTGCTCATTGATAATACAGACGACTCAATTTGGAAACTTAACGGTTGAGTTTCGATCACAAAGCTGCACAGTCGGATAATTCCCGGTCGAATTAGTCGTTATTATAAATCAATGCTTTTCGACCTCTGCTGCTATTAAGAGCAATGGCGGATTTGTGATTAAGTGACGTCATAATTTATCTGGCACTGTTCCGGGTATTAATAAAGAGGCGCCGGCTGCGAGCCTCACCTCCACTCTATTAGCTTTCAACAAGGTGACTTATAGTCCATTGAATATCAGTTACAATGTTCTTGCGAGTTTTGTGAGGAGTTTGCCTCTAGTGGGGAGTCCCGCACTTGTAACATCTTAGTTTTGCCGCCGCCGCCGGAGGGATACAAGGAGGCTCGGAATGTTCAACTTTACCTTAGATTAGTAGTTTTGTGGAAAGTTTCGCCGTACGCCCGTTTAACACCTTTGTAGGTTATGACCCACATTCTTTTTGTATGCAGAAGAAACGCAAAGAAGACAATAATGAAAGAAGCGAAGAAGAATGTTAATTGCACATTGTTAATTATGACAATATAATTATGATTTGATTAAGTCCTTTCAACCTAACCCTTTCGTAGCCATGGACCACTTTTATAATTCTTCTTAAGATAAGGACCACTATTACTTTTTTTACGTGGCCACACACTTTCATTTTCTCATTTACTTGTAAATATAGTGAACCTTTGGACCATTGAAATTATCCTTAGCTCTTCTGATTCTCCTTTGATATAAGTTTAATTCAAACTTTAACCGTTATTTTTCATTACTTTTTTTTGTCTTATTCCGCATAAGACCAGTTGGGGACCAATAGATTAAGTTAATAAAATGTTTTTTTAATATAAACAAATTAGAGTTCATAATAAGATGGAATTATTTTGTTATCTTATAATATTGGCGCCCGACGTGGGACCGCGCGGTGCACAATCTGCCGGCGCGTACATTGTCACCGTGGCCGTGTCGCAATGTAATTGCATTACGCTCAGCTTTCGCGTGTTGCATGCAAAATATTGAAATTGTCGGGTAATTTTCCTTTGAAGATAAAGTGTTGAAAGACATTTTAATGAGTTTCTTGTTAAATAAACTCTTGGGATTCTTGCCTTAGGTGTGAAACTAGCACTGGCGCTGAATAAATATTGTGTTAAGAACATGATGTTATTTTTAGCAACAAAATTTTATTTGAATATTCGCTTGTCGTCCACAGTCTCTAAACTCTATAATATCCTTTAAAACAACCAACAAATGCATTAGAATAAAGCTAATTATCTAATTTGAAGCAACACCTCATTAAACACCCTCATAATTCGACAATGCATTAAACTCCCGCAACAGTAGAGACACACCTACAATATTTCTTTACAAACTTTGTCCCACAAAATCCACCACTTAATCACATAGGAAATGGCACGTGAACAAACAAGCTGTAAGGGCATAACTCCGTGAAAACTTGGCACTCGCGAGCCGCGCAAAGCCCTTTAAGCCTCTTTGCCCCCTTTTTATATCCCCACCACATACTTAACGGCAATTTCAAGCGCGCCCCTTCATCCGACGTTACTTCGCCCCGTTTGAACCCACCGGGTTCAGATGCTTCCAATGTTCTGAATTCGGAATCCGAAACTATTGACTTTTGAAATATTAGTTTTGTTTTGTTTGTTGACAGTAGACGAAGTTTCCGATCCGGTGTCAATGTATTGCGGATTGCTTTTTTATAAATAGAGGTCTAATGGATGTGCGGTGGAGTTCCGAGTTTTCGGGACATGCGACGCTTTTCCAAAGTAATGTTTTATTGTGGGGGATTTAAAAAGTATTTTTATTTTACATAACTTGAAATTGGCTCTGTCTCGACTAATGTAATATTCTCTAACACCCAAAAACACCTGACTTTAGAATAATTTGTGAAATCAGCAATAATTAATCAATATTACCTATGCAACTAAACTGGCTGTCGTCACGTTTCGCAGTATCTCAGCCCCGCCCACTTATAAGGTAGTGTCCAGATCATGGAGTGCGGAACATGTTTGCTCTCGACAAGTATTTGTTCGGGCCGCGTGTGTTTGTGTGTTATCTTCGGTACCACGACTGCCATCCTCGTCGGCGCTATGTACCGGATTAGCACAACTTAAGTCTCCAGATTATTTCACAGAGACCTCACTCTTGAGAATGTGTGAAAAGATTTTCTATATTTTGTGTGAAGTGATTTTATCTGTAAAGGATTTTATTTCAAAGGAATATGTTTTGTATAGTTTTGTTTCAAGTTATGTAACAGTTTCCAACACACACATTGAACTATTGTGTTCTCTTGAAAAATAGATACTTATGTAACAATGTGCACGTTCATTAAAAACTTTAAACATTAACAATACAATACATTTTTGTTTTAACTGTGCTTGTAGATGTATTTTCAGCATGCGTTGTGTAGCACCTTTTCGCCCGCAATTAAATGCTCACGCAGCAGAGGTGCAACACAAAGACACATACGACGCCACAAATTACTCGACACAAGTTTCGCTCCTCCGCGGATCATCTTCAGAATTTGTCAACTCGGCGGCTTCGAGCCGCGGGAGCCGCCGAGGAACGCCTGATTCTATTCTATGAACTTTAAACATACTCGGCTTGTTCCTTATAAAAAACGTAGTGCCTAACACACGTGTGTGACTAGGTATACAAATACGTGAAGGTGAAACATTTATTGTTCTACGAAAGGGAAAACGTGCGCTATTTATTTTATTTGGCGAGTCGGTAAAACGACGGTAAAATAATTTTGCTGGCAGCACAGCTCACAAATGGTTCTCATTGAACATAAAACTATTTTTTTTTGAGCTATCATTACATAAATATAGCAGGCGCCCGTACTTTGGACATGGAATTGGTCGCAGGTGCGATCAAGCAAAAGAATAAAAGTATTTCCAAAAATCACTTAAGGTCCCAACATAATCCGCGCAGGTTATAAACTGGGTTCGCACCGGCCCTGCCTAAGGTATATTTGATTAGGGTCCCCTGGGCCACTTGGCCCTCAGCTCGCACTGCTTTTTTATTTTTATTTGCCTTGTATTAAATCGGTTTCAAGCGATACCTTTTGTACAATTTATATGAATCCTATATAACAATATTATGAGAGCTTATTTGTTTTTAATTTGGACGCCGGAGATCATGGTTCGTAATGTTACGGTCTCAATTCTGCGGATCTACATAATGATATGTGATATTACGTTCTTTGATTTGTTTGTAAAAGCTTTTACTTCTAGAGAAAATAAAACTTTTAGATTTGGTCTTTATAAAATCTGTAATTTCGTTTATGCAAAAAAAAAACACTGCCATAAAAGACAAAAAAAACCAAACAATGTGTATCTGAAAACGTATTAACATAAAGTTAATGCAAATAGCCATATAATGATGCGATCAGTCGTCAGCGATATGCAATTGTTTGTCCGCGGCATGAAACCAATAATCGGGCGGAATGTTCCACTAATTGAATCGTATTCACTGTTAGCGCACCTCCACGTTTTATAAACACACACCCGCCGATGGAATTAACAAAATTGATGTTTGCTTTGTGATCGACCACCTGTCATTGATATGCATAGAACTATTAGGGAATGATCGAGTTACTCATATTGGAGAGTCAATAATTGATTTAACTCGTTTTTAAATTATTCGCTATTTTGTTCAAGCGACGTGATATGCTTTTATTTCAATGGAGCCTGCACTAGACTGAATTGTTATAAATTTTGTTTTCATTCTATTTAGTAAATCAGCAAAAATATGGTTCATATATCACCACAATAATTGTCATCGATCTGTACTCGTCCATCAAAACCAAGCCATTGTATTGTCTAATTTACTTAAACCATAATCGCTAAGAACAGGTATCTAACAAGTATCATCATAAAACAATAACGATACAAAATGAAAGCAATAAAGTTTGCCAACGAGACACTCAGACACCCCATAGCCGACATACATCAAGACAAAATCTGACAATGCCAACAAATCTACAAGTAATATTTGAAGTAAAGCGTCTACGCCTTTGAAATAACTTCAAAATTCAGAATTACCCTCCACCGCTCAAGTATTTACGAGGCGGGTGTTACGGGATAATAGGGACCGTAAAATAAAATAAATAATTAGGACTCGAGCACATTCATGAATAAGTTAATTGTTCGCTGCAAAGGAGCTCCCCTCACTTAATTACCCGCCGGGAAATATGACACTGGAATATGATTGGCTAAAGGATTGGGTACTAAACTTGTTTATATTTGTACAGGAAATTTAAAGTAGGCGCGGGGGGGGGGGACGCACGGAGGGGGGGGGAATTATGTAAAGGACAGTAACTCTTCAGGCTTTTGTGTTGGCGGGTTTATTAGACTTCAAATTTTAGTTATAACGAGCTCCTTTATACTGCTGCGAGTTACGTGTTCTTGAAAAACATCAAATTGCTGTTACGTAAGTAAATAATTAATTAATACCACCAGGGGCTCGGAACGAACGGTGTTTAGTGTCCGTTTTTAAGTAAACTTTGTACTTATTGTAGAGTAGGTCGTTGGTCTAATAATTATAAATCTGATTTCTAATTAAACTGATCACATACTCTGAGATTCAAGAACTAATATGAAAGTTTAATTTATTCTAGAGCCTCTTTAATTCTAGAGTCTAGGATGGCACAATTACTGCACTCATTCAATGACATAACTCATAAAAAGTCACAGACATAATTCACAATCAATTTTCACCGAGACCCTGCAGACGTTTCCTAACACTGAACTTCTTAGAACATTACATGGTCATATATTTTAATTCCAATTGACCATTACTAACTTAGTTACCATACCTACATGCATATATATGGTACAGTACTGTATGTAGTACATAATATACCCGTCAGGTGTTCCCGGGACACGTAATTGTCGCTGCCGCAGTTAACTTGCACATCCATTGTGGCGAACAAGACAATGTACTTAATGAGAGCTCCGAGGATACAAAATTAAATTGATATACTCATGTGATAATACGTAACGTGTCGTTATGGCTGCCGACGTACGGCCTCCTTGTTGGCATTAGCTGCTGTCTTTATAACTAATTACTTTTGAGAGATTCGACGGTCAATTGATGGTGAAGCTGCCGAGCAAAGAGGTCGCGGGTTTCAAACTGCAGTTTTATTAAGTGATCCACCAATTGTTGTATCCGCGAAATAGGAGTAAATTCTAATGTTGAGTTCCGTTTCCAAAAGTAAAGAATAAGAATGTATATTACACTAAATTCTTATAGTGTAGATAATAATAACGAACCGAAGAAAGCCTGCACGCAAGTTTGGCGCGGTGGCTGAGAAAATGGCTGCCGTGAAACGTGTAGCGGGTTTGATTCCCGCACGGAGCAACTCTTTGTGGTTTCCAAAACTTTTTGTTCCGGATCTAGGTGTAATGTGCATGTGAAATTGTGTGTTTGTTAACTCACCCACCACACAGGAGAAAATACTAGCGTATTTAAAGAAAATCTTTCTTTGTTTAGATAATAATGAAAGTACATACAGGAACACTGTTTACCACTGCCGTGTACTTTATAATGGCGTGCAGCTGTACCGGAGTAATGTGCAGGTATCGTGCTAGTCAGTGAGGATGCATTAGCTCTGACAGGGGTGAGTGGCTCGCCAGTTCGGCATCCACTAAACTGCTCTAGTTGTGCAGTACTTATTGACACAATTGTAATAATTGTATTTAAGTTTTAGTGAATGCTTTATTACAAGTATTTTTACTTTTCTATGTTACTACCAGTGTTGATACACATGACAGAAGTCTCACATACATGATCGACGGATCACCGGATGACGTCACAAACCCTACATCGCACATGTTAGGTTTACATGTGAATAAACATAGATAGACAATACCAACGAACTACAGTTGGGCAGAAAGATCGCCAGTTCGCTCGGTCGGAGGATCCTCTTTTTTTAGGGACCTCTCTGTTCCCAAAAGCAGTACCAACACAGCAGTTAGGTTACAGTCCACCACCTCATGGGAAGCTTACACCGTGACCTTATTAGGTACATTTGTAACTGCCGCGACTGCATTGTAGTTACTGTCGGAAACTGATTTATTACCCCATCATTTTCGAGGAGCCATATTACTTAAAAATCATGATGCTGTTAAGTATGTTGTGTATCGGGCACTTTCATCAGATGAAACATAGGAACATTACGTTACTACTGGTATTCTGAGTGAAGGTGGTACTGCCCTAGTTCAGCCGGTCTATTCAAGTTAGGCATCTATATAGGTATAAGCATCTCGGCTCTACCACCAACAGTTATCACTAATTGCTGCGTTAATTTCATGGCTATTTTTAGCAAAACGATTTTGAGTTCAATTACGGGTGAAACACAAAATAATTGCTTTTCTGTTTTGAGACCTCAAATTTGATATTTTAGGCCTAGCTTAAGGTTAGTCGTTAAGTTTTCTCTTAGTTTACCGTAGCTCGTCAAACCATCTTTTATTACGATATTTCTTAAAAAAAATCATCAATTTGTGATGAAACTCATATCCACCATTTAGTTTATTTTATGCGAAAATGATCGATAAGGCCACTATTAATATAAAAATACGGTATTTTTTAACAATAACATGTTATATTTAAAACAAAGCCATAAGGTATGTGCACACGTTGGCAACCTTGCAGTAATGAGTGTAATGGTGTGAGCACACTGCACACATTGCACCTAAACAGCGCAGCGCTGCACATCCGCGCTATTCATGAATAACTTAATTGGTTCAGTCTGACTGTCCGCGCTACACTTTATGGCTTCATAAACCTGAATAAACGTTGCTTTTTGTTGACAACGATACATTACTTCCATGTATGAAATTGTACCTAGCTGTGACTAGAAGAATGTTTTTAAACTTATACGAGATATTTTACAATCCAAATACTAATGTACAGTGTACTGATACTATTCAAACAACCAGACCACCACAGATGGGGCCCAGTAGGGCGGAGCTGCGGACAACGTAAAAGGTTACCGGGGCTCCGGCTCAAAGCAGGAGAAGGAACGGGTGGTTTTTAGTCAGTAAGAGACACACTCTCTCCCAACTCACCTAAGGCGGGATAAGTCATTGGATGATTGTCTCCCCTCAAAAAAAATTGATACTATATAATTTTTATCAGTGCATAATAATAACAGAGTGCATAGTAATTAGATAACAGAGAGACAAGGGCCGGCCAAAGCTACTTATTGTAAAAAATATGATTTGCAGGTTGCTTGGTATGCAAGTTGGACCATTAAAATTAGACAAAATATTGCAGGAAATTTAAGTTTTTTAGAAGTGTATACGTAAAAACCTGTGGTTTTATACTTCTATTATTGTTTTATCAGAAACTCTCTTTGGTCACCGCAGCACTTTCCACAATGAGTGTATTCGCGGAAATATTGCATTCGGCACGTATTCCAGAACTACTTCCATACTTACGAGACCAGCTCGTTATTCTACTTACTGATGTATCGGTACTCGATGGCGTATGTTTGGCTTTAAGTACTATCTCAGGCACATCATGAAGATTAGTTTCTGGTTATAAAGTTCAATATTAGATCCATTCGATTTTTAAAAATCTATATAGTTTAAACTAGAACCTTAGTATCCTAGCATTAAGTATCACTTAACCTATTTTCCAAAAAGTATACACATGTTTACCCAGCGTATATCGTTAAATGTATGTGTACACGCAGCCGTTAAAATTTACGTAACCGCAGCTTTGGCGGTGTTAGTTACAGTTACCGCGCACCGTTAGTCGCTGTTAACCACAACTACTGGGCTGGCTTAATCTTACTGAGGTGGTGAGCACCTGTCCCTCTGTGTGCAGTACACTGGTTGATATGTTAAATTATACGACTAGTAGGGAATACCATATTGTCCAAATCCCGCTAAAGACTCATGCCAGCAGACCACAAAAGCCACAAAAAGAATAAAAATGTGAATCATTATATCTGCAAGTCCATTTAATTGCAATGAAAAGACACGTACCGTAGTATAATACCCCCTGTATTACTGAAAGAAAAATTATCCCCTGAAATCTGCAACGAGCTTAACCCTATTGTACCGACGTAGGTACACCGAGCCACCTTTGTACAGCTATGACGTTGAACTTAATGAATAACCATCCCGACTGAAATACACGCTGAAATTACTGCATTAATTCCTTCAGCGATATTTATTATAGCGTAATAATTAGTGTAGGAGACAGGAGCCGGGCGCAGGGGGACGCTACTCTAGACCTATCTTTTTATTAAAATGTGTAAAGACGTTAAATTATACGATTAATTAGTATGATTAATGCTCCTCAAGCAGGAAGATGAGAAAAACAGTGTAAGAAAGGTGGAGATACTCTTGTTTTAATTAAGTTATTGTACGCACGGAATTATGGCCTTCGATTTATTCGAGAGTGCTTTGCTTCCTTAGTTCCGGAATATTTAAATTCATGCTGCGAGCTGCGTGTTATTTAGTCCAATATTTATTCCTAACCTGTTTGTATGTAGTACACAAAATGACCAGTCATACAAAATGCACGAAATTTCCTCAAAATGAATCGGAATTTCCCAAACAAAATTATTTATTCAAATACATCTTATTCAAATTGGACACTGCATAGATTTGTATTATAAATACTTAAAGAAGAAAATTGGGGCCGAATTAATTCGTAAGATTACAAAATTGGCTTAATAATGGCCGGTGTACCTCCAGTAGGTATTATAGGGGAAGATAGAGAGGGTAGGAGGGGGGAGGGGTACTCGTAACTCTGACGAGATAATTACATTATATTTCATTCACTTCAAGGCTGAATGCCACTGAATCTGTGCCTATTACCATTTTAAAATAATTTTACAAGTTCACTAGCTGAACCTCAATGTTTCACAAAAGCCATGAACTTCATTGTTCAGTTTCAGCGAAAACGGGTTACTGGAAATTATGTTCGACATTTTTGTGTCGAATTTATGAAGGAATTTGAACGTAACTCCATTTTATATTTTACATCCTGGTTCCTGGATTATTAAGTTATTATAGATGATCCTTGGCAATCACGTGCTTCGTTTTATACATTTCATTTTGGGAACAATATTATGAAAATGTTAAAATGTGGATAATATTTAACAACTTTCTTAATGCTTTTTAAAGCTCGTAACAAACCATTAGAACTATAGTATTAGGATGCTTTTCCACCGGAGATGTGCTATGTAGTTATACTACAAAGATGTAATAGCTAAGTTGTGAAACTTTCTTACGATTTTCGCTGGTACTAAGTTATGTAGCTGTGCGAGGAAGATGTGCAGCTCGAGTATGCGATATATCGATAGTAGGGAAGTCATCCATAGTACGCATCTTTCCATCTAAAAAAATTAGCTTCGCTGAATCCATTTCCTCCATTGCTAAGCTATGTGTACCAATGAATATGATTGGTATAAGCCAAATACATTCACAGCAACGTAGCATAGCAAATCTCTGGTGGAAAAACACTCTTAGGTCAGGACTTCAAACATTTATCAAATTGTGATCACCATGACCTGTGTTATTTTTAATGTGATACGTAGCTCAGTCAGTCTGTATAATTTAATTTAGTTCTTACCTTATAAGTGCCGAGGTGCTCGACGACACACGGCAGGCTGGCATCTCTGCCGAGCGCCACCGTCACGTTGGGGATGGGCTCCGCAAACCGAGGCTCCTCCGTCAACACTGACGACAAATGGAAGATATTTTAGGTGTATCTAGAAGTTAGTATACGACTTTATTCTATAGGTTAGATGTATCATACAAGCCAAAGAATAAAGCGAATAGAGGAACTATATTTAGCTTGTAGTCATACCTATTTCTTCCATTATCCATTCGTCTCTAAAGGAAAGTAGAACCACATTGGTAGATACCAAAAATAGACATTTAAGAAATAGGATAATGTACCACAAGCCCGCGTTCCACGTAGGTATGTGTTATTATGTGGAACTGTTTACGAAGTTCTTAGCCAAATTACTTTGTTACATACGTTTTATTAAGTATATACTCGTGTATGTTTGAAAAGCAAGCTCTCAGGGCTTGTGAGTAGACGCAACCCGCGAGAATGGCGCGCAGGATAAACTAGCTCATTACCCTCTATGAAATTTGTATTCCGTTCCCGTCTCAGGACAGTCTCCCGTTAATAACTGGAGTTTTAATTACGGCAAACATCCTCAAAATATCAGTCGTTGGCAACATCATAAATCCAACAAATTAACTTTTAAAGCAGTTTGTTAAACCGAAGATATCAACCTTCACATAAATCTCGAAGTACGACACATTTTTACAACCGAACAAGTAATATTTTAGATTAAAATGCGAACAACCACTTGAAGGATAAGCTGTATTTTAGACCCACTTCTTAAATGGAATAGTAAAGAGCTATAAATGTAGTGTAACCTTCAGACCGATGACCTTTATGTAAAGTACGAAGCATAACTCTGGTAAAATAATGAAGACGTATTTGAGTGGAGTATAATGTAAAAGCGCTTAGATTGATATTTTTAATCAACCGCAAAGTTAGGAAGGCGAGAGTTGCCGGCTCGTTATGACAAGCAAAATATTGTTTATTACAGAACTTTGGCAAATTCCTCTCCCCCCCGCCCCGCACTTCAGATCAAGGCGATGATAACGACGAGAGTAAAGGGTAAGTGCGCGGAACTTCGGCCGTGAACACATCAACGGCTCCTAGTTAAAGGGGTTTTACAAGCTTTTACGTAATTTAAATAGCGAACTGATTTGATTTTTTGTTGAAAAAATGTAATTTAAAAAATAAAAGTTATAGACGTAAACATTCACAGATCTCCATGTAGTTAATACTTCGTAGACAATAGTGAACATTTATTAGTACAAACTTATTTTACTGACAAAAGTTAGCCTGTCACGTTACAAGTTTTTACTAAACATTTCCTTCTGAATAGTCATGTCGTTAACACGAGCAGTTGGAATATTAATGAACAACGGTACCAGCACACATACACATTTAGAGATAATTGGATATCGGTGATTGAAACATTAACCATGCATGAAAAGCCTAAATCTCGTCTAACGTTTATAACAGGATAATATGGGGTAACTGCCTATTCGATAAGGATTTACGTTAACTTTATTACATCATTGAATACCTGAACGTACCCTCTAAAGTTGAATCCAATATTTACTCGCGAACAGTTAACATTAACTTGCTTCATTATACGGAAGACAAAACACTGTAACGAGAAATTACTGCACAACTTGTAAAAAGGAAAACACGACTTGTTGGAATCACGTCGGCGTTGTGTACACAGCCTAATGACTCATACTTCGCCGAGTATGGTAATTAAAAGTACGTTACAAACTCGGTGTATAGTATTGCGAAGTAAAAAAGCGGCGCGCGCTCCTACACGCTCCTACACGCCGGCTCGGCAATAAACGAACGCTAACATTTTCCTTTCAGGCTGAAGACGATAATTTTTCATCAATACATTTTGTGTATCAGTTGTACGATATTATTGTTGCTTTTCGTCGCAATGATTACTTTCTTAGAATTCCGATTCTTATTTGCGTATTAATATCGGAAAGACTTCGACGCAAATTATTTCCTTGACAACGATTAGACGTCTTATCTTTAAGTATACTTCGGTTGTCTGTCAATGTTTTGTGCCGTTTGATGTTTTTTCGTATCTCGAAATATTATTTTTATTCATTTTACAATATTTTTTATGGATAAAATTCACGGGAATATTATTCTTAAACCTTGCTAACAAATACGCCAGCTTATGTTGACTATCTCTGTATGAGTGAGTATACAGTATCCAGGCATTATGAATGTACCAACATCATCGCAGTAGGATCCATCACAAAGGATATGGAACACAGTTTGCTCCACTCGTCACCCGTTAATTAACTTATTTGTTCACGAGGCACATTCTTTGTCGCTCAACTTATTTAATCATTATCCCATTCTGATATTGTATACGTTCGCATAAGAGAGAGATAGTAACACGACGGAATTTTAAACATTTTTTATTTATTCCAATTTAAAGTAAAAAGTGAATATGGATGCGAAATGTAAACAACAAATATATCAGTACATTCAGATTGTATTTCAAACGTATCAATATCAAAATTCGTGCTACTCCATACAGATTACAATTCCACATTTATATGTTGAACATTTAATGCCAAATTAACTCCGCCAATAACACCGAGTGTATCGTTTTTCCCAAATTCACCGCTACCTGTGGTACCTGTCTCACTGATAGCTTTCCCTTTGAATAATTTGCAAGTCGAAATGGCAATAAATTTTATATTTTAGCCGGAGTTCGTTTCAAAGAAAAAGTAATATTGTTTCTTGACTGTGACATTTTTCAACTTGTTTACTGTACTGAGCCAACAGCTGCGTGTCTCGGCATTTATAAAACACCGCTAAATTGAGTGTACGCTTCACGCGTTCAATAAACTTGTTTCGCGAAACACTCTGCCAATGTGCCGTGTTAGGTATCTCCCGACAAATTATTTAGTTTACTTCAATTGGTTAAAGCGATGAGATCATGTCTAAATTTTTAAACTAACATGGTCACTAACACTATTATTAGACCTTGAGACGGGATATTTCCCATGTTTATTTATGTCGATGAGGTAAATATCCCGTCTCAAGTTCTAATAATAGTGTTAGTGACCATGTCAGTTTAAAAACTTACATCATGTGTACTGTTTGAAACTTCTTCGCTTTATTCTAGAGTCCATAACATTACAGTATAACGTTATTTCAAGAATCCTCGCGTGTGAGTCGTCGTATGAAGTTGGCGCTCGTTAGCTCACTTGAAATTCCCGGCAGCCACATCGAAGCCCTAAACTACAATTACGTCGTGGAAACACACAAATTGATCGACACCACGACTAATTTAATAACCAATTACTCTGCCTACCCCCGGTTACTACTGCTCGGAGATATGAGCCGCGAGATTTAATTACTCGAGTTGAGAGCCCCTCAAAATATTGTCTTCATTAAGGGCCCGCTCCCTTTGTGTCGCGTTTTATTCGAAAAGTTTGCGTGTAATTTCGGAAAACTTAGTTAGGTGGCCTGTTAACGTTCGCGTTCCTGATTCTCATCACATTTAAATGTGTTGATATTATTGTATACCATTCACTTTTTATAACGTAACAAACACCGAGCTAATTAACTCAAGTCTTTTGATTCATACTTAACGAGAACTTGAACAGTGAGTCGACGCGCGACGTATTTGTGTTATCAAGTACCTTCATGGAAGTGAAACCTTTTCCTTTTAAAACAAACCTATTATAAAAGTGAGATATTATTATAATACGACCTGAAACCCACTGAGCCGAAATTTCAAAGAATCGACGCGTTTTTAGAAATAAAATTCAAATTCTTTAACAGAAAGGAAATAAAAACACGTTCGAATAACATCTAGGAAAATGTTTAACTTGAAGAACTTTAGGTACATTGAAATACATGGAGAGGATTTATGACATGGGTCAGAATCTAGTAGTATGACTTTCACTAGTCCAAACTAATTTATACCCGAATTTGATAAAATATAACCAGTCGTGGTGACTTTAATCAAGTACAGCTAAGTATCGATTAACAAGCCAATTATTGGATATTTGTTAATTCTCAGAAAAAGATAATGGAAGAAAATCCCTTCGGGGGAAATCAGGCTTCTAATATAATTAAAATATTAACCGTTTCAGGAAAAACACAAAAATGTTTCAGAACATTATTCATGTAAGGAAGTAGGAAAATTTGCTGAATTTTAAATGTAAACCTAAATTACACAGGTATCAGTACTATCTATAGTACCTGTACTATTTGGAGTCAAATCACTTTTACTATTCTTAGTTATCCCACTTCACGTTCATAAATAATAACTTGAACATTCCTTACACATCCTATCAATTTCTTTTACCATCCTCTCTGTGTCCAAGAGCTGGTTGCTTACCTTGGCATATAATAGTGATGATCTGTATGATGCTGATGGCGAAACTCCTGCAGGGTCCTCGGCGGGTCATGGTGCATCACGTTCTCATCTCGTCAGCACTCAACGTCGCGCGGCTTCTCTACCGGACCCCCGTGTCACCCTCTGTTGAGAGGAGAAGGAGAAGTCTTAGTATGTAGTCCAAAATCATAAAGAAATTATTATTTTTATTATAAATAAATTAACATAAAAAATATCGCTACTTAATTATTATTAATCTAACTTGTTTAACTCGTGGTGAGGTCATAAATTATATTATATTGCTCCCATGTATATGTATCACACAGACTATACGATGCCTTGCTTTGTATCCTACAATGTACATATAACAAAGATCCGTTGCAGCATTACGTATTAAAATAATTTAACCATAAATTACACATTAATTCATCAAGCAAATATATCAGCACAACACAAACCATTAAAATATGATAATAATTCTCAATCGTTATCATTTCATTGACAATTTATTCACAATACGTGATAAACATTAAAATACGGTGTGTATGTGATTAATTACCGGGCAACCCCACTCGTTTATCAATTTATATCAGCAGTGACAATACAAAACTTATTGCGTGTAATGATAACATCGTTCTGTTTTGACGTGGGGGAATAGGCTGGCAACATTGATGTCAATAATGTAATAGCTTTGTGTTAATGAGTGAAGATGGATTTTGATTAATTTGTGTTTTTTAATATCAGTTCGTACAATAAAGAGACAAAGTATATTTTCACGAATTGAGCTAAACTGGTTGTAAAATGTGCTCGGTTACCATTTCGGGAACCACCCTATCATTTCCCGTGGGTACTGTAAGAGAGGGACGGAGGTATTATGTCTGGGGGACGGGTACTATTTACCTTGTGTTCTAACAGGGTGAATATAATAATATAGGACCCCCTTCATAAATTATTATCAAGAGAAGCCTTTTGTAGGGAAAGCAGATCCTCAACGTATCATCACCGCAGAATCCTTTTGCATATTTTGGATAAAATTTGAGTATTCCGAGGGATATTGGCAAAAATAATATGCGGTTTGCTCACATTGTTATTTTGTTACAAAGATAACAGTAACTTTACTATTGGTTTTGTTATCTTGGCGAATCAAAATAATTATATTACGAAGTAAGTGTAATTTGTAATTGCCCTCCATAGCCCACTAGAAACTAACTACCTCATTTAGTTTTGTTCAGATTATTGAAGAGCCTACAATGAAAATATTCCATTTTTCATATAGATAATTAACTTATCATGACAATTTAAGCTGACAGTGAGATCTAAATCTGTTGACCTCGTGAGTTCAATCGATAGGACAGTAAGTGGAAACGTGTCTGAATTTAAGACTGAGTTATAATATCTTTGTCTTACATAATGAAATGTAGAGCAAATGTTATTTTTAAACTTGCCTAAAACAGATTTGACCGTATGAAGACTGTGGCCAGTGGATCGAAACGAACAATATCTGTAGTACAATAACTTCCTATTTTTGTATCATTTTACTATAAGTTCGAATACTATGGATTAGACATAGTTGCAAAACGTAAGTGCATTTCAGAAAAAAAGTAAACGTAATCATGGTGAAAATGTTAGGAAATGTTCCCAAAGCACCACTTTCGAACATTACTCGTTACATCGACCATCTTAATCTCGGCGCTCGACTTATCATACCATTACGAAACATAAACAAACCAAACAAAAGGCTGAGTAGCGACAAAATATTCCGTTAAGCCGTCACTCGATTTGCATTAGAGCACAAATGAAGTAAGAATTGAGCAAAGACTCGTTAAGTAGCCTCAAACGAGTCATCTGAGGTCGCGACTCAGCGCCGAGACAAAGGTTTTGCGATAACGATACAAGTTACTGGCGACGAGCGGACTATCGATGCGGAACAACCATCGCAGACAGATTTATACGATACTTGAGCAGAAAGTAATTATTTCAAAGCTTAATAGAATGCACTAGTCGGGTTATGTATGGCAAGCCAGCACTCAAACAGTCCCGAAAACAACACACGACTATTAATAACAAATCTAATTTCCCAGTCGTGAGAACTAAGGCTGCACAAATGCATTGGTAAACACAGTTCGCTTACTGACCACATAAATCCTGAAATAGAAGGCTCTATTCCGACCAGCGCCAGTTTTAACGTAGCTGCGGTTTCTCTAAAATAGAAATAGTCCTTCTAGTCCTAACATTCGGCTCCATTATACACTGTCATTGCTTCGACCACAGCCGACGGCTTCAGCGGAAGTCAGCGTCGCTCGTGCCCTGAAACTTGATTTATCCCGCGATCAAATTCAATTGTGTCAAAAGAGAAATTGACTAAAAATTCTACTGTCGCACTGAGTCCGACCGACGTCGACGTCCCGTGCTCGGCTTACATTTTTAAACATTTCATATTATCTTAATTTTAATTTTTCTGGGTTATTTTCTGATATTATGTATGTAGTATTACTATATTGAACTTTTTTATAATTTATTGAAATAGATTTACTCTGCATTTGTCTTCATCATGTTTTCTATAGGTTTTTATGTTGTATATCTTGGTCTACCTTTTGCTTAAACATACATATGCCTATTTATGATTCAATAGTTTCCTGGCAAGTTTTAGACAATGAATCAAAGTAAAGCCATTTAAAAAGCCTCGCTAGTTGACTAGCATTATAAAATCAAATTTACATATTGTTATTGTTTCTTACAAAAAGCATATTGTTGGCGAGCAGCCAGCTGCTTGTTTATGATGTTCTATTGCATTCTTCTTCGCTACGTTAATATTATACGTGACTGCGGGCACTAACTCATGTTGTGCTTGTATCAATAATATCAATTCTATTCCCCGCTCTATATATCGCACATGAAGCTTTGCACGACTATCAATACTGCAGCATACTTGTTTTATTACATATTTAGTAAAGTGCTCACAAAGAACACATGTATACAAAATTATTTATTTGTAAGGAAAATGGGTCAATTCTATTTTATTTCCAATATTAACAGCAAAAAAAATATCGTTTCAGAGACTTTCAGGTAGCTGTCTCATTAGAAGTGATAAAAAATAGGTTCACAAAATGTTCATCCAAAAATAACCAAAGTAAATCCAGACAAAAATGTCGGCCGACTGATCCCAAAAGTTAGGCGAGTGAAATGGTGGCAAAATGCCAACAATACATCATTATTAACTTTGTGGACATCGCTCGCTTACTGACGGACATCATCATTGCTCCATTACAAGCAAATATTACTGATAAAAAGACCCCAAAGACCCGTGTAATGAAAAAATAACAGCGTTTAATGCCGCCCCTGATCGGCTAATACCCTGTATAAATATCCCACTACCGTACCATTATCGGCGATAAAAGTGTTTGGTCCGTCAACATTATCGCAAATTTTCACGTCCAATACCTGTTTTGTTCGTCCGAAATCAATTGGTGGCGCTTTTGTAATAGAATTGTGAATTGAAACTCGATCGATTGTAGGGTCGTCGCGAAACCGCTGCGGGCGGACATCGTCTGGTTGTGATTCATCTTTACGTCGCTGTCGTACCGAAGGTTTATGCAGGGCTGTCGCCTGACACTTTTATTCCATATTTTATTAGTCAGATAAGCAAGTTATGATTTTAAGAATTTATTAAAGACATCTGTTTCTCTTTATAAGTAGCGGGTTTACGAGTAAGTTTCGCACTGGCTACTACATAAAAAGTATTTTATGCAACAAACATTTTTATAGAGGAAGTCAGCACAGTAAAATCGGGAATACTGCATAAACCGATTTTATTTTATTAGCTTTTAGTTTCTTGTTCAGTTTTAAAAATAGAAGTAACAATTACCGATTTTGTAACCAACGTATATTGAGATAAAGTTCAAATTGTCCCTTTATCGATTCCTGTACATCTTCCACAAGTCAATATCTCGCTAATCAGATTCTAGCTGTAATCAATAAGTCGCGACCATTTTAGACGTATCAGCCATTCAGATTGGAATCATTTAACCTTAGTCCGACCTCTGCGAAGCCTGTCTTGTAGTAGGAAAAACTTAAACAATAGAATCCCGGTTTGGTTCGAGTTTAATTAATTAATTCTGTATAACAAGAGTATCAAATTTTATTACTCAATTAGCTTTTAAAATAAGTTTCAACGGTTAACCTGTATTACCGTTATTGTTTATAATACCGTTTTTCTTTATCTCGATTTATTAATTACTTAGTTACTAGTTGTATAGGTTTACGTTTAAAAAAAAATTAAAGTTTGTGATATATAGGATTATAAATGCATAATTGATTTTCTAATTATTAAGGCACATTAAATATTAAGCCTATGTGGTTCAATAAATGTATGCAACTGTTGCAAACACAAATTATATTATAGACCACACTTGAAGCCATTTTGGGTATGGCCAGATATAGAGCATATACAGAGCATTTTGTTAATTAAAAATGTAATTGTAGACGTAGATTGGCAGATAATTAAATCCATTTATAATTAGTTAAATAAATTGTTAAAGTATAATTCACATTCTAAAAAAGTAATATACCGTACATAAATATAATATGTAAAAAACTATAATATGAAAACGATTCCACTAAAATACAAAGCAACGTCTGGCTATTAAACTTGCAGAACACAACCGACACTTGTAGTATATTTTTATAAACCGTGTTCAGCTCCGTCTCAGGAGTAATACCCATTTTTTAAGTCAACAAATATACGAAGCACTGCTATTCAGCACTTGTGTATATTTTCCGCAACACTTATATGAATATGTAATAACGAGGATATGAAATTACCACTATGATATACATGCATACCCTTGAATAATATTAAAAAATAGTCGTCTAACAGATTTCAGTTAAGTTAGTGAATTTCAATAGAGAGTAGTTAGCTTCAAGCAGCAAATGTGCTCAAACGTGTGCCCAAATAGCAGTTTAGTTCCAGAAACTGATGGATCCAAAGAGTGGTCTGTATCTGACCAAGATCAAGATTTTTACGACCTATGCTGAGTATGTGCATGAAACACTGTCAAAAATATTCGGACTACTTATTTAACTTAGTACCTTTGTTGAGTATCAAGCTCCAGGTGTGCTGCTGGTGGTCTTGACTAAAACTAAAACTGCTTGGATTCGATAATATTAAGGACTGTATTAAAGGTACAATATTTAGACGACCGACATATGTGCGTGCGCGCAAGGTGTCGATGAGCGAGTGATAGGTGGAGGGGACGTCTGATGTGTTTTATGGCCCGATGTGACGTCAGGAACAACCTTTGTCTGACCTTCTGGATAACATCTAAGAACACAGCCAGTCAGAATAATGACATGTAAGTGTAATTACTCGTCATACATATTATGACGTAGTACAATTATATTATTAAGATATTTAATACATGAGTCGAGCAGTGCGAGCCCTGATACGGCCGCAGGGCAGCACAGTCCCTTGGCCCGAGTAGGCGAGCCGTTCATTTTGTTAAAATCCCGCTCGGGATGTTTTTGTTTACGACACCCTTGTTTGTCTTGTACTCCATCAGGTCGACCGCTATGTCATTACCCTGTAATGTCATTCTAATATTCTCCTTTTGTTTTCTTTATTAATCTTAATGTTTTAGGGTTTCTTCGTATTTTACTTAATGTACTTGTGGAAACAATTTTCCAAGTGAGTTCTGTTGTTAAGTTACAGTGATGGAGTTTTTGTCAAATACCAGCCACGACGAGATTTCGTGTGGTTTTGAAACTATATTTAGAATCAGTTTCAAGTAAAGCTATCTGAATGTGGAATCAGGGATCGAAGTCATCAAGTAACAATTCAAGATCGGATCAGTAGATCGAGTGGAATCTCATGGTCTACTAGACAATTTATTTTTACAGACCTTGAATCATGTTTAGTCATCGTTTTGGATGACTTTGAACTGACTTTATTAATATTGTCATACATTGGAATAGATATGACCTTGTATGTCTATCTATTTCGTTCTCACTGTAGGTTTAATGGAGATGTCAGTTAACTACGCAAAAAGACAGTTTTAAATCTATACCCAAAGTAAGTAACAACTCGCACCAGCCGAAATAAAATGATGCGATGTGCTACTCTGGGTTATACTTCGATATAAGTTAAATTGTTGTTCTAGTAGATCCTAAATAGGCAGCAGTAAGGATATAATGCACGCATATACCTGGTGAATCCTTTCCTGGGCTGCGACCTGCTCTGGCCGTTGAGCTTCCACTTCGTGCTGTTGGGATCCCGAGATGCTGTGGGCTACCAGCTGACACGATTTTGCACGTAAAATTGGGAATGTAGTCGGTTTTTTCGTTTTTAGTTTTGAGCAGCGTAATGCCTGCGCGCGCGATACTTTTGCAACAGCCCGCTAGGCGGCGTTGGCGGCGCTAGCGGAACTCGCGCGAGTCCTGCCGTCGATTCTGATTGGTCAATGTGCGCGCATGAACAACCAATAGATCGGCGTTTCGATACTGCTGCCGCGGAATACCAGAACAACAAGCATAAAACTAAAATTTATTTGAATTACGTTTTGTTCTTATTTTTATGAGAATGAAACAGTAACGTTTCAACATTAACAAATTCGCGATCAAGAACTAGTTACTCTATTACTGTATTTCTAAAACCTCAATTTTTGTAGTACTTTAAAAATTTGTCCGTGTAACAGCAACAACAGCAACGGGGTTTAATAATATAAGGCGCAGCAACAACGTTATTACGGCAACAAAGTACAAATTCGCTGGCTAAAAGCCTGGAACCGAGAGCTTCTCTCTAGTTACTGCATTCTGAGTTTTTGGTGACTCTAGTCGGATGACGGAACGGTCTCGTGTTTTAACTCAACTTGTGTTCATTATAAACATGGTAAACTTTGTATTAAGGGTTCTATTTTTTAGTCAAGTGAAGTATTTTATTTTAACATAAAAAACATACACAATTCACATACACAAGACAACCAACAGACTCAAAACAACAATTTGTGGATCACATGTACACAATTTACATACACAAGACTATCAAGAGTAGTTCTACTGAACATAAGTGAATGATGTCCTCATATGTATGCCCAATATTACAAAGCTTTATACGATTATATCAAATGGTTACAATAAAGTCTACGTTCAATTCTATTCTGTGACAATTTCCGCAAACATTCCCGTATCTATAAGCCCTCAGTTCTATCCCATATTAGCAAATGATGTATGATGATAAAATTCGCACGTGGCCGCTTGTGTCCAGTGCGGCTCGCTGATACTCGGTTTAACTAAAACGGGTCTCGAGCTGCGATTAATCTTCAGCTCGAACGTGTGAAACTACAGCCTGCGTTCACCAAAATGTGATTTAGATTGTTGCTCCTCAGTTTATTAGCATTTCATTTTCAAACACCATCTACATTATCATTGAGGAGACTTCATGTGAGGTGGTAAATGTATAGGGTTGTTTTTTATCATTGCTTATTTGAATCCATAAGATACGTATTTATACAATTTTATTCAGAAAAAAGAAACATAATAGTAGGTAAGTTGTGACAAGTAATGTATATGTATCCAGAAATAACATAACTTGTATAGTATAACGAAAATATTCCCCTAATAAGGAGAGTAACACAACTATTATTATCAGAAATATGATACCCAGATATTGTCGATAGTTAATTAACACAGAGCTAAACAATACCATCAAGTAATGTACCTGTACAATAATAAACATGTCAACAAAAGGAGTTTGTTCACCTCACAGTAGTTGCTACTAGAGACACAATATTCTTAGAAATCGTAACAACAGGTCGAAGAAATAGTACTACACACAACTTGTTGCTACTTGGTCAGCCAGTACAACATACACTCAATAACAACGTTTAGCCCTTAATTAAATATCAAACCGAGCCAACCGATCATTTTTCATCATCCCAAATTCTTTCATGGTAGGTATCTATTCAAAAATTCTAAATCGGAAAATCCGCGATGCGCCGATCATTTTTTTGCGCGAAGCTACCAATATTTCCAAGGGTTACAGTATAATACGATTAAATTGAAAATGTTAAACCTTTGCCTCGGTAATAAGGAGCGTGACTATCAACATTTTTCCACCGTCTTATATTGAACGGTATTAAGAGGGCCGCAAATGAGTTTGAGAGTTTTATTACGAACGACGTCACGATTGGGGGAAATAAAAGAATAATAGAGGATTGAAATGTTTGCCGCCATAAATTGGATTTCTGGTCATATTGCAATTTTGTTATTCCTGCTTTCCTTATAAAATAGCAAGACCTGCCCTACTACGTAACGTTTCTGATGAAATTTAATTTTTATGATTTAGTTAAGCTAAAGTTTGTATGAAGTCTTTTCAATTTTCCTTCGCGATTGTATCTAAAGCATTTCTATATTACCATGTCGATTTGTTTTCAATTTCTTTTGCTGTTTTCTTTATTAGCAGTCATGTAATACCTTTACAATCACACATTACTAGAATGTTTCCTTTATCTAAAGTAGGCGACATAGCTCCAAGCAAAAACTACGAGGAATGTGATAGCTGGCGAGGTATTTTAGTTACTTCAGAAATTATTACCCGGGAAGGTAAATTGGCATTCTGATTGTAGTTCACGGTGTAATTATCAACTTTTGCAACTGTAGCTGAAATGGTAATTTTGTTTGAACGCGCTGAAGAATGAGCGGGAAATGGTTCGAGAGATATTTTATATAGTTCATTAGTAGTTTTTACTATTTGCATATTATAATTATAGTCATGTATATAATGTCTAATGTTTAGAGTGTTAATTGGAAGAAACTTTAAATAAATAAGTCTGCGATATTTATAGACAATGTCTTTGTGATATTCGACGAAGAAACCAAATTGTGACGCAATAATAAGCACGTATCCTCTACCATTCTCTGCGTCGCTCGATCTGAGCGGTTAAGTCGTCGAGTTTTACAAAGCAATTACTTTCTACGGTATTATTCTTTCATGCCGAGAGACATTGTGACTGATACATATTTTAATAAAACTTTTGTCAGAACAAAAAACATGGGACACACCGGCGCACGTAATCCACATTATTTCCGAGCAGCATTTAAAGTTTCATTCCCAGTGTCACAGACAGTGGCCACAGCCCCCGAAATAGAGGGAGACGACGAGTAAAATGAAATATAGGCGGGCGCCGGGCGCGAGCTCCGTCGACCGTTTTTATTGCCGCTATGTGTAAAGCTTGTAGAAAAAAATTACTCTCAACTCACTTTTTTATTTCGGTAGTACAGGGACGTCTGAAGTTCGGTCGCAGGCGCGAACAGGCACAAGATTCAGTGCCCGACTGCGCCCGTTACCAACACCTGGCCGCCTGGTGATTGATCGCTCTAGGAAAATACTCTTTTTTGGAAGTGTGAACGGAAAGCGGCATCCAGTAAAAAGTAAATAAAAGCAAATTATCAAAATAAATTGCCCGAGTAATATCCTCGTACAAATACAAACACAATATACGTAACTAAATTTTTCATAACAGAAAATGTAGCTGCAAAATGGTAATCATCAACGTTAGCTCATTTGAGTATTTCCCAGGACAAGTGTCCCAGCAAACATAACACAGGCCGCAGCGCGCGCCGCAGATATATTGTGCCCATTTCTCACGGAGGATATTGCCTGCACATTCTCATGCACCCTTCAAGTCCACATCTGTCGTGGAACGAGGTGATGATAATTTTTTTCCCGCCGCTTCCATCCCCTTGAATATTGCTCTCGAAACGTCTTTATTTGCAGCCGCGCGTAATTGTCGAAAAGCGAAATAATGGCGGGCTTACAACCGCCGCGCGGTACAGCGCGCGTCGTTTAATATAACTTTTTTAAGGTATCTTAGAATTTCTGTTGTTGAAAGGTGAATTGAAATGATCATTGAAGTTTCGCTGGTGTGTGCTCGTTGACTTTTTATTGTTAGCGAGGGGTTTGTGAGTCGGGAATGTTACGGTATTCTGCACAACAAAATTTTACTGCAAAATGAAACGGTCAAATTGTCAGCTTAGTGGAGCTCGTATTTATTCGCAACGTGCTTTCATTATGTTCCAGATTGAAGTTTGATTTATCCATTATTGTTTATTGGAAACTATATTTCCCACGTCCACGTTATTTGTATCGAAAAACGAAGGGATAAATCAGTTTGTTTATAAGAAATTGAATCTAGAAAAATAATGTTATGTCATTGCTTTCATTGTTACAAATAGATTGGATGAATTCCTTATTTTCCAAAAGTATACTTATCCGTGACATATATATTTTACATATTTCCAGACTTTATAAAGTAATAAAACATACATTCCGACACTAGATCCCGAGTCACTCCAAACCTTTCACTTCCTCTCATAAATTATACAAAAACATCTCACAATTACATACATACATACACACACACACATTTTATACACACACACATACATACATACATACATAATAATTTCAGGTAAATTCAAGGGTGCTTGGAGTTTAATCAAGGCAGCTCGTCGGCTAATAAGTCGACCGGAGGCGTTGCTAACAAGGGCTTATGTATGTACGACGGCAACGTATGAAGATTTGAATTAGTGGACGTGGAATATTACCGGCTGAATAAAAATTAAGAACAACTTTCAACCTTAATGAATAGCGAATTACAGATGCTTTGTAATTCATGTGTGTGAATGTAATGTGGCATTATTCTAAATACTAAACAGTGTTGTTTAGTAATTAAAGGATTTAATGATGTGATTTTGCACGGGACTAATTCCACGTTATTATTAACAAGATTAGGTTTGTTTTATTATAACTTTCGTGAGACAAACTAAATTAATTATTATGTTATCTCGTACTCGTCGAACTCGTACTAGTCGAGTTCCTCGTCAACAGTTGCGTGAGTAAGCAGATAAGAAAAAACACAATTATGGTGAAACTGATGATTTTCTTTGATGTGAGTTAGAATTTCCACTTGATTCATGAGAGATACCCAATGATCTGAGGTTTCGGGTTCAAGCCTCAACTCACGCAAATTCGTATCAGATTACGAATTTCGATTTTACAGCTAGTGACATTTTGTGTGGATGCAGGGTATTTTAAATTGACCAATGTAATAGGTTATATTGAGATTGACTAAACACGGTGTTGTTGATCGATTAGAAATAACAAAGGTGAAGTTTGTACGCTTTTGAAACGCGTGGGGAATTGACCAATGAAAGTAAACTTGGAATATTGACGTATGTTTTTAAGTAAACAAGTAAGTACATTTTACAGTTTTGATTTTAACTTTGACTATGGCGGATTATGGATAAACATGTGTTCCATAAAACCGCAGATAGATGTACATGGGAAGGCTTCCTCCTACCTTCAATTAGACACAATGTAAGCTTGGAACATTGAGATCATTATACTTTCCTTTTGACCTTTCCAAACTCGTGTGGGAAGTATCAGTTTTCTTTTTAAAACTCGAAAAATCCTTATGAAGAAGGAAACGTTAAATATGGAAATTGAGTAGGCTTGTTATTTTAGTTAGCTCCGTTATATCTCTCGGTACCAGAGTATTTTGATTGTAGAAATTATTTTATTAGAACCAATGTTCACCATTCAATTTTAAACTTTAAGGTACTTAACACTAGGCTTTTTTCAATGAAGACTAACCAAATTGCTTATCGCATTCAAACCTGGAATAGCTGTGCAGTCGAAAGTAAACTAAAAAAAAAGGCGAACAGCTTTCAATTTTCAACCTCCTAAGTCTGAAGAATACTATTCTAGTAATGGTTCAGCCAACAAATCCGAGATAATTGCGCACATACAAACATACATACAGGTCAAACTAAGAACCTCCTTCTTTTGAAGTCGGTTTAAAAGTCTTTCCTTCTTAATTTTTCCTTTTAAAGGAATTGTTATTGTAACCTTTGTTTAAATACTAGTTAATACATTTCTCACATTGGAGTACTAAAGTAAATCTAACTCAACGGAGAAAACAACATCAGCATTTCTCGAAATTCCGCAGAATCCGCGCTCAAACCGCTGCCGCTGCCTACTACACAATCTAATTCATTTGCTAATCTATTCAGATACATTAATGATCCCGAATTCCACATCTCATTAATATACAATCATATTTAAACCTCACGTAACTTGAGCACAGTGTTTTATTCAAATTGGCTAAAGACAAACACTGAGATAGTTGAACTGGTTATAAATCAGAATCAACTTCGCGTCCCACTTCGGTGCGACTCTAGTCCATAATGCGAAGATATTACAGTCGGATATTGTGTGAGTTGAATAAATTAAAAGAAGTTCGCTCGGTTCCAGCGTAATTTCCTTATAAGCTGGTGCAAGGGAGGAGAGGGAGCGCCACTCATTTGTACGTGCCGCAGGTCTCATACTCGGGACGTCTAATGTCTAATGAAGTTTTGAATTATGACACTGTTGAACAATTTGTAAAACTAGCGACTAGAAACGAAAGCTAGATAAACTTTGTTTAAATAAATTTTATTCACTAAATGAATACTAATTTTGTTTTAAAGAAAAAGGTCTAAGAAAACCAAAAAGTAAAGCAAAAAGAAGAGCTTGAAATATTTAAATGATGGAAAGTTTAACGCCCACGCGAATGTCAGACCTTCTAAGAAATATTCTATCAATAAAGTTATGTTCCATTGTGTTGCTCACGAACATGAAAAATGTTTCCAATTTGATACAACATATTTTACTAAGTATATAATGTGAAGGCAGGAATTGCAAACAGTTGGTAGCTGTGGTCACTTTATTTATTGAAAATCGTAGCGTTTTCGAATAAATTACGTGTTATGAACAATTTTCAGAATTTTCGTATTATATTTTTTACTAAGTGATAATACACATAAATGAAACAAATTTTAATGTCATATTCTAGGAAGTCGTGTGCAAATGCAATCATTCAATCACGGAGTAAGAATCACTAAACCACGTAGAAAACTACAGTACTTATATAATCAACATTCTCAAAACTAAATATTACCCTGAATCGCAGATTTCCCCGGGGTTTGAGTTCAAACGAAATAAGCCACTTCCAGGACCACTAGATCTCTGTTCCAGTAGCCGTTAACTATTCAACTAAACTAACTGATTGATGTTACACGGGATTTCGTAGTAATTCAACTCCGACTGTATAATCCTTTAAAATGTAATTAGTTCTTCTAATCAGAAAGAGAATATAGTCTTATTTTTTATTTTAATCAAATCAATATTATAAATGTAAAAGTTTGTCTGTTTGCCTGTTTGGATGATTGTCCGTCAATCAGGCTGAAAATACTGAACGGATTTTTATGAATTTTGGTATACAGACAGTAGGGTGTCCCAAAAAAATAAAAGTCGTTATTTTTGAACGCATACCCTCTAATTATTTTCGAATAGTGTCAACATACACGTAAATAAAGTTTCATACACCTAGAAGCACAGCAACCCGTGCCGACTTGCCTTGATACATCTCAGTACTTGCATATTTTGACGCGTCGGAGTTATCGTATCGCAGTGCGTGTTTTTACTTGTTTATTTACTAGTGATCATATTGTTTACGTTTAGTTAAGATGTCAGGGGTATTACCCACTTCTAAAAAGTACATATTCTTCATAGTTTATGTAAAACATCAAATTACCGGTTCGAAATTATTGCCCTCCAATGGCCAAGAATTGGCAATTTTGTTTTACAACATTCGCGAAGACAATATAATCAATGAAAATGCAATCCTAACTATTCATGAGTGCATTATTTATTGGGAAAAAGCCCGTATATCAACTAAAGCATTACCGAACTGTCTTAAGAAGCTAATAACCTTATACCAAGTTTGGAGAGATCTACAAAAAAATGCGAACAAAACGCAAGACTTATTTAAACGGCGTCGTCAAGTTTATTTCTAATTTGGACAATTTATTCGACATTGCATATCAGATTCGATGCTTAATAAAGATAGATGAAGATAGGATCTTCTTGCAGCCTCAGAAAGAGTCTGGTAAGCCTGGTCAATTAGCTGGAGTGGACAAAAACCGGAGCCTCGGTAAACTCGCTAGGTAGGCCGCAGCTCCGGATCAGGTATCAGCCCTAGTGGGCCCATCTATGGTGTTTTAATGGCTCTTTTACCGCACGGGTCTGGTTCTGGTCGGGCGACGAGCAACCTTTTGCTCGCCGTCCGCAGAACCGCACTTACGGTGGCCAGAGATCGTTGCGCGATCCCTGACGCCCGGAGTGCCTCTCGCGACGGCTGGGTCTTGAGGAGGTTCGTTTCCTTACGCGTTCTGCTTCTTCCTTAGCTAGCATGACTGCTTCGCAGAAGGAGGAGATCGCTTTCCAGTCTTCCTCGCTCCACACCATGGATTGAACCAATGTCGAACGCGAGAGGTCGCCGTCGCCGAGCACATCCCTGAGGACTCGGCGGTGCTCAGCCCATACAGGGCATACGGCCACCTGTACACCAATATGTTCCTACGTGTTCTTCAGGCGGTCACTATTGAGGCACTTGGACTCAACATTGATGATTATTCCATATGTAACTCCTCCAAAAGCAAGGCCTTGTTCGATGATTTTAAAATTGATGACAGTTTCCTACACTAGGTCCTATTCATGGTCAAAGAATGTTATTTTTCTACAAGTAAAGGCACCATTGTTAATACTGAAAGCCGTTAATGATACAAACAATGAGGGAGCAGTGAAATTAATGCAATATTTCAACGAAAAAAATCACACTTGAAAAGGAACAAAAACAGTTGTTACTACATTGCGCACAGGAACACAGACTGAAATACCCTGACTGTAGAAGAATGCCATTAAAGAGGAAATTTTATATATAATATTATTTTAATAATAAATAAATATTTATAATAATAAAAAATATTAATTTATAACATTAAAGCTAACTTTAAGTGATTTTCCTTACAATCTCCATACAAATTTTTTCTTGAAACTTTGACATCAAGTCGGCACGGGTTCCCGTTATCCGATACCAATGATATTTTTTATTTTAGTTGTTATGGTCAAATAGAAAAAATATAGAGGGTATGCGTACTTAAAATCGAAAAAAAATTTTTCGCCCTTGTTGGCTGGGACACCCTAACAGACAGTATGAGTTGACTTGGGTGATAGGACACTTTTTTACTCCACGAAAACGCGAATAGAATGGTTTATATATGCTACCTTGTAAAACGTAAGCATCCAAATATGCATCGCTATGCTCGCATGTCTCGCGCCGCGCTGTATCCCCTCCACACTCCACTGGCTTGAGAGTTGCAAAGTTTCTCCCCTTTTGTTACTTTTTCATAACAATAACTAATTTCGTTGGTTAATTAAGCAACTGAGAAATGTTTGCCACGCTGAAAATTTTAATGTTTCAATACAGGTCTGGGGATTACACGAGTCGAAGTTTTCTAGTTAACTAAGTTGTGTTACTCCGGCTTCGTTCCCGTACTTAACGCCATTGGGGTTTAGCCGAGCTCTACATGTTTCATACTTTGATATTTTGGATCTGTTTTGTTCTGCTCTTATCCGACTTCGGTAATTTATTGTTATTTCTACTGAGGTTACGGATTATGTTCATAAAGTACCTTAAGTCTTACATTGTCTTTAATTTCCTCTATATTTAGTACTTTGCTTTTAATTTATTATATCCCTATTTTACATTTCGTATGAAATACAGTTATTACTTTTCCACAGTTTAAATTATTACTTTTATAATTATGCCCTTGAATAATATTTTCACTATATGGGTATACAGTGAAAGTAAAATACAGATTAATACAAAAACTAAATAAAAATAAATCAACAAGCTATCAAGAATCAAGCCCCATTGTCCTGAACAAAGGAAAATAAGCCGATGAAAATGATTGTAACAAGCACTTTACACCTTCACCGGGGATGTGAACCCCCTCTTTTACGATTACTCATGAATCTTCACTTCTTATCAATCACGGATATTAAAATGTGAGAGGAACTGTTGCATTAGGTGATATTACGCCGAGCTCACTCGAGCGCAAAGATAACTGCTAGCTATAATATATTATATACTGTATATAAATGTATGTATAGCGAGACTAAACATACAGGTAACTACAGTTACTATGGAAACGCGTATTACGAGGTATTCTACATTGATACCTCGTTGGGGAAACTAGGTCTTATTAGGTAGGAGGTACCGTACTATAATATATTGATGTATGTTGCTTATGTAATTACATGTTATGTTTGGCCATTTTTAATCCACAGCCCGTGATGACTACGTACTAGAGGGTTAGTAAACATGTCACATTTTTAATTGGAAGCGTTGTCATTTAAAAATAAAACAAAAAGTAAAAATCTGTTCGAAGTACTCTCACCATTTATTCAAACACAAAAGAATGGAGTGGACTTGATATCAGTTAGCAGTGTAAATAACGAACAACAAGCTAAGCAATCAGGGAGCGTACTCGCACAGGTAGCACACTCGAATAAGTAACAACATGTTTTTATCTAAACAGTGGAAAAATCACGGACTGTTGCGAAGTGTTGGGCCCCTGGTCCCGTGCGACCGTGTCGCGCAAATTCCCCCGCTTTGTGCCCAAATAGGGCCAGTCCCCTAGCACGGGACCCCTGGGATACTCCTGTATTGAAAATGTCGGGTCAACCCTCGAACAGACCCGGTAGTTTTATTTTATTGAAAAGGCCTCGTGTTACGTTACAGTCCCGATGAATTTTGCCAACTTTTTGTGTTGTTGCGTCCGCACTGTTTTTAGATATAATTGCTGTCTGATTATTTCGATGCAGTTTCGGGTTCGTTTATTTTGTTGTGGGATTTTAGCTTTTTGTTTTGCATCTGTGCCGATGTTTCTGTTATTTACGTTGCTATTTGGGATTTTGTTTTACGTTTTAGAATTACATGCATTTATTGTATTGTATTTCCGTGACATTTATTTTGCTAGCTTAATTCTGTTACACATTATATATACATTGTGGATATTTACCTATCGAAACATTAGCGTAATTTTCTACATACACGAAGTAAAATTTAGTCACAATATATAATATATTTTTTTACGTTCAAAGAAAAAAATACGGTTCTTATCAGCCCTCTAGCTATGGCAGAACTCTGTTAGTGATAGTAAAACATAGCCTTTTGAATTATGTACAAAACTAAATTACATTATGAAAACATTTTCATATTGAAATGAATTGTGTGTAATATGTACGTTTGAGTATAAGTTACACACGAGTGTAGGAATTTGAACTTAAAAATCTTTTATTTAGGTTTAATATTTAGTTTAACAAGTTATGTGTAAAAGCTTATACATACATTTTCAACATAATTATAGGTATTTTAATATCTATTGGCAATTTTGTGTTGTATTGTGTGCATCTGTACATTATATACCTTACTGAATGAACCTTTGCATTTACCTACATATGTATGTGGCTCATTTTACGAGTTTACATTGCCTTTTATGAAAAAACACATTGATGTCTTAAATTTCCTGGTCTTTTGAGCCGAATCACTTTAAATAATTAAAATCTTATAAATGAATGATTAAAATGTTAAGGAAATGCTATACAGCTATCTAAGAAATCCGTAATATATAACATTTTATTTTATTTACTTGATTTATTTTTAGTTACCATGCCACTTGTATAGAAAGTAATTACTTTTTTATTGTTTGTTAATTGGCATTTGTAATTGGCGGATGGAAAATCATTTCGATTAATTACTTGATTCTAGACTACAACAAGAAAATTGTGTACTTTATAAAAAATATTAATTAGGGGTGTTAAATACTTTAACTAAACAACTATCATACTAATATTATAAATGTGAAAGTATGTTTGTTTGAATGTTTGTATATTTAACCGTCAATAACGCTGAAACTACTGAACGGATTTTGATGAAATTTGGTATAGAGACAGGGTATGAGCTGATTTGGCGGATAGGTTTACGAGAACGCAGGCGAAGCCGCTAGTATAAGATAGTGTTTATATACAATTGTCATAGGGAAGACTAATACAGTACCTTGATACATAGTACATCACGCCTTATGGACCGCTAAGGGGTAAGTAGAGGTAACGCTTTTTAATAAGCACACCCATTTTTACCAACTCTGTTAGTATTGGTGCATATGATAGAGTTTCGACTATATATCTATTATCTAGATATTATTATCTCCTTTATGGGACCTATCTTCTGACAACGTGTATATAGTGAGTAACCATATTGAGGTCGAACTAAACCGTTTAACTTCGAGTAGGTAGTTACATGAGACTAATGTGACAACTAACGAAAACTGGGTGTTCTATATATGCCTACTCTCTGGGGAAAACACGTGGAAAGTTGTATTATTATGTTCTGTACTGTGAGCCTATGTAGCCTAGTGACAGAGATGAGATCAATGAACTGTCTTGATGGATGAAAATATTGTCTTTATATAGCCAGTTAAAATATTTAACTTCAAGTTTTTTCAACATACATACATATGTGTATATATCTCACGCCTATCTCCCATGTGGATAGGCGGAGACAATAGAATGCCAATTGCTGCAAATCTTACATCGTTTTTTTTATTTAGTAGGAATTACTTTTAGTAGCATGGTGAATGTAATGATAACTCAGTCTGAATTTCATGGATCTAATACTCATAACAAATATATTATATGGTGAGAAGAAGGTGTTAAAATTTTTCAGTATGTGATATATTTAAACCTCTAGATAATAAGAGGTACAATGTTATTTTAATGTAAACAGGGATGTTGCTAAACAAAAATTATGTAATTTTCGATAAAACTGTATCAGCGTGGTCGCTCGTTGCATGTGAGATTAAACTAAATTTTCCGGGAACAGTCTCGGGCGTTATTAATTGCATTTTGTCCTTTACTGCTTAAACTTGTTATTGTGTGTAGAAGTTACTATATTATTTACTTTAAGTAATGGTATTTTGAGCCAAACATTCCATATGTTAAAAATGTAAGTTATGGTAGGCCAAGGAGTAAATAAAAGCTTACACACCTATATAACCTATACACTGCTAAAGTCACTAAAAAATTAAAATATTTAAACTAAGCAGTCCAGACCTAGTTCTTCTCTTTACCGACATACGCCAGAAAAGTTAACAAATTCCAACAAATTAGCCCAATTGGATTCCTACTGAGTTAAAATAAAGCATTAATTTTACTCCAGTTTCTTGTAGCACCGTTCATAATCGTCGGGAGCACGTAGAAGACTATTTTTAATTAACTTTTCTTATTAGACGCTAGAGTTGATCAAATTATATGTTGGCTTCTTTTTCTGTGTTCTGTGAATTTTATAGTGGACGGAAAGAAGAATGTATATTTATAAAGGAACATTGTTAAATTACTCTCAATTTGAGTGAAGTTTTGTTTGAAACAATCGTTCATTTTGTAGTATAAAATATCGTTTGTCCAGCGTGTGGTCGCGTTGTTGTTGCTTACACAACTGACTAAATTAAACTGTCCGCCTGGAACAAAAAACACAGTGCCAGAGCTGGAACCAAACAATTTTAATCGATCATACACGCTCGCTTGTTGAAATATTCCAAAACTTTTTCAACTACAAATATCAGGAACAGTGTAAACCAGTATTTGTACGAAATAGTTTGTAAAAATATGTGTTACGTTGCATTTAGGTTTGTGGTTTGTGCACTAGTGGAGTGAAACTAGCGTCATGTGGATGATAAAATAATTGTTTTTAGTTTAACACCGTGCAAGTTCACTTGCGTAAAACTGCTAGAAATGTCATCTACATTTTTTGTCGGTATTCAACAGTCATTATATCTGATTGGGAATGATATGCCGAATACAAACAGAATAATCATTGAAATCACTGCTCAAACTAGTTGTTTCCCATCAAATCACTAAAGCCGTCCACTCAATTCCGTCCAATAGAAGTCAGTCGGGGCCATTTCCATCGCGCGGCGGTTTTCACAAAACTGACTGATCACGAAATAAACGGCACTTTATAATGCGCTGCACGGAACAATGTTTGTTTGAGTCCTCAACGCGCCGTCAAATATTGACCCACCGCTGAGCACTTTAGATTTAAACTTAATTAATTTTGTTTAACTTGATATTACAAGGTATATTTGCAGCAATCTTGTTTATATTGTGCGGAAATATATTAACAGCGGCTGTGGAATAGAAATCGGAAAAATCGTCAAGCTTTGTTTAATGGCTAGCTATTATCGAGTAATAAATGAAAACAATCAAATTACAGACACATCCATACAAATAAAAATAATATACGATTCACTATAAATACAGAATTCGATACGGCCAATATGTCCAGTTCTTGATTTCACTTCAATTACGTTTCCACGAAAATTTGGTAATTATCACGTGGAAATGATTGACGCGTTGAAGCTACACGAACGATATGTAATTACATTGGAACATAATGTTTACAGTATTTATTTATTCAGGAGCCGACAGAGAGCTGGCTTAAGGCGACTAGCTCCTAAATAATTAGCCGCAGTTGTGTCAGCTACCAATTTCACTTCAAATTATACATTTCGAGCTATCTCGTCGACTCGGGCCTATTAAAGCTCGTGCTCGAAGCTACCGAGTCTTGAGATGTTGTCGGACTTTATAACTTAGGAGTATTAGAGTTTAGTAACGCAAGGACTCGATAATACTTGAGATTATAATAGTTCAAAGAACATCTTCTAATTGCCTTTAAATTAAGTGGAACTTATTCAACAACTTACTTTACACTGCAAACAAGAAACCACTTATAATGCTATTTTTAAACTAATACCAGGATAAACCAATACAATAATTATAGTTGTGGTGTAATTGTAGTATGTAACAAAGGCATTAAAATTTTGGATTAGATTTATGTTAAAAAATATGCATGACAAGGGCACGGACTAAGAGTCCGCAGAGAACAAATATGAATAGGAAAAGAAACTAATACCAAAAAAATACATATACGTACATATATTGGACAGCAAACTAAGTAGTTCTATACTACACATACAAGAAGTGACGTATATAAGTCTGAAACACGGTTCCATTAAAAAAGTGCACAGCATTAATTCAGCCCACTTGTCTGCTACGTTTTCTGTCCTCTCGGGAAATGTAAACAAGCTAAAATGTTAAAGCTACTATGAAATAAATAAATACACTGCGAGCTTACATTTTTTCGTGTGCAGCTTAGTGGAAGACTTGAAACTCGTACCAACATGTGTGTACTCGTACTAACTCTGCACTGTTGTAGATTGGATTATGAATATGTATATTATATGTAATTAGCAGCATGTTTTTAAGGCGCTTACATTTACACAAACATATTTCATACTATGTAAATGTGTTTAGTAAAATAAACAACTAAAAAATTAATGTTTTATTATTCTAAGTAATCATAATTTGAATGCCCATTATACTGTCATAGAATAAACCTGTAGTATTCCATCAAACGCAAATAAACCTCATATTATGCCCCATTGTCTTGTTTGTTCCGGACCCTGTAACTGACATGTATAGAAGTCTCCTATCTTAAGTTCCACAAACGAATCTAAACCGTATCTTATTTCGTTAAAGTTAAAATTTGCATGAATGTTAGCAAAATGACGATAAGAAAAGGGGAGTATTTTTTGTTTAGATTATAATTATTCATTTTGGTTAACGTTGTTGAGAGGGATAAGGAGCTGTGGAGTTAATCATGATCCTTCACTTAATTATCTTAAGCCTGTTAGCGTAGTTAATATAAGCTTGAGTAGGTAATATTGTGTGCAAGCGGTCGGAACTTTGTGTAATACGTAGCCGTAGCAAGCGTAGCGCTCGTAGCGAGCGTAGCATCGCCGTAGCAGTATCTACGACGATTTACAAATAATTGATGGTATCGACCGTAGCGCTGGAAATAATTAACGAGGCGAAATTAAAATAATAAGCGACGAGGAATCCAATGTTTTATATAACAAATTGATTTAAATTTTAAATTGATTTAATGAGCCTTTTAAGAAAACGAGCTCTTAATTTTTCCTGCCAAAAGTTTGCGCTTACTTTGGAGGTTGGAGTACAAATTGCTGAGAACACACGAATCGTAGAGAAATACGTAGGATGCGGTCTCTTGAGCCAGAAGCCGACATGTATTATTGTTGAGCTAAAAGTTTGTGTTGTAAGTAAGAACCCCATTCAATGATGCCAATATTGTGGAGAGGAAAGTTCCTGGTCCTTTGTGAGGAATTCACGTGGAAACGGTTTATGTGATCGATGGAGAACTTTGACTAAAGATTTGTTACGTCGGGTAAAGGATACATACTGATCCGAAATACTTTTATTTCCTTGACATAACATTTTGGTTGGATAATGTTTAAGCATACGTACTTATATCTCATATTTATTTACTTTTACTATTTGTCGACTTATACATATTAATTAGTTTGGATATGGTCGGATAACAATTTAACTTTCCAATTTACAACTTTCGTTACTTAATATTAATTTAATTGGTGATTATTATCCAACAATATCATAACGCAGTAAAACAAAATCCTTACTTTGAAATGTTTTATACTCTGTCGCCTTGTAAATTTGTATCTACCTGAGGCTGAAATAAGAAAGAATACCAACTAGTTCTCATAGTGTAGTAGGTATATAGATTCGGGGTCTAAGGGCTATATCTATATATGGGATTCTACATGGGCTAACAAAATAATTGTGTATAATTGATTATTTGATTGATCGCTTGGCAGCTATGCGTAATTAAGTAATGCAAAAAGTCTATATAACATTTTGGGAAAAAATACACAAATAAATTATGATATTTTTGGATGGAAGCCTTTTCTAGACTTCTAAGCTAAGAAACAATTCATGAATAATATAATAGAAATAAAAGAAAAACTGAAGCGAAATAAATTGTTGTGATGAAGTGACAGCTCTCACAAACAACTTTGCAAAATGCGAGACTCGTGTAGCCGTTAATGTTTCATCTATTCACTTAACAATTATTTGTTATGATAGGAGCCGTGTATCCAATCTCAGAGCCTTCCAAAATATTGCTTTTACGAATATGTATCTAAGTGCGATATTCTAATACTATTTTATAATTTTATAAATATTATAAATATACAGACGATCACATCGATCCTAATTAAAATTATTTCACATTTAGACTTCAGAGAATATAACATAATGATGTCAAATGATCTACTTTTTAAAAACATTTTAACCTGGATTATTGTGTTGTCAAAACTGCAAGACTGACAACATATAGTCCGAATATAGCCTCCTGTGTCATTTTTTAAAATAAACTACCTCCGACCCGTATAGATAAACAACAAAGATTAAACTCAAAAGGCAAGATTTTTTTTCAATTTTAAATCTAAAAAAATATTCACAATTTTATTTCTAAATAGTGTCTACTATTTTGATAGTATATTCATATTTTCGTATATATTTTGCGTAAAAGATTCAGCTCAAGTTCTGCATGAGTTAAACCCAGTGTTTAGAAAAAGGTTTATCTTTTTTCGAGACACTTATAAATTCTTGACACTCGAGTAGACTTTATGATCAGTGTGATCAAACGTCGTAAAAATCGGAACCCTTGAGAATATGTCTGCTGTGGAGGCGTCCAATGTCAATGTATTTTGATGAAAATAAGGATAACGTGTAGTAATAACATCGGCTTACTACTGGAGAATGGAGAAATAATTGTGTAGCTATTTTTGTATGTTTAATAATAGCTAAACGAGTTATTGTGACAACTAGTGGATGGCTTCGTGTTGTAACATATCATTATTATGGAAGTATTCTGTATTTAACACGATACTCTTTGAAATATATTTTTGTGTAGGTATTAACAGAACGGTTGTGCGTGTGTGATCTATCCTCTTTTGTAGTAGTTATTAGTCTGATCTTACGAATTCATGGATCTGTAATTGTTTAATTTTAAAATTGATATCATAACTATTGAATATTGACAATGAAAATTGGGGTTAATGCTAATAATATGCTAATATTTATCAAAACGTATAGATACCTAAATGCTACGAGTTTGATATTATTTAAAAAGAAAGGTATATCATATCAATCGAACACTATTTTTACCCGGTAATTGAAATTTTTTTGGCTTAAGCCAGGCTGTATTATAAATTCAATACTACAAAACAAAATTTCCTATACCAACTAACAAGGTTAGAGCGGATTTTTTAACAAGCCACAGATATTTCTACAATTCTCTATTCTAAACAGAAACTCCTCGTTATCCAATTTGCCGTGACGTCTCAGTTTATCCCGTCGTCTGTATAAACAGTTTATTCCCTGCCACTCCTCATAAACTATATTGCAGTCTCCATTGTCTTGCGTGCGTGCACTTGACAGGTGAACACTGACGCAATCACCTCCCGGCTGACAGCCTACTTTGCACAAACCAATTCCGTTTCATATTAAAACGGTATTACCGTTTCATTTTGTTTTTCTTAAAGGCATCTTACATCTTATGTTAATGTAACTTTAATGGTAGATGTAAGTATGATGATAAATAAATAATATAAAATAATGTTTTGTAATTTAAATATTGATTAATTTATTGTATGCGTGATATAAACATATAGACAACCTATCTTTTGCTAGCTTTCGCCCGCGTTCCCATGTGATAAAAAGTATCCTATCACCCAAGTCAGGTTATACACTGTCTGTATGCAAAATTTCATTAAATTCCGTTCAGTAGTTTCAGCGTGATTTACCGACAAGCAAACAAACTTTCACATTTATAATATTAGTGTGATATTAGTAACCGTATGACTCCTATGTATATGACTCCAACCGTATGACTCCTCTGGTGTTGCAGGTGTCCATGGGCGGTGCTGATCGCTTACCATCAGGTGACCCGTCTGTTTGCCCCGCTTTCCATAAAAATAAGTTTTCCGAGCTCTATGTCACTCAAAACGTATTTTAGTTCAGTTTAGATAGTTTCTCTTAAAGTTTGTGTATCCATGTAGATAAAAATCCCAAAATGAATAAAAAGAATAGAATTTTTACTCAAGTACTTTAAAACATTTTTCATCCAACAACAGTTTGAGCTGTAACCGTTTTATGAGCAATTAATATGTAGTTATTACACACTATAATCCTGAATCCACATTCAATACAAGTTTATGAGTATGTGTACATTGTGTAGTAAACGAGACTTGGTATTATACTTGAAGTTTAATAGTAACCTACAGTTGAATACTTGCCGACGGAAATTAGAAAACTTTGTGTGGGAATGTTAAACACTTTTTGTTTCTTTGTGAAATGACAGAATGTTGGCCACGAGTCCACGACTCCGTAACAATAGTATTGATGTTGTTATTTGTTATATAAACTATTTTCAACTTTATTCCTTTAATGGTTTCGGTCTAGTTACCACAGCCTAACTGTTGAGCGTGTGTCTTGTTTTTACTTGTAGACTTGGTCAAGATATTTCTGAGAATTCATAGTTTTACTAATTGTGTATATGTTTTTTTTATACACATTGAACGCCGTGGTGGTCACCGGTGACCGACGTTAGCGGAGGATTTGCTTTCAACAGTTTTCTATTGGCAGTCAAAGACTTAATTAATACGTTTTTTTATCTGTTTGTGTGTTGGTTAATATTATTCGAAAGTTTTGCTTTGATAACAATAACATTTTTATGGAGTAATGTAAGCATAATTTTCAAAAATTTGTTGTTACGATGTTTCATAACATTATGAAATGAAAATCATTGAATTGCTTGTTACGACAATGAGCTTATGTTACAAAAAGAAAATATATATTATTTCACTGATTATTTAAATTATAATGTTGACTAGGATTTTATTTATCCTGCATATAAGAAAATTTTCTTCTCATTTAAAAAAATACATTGGCATAAATGAATATTTACAAAATAATTACGACATTGTTTTCATCCCGTCGGAAACAAATGCAAGACGAAACAAAAACAATGTCGTACTATTTTGTTTATAAATAAACTCAGGAGGACTTGATTTAATTAGTTTTTATATAGTTACTTCGTCTATATACTTATTGTATAATATTTTAAACTTTTATTACTTTCTATCAATTAAACGTGTCTTGTGAACTTTTCGTCAATTGTTAAGGTTTTTTCAAAGGTTTTCAAAAGTTTGAAAGCTCAAACGGCTTAGCTTGATGACACGAAACTTTCATTATCCTATTGTTAAATACTGTCCCGGCAGGCGACGGATTTTAAACTTAGTTCAGTAATCCATTCAGTTCGCGGTTCCTCACAAACGAGCTGCTATTGTATTATAAAGTCAAATGCTTTGATTCACACTTCAATATATGAAATTATTATTATTATAAAAAATATTTAAATTGTAGTTTTTAATGTTTAATCTTGCAATTTATCATATAATTTCTCCCAGTGTTAAGTTATGGTTTTCTGCTTGATTATTTATATTGAAAAAGAAAGAACCGGTTAGTCTATTTATAAATAAAAACTTTCTTCCAAACTCACCGTCCCATAATTGTTTAAAACAAAGACAAATTCTCCAGAAACACAGTCCAACACAAATCCTTATGCACTTTAAAACCAAACGTTAAATCCCAATACTCGAAATCGACACTTTCAACGTCCGACGGAAACTTGAAAAACTTTTCTCGGGCGGAAAAAATCCGGGCGGCGGGAGGGCACGCGCGCTGCCGACGGCGCTCGGCGACTCACTGAGCCGGCGACTGGAGCCTCCTCCCGCTGCGAACGCACCACCAAAACGATCCACTCAGTTACATAGTAAGATCGAAATTTGATCGCAGTTAGAACGCGCACTAAGACGGCCAGTTGGCTATTTAGACCGAAAAAGGTGGTTTATACGCATGCGCGCGGTCGTTCAACCCTTGCAGTGATGCTGCAGGCCTGATGAGCCACATTAAGCTGGGTTACGTGGGTCGAGTTGTAATGGTTAGGTACCTGTGCCAGCGGCGGCGGTAGTGGCTGCGGCCTGGCGGACCTGCCGTCGCGGCGGACGGTTACAGTCAAATAAGCCGTCCTAGTGTCGTAGACTGTTTAATAAATTACAATACCTTCCCTGTCACCTTCCTGATTAAAATTGTTTTAAAAAGAAAAAAAAACACTAGTTTTAATTTGTACTTCTGGCTTATTAAAAGCACTCTACACTTTAAACAAAATAATATGTATTAGAAAATATCTAAAATAGCATTTTATGATCTTTATTATCACTGACTAGTAACTCCGGTGCGGTTTCACCCGCTCCGCTCGACATCTGTTGATCATAGTAAAGATCATCTTAATAAACGGACTATCCAACACACAAAGAATTATTCAAATCGAACCGGTAGTTCCGGAGATAAGCGCGTTCAAACAAACGAACCAACTCTTCAGCTGTATATATTAGTTGATAATACGATAGTTTTAAAGTTGATATCGGAATGTGTACCCAAAGCAATGTAAGGTTTATTTTGTAAGCAAAGAACAAACTCTTTATATAACAAGTCACTATTTATTAACACGGTGGAATGGTCTAGCTATGTAAATAGGCGTCTGTTAGAAGGCTGTACCTTCAGGCTAGTTCCTAGAAGACAGGCGCTACAGGCTACAGGCCTGTAATACTACGCGCTTGACGATTAACGTCCAGTTTAGGATAAGGCTTTGTATAATCATTTATCAAAGTTTAATGAAAACAATTTCTGAAAGGAATTACTAGAATTAACCGAAAAGTAGGTTTCGGTTTTTGTTTAAAGAATAGTAGTTTTAAGAAAATGTAGACTGTCTGTAATGTTTAAATAAGCCTAAATTGGTAAACATGAAAGTAATATCAACAAAACTTAATAGATTTTTTATATAAGAAGTTCTAAAATTATCAGCCACGGCTTTAATGGGAGGTAATTTTGTGTTAGTGTTTGAAGATTACTTTAGTGAGGTATTTTCGTACTCCGGACTAGTTAATTCAATTTGAGAACATAGGGAGAGACGTTAAATAATTATTTACTCTATTCTGCATAAAATGGTTTACAGATACACACGATGCGTTTTCATTGACGAAGCGATAGAGATAGTTAGTATTCTGATTTTTTAGATTAATCTAATGATTACAAGCATTCATGAGCACTTTTTTATAATAAAACTGACTTCATAATATGTAGTTTGTGGTTAGGCAAAACTGATTTAACGAAATACCACTTTATTTTACACTTTATCGAAATCAAAATCTTTAATTTGTAAAACACAGTCATAAATATATATTCTTCTAAATGCTACTCTATATCATTTGTCCTTGATATAGTCCATGTCACTGTCTCCGACGCAGACAGAGTACTCCCACGATTGCAGCGTCATCATATCATTATCTTACCTTTTTACAGTAACTCAATCAAGTCACATCACTCAAAGACGAGCCGCTACACAGCAACTATGAAAAACTACTAAATAAACCACAGCCTAAGACGATTGATGTATAAATCAAATCAGGTGTATTGTGAGGCCCTGGAGATGAATAAATCTGTGAGTAGCCCGGAGTGTATCGAGCGATATTACCGTTTTGACATTAATTGCTACTGATTTAGACGCCGCGCCGCTAAAATGTACCCCCGGGACTGTCTGTTTGTTGTTCTATAGGATCCGCTTGGTTTGTCTTCGTGATGGATTCGGGGCAAGAATGGTTCCTATCTACGTAATTTGAATGATCCCGAATTTTGGTTACTGTTTCCAATTTCCGTCATGTGTTGGTTTTGTTTTTGGTTTGCATATAAAATTACGTTTTGAACTTTGCACTCGATGATTGCAACGAAGTTAGTATTTTTATCTTCCTAAACGACAGTTTGGTAAATACCTACTTTACAAATAAACGTACATACATGAAAAGCTAATTTCTCCTCTTTTCATTATTTTATAAAAATCAAATGATGGTAGTTAAGAACGAAAATATTTCCTTTTCCTCAACGAATGATTTAAATATTGTAGAAAAATGTCAACCATTCCTTACATAATTATAATGTTATTTACCTATTTAAAGTCTAATTTTATTGTGATCATCTACCACACATCGATTTGGTTGTCGCTCACCGTAATTTTACGTCAAGAAGAGAATTCCCTAATCCAGAATCCAGCAAACAATCAGAAGCTACTTTGTGCTAAATTCACTTACCTACTTCCTTCGCTCACAATCTATTTCAATTTATACCGCGGAGCGCCATTTTATCTGCCGCAGTGTAGTAATCGGCGTCTGCTTCTGACTTTCATTGACAAATTAGATTGATTTTATATTAATGTAGCGACTAAAATTACCGCGTCCGAAACGTCAAACGATACCGGTTCGATTCCCGTCCAGTTATTTAATATGCGAATGATTGAAATTTCAATGAAACAGTGGCTTGCCGAATTTTAGTGTATTTAGTTTGCGACTGTATTGTCGAACTGGTTGAGTGCGGTTTTCATGAGTTCCAGTCCAATATCGAATTTTGTGTGTGATTAATCTTGGTGTGGTTTGTATTTCGAGATGGTTTCAATAATATTCCTGTATCGGATAGTTGTATATTTCTCATATTTACATTATAGACCTCGAAAAGAAAGTAGGCCTAAAATGATCAGTAGTCAGTTGGATGAAATAAATGAGTTGATACAAGATTTTCCATAGTAAAGTTTCTATATACTGACTATATCAAATCAACGCGAAGGTTAAAATCTGCTGAGCTTCAGTAAACTTGATATTCAGCACTTTATAGAACTAGCTTTTTTATTAACGTTAACATAAGTTAAATGGAAATTAGCGTAACTAACATTATTAACATGTTAATGTGAATCAAAAAGTATACTTTCAATTTTATCTTTGATTAATAAAAGTAAGTTAATAGATATCGACATCAATAGTGAAAGTACCTAGAAGGCTAAGGAGGTCTAAGGGGTAGTTTCGAAGAATAATGTAATGTAAAAGTACTATGACCTAACTTTAACAAAAAAAAAAAAAAAAACTAGCAACATTTGCTTGCAACTTAAAGATCACTACAAAATACTAGACTTACCTGTACAAGTACACTCAAGGTATATAAAACACCGAAATTTTATTTTATATTTTTAAAAAGAAACGTGAATACGAACCATAAAGCCTTTGGGTCCTTTTTTCATTCATTGAAACTTTGAAAGGGATTCTCTGAATCAGCCAGTCATCGTGAACACGTGGCGTGTGGCCATTGAGACGTTCCACCGAGAGATACACGATTATGTTGCTACACATACATATATGAGAGAAACTGTATGTATGTTCGTGTTCGTGGAATTTTCATAAATAGATACTTAATCCATGTAATTACAAATATCAAAGTGTGTTTGTTTCTTTGTCAATGAATGGTTATATGTAGAAACAGGAACAGGAAATATTTCGGCTGCTAAGAAAATCTTATTTTTACATATTATATAGTGAAGAAACTTTATGAAATACTGACTGCTATATAAACAAAACATGCTTAATATTTAAACCGTAGTAACTGGTATCTATAAAATAAAACAAATAGCAGCAGTTCGCAAATGTAATTCACGAATACTGTATGTCTGTGTAGTAGAAAGATGTCATATGAACATTAATTACCTCTGATAGCATATAAGTAAAGCAAATCAAACATTCTTTTCATCAATACATATAATAGGAAATATGGAAACTTGTCATATATTTAGATGTCAAACAATGTCATTACGTCGGTAGACAGCAAATCGGTCACACGCACAAACTTCACCGTCTCGATAAACGACTAATTGCCAGACTACGTTTCTCAAAGTTCTGGACAACCTCACAAGATGTTCAAATGCAAGCGTTGTCAAGCTGAGAGCAGGGATGGCGCTAAATGCGTGGGATGTCAGGGTCAATTCGACTTTCCCTGCGCTGGTATCACCGAAGGCGGGTGGAGGAAATTGGGTGAACGGAAGAACACTTGGAAGTGTGGCAACTGTAAATCCTCGACTGTATCCAGTCCTCGCCCCGCTGGCACATCCACCGCCACGCCCGTTCAGGCTGATATGGAATCCATTATGGCAGAGCTAAAGGCCCTTTCAGCGCAAATGGACACCTTACCTACGTTGATGGAGAACATGAAAGCCATCCAATTAGAATTGGCAGAGCTCAAATCCACCAGATCTGAGTACGAGAGTTTAAAAACGGGTGTTGAGTTCTTGGATCAGACAGTGGAGGCACTGGCGAATAAAGTTTCGGGGTTGCAGAATGAAGTGGACTGCCTTGCGAAGTCGAAGGACCAGATGACGGCGTTGCACGATCGATGTTCCAGACTTGAAGATATCCAGCGGGAAGCTGAGCAAAGATCTAGATTGAACAACCTGGAAATTAAGGGTGTCCCAATGACGAACTCTGAAAATCTCTTCGAAATTGTTGGCAAGATTGGAGATTTAATTGGGTGCAATATCCCGAAAGAGCAAATCAACTTTATTGCGAGAGTACCGACGCGAAACAACGACCAAAATAAAAATATAATTTGCTCGGTTCATAACAGATACCTGAAGAATAACTTCGTGGCGGCAGCAAAGAAACTCAAGTCTTCCATAACTGCCAGCAAGTTGGGCCTGAAGTCGGATAGTGTTATTTATGTTAACGATCATCTGACTTTTGAGAACAAAATGCTCTTAAACAAAACTAAAAAACTTGCTAGGGAACGTGGTTTTTTATATACATGGGTTGTCGGTTGCAAAATCCTGACAAGGAAAAATGCTACCTCTCCCACCCATCACATAAAAACGGAACAGGATCTCAAAAAAATTCTAAATTAAAACAGTGGTGTCAACATTTTAATTTGTTTAATAGTTTGAGAACCACTGGTGCCATTTTTTTGTACGGATTCCTTTGCCGATATTCTTTTGTTTTCTTATCGCTCGGCTTGCACCATTGCTATTATATTATTACTAGATCATATTTGTTTGTAATTAAGGCTGCAGTTGGCTTGATCTTGCTCATTTTATTAATTTATGATGATTCAATAATTTATTTTAAACTGAATGTACCCTACATAATCATTTCTATTGAGAAACTAATATTTTATCTTTTTGTTTGCGATGTCGCCTATTAGTGTTTTCTACCAAAATGTGCGGGGGCTACGCACAAAGGCTTCGGTATTTTATCGTAACGTGTGTGCTAATTTCTACGATATTATCTGCTTAACTGAGACTTGGCTTATTGAGGGTATTACGGATAGCGAATTGTTTGACGATCGTTACGTGGTGTGGAGGCGCGATCGAAATTATTCCATAACGAGTCAATCTTTAGGTGGTGGTGTGCTTATTGCAGTGCGTCGCGAACTTGTCAGTGAATTACGTAGTGAGTGGTTCTCGGCTGCTGAAGATTTGTGGATTACTATCACCCTTCACAGGAAAAGACCGCCCATATCATATAAAATGCATATGTGCGTTGTGTACATCTGCAATCAAAATCTCGGACACTCCCAGGCAGGTCAGTTAACCAATTTTTCTAATAACCTGACAGATATTGTTCTTAAACACCCGTCTGACAAATTCTTAGTTCTCGGTGATTTTAACTTACCAAACATAACATGGGAACCAGCTGATGATGGTCAATCCTTTACGCCTAGTAATATCCAAGGTCATGTACAAACAAGTTTATTCGATAATTTCACCGTATGTAACCTTTCACAATTTAATTCGCATTTAAATGTAAACAAAAAAATTCTCGACCTAGTTTTGTCTAACGATGAGGTCTCGGTGGCGAGTTGTGACGACCCCCTGGTTCCGGAAGATCCACATCATAAAGCTATATGTGTGTCCGCTGATTTTGTAGAATATCATACTCTTCCTGCACGCTCCCGCATTAAATACCAATATGTGTCAGCCGATTACGCAGCGATAAACAACCGGCTTAGCGAGATTGACTGGCCCAGCGAAGTGTGTACTAGAACACTTGAGGATGCCATAATATTTTTTTACAACACTCTGAACGATTTGCGTGATTCTTATGTACCTACTAAAACAGTCTTTTCGTGTAGTAGGTACCCTCTCTGGTACAGGCAACCTTTGATTAAAATTATTAAAGAAAAAGCTAAATACCACTCTAAATTTAAGAAATACGGCAACAGTAGTGATTATGAGTCGTTTATCTTGCTGCGACAGCGTGCTAAAGAGGTTGAAAACGAAATGTTCAGCAACTATATTTCCAAAATTGAAGAAAGTATATTTAAATTCCCTAAAGCATTTTGGTCGTATGTCAAACAAAAAAAACAATCTAACCTGTATCCGTCTCAATTAAAATACAAAAATCGCATTTCGAGTGACGGAGAGGTTATCTGTAACATGTTTAGCGACTGTTTTTATTCTAATTTTCTTGATTCCGACGAAACCAATAGCGACAATAATCACTATAGCGAAGGATCACAGCGATCTGACACGCCACTTGGTGACCTAGTTTCGGACATACACTCGGTTGAAATTAGTGAATTGGAGGTACTTGCATTACTTAAAAAAGTCGACCTAACAAAATCTGCGGGACCAGATAATATACCACCGCTTTTTATACTTAAGTGTGCTAAAACTCTGACTATTCCCCTTTCACTATTGTTTAGGCGATCCTTGGATGAGGGTCAGGTGCCTGCAATTTGGAAATCAGCATTAATTACTCCGATCCATAAAAAAGGGCCTAGGGACTGCGTGGAAAACTATAGACCCATCTCTAAACTGTGCACTTTTGCCAAAATCTTAGAAAAAATAATATACAAGCAACTATATGCTACACTTAAATTAAGTTTCAATGAGCGTCAACATGGTTTTCTACGAGGTCGGTCCACAACCACCAACCTTGTCCATTGCAGTGATTACTTGGCTGAGTGTATGTCTCGTCGCAACCAGGTGGACGTGATCTATACTGATTACAGTAAGTGTTTTGACCGTTTGGATCATACCATCCTACGGAAGAAGCTCTTAGCTGTAGGCATCAGTGGAAATTTGTATAGGTGGTTTTCGTCTTATGTAGCCAACAGGTGTCAAACTGTAGTCCTAAATGGATACACCTCTAGGCCAGCTTTTGTACCCTCGGGAATTCCTCAAGGATCATTGCTTGGACCTTTGTTGTTCAATATCTTCATCAATGATGTCTCTTCATGTTTCTCCTACTCTTCAGTTCTATTATTTGCGGATGACATGAAGATTCTGAGTGAGATTAGAACCGAGGAAGATGCTGAATGTCTCCAGCATGATTTGAACATATTTCAAACTTATTGTATTACCAACCGGTTAGATCTAAATGTCTCTAAATGTTACGTATGTACGTTTACTCGCAAACCTCAACCTATTATTTACGATTACAAACTAAATAACACGTCAATAACCAGAGTTAGTAAGATAAAAGACTTGGGCGTAACTTTTGATTCTAAACTACTATTCGACATACACATTGACGACATAATTAAAAAGGCTTCTAAAGCACTAGGTTTCATCATGAGAATCTCAGCCGATTTTAAAAACATTAAAACGCTCAAGATACTGTATTGTGCTTTTGTGCGTAGTCATCTCGAATACTGTTCACCGGTGTGGAACCCTATCTACAACTGCTACATTAATCGCATCGAAAGTATTCAAAAGAAGTTTTTGAGGTACATTCAGTTTAGATCTAAAACCTACCTACCTAACTATCATAGTCGCTGTAGGAAGTTTCACATTCTTCCTCTAAATGAGCGGAGAAAAATTGCTGACATGTCACTTTTGTTTAAGTTATTTGATGGTACAGCTGACTGTTCTGAGCTAGTGAGCAAGATTGGGCTGCGAGTCCCATCTCATACTCTGAGGAATCATCGACCTCTAAATGTTCCCTCAGTGCGGTGTATTTATCGTAAAAACTCTTACATGATAAGGGCTAGCAGAACTTTCAACGCATTGTGTGAAAGCGTTGATGATCTGGACCTATTTTTCACCAGTGTCTCCAAACTGAAAAAAATTATGTGTACGAGATTTTTTGAAAACCATTGAAATGTTATTCAATGCTACAGTGTACTTGCTCTGAGCGCCTTTACTTTTTTCTTTTTTTCTTATCTGTCTACTGTTTCTTGTTCTACTATAATTCTACCTGTGGAAACTTGTAATTGGCCTTCTTTCAATATTTTTCAACTATTTGTATCCTAGCTGTAAGTTTTCCGAAGAAAATAAAATAAAATAAAATAAAATAAAATATTCTATTTTTAACAACAGTTTATTGTAATTAAGCGCAACAATTGACATTTTATAAATGTCTTGCCATTTTTTTAAAACAAGAATAAAACAGACTCAATTAATTTTCCGAACAAAAAATACTTAAACGTCTAAAAAATAATAAACAAAATTGATGTAAATTACTACCGACAGACTTCAAAAACTTTAATTACCTTTTCAATATTACAAGAATTATAATATTTCAGACCTTGTATTTAATAAAAGATTTTAATATTTATGATAAAGCCATAGGAACATTTTCTAAGAATTACTCATTTTGACATTTCCCAGAAATAACTTGGAGTATGTTTTACCGTACTTTACCATACATCGCGTCGTTTTAATTCCACGTATTGAAGTTTACAATGTTATCATTATTTCCTCCATTCTAAATGTCGACGCTGGAAACAAGCTTGTTTAATTTAGCCTTTTCATAATTTTTGTAATATTATTTTGCGTAGAACATTTGCTACGCGGCTGCTACGGCGTAGCAAGTCGACTACGTTACTTTTGCTTTTGCGACAAATACACTACACGTCCTTTTTATCATTTAAATAGATCTCACGGATTGTTACTTCTCTCTATTTTTCACAGTTAACACACATTCTACAATAATGGCTAATCGTAAATCAATTTAAAACTAAAGGTGTCACTGGTAAACCAACAAACTGCGAAGAGTAACCTCAAATAAATTTTGGTCAGGGTTTAAATGTTGAATCAATAGTTTATGGTTGGCCCGTCGTTTATAAACCCGCAATCCCTCAATGTATATCTCAATAAATTGTCATTTGCTATTATACTGGTTCTGAAGCAGTGTCGTGGAGGCCAAATGTTTTACTTTAAATATATTGGGGATTACTGCGAGTAGACAATACAAATTATTGTTTTAAAACAAGCTATTGTGCTTAATTTATTCAAAGATACATTACTATATTAAAATAGAATTAGCTGGTTCAGTGAGCGAGCAATGTCACGGTACACAACATAGCTCGGTGTGCCACACGCTTGTATTCACTGACCTCCAGGTAAACACCGATAAGCGTCTACACAAACACATTAACGTATGCTAAAGTTAGACTAGTTCGCCTCGTGGTATTACTCGCATTAATATTTTGGGTTACAAATTCAGGCGCGATTTATACATTCAAAATATATAAAATAAACTATTTAGTTACTAAAATTCTTTGCTTAACTTCTAATGTTAAGTAGGTTTTACAAAAACTGTGGCCAGATACTATGTACTAGTAAAATATCTAGACTAAATTACAGGCCGAAATATTATCAAAAAGCAATCATCATCATCATCATCATCATCATATCATCACGCCTTTAATCCCCGAAGGGGTAGGCAGAGGTGCACATTATGACACGTAGTGTCACTGTGTACACCCACTTTTCACAATTTATGTTGTAAGTCCCATGTAATAGGTGGTGAGCCTATTGCCATATACCGGGCACATTTCCAGACTCCGTGCTACTACTGAGAAACTTTCGAAAACCCGAAAAAAGCCCAGTAATACTTCGCCCGACCCGGGAATCGAACCCGAGACCCCTTGCCCGGCAGTCGCACTTGCAACCACTAGGCCACCGAGGCAGGCAAAAAGTAATAATCTAAGACATAAAGGTATCTGCATAGTTACATCAATACGCTGTGAAAGTTAGTGCAGTGAGAGTGTGCATCCATTAATAAATAATGGTTTTGTCCAGTAAGTAGTAGAGAAGTTAATTCATTGAGTTAAATGTAACATTTTCTCGAAGTGGGTAAGTCGCAAGTTGAGGGTGAATTTGTCAAGTTTTCCGATTCGAGTAGTTTGACTTACTTATGTTTGAAGTTAAGTTTGTCATCCAGCTCTAGTTGGGGCAGCTCACTGGGATTGGTTTATACATGTTCTTGCTACAGACCGCACCGGACAATCTTTTAGTTCACTTATAGAAATACACTACTGCCATTTCAAGAAAATATTGGTAATACATCTTAAAATGAAATTATTAGTATAATCTTATTAAGAAAAATAGACATAGTTCTTAATTTTCTATTTAAAAATCACGTAACATTGGTTACGTTTTTCTTTCATTTACGGAGGTTCGTTTGTTTAGTCAGTTTTTATTAGAAGTCCAAAATCAACTGTTGCTTCTCGTTATCATTATTGATATACAATCATGATGCACCATTAATAGATGTTAAGGTCAAAACATACTTAATAAGCAAGACTCTGGCACGGCGTGGTTTCGGATTGTGACTACCGCTAGCTGCCAGCGTGCTTACAGAGCGCGGACTGCGAGCTGCAAGCGCGCGATGCGACGATGTTTCACTTGGGCTGGGGGGCGATCCGCCACCGCCCACCTCGATGACAGCAAGAAGAAAGTACATGGCCCACGCTCTTCCAGCGTGTAGCCCACAAGCTGGAAGCGCACGGGCACATCAATCACGACTCAGGAAGACCGCGAGCTGGCCACCCCCGTCGGTTTTATAAAATATATCAAACGACATACGATGTAAATGACCATATTTTGTTTATTGCTCTGTGGGATCGGTGCTCGTTAAGTATGTGTATTTTATCCTGTGCATTACCCACAATCGTATCCCTCCCTTGCTATAAGAATCCAATAGTTTCCAAACAGCATTTGCTTTATCCTGAACTCGCAGAACAACACGACCACCATTGTGTAAGACAAAGAATATTTTAGATTTCAAAGCTTATTGTCTCAGCTGTTATCGAACCAGATAGTAAGAAAGTTTGCAGCGTTACCAACAACTTTTACACTCTCACAACGCTTCTTCAATGCTGTTGCAAGTTGGGAATAGAACTTGAAACTGCGTGAGTTCGCCTTTTTGCTCAGAACCTGGATTTAGCTTAAGGAGTTTAAAAATAAAAACTATATAGATGCGAACGATGTTTGTTTTAGTTCCGCTTTTCAATGGTTGTTGAGATTAGGTTATAGTTTAGTTGTGTTGCTTCAAAACTGAACTTAGTTTTGGGAGTTTTAAGGATTCATACGAGTACAGGCATTTGAACCAATTACATTCTTCTTTCTCGTAAACTAATACAAAGTTTAAAAATGCACGACCTAGATGTAATGAAAAGAAAATGCGTACTCTTTTATGCTACAGTTTTGAATCTTTTTCTTTTGTTAATGAAAATAACTTAAACTCATTACTAAAGAACTATTAATGAATTTGTTCACCAATTAATTAATAACAAGGTGCTTTAACAAAGTCAAAGTGTTGTGTGGGAAAGTAATAAAACAGTTGTAAATCATTTGAGTATTAACAATCCTTATACTTGGGCATAATTTACGGCTATCATAGTAAAATCCAGCACTATACAATACACAGCTAGTAGGCAATATTTTAGTTTATAATTAGTATGAAGATAGACTATACTAAAGAGAAAACAATATCTTATTTTATAACCATCACGAGATATACCAAATTAATTGAAAATAACGGTTTATTCGCAAACACGATTCATGAATAAGAATCCCGCTGTGACTTGAAACTAGTCGAGCTTTTCTCGATTATTTACGTGAGTAACCCGTTATTTTTAAATAATTTAATATCTTATGGATTTTATAATAACTATCGTGAGACATATTAAATTAACTAAAAATCAAGGTTTACTCACGTAAATTAATGGAGAAAAGTTTTACTAGTTTCGAGTCACAGAAAGACTCTTCATCCTGAGCAGGGTGCGCAGCGCCGCGTCTGCGCACCCTGCTCACGACGTTGCGCAGCCTACTGATTAGCTAGTAGAGCTTTTCTCCATTAATTTACGTGAGTAAACCGTTATTTTTAAATAATTTAATATCCTATTGATTTTACATAACAAAAAATTGCACCAACAAACAGACACACAAACACACTCGATAGTAGTAGCAAGCTAATGATGTAACATATCGTAGGGCCGGTGACGTGTCGGGCTCGTCGTTAGCGCGTCACTATTCCGATAAGGCGGCCAAAGGTCCCACGCATCAATAGTGTGCCTGTGGAACCGAACCGTTTACGTGAAAGGCCCTTACTTATCTATTCGAGTTTAAGTTACACGTACAATTTATGATGGGGGGTTAAGAAATGTGTTTTTAAAGTGTTTCTTTTTTGTTGAGCGTTGCAAGGTTTTTTGTGACTATAATTATAGTTTTAGAACCTATGTAAATTATAATAGTTTTCTAGACAAATACCAGGCCGATTATAATAAGTGGGGGTAGGAGGGGGAGGTAGGTTATTTAAATTTTAATCTTGATAATAAGTGATAACTGAAGACTAAAAAAATATGCATGAATTTTTAGAAATAAACTTTAAAAATCATAACCATCTTCATTTAAGGAATACATTAAATAACCATAACATATTTAAAATTAAAACAGGTTACATTAAACATTTGCAAAATGTGGTGCTATTTGGAATGTTTCACAATGGTACGTAAAAATACGAGTATTTTATGAATTTGTAAACAATGTGCCAATACTTGTCTGTCTGGATCAAACATACACAGTTGAGCCTTGAAACGTATTTGTCTAGAAGACACTTTGTTTCCATACAGCACCGATCAAAACATCTCCATACATTTGCATATATATACGTGTATCAAGTTTTATCTATATTACACGATCCAATAACTAAGTAATTCACTAACACAATATTGTATCAGGCAATTGTGCAGATAACTAAACTACTTACACGACAAACAAACAGTTGGTAATCTGATCAAGGAAGCAGATAAACTTCCGCGCTCCGAGGATTAATCCCATACAACAGTAACTAAACATAAATTATATTCCAACACAAAAACACTACAAGCTTGTGATGGGTAAAATCAACCCTTCCAGTCAAGTCTCCAATTCTTCAAATTCACCACATTCTACAACACCAGCAGACAATTTTAAATCCTCACACAAAGAACTTTAAACTTTATTTCCTTTGTCCATTATTGGCTCAGCAATTCATATGCTTGTGTAAAACAAAAAATAAAATTGAACGAGGTGTTTTGAACTTTGAATGTATTTAAATAAGGTGGAGTTTACACTGAAATTTGTTGGTAGCGTAGCCTCGGTAGTAGGATTGCAAAGTTCTTGCTTAGCTCACTTTTGTTTCGCTGATAGTGGATAAATATTATTCGGAACTAGTTTCGGCCAGTTGATTCCAGTTTCAAACAGTTGGTTTTGATTAAAAGTCATTCAGGATGTTTTCAGATTTTGTGTTTTCGTGCTTGTGGCTAGATGTTCGTTTTAAAATTATTACAGACACAATTTTATTTTGCCGGCTTTTGTTTTATTTTTATTTGGTGTTTGAATGAAACTTCGTATATTTATGAAATCGTTTTTGTACGTTAACTTAAAAGTAGTTTACTGGAGTATTTATTTGTTAGTTAACCACTGACATTAGTTAAGTTGCGAAAACATGGTTTCTAACTAATGCAAATAGATGCTAATGTAGCTGTCCGCTCACTGTAACAGTTATTAAGTGGCGATTCATAATAATTTGAACTTAACACAAATTACATAATCCCCGCGTGTTGTTTACGTCGTGATATATTTGTTATAATCCTCGGCAACTGTATACAATAAACTCCCAAAATGGCTGCCATAACAACAATTGAATGGTAAAGCTGATTATCTAACAGGGTTTGCGGCAGTAAATATTGTTATAATGCACGCTCCATTCCCGGCTTGCATACAATATCCCGGTGACGGGAACAATGCAGTCCCCCGGGATCCCGGTAACGCGGGATGTTCATATAATTTACTGTTATTAATACGTAACTGAGATTATAAAGATGCCAATTTTGGTGAATGCGGCGCTGTGAACGTGCGCCGAGCAATATATTGGAACATTCGTTACTTAGTCCCGAGCTGGACAATCCTTTGTTCGCTTTTAAAATGGTCTGTAACTTTTAGTGGAGGAAGCGCCTGAATAACTAGTGAGGCTATAATGTAGCCGGCGACGTTGATTGTATCGCTGCAGCGAGGTGTTCTTGGTAGTTAGCAGCGTTCGTGCTGTCAGCTGGAACGTCTTGACTTCCTGAAGGAAGCAATGAACAACTAATTAACAAAAATGAAAAGTGAAACAAAAGTTGAAAGTTAAACCAAACCGCTGTACCAACAGATTGATAACCCACAGACGCGCGGGCGTGGGAATAAAACAGATTATTTTATTAAAAAAATACTTCAAAGCGTTCGTCAGTACTTTCTAAAGATGAGGATAAAAAAGACCATTCAATAGAAATCTTTGCTCTGCTATTTTAGTTTTTATTCAATTCAATGTCAAAACTCCCGATCTTTGAAATTGAAGAAAAATCTGAATCCTTTGATGATTGGAAGATATGAGAGCAAGAAAATCTTAGAGTTTTTTTAAAGAAGCTTTTAGTTAAGTATTTAGCATTTTTTATAATTTGCGATAACTCGTGAATGGAATGAGATTTGAGAGTTGAGAAATATTATACTTTAAGCTTAACCTAATATTGTGCCATTTAGTAAAGAGTAGGTAATCAAAGCACACAGTGATCAAATCTTATTAATGTATTGATCTGTCTGTAACCTGTGGTAAATAAGAATTTATTGTGTCAATAATAATTATCATGAAAAAATGTCGCACGTTTAGAATTATCAAGGCAATTAAATCATAGTCTAAAATAATGAACTTTAGTACCAATTTAATATGAACCAGAGTTAGTTTACCATCTTACAACGTTCCAAGTTTCAGTTACCTTTAGTCCACAGTTTACACAGAACGGATTCAAAGGTCTCGTTTCGGTCCCGGGACAAGTTTTAAAACGTGTCCCGAAGGTGAGCTCGATACCGATCGGCTTGTCGCGATCCGAACGATTTAGAGTTATGCCCTCCACTCCACGGCTCCTGAGGAATGAATACTTTACTTCACTTGTTTTAACAGGAGCTGGTTGTACTTGAAGTATAGTAAGGTTTTACCCGCACTAAGGTGTATCTTTCAATCGTATAATATAGCTTAGTGAGATTTGGTTCTCTCTGTAGTAACCAAAGATATACTAAGCATGTGTTATGAGCACACAATTATGCTAAATTATGTAGTAATGATTTTATTCTAAGTATTCATTCATCATATAAAGTATTATTTATTAATGACTACATGCCAGTACTGAGAATATTGTCATCCAATCATTATAAATCGTATGTCAAATACTATATTATACATATTTATTTATTGTTTAAAACTACATGCTTCAACTTTGTTATACAATTAATCACTGTCGCATCTACCATTGACTGATTGATAGCATGTGAACTTTAACATTTAAAACGTAAACTCTTCCTAAAACAGCTATTCAGTAAATATCGTCGGTAGTTACATTTATCCAGTATTTATTTCCACTAAAAATTGCAACTAAAACAAAGCAACGGCCAGCAAACTGTACACAAACGAAATTGCTCGGAAATTTAACTAAAAGTGCATAAATAACCTGACTAGCAAAACTGAAGACACAGATATGCAAAACTGTATAACGATATTTACATAATCCATGGCAAGAAGCCGACCGTCGACGTGTGCCCCTTGTAAATAGAATAAAACCCATTTATCCTGGGGCTAAACTGTGCCCCAATGGATACGGCTGGTATTAGGCCGAAAAACGTATCGGTTTCGGCCTGTATTTGGTTTCGGCGGATTCATGTATGAAACGATGATATGAGGTTTTGATTTTTTAGCAGCTTAAGCAAGTGACTTTTTATGCTTTTTATTTTAATGACTTTTTACCTTGTGTTAATTTGACGTTGCCTTGATACATAAAAAATTACAGCGTAAACATAATTTATTTAGAATGTCGAAAAAAGCTTACGGCCAGATAAAAGGGAGGAAGAAGGTAGATGCAGAATAAAACAAAGTAAAAAATATTTACTTTTAAAACAAATAATTACTCTTTATCATACCATTACTAGTTTCGGCTCCGCGACCATAGTTTCGGCGAAAATGACACATCACTAGTGTATCACGTTGTAGTTTTTTGGCGTGAACACACTTCCATATTGTTGTCACGCGCAGGCCGCATGCACTGCGCCGCATTTTCATTGTAAAAAAACTGCAGCAGACATGATCTTGTACATTTTACATTAAGTACGAAGGAAAAACAAAGTGCACCTACACAACTGCTGGAAACAGAAATATTATGAAGTTGGATTATGATTTTAATCCTGTGTCATGTAAATAAAATGTTATAGAGTCACCATTTTAATTCATATGAATTGAAAAGATGAGAAGAAAACTTTTGAGAAAGCTACAACATTCTGGTATCCTTGATTCATTTATCATAAATATGGAACGTTTAGTAAGTAATTGTGTGGTAATCTAAGCTTCTGAATAGGTAAGTCAAAAATATAACTATTCACGCCATTGTTTACTTAACACTCACTTTCCACCAGTCATGTTTCATTTAACAGACTCAACTCCAGTGGAGAATCAAACCTATAAGCTCGTACTCCGGTTGGTACCACTAATCAACAAAGAAAGCTTAATGAACCCTGGATCCCATTCTTGTAGTCGCGTTAGCGACAACTTAATTTTGAGAAATAAGAAATAAACCTTTGTAAGTATTTCAGAAACTATTAAATTTGTTCCTATCACTATAATGCAGTAATTGACAAGCTGGCTGACGTGTTTGCATATGCATCTCGTGTCGTAAGTAATTTCTCAAGAGACTGTCTTGCATTTTAGGAAGAAAACTACCTCTACTTTGAGACATTAAGGTGAATTTATTACTCTGACATGTAGCTCTTAGAGATAGCAGTTTCTACGTAGGCAGAACGTAGTCATTTTCTAGAGTAAAAATGTTATTACTCACGCGATTTCTTTTATAAACTTATGTAAGTAAATCAGTTACAGTAACAAGTTGATTGCTTATTTTCTTCGTGCAACAAAAATTCGTTGCTTTCGTAGCTGAATATATTGCAAATAGCCTGTACATCGTCCACACAAGTATCTTTACATAAGCTGAACAAGCTAGTGAGCACACGCGACGCTGCGCCCGACGAATTCAATTCCCCACTAAAATTCAATAATATTGCCAATCGGCGGCTACAACAGCGCCTATTGTGTTTCAGAAACGTTTTTGTTGTGCGCCAGCAGAACCCCAATGGCTCTAAACTACGGAACCACTTTCGTGACGCGCGAATATTTTTGATGTTTCGAAAATGTCACCAGTATTTTCGAGTTTTGTTTTTTGTATCGAATGCTGAATGTTTTGATGTGAAAAATTCAATATTTTTGGTCGGTATGTGGTCGGTGGACTGAACTTGTCTGCGTTGCAACAAAAACAATTTGTTTAAAATAAAAGCTACGATTTATTTCTATAGTTTTTATTCGCATCAATTTTAAAAATATTATTAATTTTACTGTTTTTTTTTCAAGTCTTTTCAGGTTTTTGTCTACTTCTTTTATGTTATATCAAAAAATAGGCGAATATAAGTTATATATACCTTAGTTCTATTAATAGCAAGTATCACAAGTAAGTTTCCTCAGAATCTCGTATTTCTGTAAGATTCATATCAGAGCGATGTGTTTGAAGGCGCGGGCGTTATTTGAAAACTATAATTATGTATTTACCGCTTGTATCGCAACACTGTGCTTGATTGATACTCACACAGACTTAGGGGTTACTAGACATGGACATAACATTGTGAATTAATGTATAAGTATTTTATAATGGAACGACTGCTATCTAAACCTAATATTTTCTTCCAGACCACCAATACACCAATGCAATTAAATTATTTTTGTTGAAATTGTAGTTAGATTAGGTAATATTAGTGAATTTAAAAATCGAACTCTTCTTACTATGGATGCATGAATGTGGATACTAAAAAAAAACAAAAGAAATATTGCAAAAATCGCACGTGGCGCGCTAGAAAAATGTTTATGTATGTATGTTAATATGTTATACGTCAACCCTCCATACACACACATACACAGCTTACAATGTCTTGTCTGCGCGTGCATGGTTCTATATTCTGTAAGAGCGTAATTAAGCGACTAGATTAGTTCGCACGAGATTAATCTAACGATTTTAGATAGTAAATCACTTAGTATGATTGAGACGAGTTGATTAATATTGAACTTGTAAACTGTACGTACGGTGCTTTGACTGATACATTTACATTTATATTGAACAGGTATTTATATAATTATTGTTGTTTAAATTGTAATTCATCGTTTAACCACTAATGTTTAAACTTTGGTACTGATATTTATTATGACGTAGTACAATTTTAATTATACAGTATTTTATTAATGTGTTTAAGCTTGTACTGCACTCTTGCTAGGAATATTATAGGCGCTAACTACCGTACTCTTACACATTTATTGATTACTTAAACTACTCCTTATTAATATTTTTTGTTCCAAAAACAATTGCTAGGGACAGGGTTAAGTAACCATTAATTGACTCTGAATACGGAGATAAGATCTTGTAGCCACTGTGTTGTATGAGTTTTAAATATGTTTGCAATTTATCCACGTATTAACAGTTAATGTTAATTTAATAATTTTATTTCACATTTAGTTTTATGACTCTGATTTTTTCGGAGATTTTTTTTTTGTTTTATTTTTTTTTTTTTTTTTTTTTTTTGAGGGGGGAAAATCATCCAATGACTTCTCCCGCCTTGGGTGAGGCGGGAGGGAGTGTCAGACTCTTACTGACTAAAAACCACCCCGTTCCTTCTCCTGCTTTGAGCCGGAGCCCCGGTAACCTTTTACGTTGTCCGCAGCTCCGGATCAGGCATCAGCCCAACTGGGCCCCATCTGTGGTGGTCTGGCTCTTTGAGGCGCGCGCGGAACGCGACGCGCCGTACGCACGGGTCTGGTTGTGGTCGGGCGGCGAGCTACCCTTACTCGCCGTCCGCAGACCCGCACTTACGGTGGCCGGAGATCGTCACGCGATCCCCGACGCCCGGAGTGTCTTCTGCGGCGGCTGGGGCGTGAGGAGGATCGTTCCCTCACGCGCTCCGCCTCCTCCTTAGCTAGCATGACTGCTTCGCAGAAGGAGGAGACGGCGTCCCATTCCCCTCCTTCGCTCCGCACCATGGCCTGAACCAAAGCCGGACGCGAGAGGTGATCACATCCCTGAGGACACGGCGGTGCTCAGCCCATGCAGGGCACACCGCTACTGTATGCTCCACCGTGTCCTCCGGGTGATCCACGCAATGCCGACACCCGGGCGTTTCCTCCCGCCGAATCCGAAACAGGTACCTACCGAAACTTCCGTGTCCGGTAAGCACCTGCGTCAGGCGGTAGGTGAGGACGCCGTGACGCCTCTCTAGCCACTCCTCAAAGAGGGGACTTACCGCTGCTATAACAGCGAGCCCAGCCCTCGGTTGCGACAGTCGTTGCTTCCATTCCGCCATGAGATCCCGCCGGAGCTCATCCCGCCACGCACTGATCTGACGCGGCAGCGGAGTTTCGCCCCGGCGATGCGCCTCCGCACGTAACCTATATACGTCCGCGAGAACTTTCGCCTCCAGATCCCACGGCGATTACTCTTTTTGATATATGGCGTATCTACTATACATCACAAAGTTCAAGCTAAGTCATTATACAACTGCAACTTCCAAATACCTTTTTGGCGTGGCGTGATAATCAAAGTTCTTAAATTCTTTAAAAAACGTTGCCACTCTCTATGATTTTCTCCTGTGTCGTGGATGCGTTTACAAACAAACAATTTCACATGCACATGACACCCAGACTCGAAATAACAATTTGTGGATCACACAAAGAGTTGTACCTGCGGATTTTCAATAGCTTATGGATTTTGGATATTGGTATAATCGCCATAATCCAAAATAAGTAATTACCGACATAATATAATTCCTTCCATAATTATTACGACTCAAGGTTAATTAATTTTAACTTGAGCGTAGGTGTTGCCTTAATACGGTGAAATTAATCACACTTCATATGATGCGAGGTATATGTTTATAGTAATTTTATTGTATTATGTATTGTATGTAATTCAATGTTGTGTTGTATTGAGCTATTATTGTGTATAATGGCTGTGTTGGTCTCTGTACTGGAGTGATGTTGGCGGTGTTTAGTTATAAATAGAATGCCGTGTGAGTAATGTGCTGTATTTATGTGTTGTGTATAAAATACACCTAACAATGCTGTTCAATTTCAGTATTTACTTACTAAATGTGAAAGTTTGTGCTTCTAACCAGCCTATCTGGAAGTCATTGGGGAGGCCCATGTTCAGCAGTGGACGTCTTGTGGCTGATATGATGATAATGATGATGAAGGAAGTTTATGTGTATGTTTGTTACTTAATCACGTCAAAACGGTTTGAGATCACGTCGGGAATGGATCAATTAGATTATGGTGTGGAATAACACATAGGCTACTTTTTATCCCATTACAACGTAGGTGCAGCCTCGGTCAAAAGCTAGTATTTAATAGTAATAGTGGATTTGAAATTAAGTCAAGCTTTTTTGGGAATAAATTCACGTCGTATATTGATGAATATTTTAAAAAGCAATTTTTCTTGACAACTTTAAAAAATGCCTTAACTTTAAGATAATTTTAAAGAAATCTTTACTATGAGTCCCTTAGTATAACCACAGACAAACTGACTTTAATACCAGCTATCGCTGGATTACTTTTTTTTTTTTTTTTTTTTACATTTAATGGGTCGACGTTTGGCCGCTATCTCACCTGATGGTAAGTGATGATACGGCCTACGGTGGAGCACGTCTGCCCATAAGCAACCTATTCACTCGGGCCTTGAAGACACCCAAGTTATACCCATCAGGAAACACAGACTCCGGCAAGGAGTTCCACTCCCTAGCAGTTCGCACAAGGAAGCTTGAAGCGAAGCGCTTCGTGCGAGTGGGTGGGATATCTACCATGAAGCGGTTACGCCTCGCCGATTGTCTTGTGGTTCGATGATGAAAAGGACTAGGGGGAATCAAGTTGTGCAATTCCCCCGCACACTCTCCGAAATGTATCCGGTAAAAAACGGAAAGGCTTGCGACCTTGCGCCTGTGTTCAAGGCTTTGAAGCCGGGCCTCCACAAGCGCATCGTCATTGATGAGCCTCTTGGCACGCCTTTCAATGTGTTCGAGCGCATCCAGCTGGTATTTGGCCGAGCCGTCCCAAAGGTGAGAACAGTACTCCATACATGACCGAACCTGCGCTTGGTACAGGCTCAGCAGTTGTTTCGGTGTGAAGTACCGTCTCACCTTCGAGAGAATACCCAACTTCCTACCAGCCAGATGCGCCTTCGACTCTATATAAGAGCCGAAGTTAAGCGTTGGCGATAGAGTTACGCCCAGAAGCTCAAGACGATCCGCTACCGGAACGGACACATTTCGGAAAGTCGGAGCCAGCGGGAATTGACTCCGTTTGGCAGAGAATAGACACGCCTGGGTTTTGGTAGCGTTGAACTTGACCAAGTTGGCGTCACCCCAATCGGAAACCGCCTTCAAGGACGAGTTCAACCGTTCGACCATGGATTCTCTTTGAGACCGGATCTGTGTTCCGCTACTCCGCGCATCGGACACATACCTTTCAACAACTGTGCTGTCATCTGCATACCCAAAGATACCGGGCTTAAGCAGGTCGTTGATGTGCAGCAAAAAGAGCGTTGCTGAAAGTACTGACCCCTGAGGGACTCCGGCGTTGATGCCAAATTGGTCAGACGAGCAGCCATCAATGACTACTCGAATTGACCGATCCCTCAGGAAGTCTGCAATCCATCTGCACAGATCAGCGGGAAGTCCATATGCAGGAAGCTTGCCGATAAGGCTGTCGTGCCAAACCCTGTCAAAGGCCTTCGATATATCGAGTGAGACCTCCAGACTTACATGATATATTTAATTATTTACTGAGTTTATTGTTGAGGTGTCTATACATCAAGTCCATTCTAAGTAGGAGCAACAATGAACCAGCAGGGCAGGTCAGGGGTGCCCAACTCTGGCCAGGTTAACTGCTCCGAGCATGCGCGGTGATCTCTGTAACGTTGTTGTTAGTTTATCATAATATTATTAAGAGTCGATTAGAAATACACTTGGTAGTACAGAAACGAAGTCACTAGAGTTTTCTTAACTTTAAAGAATGCTAAAAAAATACTTTCATTTTTTTGGTAATTAAATTGTATTCGATTACCATGCGATAGCAATAAAATTATATTTATAAAGAAAACTATGTTAGTGACTCCATTTCTTTGCAGTCAATTGTATATCACAACACGTAGAAACTAGGGACTTTGTAGGCTATAAGTTGTTTTTGTTTAGGGGTCGTGGATGCATGTATGTTACATGATGTACAGTATTGATTTATTTTATCAAGGAAAACTAGTCAAATAAGAATCATCGATCTCAAACAGGGTTAAAAGAAGAAGTAATGTGCAAAAAATATTCCTTATCTATGGAGAGTTGGATTGTCCCTATTTATGTGCATAGTAAACCTGGAAAATTACACATTTTAATAATCTGTTTAACCTACGCCGCGTCGAAACACAACTGTTAAAGAAATACCACACACACAACATTTCCACTACATACTTTATAGATATGAATATATATGAAGCAATATATGAAGCGTACATAAGCTGCAGGTGAATGGGACGAGCGCTGCATAGCTCAAGGTATCGGCTCAACGATCTTTGTATCGAAAGCCCATGGATGCTCGATCGCCTATCGCAAATACTGCTCGCAATGTATAGCGAATTGGGCAGGGACCTGGAATGTCTGTCTGTGTGTCTGTTTATCTGTGTACTACTAGTATAAACTAGTAGTTTATACTTTGTTGGAGTTATGCTTGTTATTGTTCACTCAGAAGATTTCTTATATTCATTTTAATGAACTATCATTAAGTAAGAAGTAAGATTTAATTCAAGCACGAAGGAAATCTTTGTGTGTTCCACAAATTCTTGTTTCGGATCTGGATGTCACCTGTACAGGCGAAAAACATAGCTATTTAAGGAATGATAAAAAATGTGGTGTCATAGACTGAATTTGTCCATTAAGTAACAAACATTTTACTGTTCTACTAATTATAAAGATAGCGCGAAGTAGCGAGAGTCTCGAAACACTAAAATAAGGTGTAAAAACAAAATAGTAATAATGTAGCAGTAACTACCAGAATCAGACAACGGGTACCGATAGTAATCAAGCCGTGAACGCCAGCCATATGAAGTAGGGCGTAATTATCAAATTCCGCTCACCCTAAACAGATTACCTAGCCATAATCAGGAGGCACTGAATCCGCACGATACAGCGACATTAATAATGTTCCGTATTAATTATTGGGCTGTATTAAGGTGCAGATTTATGCTAACACTATTAACCTATTTACAGGTCATTATTGTATTCGTATTATTACTTCGTAAAGTTTACACTGTACTACACCAACTGGCTCTCTAATTATGTTAGTTTATGCTGAATTAGAATATTGGTTTGTTTAATCAAGAGGAAAATAATGATGTACTTGCTATCTATGTGAGATTTCAAATCCAAGGGAAATTTATTATATTTTGGTTGCACAAAAAGACTGTCGTGGAAAACAAAGAGGAGATTTTGTTGTATAGTTATGTTTGGAGTTACAAATAATTTGTATCATATTGCAAAGTTTACGTTTAGCAAACGTTTGCCAGGTTGTACCTAATTAAAATTTATTACAAATTCTGTCACATTAATTTCTAGTTTGCTAAATAATAAAATTAAAAAAATCTACAATATTTATTACTTTACTCGTAGAGTAAAAATGTTCAAATTACTTGAAAAATATTGTATTTGTTTCTTTTTTCACGGTTGTATTTGTTCACCTGTCTTACTTGGTACTAACAGTCGTAAAACCAAAATACTATTTTCAATTATGATAAGAACATTCTGTACACAGGTGTTTCTAACTGCCCTGCAAATTATAATAGCACACACCAAGAGTAAAAACATAAATTCACAAAAGATTACCCGACATTAGACGCAGAGTTAGCATCGGTCCAATAGTAGGTACACGGTGTAATAACGAGCGTCGGTATCAGACGCCGTCGTTTTCCGATATTGATGAGTAGAGAGCTGGCGTCCACCGCGCTATGAATCACTAGCATTACCTGCCGCCCGTACCACGGGACGCGCGCGACAGTTTGTCCCCTAACTACATTTGTGGTACATTGCCGCTTTGTGGTCAAATTGGTGTTTACTCTGTTACTCAATGGCATTGAGGCGGACAAATCCATTGTGTGAGATGGTGTGTTATATACATATAATAGCTTTATAGAAAAATAAAGTCTTACAATTGAGAAAAAATCGACTAGTTTCAAGTGATATCGGGACTCGTATTCATGAGTAGAGTGTGTAGACGCTGTGTCTTAAAACTAGTAGAGCTTTTTTCAAGTGAGTAACAAGATTGAGTGAATTAATTTCATGTCTCACGATAGTTTTTATACAAAAATTATTAGCTGTTTTTACATTACATTTAACGTGATTTTATTTTTATTGCTTTTCATATGACATTTAATTATGTTTGAGTCTTTCAACTTTATTATTTTTACCGTTAATTTAGCTGACTGTCTGACTTTGAACTGAAACAATGTTAGCGCCTACATACATACACGTATTAAATTTAACTGGAAAAACCTATACACTAAAATTTCCATTTCATTTTTCTTAGAAACACGTTATGTACGCGTACAAAATTATATTTCACTATAATTTCATTTCAGAAAAAAGCTACGTATCATTTATTAAATATCAATTATTTCAGTAACAATTCTGATTCATGACGCCTAATAAAAGCGTAATTTTAATATAACAATAGGTTGACCCTTCTTGGAATTTAGTTTGAAATGTTAACGAGAAGTGTAGAAGTACTACGCTGACATAGCTGCAGGCTTTCGCACAATTTTCCCATGCGAACTAGAGCCATAGTTCAGTAATGGTTGTCCAATTTCAGTTGCACACGTTTGTTTTGTTCTTTTAATACTACGAGTACGTGCAGCTTCTTTCACTGTGGTGTATCGTTCTAAATAAGAGGATAAATTAGATTTTTTGACGGGGATAAGAGGAGGCTTCTAACAACTATATGTTAATTTGATCGCAAAATCCGTTTTACTACATTACAATATAAAAGTGCAGATTTTGCTTGATGTTGGTAAGATTGAACCAAGCCACCTGTAGCCAATAAAACAATTTCGCAAGTAATAGTAAACTTACTAATACATAGAATACCTTGCTTAACAAACATGTTAAATCACTCATACTCGGCCAGCAATGTACACCATTACCCGGCTAGATATCGCTGCAAGTTATCGCGAGCGAGTGAACAGTATTGGTGCAACGCATCAAGCGAAACAGCGCGTGATGTATGCTGTAGAAGCAACGTTTAAATTTAATGCTTAATGAGCTTGAAACATGGCGCTGAAGGATTAACAGAACGTGCAAGTTTTCGGGAATATTCAGCTGCTGAATGTTCTCGTCATCAGTTACATCGGTACTTGCATACTAGCGATGGGACTTGGGTTCACTTGTAATTTCCATTTGCTATTTTTTTTAAGGTAAACGTCGCCCCACATTAGCGTTTCCTCCTGTGTCGGGGGTGCGTTTATAAACAGTATACGAGTTCAACTACAACTAGACCCAAAACTAGAATTTGTAGATCACACAAGGAGTTTCTCAGTGCTCCCGCACTGAGCAACTACCAAACACGCTGTGTGGCAGCATTTGGTTTTTGGTATATTACCCGACTTAAAAATATGGAGGTTCGTACTTTAAAACGTATTTTTAGTTTGTGGTTTTTGAAGTATTTTTTTTTAATGTAAGTTTCATAATTATACTAACAATGCAAAATAAATAGTATATCATTTAATTATGAAGATCTTTTTCTAGTTAGTAAATGAAAAGAGTTTATTCAAAATCAAATTGATAGTTCAACGAATCACCAAGCAATTAGATAACGTAAAAGCCATTCTTGAAAGATAAGGACATTTCAGGACCAAGTAACATTAGCAAAACAGTCGGACGAAAGACGAATCCTTGAATAGTTTATACTTGAGGGTCTCACAGTACTTATTAAATATTCTCCCTTATGTAATCATACAGTTCCACGTAAAGCCATGATACAGGTAGCTCCTCGTATAAATAACCTCATAAAATTAGATAAGTTGAAACCAACAACTCTTCCGAGAATTCATTACTCTTCATAATTTAATTATTTATAAATTAACCTATTTTCAGTAGAAAAGTGTTAACTGTCGAAAATTTCCACATTACTTACTCAAGTTTACTGAGATAAAAACCGTATGTAGGTTCATCGTTATATCGCCAACAAAATATACGGATACGCATATTTTAGTTCAAATTAATGAAAATACTGAATATTAAAATCGCTACCGACCGCGATATCGCGCCAACTACGTTATCGCGGTTGTAACAACAAAAAAATAAAAGAACTACAAAAGCCAAAATATGTTTCGAAATTCGAATGACATTCCAAATATAGGCGCGTTCAGAAACAAACTCTTTAGCAAAAAAATAAAGTCAACAGATTAGCATTTTGCAAGAAAAAAAAAACAAAAGAAGTATAAAGTAGCAGCTGTTCATTGTCTCGCGTAGATTGTAGGCAGCAGTGAAACGTAATGGCGTGTCAATTGAAATACTTTGTGTAACTCAAAGATATAAGAAAATGAATGGACGACTTTGTAAGCGATGCATTTTAAAAGGCCATTTTATAGAAGAAACAAGTTTTATCTAACAACTTTACTGTCACTTTTAGTAATAAAGAATTTTAAAGAAAATGTAAAAACTTGAAACGACTTTAAAAGAAAAAAATAACTTTTAAGAAATTTTTAAATACTTATTCTGTAAAAGATACTTATTGTTGAAAAATACGCATCTCATTTTATGTGACATTGCAAAGTCATTGTGTATTCAAGTCATAAATTATTTGCATAGATTAAAGGCTTTAATTAGGCACGTCATCGATGCAACTGCAGTTAGCAGCTCAAACTTCGGACAGCTGCACCGTGCTATACTTAGAATACAAACTGCAATCCGTATTTAGACACTACAATCAATACATCCCAAACTCAACTCCGTATTGTGGAGTTAAACCCGCTGTCAAAGTTGCTAACAGTCGGTTAAACCATCTCTAAACATTAGCGAAACTGAACTAAGTTTACGATGATGCTCGCAATGGCCCGACTGCAGTAATTCCATCGACTCGCCGACTGCATAATGCATCCCTGCACTTACACCGTGCACCTCTCACGATGCCCGAGCATCGGGGGTTCTACACGCTTCATTTAACTCGACATATTTGAGGCATACACTGTACATTGCTGGTTTAGAACTGACCAAATAGTCACTGGTGCGAACATTTCCGGCAATGTAAAATAAATGGTGACTGTGAAGATTTTCAAATATTGGAATATTGGGGTACAGTGGTAGAAGTAAAGGGAAGCGCTCGTTTCGAAAGCAATAACTCGAGTGTGCATTGACGAACGCGTTTCAAGTGTCGGCCTCTTAACTAAGACGGAGATCGTTTTGAATGCCTCTTTGTTGTCGGAACGTTAACGCGTTACAGTTTCTTCTATCGTGGATCTGCGGAGCTCCATTGTAGATTTATGGGTTTACAGCTAGGAGAAAATTAGATGGTTTTTGTGCTAATGTCAAGAGCGGAGGGCGAGCTGTTCCGCTGCTCCGTTGAATTTGAGTTAACGGGCGCTTGATTCTGTTTTGTTCTCAGTTGTAATGGGTAGTTAGTTATAAGTTAGTAATATGTGATGTATCATAGATGCATCGATTGTTTTCTTTTCAGCTTTCTTATCATCGAGCACTTTATGTAAAGTTCTTAGAATAAGAATTCCAGAGTATAATGTGACAAGGGTCGACTAGGTTCCAAGATTAACAAGAATTTAGATTACATTAAAGTTAAATGTAACATTTTATTCTTCTAACTTTATATTATTATAAATCAAGTAGAAAAATTATTCTAATGGCCCCGTCAAGTATTTTTGCAGCGAAAGGAGCGTTACAAAGTATGTCATCTATCAAAAAGAAAATTCAATTTCGTCTCATAAAGTAAATAAAGCGTGAGTCGCACTTCGATCTTCATAAATTAATCCAGTCTTACACTTAAGATAAATGCAAATTGAAGTATTGAATTAGCAAAGATTCCATTAAGGCTGACTCCCTCACAATTATCAGCTATGTTCAATTGATTTAGGCTAAGCTATTAGCCACGGGCCACTCGCAGGAGTTGACCCAATTATACGTCGTAATTGCATGGCCGACCTTACAAATTCCATACATTATTAAACGTTTTATTACAATTTATGGCAATAACCGGCCCGTTAAGTGTGTTTATATTTGAGGTTAATAAGGGACGTGAAATTGTAATTGGAAATTAATTATTTATTGCCTATTATGAATGCGAGAATTATTGTTTTCAGATTGCAGTGCAGGTGTCACGTATTATGTGTTTATAGTTACTAATGCAAAACATGTTGAATTGTTTATCATTTCTAAAACAACTATGAATTTCCTGTAAAATATTAATTTGATTTAGTAGATTAATTTATATAACAGTAAAAATACACCTTAAATCGTGTAAGCAGTAGAGGATAGTAATTAATTTCAGTTGCGTCCGCGAGCGCCCACTGAACGATGCGAAATCGCCCCGTTACGTTCAGAATTTTGATTGCTACGTACATGCTACGCGGCTACGCGGCTACGAGCTACGGCCTACGAGCTGTTTCATGCATACCGTTGTATGAATAATGCGATCGTTAAGGTTATAAATGATCGATATTTAGACGTAGAACGAAGATCTAGATCTCTAGGTACTACTCAGTGGTAGACATATTTAATTTGGAACGGCATGTACTTTCGTAGCGGATTTTTTATGATAATTAATATATTTATGTACCATTGTCTAGTCTACCCCATAAGAGACAGACAGTGAGGTTATGTATGTATTTATTTCTTTCTTTATTTTTTAATTTAATTTATTAAAAGTGTTGTTATTACTAGCACTACTATGGGACTAATGTAATCTTTTATTTAGTTTTGATTTCAAGTTGATAAAACAAAAAGAGATATGATTTCGGTAACTACACTTATCGTGTCAATTGAATTTATTTGAACCGTCAATATTATTGTTTAAAGGGAGAAACAAATAAACAATCTGTGCTGAAATAAATTAACTAGCAATTATTTTATTAATTATTATTCAAATGTGGTGAATGAACATGAAAGTTAATATTTCAAAATATTATATGTGAATGCCACAATATTAATCTAGTTTGAGTTAATTTCAAATATCAATAGTAACATCTACACTAAATTGTGCACGTGTATAATTATTGACAGTTTTCATTAATTTGTGAATGCTATTATAAGCCATAATCAGTTTCAAACAAAATGTTGTCATTTAATTTGTGTATTTATTAGCAATGGACTAAATAACCGCAACACTATTGTAAAATAATATGACATCAACGGATAATAATAAATTGGTTGGTCAATGGGATTTCAAAAGTTTTACACAAAAATGTAATAACGGGTTTATTTATAAAATAAAATTACTATAACTATTGGGTGATTTTATTGTTTGTGGAAATTTTAAACCGACCAAGTCCCTAAGATGAGTGTTTAAATGACATTAAAATGGTTGTTGCATGGGTAAATTGAAGTTTCGAAAATTGTTTTTTGAAATAATCTTCCAAAAGTTGTTCCCATACCACTGTATGAAAACACCATTTGGTAACTTTTCTATGTACTTGGTTATCTGGCTTTTAACTTTATTATTTAGAATGGTAAGATCTGAAATAAAGATCCACTAAATCTGCAATCCAGTAAAACTATGGAAATGAATATAATAAAATTATTTAACAGAACAAGCGAATTCTGCTTAAACTCATAATAAAGCAAATACTAGAAACGTTAGTAATTAAGTAACTAAAGTAGTTCCCACGGGAATTCCTAGGAACCGTTCGATATGCAAATTAATCGTCTCACTTGCCACGATATCTTTCGTTGCGCGCTTACTACGATTTATGGCGTGTGCCTGCCATGCTTGCCCAGCAATGGATACCGTATATTGCAATTTTATGCATATGCGATACTTTATATGTAGCTATTCATTGGATGACTTTTAAGGAAATGTAGGCTGCCTGTGCTGGTTTAGCACTTGGCATTTTTATTGCCTTGAAACTTGACTTATAATTTTGTAATGCAAATGTCAAACTGATATAAAAATTGAGGCATTAAGTAAAACTTGAAGACTATCACAACTTTATTTACCAATAATTATTTCAAATATTTCAATCTTAACATGAAGTTTGTAATAGGAATCTGTAATCACAGTACAGCAATACCTCCAATAAGAGAAAATTATTATTATAAGCTGCATGTGAGTGTGTTTGAGGAACCGCCAACCTTTGAGGTAACAAGGCTCTTGAATGGCGAGTGGTAGCAAAGGACGCGCGGCTCAGAGCTCCACTCGATCGTACCCAAAGGCGGAACACCAGTTAATGTGCCTTTTCTGCACAAATTCTCCTACTTATATAAGTCGTGCCCATTTCAGAGATAGGTACTACTGGTTTGTCTTATTTTGTAATAAGATTTTGGTATGATATTGGACTGTTGACTGCTAACTTGAGTGTGATATCATTATAAACACTTTTGTAAGAATATTTAACTGGATTATTAATTAAACATGCATAGTAGACTTGCTTTGACTTTTTTATGTCACACTCAATCAATACTTGCAAAGATAGTCTTTTAAATTTGTCAATAATTACAAAAAGTATTAGTAAATTAACGCATAACTTTAGAGTTAAATTATGTCAAAGAAATTTTCATGAAACAACATTTAAAACTACACAGAACTAGTATCACAAAACATTTTAATATTCGTGATTTGCAGCCGGTTAAGCAGCTGCACGGTAGCGGCTAACTTGAAACAAGTTTTAGGAAACAGGCGATTGATTTATGAAGTTAACTTGGAGATAGTTTAGCGGTTCGCATTTCCTCGATTACCTCGCTGAGATTTCGGGTCCCGGAGTCGACGTTCATCTACATGACCTGTAGCCTTGATAAAGTGTTAATAGGAAAAGTACTGGAGAAGTTCCTAGAAAAGTTTGTTCTCAGTAGTGAGCAAGTTATCGCGTGTAAGTGCCTGTTAAACTTATACTTTAGGTGTCTGCGAAAAGATGCGTTAGAAGCAAGTTGGTGTACAATTTTACTTGTACTTGTTGTTCTTTTGTGGTATGACTAGATACAATATATTTTTTATTACAAAGCGCTTTGCTTGCTTTGACGTACTCTTCACGTATTCGTCACACAAATATTATAAATGTGAAAGTTTGTTTGGATGTTTGTTTTTCAATCACACTATAACTACGATTTTATGATATTTTTATACTACGAGAACGCGGGCGAAGCCGCTGGCAAAAGAAGTTAATGATAAGATTTAAATAGTGTTAGATAAACATAAAAGATTGAAATACGTAGGTACCCACTCTGTGATTATGAATTATAATAACATTATAATATCATATACAATTTCAAACATTATCACGAAAAAATTATAATGAGATAACCAAAAATCGTACCGTTAACTCCAGCTTGTTAATGAGTTATCTTAATACACCCAAAATACCAATTTACCTAAATCACAATGATTAAATCCATCAAATGACCGCGTCTTAGTAGAACGGGCAGTGGACAGTGCCATCTATCGGCGCGCGGCGGCAGTTAATCTCGTCTCGGCCATTTGCCGCGACAAATCACCTCCCTGCTCTGCACTCTGAAAACTTCGTAACGTATTGCTTTCAATTTTACTCACGATATATTTCTTTGTACGCGAGTGATTAGCTCAGTGATTAATGGAACACATTTGTCATATTTTTATTGAATGAATTGATTGTTTAACTGGGTCGTTAGTTTAATGGATGTGAGTTAAAAGTCAAAAGGTGCTGACTTTGGTGTAAAGAGCTTCTCTACTTTCTGGGTCAAAATAGTTGTTTGAATAATAATATCACTTATCTATCAAAAAGTCGGTATTGTTAGAATGCTTTAACGTACTTACTTATTTAAGAAATAACTGGTCAAGTAGTATTAAGCCTTATATCTTCGAATGTAATATATTTTGTGCATCGGTACGACGATCGTGTTGTACGATGTGGTGCGTCAATTATTGCCTAGTACATACGAGACTTTAAGTACACACATTCAACTACTTTGACTAGATTTAAAAAACACGAGTAATGTATGAAAATTTTAAATCATAAGTACACTTAACTCTCTTATAATCTTGCAACATTTTCTGCGAAACAAAATAAACACGACATTAATAGCTAATGTAAACAGCAGCAAGTAATTACCGCTTTTATACTGTCAATTATAACTTTAATTAGTATAGCAATAAGAACTACTTTCGTAATGCACTTGTATAAAATATGAGAGGAATTAATGAGAATATGAATGGAAAGAGTTGAATGCGGTTTGTGAGTGGTGACTTTATTGTATACTTACTGGTTGGCGTCTCAAGTTCTTTTGTTATTATTACATGTATTATGGTATTTAAATTATTGTGTTATGTGTAGCTTTTCAATTCAGTGTTGGGATTTTCTCTGGCTACTAGTAAATCGTTAATAAAATAAAAAAGTTTCAAAATACTTTTCATTAGAATATAATGTTACATACATAACCAGTAAATAATAAGCCAGTAATTTTGAGGAAGTATCTTTTCCTAACATAATAATAATATATCTGCAACATTATGTCTGCAAAATAAATATAGAAACGCCATTTATTTTTGTATCTGATCAATATAAAGGATACAAAACTCCCTCGAATTACTCTCCAAATATCTGAAGACTCAATGGCTTTCTTAAAATAGAACAAAATGTACTTCAAATATAAAATCCTTCGAAACTTTGTCGCATTCCGTTCGATACAAAAGAACCCTCAAATCATACGGTCACAATAAAACTAGAACAAGAAAATGTTATCTCGTACAAAACTGATTGGAAATAACAGAAAACTCAAAGCGACAGTTATCGAAGAACGATCACTTAATAAAGAAGAAGAATCATAAAGTATAATTAAAAATTCTTCCGATAAAAAGTCTATAAAGAATCTCACAAATTGGAAAGTTATTAAATCAAACTATCGAGCTGTAACATCCGCTATACCAACGTACCGCGCCGTAGATTTCATTAGACTTAATTGAAAAATAAAAAGAATTCCTTTACTTACATCGCATTCAGTCTTGCCTGCCATCCCGCAGTTTAGTCTACAAATGCTATCGTTTCTTCCTCACGCTTTCCGAATATAAACTCACCTATTACTCGACTAAAATCAATCTAATGTTTAAAACGATAAAGTTCAAATTCTTCAATCAACAAACTAAATCTTACATCCCTTTTGCGAAAAGTGACTTAAAGAGTAAGATCGGATTCATCGATACGATTATCGACTTTATTCGTGAGTAATAGAATTCGTTTCTGTTTGCGAGTTGGTTTTATAAAAAGATCTTCTAATACCAAGGGAAAAGTTCCCAGTACTAAGTGCATCGAGATCGGTGTACGTGCATCCGCCGACGATGTCAGTTGGAAATTTCTCGTTACCGCAATAATCCACCATCGGGTATAGCGTTTTGCAATATTTTACAATTTCACGTGAGCGCTCAGAAGCGGCCGGCTCGCAAAGGAAATACTTTCATACAATTTCTTTGAGCTTGTATATTGTGGTCGGTAACAAAGAAGATTCTTAGCACTTGTCTGTCGTAATGTTGTCGAATTGTAGAGCTTACGGTGCATTGTTGTGGTCTGCACGAACATTTGTCTTCATCTCAAACGAGGATACGTGTTATCTATTTCCATTGAAAGTAAATACTAGATAATCGATTTCTTCATTAAATATACACCACTAAGGATGAACTTCCTCGCCAGATACATGTCACATGAGTACTCTCTTCCCCTTACACATATGTATAAATACTTTGTACTTAGAAGGCTGATGCAGTTTAAATATTACCGGAGCGAGGCCGGGAGACGTTACGCTCGGTGCGTGCACGAATACGGAATGAAGGGCCTGTTTGAACTGCCGCGGCTTTGTACACTCAGCTGTGCATGTTTTTACCTTCCCTTTAAATTTTGTATTCAAGTTTCAGCATAGTCGCATTTTTTCGAGAGGAAAAAGAGCAAAGAAAAACAAAGTGTAGTGACTGCAATTATATTAGTTGCGCTGTATTTATTATCAGTATTTGGTTCGACCAAAGGGGGTTATATACTAAACACCCACAATAAGAATTAGCTCTTAACTCGGAATTTGTTACAGTGATATTATAAGTCTTTAGATTCATTTAACCACGTAATCACAAACAAACAGATACTACTAATTATAATGCGAAAAGTATAAACATAATTTCAATGTAAACCCTTAGCAACAACTATTACAAGAGCACATAACAAGTTGTCACCCAAAGGACCAGTTGGAAGGACCAACATAATCTCAAGTCATAAGCAATAATAATAGACAAGCAATAAATAAAGTTTTGATGACGAATCCCGTGTTTACGGCGCTCGAGCTCCAAGCACAATATAATACTAATCCCCAAACGACTTCGGGATATGTTTACACGACTTATGATATCATAAAGAGGTCCACTGTCTTAAACGAACGATGTACGGGACACTATCTGTTTTTAAAACATGGCCGCGCTCTAACGCTTTATTTGAGTTAGAAACGTGTTTGTAATAATGTGTGCCGTGAGAAATAAATACAATATAAAACAATACTTCAGGGAAATAAACAAATTCCCAAGACAGAGTACTTCAAGTTATAGAAGGTAAAATGACGGTTGGGCTGTGATTTTTTATTTAATGGGGCGTCAGGAATGATTACGATATTATAATTGATTAATATAGTTATCACAATAATAATGAGTCATTCATCTGCTCTTAAGAAGGGCAAAAACTCAGGGCTGTTTAAACTTCACCTGGAATATAAACAAGAAAAAAAAAAATACAAAACCATTGTCATCGTACGGAAGGACCAAAATATTTTTCCCCATAATTACATTTATGCAAAGCCATACAAACAGTCTTCCTCTCTTCATATCAGGAGACAGGCCCTCCCGGCTGTTACTGAAAAGCGATATTGAAATCCCTCGAGGGCTGTGAGTGCCGTCGAAACATTGTTTCAGATTCAGGTGTCAAATTTTCCATTGTCTTGTCAGGAAATATGAAATAAGCCTTCGTAGGCGCGGAGCTGTGCTTGGGGTAGGTTATGTTATTGCTGCTATTTACTTTTATTAGTCAAAACATAAAGTTGACTGCCGCAAGAATTAATGGAAGATAGTTAGGACTTGCTGTTTCTTATGTTTTTATTTTATATATTTTATCGTTAGTGTTTGTGGGTCTTGTATATACATATATTATTTAAAAAAAAGTTTCTTCACAAAAAATATACTATTTTACTATTATCCTTCGAAAAGTGTAATAACATTTCAGAATTTATGTTTCAGACTATTTTAGTACACAATATTTTGTGCATGTAAATTGAAATAAATATCACATTCACGCAAGTTTCACAAGAAGATGAAAAATATGAGGCTCCCTAGAGATGTTGAGCAACTAACAGACACAAGCTCCAAGTCTTTGTCTCCTGCAAAATGCCTGCAATAATTTTTATTTAATGCTTCATTATTCCACAATATTCTGATCGCAAGATATCCGCCTCAAGCAAGCATAAATTACGTAAATTGCAGCTCGCAGAATATCTTTGAAACCCGACAGACGTTAAAAAGAGCAATACGTAGGTAGGTATTTGAAAAAAAATCCACCGTTGAGACAAAGACGCACTACACACTCCCCCCCCTCCCTACTCAATTGTCCTTACATCTTACATTTCTGCATCATATTCCGTCGCAATGAAAAGTAAAAACATTGCAGATAGAACACATACCAGTCTAATTCCGACCTTAACATTCATAGTTTAGGAGTGTGTTTTGAACGCGATGATAATTCAGTAAATTCAGATGCAGGGAAAGACGAGAGTGGCTGAATTGAGGTGGAAGCCAAAGTGCGGAATAAAAGTGACGAGCTAGACTCGAATGGAATAAAGTGAGCGCTGTTGGCGAATTGGCGGCGAGTCGTCTCACCGCTCTGTTGATTGTGCCTTCGATTATAACGTTCATATTTTATTTGCTAACGGGAATTAGGGTTTCATTTCTGTTCAAATTGATTCAATTTGGTATTCAGATTTTATACAAATGAGAAAGTATGTTCGTAGTTTTCCACACAAATATGAGGTAGTAACAATATTGTGTTCTTGGAAGAGCAATCCTTTACCTGTCTATGTATCTGTTATGTTAACTATATTACACGTTAAATATGTATCGGATTGTATAAACAAGACCACAAGGTATACATATAATCCGACTGGGGACCAAAGCTCGAGGTACTCTGTCATCTTTGTATACAAGGAAAATAAGAAAGTTCGTCGGTTTACGATGGTTTAATGAATTCGCCGATTTGAATTATGCATACAAATACATTTTGAAACGAGAACCAGACATTGTTTACAATTGTATCGGTTTTATGACAAATTATTGTGTTGTTTATTACAGATCCCGTTCATATTGCAATAATAGCCGCTGGATCATTCGACATAAATATAATTATCGTACAATTGCAGGCACTAAATAATAATAAATTGTCAGCTATGGAATCTAAGTTACTAGATATAAATAAAGGGATTTAAGGTGTTATTATTTAGATAATATGAGTATTTGTTTTTTCAATAAATGTTGACAATAGGCTTCTTCTTACAATCCGAGTAGATCCCTAAAAGACAAGACGTTTTTCAAAGCCCCCTGTTCGCACCACTACGGGATGTTAAATAAGTGGACTGTATGCTGTTGATAGGCGCGGTTTATTCGCTTCCCAATTACAAGTTTGGATAATCCCGGACAAACAAAATGAATTTAAATTAACGAGTGTCGACCGTCGTCCGGTGGAGTCCGAGAGCGCAAGATGTTCTATGCCCCTCTCGCTGCGCAAGACCTTTTATGCCCCTCTCGCTCCGTCGCCCCTCTCGCTCCGTCGCCCCCCTCGCCACACCGCGCTCCGCCGCGCCGCTCACCACGATGACTCAGCCGAGATAGGCACCGCGCCGCTAGCGCGGCTGCCGAGGCTATGTTGGGTTTGATTCCCAACATGCTCCCCGGGTTGAAGTGACTTCAAGACTCTGGAAGGGGACAAATATTATTAAAGGCCCTCCTGACAGTGCCCCTTTTCGTTAGGACCTCTGCGACTCTGGAAATGCCGTCGCTGCCAGGATACACTTTGGTCACTCGCCCTAGGCTCCAAATTGAAGGAGGAAGTGCTCTATCCTTTATCAAGACGAGGGAGCCTAGCTTAAGCTCCGTCTTTGTCGAGTGCCATTTTACTTTTGCTGAAGAAGAGCCACGTATTCTAGGGAAAAACGGTCCCAGAAATGTCGACGAATGCATTCGATTCTCTTGAAGCGTTCCAGGCGGTTGATCTTCCCAATGTCTACATCAGAATCCTGTGAATGAGGTAGAGCATTAAGTTGTCGGCCAATTAAGAAGTGGGAAGGTGTCAGTGCGGAAAAGTCAAGAGGATTTGAGGAAAGAGGAGTAAGAGGACGGGAGTTTAAAACAGCTTCTATTTGAGCGAGGCATGTAGCCATTTCCTCATAGGTAAAATGAGTGGTATGTAACAACCTTTTTAAATGGTGTTTTATGGAACGAACGGCTGCCTCCGCTAAACCGTTGAAATGGGGACTATATGCAGGAATGAATTTAAATTCAATTCCCTCAAGAGCCAATTGACCTTCAAGGTCAGATCTGGCAAGAACCTTTGATAGTTCACTCGATGTTCCGACAAAGTTTGTGCCATTGTCCGACGTGATACTTTGTGGTTTCCCACGACGTGAAACAAAGCGATTGAGCGCGGCTATATAAGCTTCACTGGATAAAGCCGTAACGAGCTCGACATGACATGCTTTAGTGGCATTGCAGACAAAGATTGCCAAATAAGCTTTAATTAGCTTGCAACCTCTGCCTTTCCTGTCCGCTATCATCACTGGTCCTGCGTAATCAACGCTGCAATGTAAAAACGGATATAATAATTCAGACCGTGAAGATGGTAATTGCCCCATGATAGGTTGAGCACATTGCGCCTTGTATCTACAACAACGAACACATTTTGCCACAATGTTCTTGGCAAGGATTCTACCGCCCAAAGGCCAATAACTTTGTCTTATATTTGCTAATAAGAGCTGGGGACCAGCATGTAAATATTTTAAATGATAATAATGAAAGATTAGTTTGGTAAAATGATGCTTGCTACATAATAGGATGGGATGCTTAGTATCGAAACTATACGGAGAGTTATCAAGCCTACCACCCACGCGTATGAGGTTGTTTGAGTCTAAATAAGGAGACAAGGAAATAAGTCTATTCTTATTTGGTAAGGATTTCTTGGCTTTGAGAATAGCATATTCTTCAGGAAACATTTCCAACTGAGCTTTGTGCAACAGTAAATATAATGAGGTTTTAAGTTCAGTGACTGAAAAATGACCGGTTCGTTTGTTGGATTTGTTTCTAAAGTTATAAATAAATCTTTGTAAATATGCTATTGTTTTTTGTAAATAAATAAGATTAGATGTGTTCTTAATTAAATTACAAATAGGATCTACATTAGTACTACAACACACGACAGAACATGAAATTAACTCCGGTAGATCGTGTTTCTCTTTTTGATTGGGCATTTTTGGCCACAATACTTCATCTTTCAACAAGAAAGTGGGACCAGACCACCACAATGATGAATTGCTGATGGAATCGGCCTTCAGCCCGCGGGAAACCAGATCCGCCGGATTGTCTTTCGACGGTACGTAGCTCCACAAGTGACCCTCTGTACTCTCCTGAATTTCGTGAACACGGTTGCGAACGAAATGTTTTAGCTGCAATGGTGATGTTGTTAGCCACCCCAGCACAATGGTAGAGTCACACCAAAAGTGACATTTGTCAACTTGGAGAGTTAAAGAAGATAATACCTTAGTGCACAACCTTGCAGCCAATAAAGCTCCGCAAAGCTCCAAACGAGGTATCGTCATGGGCTTTATGGGCGCTACCTTACATTTAGATGTAACAAGTGTTACATTTACTGACCCTGAACGCTGCACGGACCTTATATATAAACAAGCGCCGTACGCGCTCTGTGACGCGTCTGAGAAAACGTGTATTTCGTACCGTTCACAGTTATCACTGAGAACCCAACGTGGAATTTTCAGCTGATTTAGACAAGGTAAGGTGTCAGAAAATACGATCCATGAGTCCAATATGTCTTTAGAGACTTCATCATCCCATTGATATTTATTTATCCACAATTTTTGCATGAGAATTTTGGCTTCTATCACGCACAGGGACACAAGACCTAACGGGTCAAAGATCTGACTTATGACAGAAAGAATGTGTCTTTTAGTTATGGTTTTGGCGGGATGCTTAATATTTATTGAAAACGACAAGATATCAGAATCACAAATCCAATTGAGACCTAAAGTTTTACAGGTGTTAACTGTAGTACTGTCTGAAAGGTCTAAAATTTGATTGGAATTATTTGAAGAGGGAGAAATATGATCTAAAATTGTTTGATTATTGGATTTAAATTTTCTTAAGTTAAATTGTGCTGATTTTAATACTGAAATGACTCCCTTGCACATACTAATGGTTTGATTTAAAGAATTAGAGCCTCCTAAATAGTCATCCACGTAAAAATCTCTCTGAATTGACTGTTTGACGTCATCATCAAGAGCATTAGACGCTAAACTCACAAGACACTTAGTGGCCAAGTATGGAGCAGATGCCGTGCCATAAGTCACCGTATTGAGAGTGTAAGTTTTAAGAGGTTCGTTGGGATTAAAGCGAAAAATAATTTGCTGTAAATGCCGTTGAGATGGATTGAGCTCTATGGCTCTATACATTTTTTCTACATCGCCAGTAACAACATATTTATGTTGGCGAAAACGTACCAAGATGGAATATAGGTCATCTTGTACAGTTGGTCCGACCATTTGTATGTCATTTAAAGACAAACCTGAAGAAGTAGTGGCCGATGCATCGAAGACTGTACGAAGCTTGGTTGTAGAGCTTTCCTCACGGACCACGCCATGATGAGGTAAGAAGAAATTGACATTGTCACTACGGCTAAATGAAGACGGCATGTTTTCAGTCATATGACCTAAACGTTCATATTCATGCATGAACTCCATGTATCTATTTTTAAAGACAGGGTCTCTTTGAAATTTACGCTCTAATGACAAGAACCGACACTTCGCCTTTTGATAGGAATCGCCCAGGACTGAAGGATCCTTCTTCAGCGGCATAACAACGACGAAGCGCCCGTCGTCCTTACGAAAGGTGTTTTTTATGAAACTCTGTTCACACGCCTGCTCCTCAGGAGACAGGGCGTGCGTGGTTGCTACGGAATCTAATTCCCAGAAACGAGCTAAGTCTGGATCGGCCTTTTCACTCAAAAAATTACAAACAAGAGGAGAAGTGTGTGACTTATGGCGGGCAACGTACCCTGACACCAGCCAACCCAGTTTCGTTTCATATAATTTGGGTTGATTTTTCCCCAAATCAATGGAATTATTGCATAAGACGGACCAAAATATATCGGCCCCAAGTAAGATGTCTACTGCTGACGGAGTATTAAATGAAGGGTCAGCTAGACTTATTCCTGATGGGAGGGTAATATTATCTATGTTAATAAAAGAAGACGGTAAAACTTTGGTAACGTGAGGTAAAATATGACAGTCCACTGGAAGTCTATATTTCTCATCATAATTGGAAATAATAGTAAGGCTGCAAGATTGTGAACTATGCGAAGTATTATTATTTATACCTGTCACTGTGGTGCTCGTAGCACGTCGTGACAAACCCAGCTTACCGCAAAGGAATTCTGACACGAAGTTGGCTGTACTGCCATTATCGAGCAGTACCCGAGCTGTGTGCACGTTGCCCTTGCTGTCCACCACCCTCACGAGCGCTGTGGAAAGCAAAACAATCGGAGGAGTAGTCGTGTCCAGAACATCTGTTGAGCTAGAAAAACTATCTAAATTGCTAACTGGAAGAGATGGTTGAACGGTAGTTTCTGCCTCATGCATGTGAAGCAGCGTGCTATGCTTTTTCTTGCAATATTTACAAGGAACTAGGTTACATCTTGTTTCAATATGCCCTGGTCGTAGACAATTGAGACATACCTTAGCATCTTTAGCCTTCTGTCTACGTTCTTCAATTGAAAGAGATCTAAATGCTTCACAACTGAATAAGAAATGATTCTGATTACACATTGGGCAAGTTAAGGATTTTTTATATGTATTGTTATGTTTTTTATTTGTATTATATTGTAAATATGTATTTTGAGTGTATTTTGTAGATGTAGGTTGATTGTAATGATTTTTTATTGTATCTAATGAATTTTTGTTGTGTATTTTAGTTTTACTTTTATTTTCTTGTAAAGTTTCCAATAAATCTGCTTTGTTACTAAGAAAAGTTATGAAAATTTCTAAAGATGGAGGATTATTTAAGGTGTTTCTATGTTCTTCCCATTCCCTATGTGTAACACTATCTAACTTCTCCGCCATCATATGAATGATAAGCGTGTCCCAGTACTGAGTTGGTTGATCCAACGTCGACAACGCACGTAAATTTTTATTAGTTACGTCTATAAGATGGCGTATTGCTGAACATGATTCATGTTTTATGTGTTCAACATTAAATAATGCGTGAACATGATTATTCACGAGTAACCTTTTGTTGTCGTACCTACTGCACAATAAATTCCAAGCGGCCTCGTAATTTTCTGCTTTAAAATCTAAATTATCAATAATTAATAGTGCACTACCTTTAAGTGAAGCTCGCAGATAGTGCAGCTTATTTATGTTATCTATGTCTGACCTTAAATGTATCAATGACAAATAAGTGTCCCTAAACTCAAGCCAGTTTTGATAGTGACCATGAAAAGAGGGTAAATTAATTTTTGGCAATCTAACGCAATTGGATTTGAAACCACCTGAGCGTCCATCCCCGCAACTCGCCACGGATTCATCCGGAAGTTGAGAAGACTGGTGAGGGCGAGCACCGAGTAGTCTCCGCGCCGCCGCCACGAGCTTGTAGTACTGATTCTCGAACTGCTCACGCTCCTCGCCTTCATCGTCGGGTTCCTCCGACAACATCTCGATGTCGCACTGTAATTTGTCGAAATCATCGTATAAGCTACCAAATCTGTTGAACCTTGTTTCTAAGTCTAAAAGCTGTAAACTGCTAAGTTCATTGCAACTTTCTAAAGTATGTAGGTAGTTACCAAATACTGTCAATTTAGACTTCATACAGCTACGTCGTTTAACTAACTTAGCAATCTTTTCGTCAGCCATGTTGATGGAAAATAACTGATTGCAATGAAGTTTAAATAATACCGGACAGTAAAAAACCGGTTACTCTGCAAGCAAGGTATAAGCAAAAAACATGCGCAAAAAATATACGATGCACTAACGACTTGACGCCGAGAACAATAGATCACCTGTTGCACGGCTAATGACCCTGACAGCTGTTATAGATAAGACACTGCAAGTATGTCTTATTTAGATGTATTTGAAAAGATGAATAAGCTTTGTAAGCAGAAGCAGTGAATGTACGGAAATATATGGCTTTGAAATGAAGAATTACAAACGTAATTGAAAAAAAATATGGAAAGAACTCACTAAATATTGCTTTTTAAACATAAACTAGTGAAAAAAGAAAGGAAATAATTGGAACGAACTCACAGAATGTCTAAACCATACACAGGATAAACGATGATCTGCAATTTTTCGTCCTTCTTTGTCTTCGAAGATGACTTGTCACTTTCGATGGGTCCAAAGTCCGTCCAACGGTCAATTCTCCGTTTCTCGAACTTATGTATGCGGTTGCGTTGCGAATAGTCTTCGTCAGGATATTGATGACTCCTGCAGGAACTGTCGCTGCTGAAGACCGCAGATGAAAAGGGCTTCGAGACCGAAGTAGTAAGATGATCCCGAATTCTTCAAACCTCGTAACTAGGCTGGCGAGTTCCACAAAGGACCATGTTCGCACCACTACGGGATGTTAAATAAGTGGACTGTATGCTGTTGATAGGCGCGGTTTATTCGCTTCCCAATTACAAGTTTGGATAATCCCGGACAAACAAAATGAATTTAAATTAACGAGTGTCGACCGTCGTCCGGTGGAGTCCGAGAGCGCAAGATGTTCTATGCCCCTCTCGCTGCGCAAGACCTTTTATGCCCCACTCGCTCCGTCGCCCCTCTCGCTCCGTCGCCCCTCTCGCTCCGTCGCCCCCCTCGCCACACCGCGCTCCGCCGCGCCGCTCACCACGATGACTCAGCCGAGATAGGCACCGCGCCGCTAGCGCGGCTGCCGAGGCTATGTTGGGTTTGATTCCCAACACCCCCAATCTACCAGATACTTTGCAAGTCGTCATATAATTAGTCCACCACATACGCTCCGGTAATGCCCAGCAATAACATAAGCATGCTTAATCACACTATAAGCGCAGTGAACGGGGATTATAATTGTTAATGCCGTTGTTCCGCCGGTCCTTAATGTACGCGCGCCACAATCCTCATTACCGGCAATCCGGTTATATTCCAGTGCAATGTGTTCCCGTGAAAATATGAACAATTTGTCCCTCGCCGATTACTGTAATGCTCAACACTATGTTCCTATTTACAATAGTTATGACTTTGTTATTATTGGTGTTATTTATAACGCTTGTTGTGTGCTGACTTATTAGGTTTGGTGGCAGATTTAAAAGCAACCGAGTTATTTCGAAGTAAAAAACCACTAACAATGATAACGTTCTTCTTCTAATACCAAAACACACAGTGTGATTATAATCCACAACTGGACTCAACGAATTACAATCCCGATTCATAAACCATATCGATTCAAAAACCAATAACCAAACAAACATAGAAACAGATCGCGGCACATACGACACCTAAACACAATGAAACATTAAAATTCCCCACAACAAAATCACCGCGGCCCAGCGGTAACCGGCCCACTTTATATTCAACAGAATCGATTGCCGCTGTAAAAGACTCTTTGAGTATTGAACAGAATTAGAATTTAAAATATATTGATTCCCTCATGAAATGGTCGGAGCTCAGATGAAATATTAAATGACTTGGTTTTTTTCTTCCAATTGGCCGCGCGAGCAGCTGAGGCGGTAGTAAAAACGATACGTGACTGCTCTCGACATAGCAAACTGTTCTAGTGTTACGGTATTAAGAAGTTGGCTTGATTGTGTAACGTGCGACTTGGGTATATGTTCACTAGTTCATATTATTAAATAACTAGATTATTTAAGTAGGTATTTTTATCACCATATAAAAACATACAGTTTGATAAGCTCGGTTCAGTAAATAAGTATTTCGTAGAAAATGGGTGTTCACGAAACCTTCAGTCAACATTGTCCGTAGGAAAATAACAGGTGCGGCGGCGTTATGCTATATTTAATTTTTGACAGTAATTTTATGTATATTTTGCCATTTTATTACTAATCTGGTTTATCTCTGCCTCTGGTGCAGAAAATGCGAAAACTTGTACAATTTATGTAAAATACAGAAATTGAAGTAGCGGAGAATAAAGCAAAAATGTTGTCAAATTCCTATAAGTCCAATGTACACTCAAAATTTCCAGCAAAGCAGAATCAATCTTCATTACAACAAAACGTAGATGTTATTTTTTAGTTTTCTCGTGGACAAGAACAATAACTCTGGATATAGTGTACAATTTCCACCGTGATCGGCACTCGGCACTCGATCACAATTGGTCACGCGTGCCTCGCGACCAGTAGGTACCGCCTCTACCGTGGCATGTGAGAGGTATTCTATATTGATTGGGAAAAATAAGAGGAACCCTGGCTTTATAGTCTACGGTGGTTAGACAAAGAGGTACTGGTAGGCATTCGATCAATTGTTATAGTTTTTGTATAGAGGTAATCACGGTATTCACTTGTTAGATTTTTGTGTAAAGTGCTTAGTGCATTCAGTGTGTTAAGTGTTGCCCGCAGTGTTATATATTTTTTATAATTTATCATTATCTTCAATCAGTCGCCAGGGCTATAAGCAAATTCGTTATCTAAATAAGCTTTGTAATTCAATATTGCTCCTTATTCAATTCACTTTAAGTATTAATTTACTAAAACATGTAAAATTCAGTGTTCACCAGATTAATTTGTATCACTATCCACATCAGCTAAACTAAAAACTTTAACACACTCACAAAAACACTGCTAAAACATTTACCTCCCAACCCTTCCCTTAAAATGCTGAGCCGCTAAACATTTTAGGCAAACATTTCCTATTGTGAATAAAAAATAAAGCAAATACGAGATAAACTTGAGAAGCAACATAAGTTATTCAAAGCCACACAGGGCGTAGCGGCAAAGTGTCGGTTTGCAAGGCCTAAGTTCTAAAGTAGTTCCTAAGTTTCTCCTAGCACCGACAACCCTTCCTGACTAATAGCTGTGTATCTACATAGAAGTACTACTATGTGTGCTATGTATCCCACCAGTTCTACTTAGTCATCAGCTAGTAAGTCTTCCTCGTCGAACTGCTGATGAAACTAAATAGGTTCGCAGAAGCCACAGATATTATAGTTCCTAGTTAGCTAAACTTAGGCTGTAGCTGTGTTTAAGATCAAATTAATATTAAACTTGGTACTAGCTAAGAAAATTGCCATTAATTTTATGTGAAAGTTTTCGTTTATAAATGCTACATATCTTCTTCTTTAAAGATTTACATTATTTATTCATTACGATAGTGTCTATTATAAATTAATTTATACAAAATATCTAAGTATTTGAACTGTAGTAGAATATCTTCAATACAACAACAATGCAAGACGTCTTCCACAATGAAACATAGTCTAGTAACCAATGAAATATCATTAAATTCAATTACAGCTGCATAACTCGACTGGTATTCTGCAATAAACAGTTTGTGTATAAGTTGTACCTGTTCCAGTAAACTGCTGGAGAATATTAGTCAGCGCGGAGGTCCGGCAGTAATTACTCGGCGTGTTAACGAGCGTTTGATTGCGACGTAATGTCACCGCATCCGACTAGGAGCACACTTTGTTCCCGTCACAAGCTCTAAGTCTTCCACAACTGTCGTTTGTTTTATTTTATAGTGTACTTCTAGTGTATGAATAATTTTGTATTAATTTTGTGTTTGTGTTAACTTTTGGATATTTGTTTTAGTAATAATGCGATGTGATCACCTGGGAACGTAATGGCATAAATCATATTCGAAAAAAACAATAAGTGATTTTGTCCATAAAACATGAAATCAGTCAAGAGATTGATATGACTACCAACAAGAGAAATTATTCTAGAGTCTATTTCCTCTATGAATAACAGCAACAAATACTTTGAAACTAGCCAGAGTACGGTACAAACTCATCACAGTATAGGTAACGAACGCACGGCCCCGCGTATAAACAACATGAATATTTTAGGGACTGTATCAAAGTGCCCGATAAACGTCGGGATCCAATATCGGGTCCAAACAAAGGCTTACAAGAGTTTAGGGCACGCCCAGTGCACTGCATATTCAACGGGGCCAGAGTCAACATATTAGCGCGGGAGCCGGACAACAACCGCGCTGGACATAGAAATATTTTGCAGTATTTTGATTTTGGTCCTTTGGTACGAGTTGCTGTTTTGACTTCCTGCTAAAGTGCAGTTCACGTCTTTCTGTAGTTTTAGTTAAAACAGGTAGGATGAATGCAACTTTTTATAAGAAGAATCTGGAAAACATACGTTACAAATTTTGCATATTTTTAAAAAACCATTTTTCCACGGTAAACCGATGATCTATATAAAATTTAATAGGTGGCAGTGAAGAAAACAATGCAAGTTATTAAATCTTCAAAAAAAGTATTCTCTAATATCAAGCGACGTTATACTATCTGTTATTTATCTAGGCACAGTTCTAAAACAAAAAACACAAAGCATGTTTCTTGTTTCAAGTTGAGGCGAGTAAGGGAAATTAATGATGTCGGTAAACAGTGAAGGCGTAACAGACTGATTCTAGTTTTGTGGTCACAACAGATGGCAGCACTGAAGTTTCTACGTGTAACTGTTCACTGTCATTTGTGTATTATAATTTATGTTAAATGTATCACTCGATAATTTGAATTGTTAATTTACTAAGCAAGATTACCTACTAAGTCACTTTATGGTCCTTCGATCTGAATTTATGGGACTTTAAAATAAGCCTAATTCTCGACAATATGGTTAAAATTTAAAAGAAAGTATATTCCTGTATGGATTCAAAGTAGTACCTTTTTATGAGGTAAGTGCACACGAGCAGACAATTACAATAGGTTCGGTACGGTACACTCGAGTCAAAATATAACTTACCAGGTGAAAACCTTATATAAAATATACAATTTCGCAGCACCAGCTCCTGGTGTAAGTCCACGCATCGCTGCCCCGTGACCAATATGTGAGCGTAGTCCCATATACCTTGCATTTGCATACTTTACACGCACTCATTAAACACCGCCATACTGTTATTTATTGGAATTTTAATCAGTTCACTAATTAATAACGTTTCACCAACCAATAGCCTGCATTATTGATCATAGATTGCGCTCTATAATATTTCATTAAATCAAGATTTGAAAATTATTATTTTACTCATTTATTATTTTCATAAGTTCGGGTCATTTGCATAATTTTATTATCCTGGGATATTATTGGTATAACAGTATGGAGAAGGATAACATACATACTATGTGTATACCTACATTAAAATTTTAATTCAGAATATCACAAACAATAAATCGATTAAATGCATTCATAGAAAAACAGGCATAAGTAAAACAACAACATAAGTATCAAATTAAGTATGTTTTTTATAGTATATTTCTCACGTATACATTTCAAAGTCAATGATAAGATAGTACAACATCAATATGTTTGCAATCACACAAATATCTGGACCAGGTAGTTGAGTCCCTTCCCCTTCTCACTCTTCAGCCGCACGTTGACAAAGGAGGAGCCGATACCACCAGCTGTGATGGTTGCTACAGCCTTCGACTTGTCAATGTCCACTGCTGATATGCTCTGTAATAGGAGGATATGTATTATTAGTATAGAATATTTCTTTGACAAAAATATTATGCATGTGATATCAATAAATGAGCGAAAATAGTGCAGTGTGCAAAATATACACCTATTATATTTATGCAAAATGCCTGGCGGTGTGGAATGCCTACGTTTAAAGATGAAATTCAGTGGCATGCCATTGAATAGGTTTGCCTAGCAATTGTGTAGACTGATGGTGATCATGATGTCAATACACAATATACTTTAACTATATTAAGTATGATACTATAATCACTGTAAAATAATTTGCAGTTAAAAATATTAAAGTTTCCAATAAAAATCTAATGCTTTTTGTAGAATGAAAAAATAAAACGCGTTCAAGAGTTCTTTTCAGCCGGTCCGTGAATGCTGTTTGGTTTTTCCATTAAGATAATCCCAGTTGGACTTATCTTTAACTGCTTCAAGAGACTTATAATACTGAAAACTAAATAAATATAAATAGTGCTAACATACTGGACAACCTAATTCTAAGACCTAATATTTCAAACCAACAATTTTGTGGAATCATTATCAAAAATACTGTCAGCCACTTTACATGTCCATGCTAAATGCTTGAAGGATACCTTACATCATCTACAACAATATATCACCAAACAAAAGTAAAGGTCTCACCTTAATAGTCTTAGTGTTGTTAGAGTTGTAGAACACATTCTTGGTCCTCGTGGACAAAGGCACAGAACCCAGTTTGACAATCTCCTGGTACCCCAACTGGGCATTAGCATTTGACCCTAACTGCAAGTCCGCTGCATTGTACAGAGACAGACACAAACACAACAACGTAACTTGAGTTAAAAGAGACATTTTGGAATTAACACGACTTGACTAAACAAAAAATACTTTAAGTATATTGATGTATTTTTTTTTCTATGGCATTTATATTCCATCTCGTGTGCACTTGAGATAAAATGATAGTGATAAGATGGTGAATCATATCGAGATGATATGATAAGAGATATCGATTGCTCACTGATAGGTGAATGATTGTTGGTTTGTTGATCCTATGATTCATTTCTTTGTTCTGGATGATAGCTGGGGAGGGCAGTGCCTAGGTCATTTACATGGCTAGATAGATTTGTTGGTCAATGATTCTTTCGATTCCTCAGTCTTCTAAAGTTCGGTTCTCATAATAACAGCTTACAAATCGTACAACTTAGAAAGCCATTAATAAAACAAAGCCATGTGTTGGAAAATAACCTCAAAAAACTACTTTTCGACCTTAAAATATCACTTAGCAGTTGAACACGAGAAAGTGATTCGACGCGCCCAATTCGTTGGGCACTACGGCTTTATCAAAAGTTGGACACATTAGTACCAGATGTGGGCGATGTGAAACGACTTCAACTTATTTTTTATCCCGTTCGCATTTGAGGGTTATGATGCCATCTATTACTGGTAGCCCTTTATTCGTCAGATGAGATTCGAAGGTAGTTTTTCTCTTAATATGTTAGTGTTAATTAATTGTAACAATGTTAACGCTACGTGGACATTGAATGCGATGAGTAAAAAAATGTTACATTGGCAACTTAACTTCATCTTTAAAGTATAAAAACTGACATTTCAAATTACTATTGGCATTTTCTACTCTAGATAATATCTTTCTACATTTTCTTATTTTTAAAGCTCTTGAAATGATTTAAGTTTAATTCACATTTCAGGACTGTAATACTTTAGTCTCGACATTTTGATATCGATGAAAAACTAGAAATGCATGGTGAGACATGGTGCATGAAGATACTCGTATGTCACGATTCCCTATTATAAAGTACTGAAATGAGTACAAAAACAGTTCATGTGTTCTTTGTACTAAATATCTGAATGATATTTATAATTTATCATTTTCCTTATTGATAACCGACTCATAAGAGAGGATAAGGGATTAGGAGGTAGATACTGTCCATCAATGTAAATTATTTCTTCGTAATACAAGTTTTTATCTGAGGAACAATGACAAAACAAAAGAAGAATATTACGAATTATGCAAGTACTTATTTTTATCATGTTTGTTTCGTAATGAACTGAAACAGCAAAATTTAAGTCGGAATTTTTACTAATTTTTTATATGGAACAAAGATATAAGTAATGCTTAGGTATCCCATCGAGTTGCTGACAATAGAACAAAATAGTTTCATAGACGTAGCTTCGAAGTCGTTCCAACTTGTACGATTGACTTTGTCAAAACAACGACAAATATTATATCGCGTTGTTATTATTATATGATTAATATCTTAATCTTTTCTTATTTTTTTTTTAGCTATTTACAATATTTCATTAAATTTAGTTCAGTGGTTTAGTCGGTAAAGTGCTATGAACAGACAAACATAATTTGGATTTTAATTGAGAGGTGGGTTCCGATTCATATTATGATATTATGTAATTACTGGTTTTTCCAAGAAATTGAGGAGACATTCTCTTTTAAAATTCAGCTCGAATGCAGGATATAGAGGGCCATCCTCTATCTGGACATGAAATAAATTTAAATATTAATCTGTCATACCATTTTCAAACAAAAAGAAAATATTTATGTAATAATATGAGTATAGTCGGTGATGTAAAGCCCTAGACCTCGTACAAAGTTCATGGTGATCTATTTTGGTAACCGAAGGTAGGATCAATCATTTTGTAGGTGAAACAAGATATAGATATGTTTGATGTTTCATACCCTTTGTCTTGTATATACGATTATCAATGTAGTGGTTTTTTAATATGGCTGAATTTAAATATAGAAATATGGGGAACAAGTGAAGAAAAGATGGACAATACCTATATATGAAAATATTTTGTTGTAACTTGAATTGAGAAATGAGATTAACTAAATAGTTGTAATATTCAAATGAATTATTTTGTTTTAATGTAGAAAAAATCTTAACACAATTAAAATAAAATTCACATTTCAATACAACTGACCATACATATTCAAATAGTACCGTAGTCGCGTACAGTGGGCAACGCAATGTGGTCATTACTTTTATTTTACGACGTGATAACACCGCACACTTGTTTGTAACGTTTGTAACACAACTTTTGGGGCCGGTGTACACTTTAAGCCGTGTGGAATAATGTCCCCTGTTTTATTTGGACGCGAGCCTATTTTACTGAAATGTTTGTTATGAATATTAATTTTATTTACGTGATGATTGTTAATAAATTAATTAAGTAAGTATGTTTATATTATGGTAGCAGTAGTTGAATATTTTTTTAATAATATGTTAATGATTATTTAAATTACAGGGCTGGCATGGCTACGGTTTTGGTGGGGTTATTTATATTATTTTTTATTTGTATTGATGATTAACATAATGATGTATGAAGACTTATGTTCATGCTACTGAATAATTTAATCATTCAGCAAATATCGCCTATTTGTTACATGATTGAATTTTAAAGGACTTCATGTTACTGTTAACTTAGAATTTAAGTGCCTGAAAACCAGCAACATGGTATTAAAGACAAACATCTTTGACTTCACAAACAACAAATAAATAGATAACAAAACACATTATATATTATATCTGTAAAGAAAAACACGAAAATAGACCAACAACAATATCCTCGCACAATTTTATTTCACCTTTCAAACCTTTATCTTGGGTAAAAAACTTGATCCGAACAGTTGTTACAAAGGAGGTATATATTTATATATAGGGAGCACCGAAATGGGCCGGCGAAGAATTATACCGTTATCATATAAATAAGAATTTAAAGCCTTCACGCCAGACTACAGGCCGGAGGAGCAAAGCTCACCGCATTATTTCACCCACAATTTGTTTTGTTTTTATTACCTCTAAACATCGTGTTTATATCTACAGCTTAGGCTCAAGTGGATATATTTAAAGTAAATATGTACATTGTTACACGATTTTCGGACATTATAGATATTTTTTGTGTATATTTTTATTTATTTATTTATTCATTTATTTCAGGCTTCATAGGCCCATATCAAATACTATAAACTAATACATTAAAATTTATAAATACTATACATACATTACAATTAATAATATTACAATTACTTTGTACTTAATAACTAGGTCACACGAAGAGACGGCGTCGTGTGTCGCGCAGTGTCCGGTAGCCGACCTCGGAACCGTCGGTAGACTACCCCTCGCGGCCAAAACTCCTCTTTCATTAAGGTCGACAGATGTTCAGTCGGCACCCTGACTACAAAGGACTTGAAGTCCACTCTGTGTTGAGAGTGCAGCTGCTCGACCTTCAGATGAAGTTTTGCCTTGATCTTGATAAACTCCACAATCTCCTCAACCTTTGTGGAGTCATGCAGGCGGGACACGTAGAGCAGTGTCGCTGGTACAGCAGGACGCAGCAGATGGTTGTGTCCTGTCAATGCGGTACCGCACTGATTGCGGCAAGTAGGCTTCCTCTTCTTCCTTCTTTCGACTAAAGTGAAGCCTTCCTTGTCATTCTGGTTCTTTTTAGGAACCTCCTGATGCAGATCCGCGTGAGGCTTTTCGCCCTGTTGAGTCTGCTTACCCCCTTTTGCAGCGATGGCGGCGTAAGCACGTTTGGGGGTCGACGTACTCACACGTGTCGTAGCCTGCGCCGGAGACGCTAGCCGTTCGGCGGAGTGACTCACTGCAGCGCCCGCACGTGGCGATGCCTGCGCCTTCGCCGACTCAAAACTGCTGACCGATGCATTCGCTGCACCGCGGCATATGTTTGCGTCGTCGGTGCACAGTGTTGGTGACCCACTTACAACAACAGTGTTGCGTAATGCCAATAATTCCGCACGGAGTTCTCCGATGGTATTTTCGGATGACATCAGCTTCGACTGTACCTCAGCCAGGCTTGTCTTCAAGGATATGATGTCCTTGAGCAACCTGGTAACGTCGACGTGATCAAAGGTGACAGGGGGCAGCTTGTGCAAGTCCTTTGCCACGAATGCAGGCACGTCGTCGGGATCTGTCACCTTCAGCAAGGTGATAATATCCTGCACACTTTTCTCCGTTCCGTCTCTTCGGCGAGCTGGCATCTCGTCCAGCTTTCCAAGACATTGAAATAGCAACTTTTTGCCGCTACTTATGTCTTCCTCCTTGAAGTTAGATTTGCAGATTTGCAAGATGCTAACCTCATCCATCGTGTCGATGGCATGCTGAATAAATGCCAGCAACTCATTGGCTATGAGTGGTTGGGTACTCATAGTAAGGCAGGCAGCGGCTATTGCCGCGCGATTCGCGAGTTTTGTAAACACGACCGTATACGAGCGCGCTTCGCACTGCACTGCGATGTATATAGGCAATATGTACATGACAAGATTAGAATGCTAAAAATCTTATAAAGATATATCTACCTAAATAGGTATACGTTTCTATTTACAGAATACAGTAGCCCAAAATGTAGTAGGTATTGCTAATATCAATAAAATGCCCATACCAAAAAGTTTCAAAGAACACCAAAAAATAAGTACCTCATTCCCCGCTAATTTCATAAATGAAAAAACCTTGAAATAACAGTGAATTACCCACTTTCTTATACTCTCGATGTTTCCCACAGTTTGAGGGTACTTGGGGAATATAATGACAATTCATTGCGGCTCCAAACAGGGAGGCGTGGCGGGAGGGTAAAACAAAAACATGAAGTAATCGCTAACTTGGGCTCTTTCGCGCGACGCCTGAGTTCCGCATAATTAAATAGTGATTAAGGCGCCCGGTAACGTTCACACTGAGAGACTGTTCACTAAAGTACTCTTTCCAAGTCCTAATTGATTGTAATGATATTCTAATACAGTACTGGGTGTATTTAAAGCTATATTATATTATGCTTTCTTTCATGAAAGAGTTCGGTGATAACGATTTCACAGCATTAGTTACATATCACCCTATATGATTATCAGTATTTTGTATCACGTGTGAGTCACAACATTAACTATCTACAAACAACAAACATTACTTAACTTTCTGTTGAAAGATAGATGTTATCATCTAATCATTAGTCATCTGCTTTCATTGCAGCAATACATTAGCAAAGAATACACCACAATACTTGATTAACCAACAGACGATATAATGACTATTTATTCCTTAAGAATGTAGAAGGGGTAAGTAGTTCCAATATGAACGCGCAGCTCCAAGTAGACGGTGACTCGATCAATGGTCCGCGGCGTTCACGGCTCACGCACAGCCGATGCTCGCGTTAACCTTATTAATTACTTGCTACCTTCCGACACCTTGGCTGGTTCCCTTCAAATTTCATACAACCCTTCATTAATTCAATGACGATGTATTATAGCTGTTTCATGTTTCAAATATTATGATTTGATATGAAATATGTTTTGAATAGCAGTTCTGTTAAAAATAACATAAAGTTAAAGTTTGACGTTTGTTTGCTATAATATGTTAAACATTGAAAAAACATTGTCTGTGTGACACATGGTGACTTGAAACTAGTAGATTTTTCCTCCATGAATGGAGAAAATGGAAACCGTGATTTTTAATAAAATCAAAGAAAGATTCTTAAATATAAGGATTCAACTAATTATTTCACAGGACAGTGCTGTTGACTGTCGTCGCGTCGTATTAACGTACAAAAACGTCTATCCCCATTCTGCAGTCATTACAATTTTCTACCGCCCATAAGATTCGTCAATTTTTCTCACACGATATAGTATCAGAGTCCCATTTCCCACGACCCTACAATAACAAACATGTCCGAGTACGGCCAGTTACACCAGCCAGCAATACAAAGCATGTAAACGCCATCTATTTAGGGAAGCCCTCTCCGCTGGAGTGAGGAGTGAGCACTCTTCACTGGAGGGTCCCACGTTCAAGAAGATGCCATTGTTCAGCTACTGGTCGCTTTGGAGTACTTGGTCAATTATTTTGATAGTTATAAGAGTACTGTGTGTGTTATACATATACTAATTACTAGTATCTACCAGCGGCTTCGCTCGCGTTCCCATGGGATAAAAAAATTCTATTACCCTGTCGGCGCACCTCGTCGAGCAACTACGACGGCCACCGAAGGGAGTGCTGCGGAGGCCGGGGGGAGGGCCCCGGCTGGCGAGCCCGCGGCCGCCTTCACTCGTCACTTCACTCATCTCATCACTTCACTCATCACCGCGCTTAAATACGGGCACTTACTTGTCTTCTTGTTTGATTCGACCATTTTAATTTAATTGTAATTCTTAACGGCATTAAAGCCTATGTTTATATATACAGTCCACACGTTTTATTTATAAGGTCCCATTAGGGCTCCTACAGTTTGGTCCATCGATCGTCCAAATTAACGCCAGTCGTGTCGTTAAAATTCGTCGATTTCGCATCGTCATTTTCAACGGTCAACGGTCATCGCCGATGCCGCGTGGAACTTCACCGTGGCCACCGAAAACCGAACATTGAAGACAAAGGAGTCGTCCCCGTGCAGCGTACTTGTCCTTGGAAGGAGCTGAAGTCATTTTCTGGGAGTATAACTACTTATTTGAGTGAGACGTTCCAATAAGTTACTTTTTCCCAATTTTTCTTAGTGAATAATCGTTTTTTTTTCCTTATTTCATTGAGCAAGTACATTTCCCCCTTCACTAGTTATTTCTTGGTAATAGTGCTTTAACGTAGTGTTTTATTTCAACGCTTCTTCATTATTCCGTAATTTGTAGCAACATATATGCGCGCACGCAAATCACCGTTACACAGGTGTTAACGCGACCTTGATCGATCTCTGCATTAGAACCGGTCCCTTTTGTTTGCGCACAGCTGCTTTGCCATTTTTTCAATAAGAAGCTCATTATTACTATCTATCGCCTTACTGCAAAACACGTGTGATTTTTTCTTTGTTAATTGCACTTCAAAATGGCGGACACTTTAAAGACTTTGCTTAGGAAACGTAGTTCGCTAAAATCAAAGCTTACAATTTACAGTAACTATCTAAGTTTAATTAAAAGTAGTGCACAGATATCTGGGTTGCAACGATTGGACCTGCAGGAACGTTTTAATAAGTTCGATTCCTTACATAGCCAATTTGATGAATTGCAGACAGAAATCGAATTGCTTGCCGACGATGCTGAGACTGCTTTCGTGGAACGTGAGGACTTCGACCGCCAGTTCTTCAATCTGGTGGCACTCACGCGCAGCCTGCTCGGTTCTTCGGTCAACGGTGCTGGTTCTGAGGCGGGCTTCAAAGATGCTGACTCAGGTGCACATGTTTCTAATAGCTTTGTTCGTTTGCCAAAGATTGATTTGCCTCATTTTGATGGGAACTACCAATGCTGGCTCGAGTTCCGTGACACGTTTACGTCATTAATTCACGATAACGCTAGTATAAATAACATCAATAAATTCCACTATTTGCGTGCTTCGTTACAGGGCACTGCAGCCTCTTTAATCAAAAATATTGAGTTTAGAAGTGATCATTATATGATTGCTTGGGACTTGTTATGCGAGCGGTACAACAATGAGTACCTGCTTGTGGCTAATCATTTGCAAGCTTTATTTTTCGATGTCAAGTCCGTAAGCAGGGAATCTAGTGTCTCGATTAGAAGTCTTGTTGATGTTATTAATAGAAATATTCGGGCACTAGCAAATTTAAAAAGGCCCACTCAGCATTGGGATGACATCATAATTTTTGTAATGGTTAAAAAGCTAGATTTAATTACAAGTCGTGAATGGGAGGAATACAGGAATAACAATATAGAAGGTTATCCAACAATTACTCAATTTTGTTCTTTTCTAAACAGGAAAGCAGACTGGTTGGAATCTGTGGAATGTAACATAATTAATAATATTCAGGATAGTAATATTGTTGCCTTGAATAGTAATATTAAATTAAATAAAAATAATTCTATTAAGCCTAAAAATTCTAATCAAATTAATAAAAATAGTAAATGTCCACTTTGCTCCCAAGTACATACTTTGTATAAATGTGAATTTTTTAGAAACTTGTCTATAGAAAATCGCATACAAAAGGCAAAAGACTTAACTGTTTGTCTTAACTGCTTACGCACTGGGCATTCCGCTAAGCATTGTAAATTTTCAAATTGCAGATATTGCAAATTTAAGCACAATACGCTTTTGCATTTAGAATCTAGCGAACCCAAACCACTTTCTAACCCTTTGCCTTCTGCACTGCTTTCTGCATCGCCATCTACTTCAGATGTTGCGCTTTCAGCAAATTCTATGCAGCTTGCTACCTCTTCGCATGTTTTCCTGTCCACAGCTTTGGTGAACGTGACCAGTGCGACGGGTAAGAAGTACACTGCGCGCCTACTGCTGGACAACGGCAGTACGGCGAACTTTGTCACGCAGAGTTTAGCGGAGAAACTGGGTTTGTCACAACGCGGTATGAGCACCAAGGTAACGGGTATAAATAATCACGTATCCACCAGTACACAGTCTTGTCACCTCTCAATGGAGTCTTTATGCTGTGCCTTCTCTGTAGATATTGATTGCCACGTCCTACCTGAGATCACAAAGGTCCTGCCGTCTTCGTTCGTGAACGTTAAACATTTACCTCTACCTTCAGGCCTTACATTGGCAGACCCGAACTTTAACGTTCCGTCGGCTGTCGATATCCTAGTAGGGGCTGAAGTATTTTGGAATGTCATAGGATCAAACACGATAGACTTAGGAAAAAATCTACCTAAATTGTGCGAAACTAAATTTGGATGGCTTGTATCTGGTAGTATTTCGCATCAATCTAGTTATCTTTCCTCTGCTTCTACTCATTTTTGCCATCATTCCAGCGTCACTCCCGACTTAACTCAATTTTGGGAGCTTGACCATGTCTCATCCAAACATTCACTCTCTCTTGAAGAGAGAATGTGTGAACAACATTTCGCAGAAACCACCGTCCGTAATAGTGATGGCGCGTTTGTTGTTAAAATGCCTTTGAAAGGAGATCCAAGCTCTCTAGGACATTCTTATGTTAATGCTAGGAATCGTTTTCTATCCCTAGAGCGGCGATTTAAGCGTGATCCTTCCTTCCATAGTAAATATTGTGATTTCTTGCGAGAGTACGAGCGCTTAGGTCATATGACACTAGACTCGGACTGTTCTCCTTCACCTGAAAACTCTATGACAAACTATTTCATTCCACATCATGGAGTCATTAGAGATTCTAGCACCACTACTCAACTACGCGTAGTCTTCGACGCATCAGCCCCTACAAGTACGGGAGTGTCGCTCAACGACATTCAGATGGTCGGTCCGGTAGTACAAGACGATCTATTCTCTATTTTGATACGTTTTCGTCAGCACAGGTACGTGGTCTCAGGTGACGTGGAGAAGATGTATAGAGCTATCCAGCTCAGTCCAGATCAACGCTCTCTTCAAAAAATCATTTTTCGTTTTGATCCATCAGAACCTCTTAGATCTTACACGTTAAATACAGTGACCTACGGTACTGCGTCTGCTCCCTATTTAGCCACCAAGTGTTTGGTAGGTTTGGCCGATAACATTGAGGATAGTCGGGTAGAGTCCGCCATACGGCGAGATTTCTACATCGACGATTATTTAAGTGGGGGGAGCACCATAACCGAAACTGTAGAAATAGCAAAAAAGGTAAAATCGGTTCTATCTTCGGCTAAATTTAATTTACGCAAGTGGCGATCAAATAACATAGAAATTTTAAAACAAATTAATTCATCAGTAGTAACAAATAATGATTCTATTAATACACTACAATTTTCTGAGCATGGTCTTAGTCCAGCTCAATCTAAAACTCTAGGACTTAATTGGGTTTGTGACTCTGATTCACTCACTTACACAATAAATATAACGTCTACTAATAAAGTCACTAAACGTCATGTCCTCTCTGTTATCAGTCAGATTTTTGACCCACTGGGCCTCGTAGGTCCATGCGTTGTCGAAGCCAAAATTCTTATGCAGCGTCTTTGGCTGAATAAATACGACTGGGATGACGCAGTATCGCTCGAGGTGAGAGACGCTTGGTTTTTGTTTGAGAATACAATAACGGCTTTAAATTATTTAAAGATTCCTCGTTGGGTTTTGCATGAAGACTCTATTGCACACGAAGTACATGTTTTTACTGACGCGTCCGAAAAGGCATACGGCGCTTGTGTGTATATTCGGTCATGTAATAGTGTTGGAGCCACAGGTGTACAACTTCTAGTTTCTAGAAATCGTGTAGCGCCCATCAAACCTACTACCATCCCGAGGCTTGAACTTTGTGGAGCCTTGTTAGGTGCAAGGCTGTGTACTAAGGTTCAAGAATCTCTCACCATTCCCATTCACAAGTGTAGATTCTGGTGTGACTCCACTATAGTATTGGGTTGGCTCTCTACTCCTTCTAACCAGTTAAAACCCTTTGTTAGAAACAGAGTTAATGAAATACAGGAGAGCACATGTGGTCATACCTGGAGCTACGTACCGTCGAAGGACAACCCGGCTGATCTTGTTTCTCGTGGTCTACGGGCCGATATAATTAAGGAAACACCTCTGTGGTGGTCCGGACCTACTTTTTTATTACGTAATGAAAGTGAATGGCCCACAATGCCAAACACTGAGAAGCATGATTTGCCGGAAGTAGTGACTAATTTAACTATTAACAGTAACGATCATTCACATAATGTTCATCACACAGACATAATCTGTCATTCATCTTTCATTCATAATTTGCTATTAAGATACTCTAGCCTAACTAAAATTCAAAGAATATTTACATATATACAGAGGTTTATTTACAATTTGAAACATAAAAATAATAAACTGTATGGCAATTTTTCTTTGTCAGAACTAGACAATGCATTAACTTCAATAATTAATTTCTCACAGCAACAAATGTTCCCTGAAGAATATCAACTTTTGAAAAATAAACAAAAATTGCCACGCAAAAGTAGATTACTTCCCTTGACGCCTTTCATTGACGATCACGGACTTATTCGCGTGGGCGGGAGGCTTGATAACTCCCCCTATGACTTCAATGTGAGGCACCCTATTCTTTTATGTAGTAAGCACATTCTTACTAAACTTATTTTTCAAATGCAACATTTAAAGCTTGCACATGCTGGTCCACAACTGTTACTGTCGCACATTCGACAATCTTATTGGCCGCTAGGTGGCAGAAACTTATCTAGACTTATCGTGAATAAATGTCTTAAATGTTACAGGCATAAGGCTCAAATTGTGCAGCCTATTATGGGTCAACTACCATCATCTAGAACGAATCTTGAATTTCCTTTCTTAAATTCTTATGTTGACTATGCCGGGCCTGTATTGATAGCCGACCGCAAAGGGCGTGGTTGCAAACTAACAAAGGCTTACATGTGCATCTTTGTTTGTTCGGCAGTAAAGGCCGTACATTTGGAGCTCGTCACAGACCTCACCACGGAGGCTTACATGGCCGCTCTAAATCGTTTCGTGGCGCGTCGAGGCAAGCCCCGAAGCATCACGTCCGATAACGGGACTAACTTCGTAGGCGCGTCTAATGAAATGTGCAAATTCCTTAGTGCATCAAATGTTGCATCTGAAATGGCGCAGGAGGGAATCGAGTTTATTTTCACGCCTGCATATAGCCCACATTTTAATTCACTTGCTGAAGCTGCTGTAAAATCTTGTAAGCACCATCTAAAACGATTGCTCAGTCTTACACATTTTACCTTTGAGGAGATGTCGACTTGTCTCGCTCACATAGAGGCAGTGTTGAACTCACGCCCTCTTACGCCCCTCTCTTCTGACCCTAACGATTATTCAGTACTCACACCTTCTCACTTCCTAATTGGACGACCACTCTTATGTGTACCACACTCTCAGGTGACTGATGCCAACATCACGAGCCTCGATCGCTGGAAGAGGATCCAGTACATCAGACAGCATTTCTGGAGACGCTTCCATAATGAGTACACTTCTCTGCTGCAGGCCAAATCAAAGTGGTTCCATTCCAGAGGTGAAGTTAAGCCAGGGTCCTTAGTCCTAATCAAGGACAAGACGACGCCACCACTGCTCTGGTCCCTGGGTCGGGTCACTAAGACCTATCCCGGCGTTGACGGAGTTACGCGGGTGGTGGAACTGAAGACAAGGAGGGGCACCATCCGTCGTGCCTTCAACTGCATCTGCCCTCTCCCTATTGAAAATGTTTGAAGTACGAGCATCCTTCAACCCGGGGAGTATGTCGGCGCACCTCGTCGAGCAACTACGACGGCCACCGAAGGGAGTGCTGCGGAGGCCGGGGGGAGGGCCCCGGCTGGCGAGCCCGCGGCCGCCTTCACTCGTCACTTCACTCATCTCATCACTTCACTCATCACCGCGCTTAAATACGGGCACTTACTTGTCTTCTTGTTTGATTCGACCATTTTAATTTAATTGTAATTCTTAACGGCATTAAAGCCTATGTTTATATATACAGTCCACACGTTTTATTTATAAGGTCCCATTAGGGCTCCTACAGTTTGTTTTTTTTTTTTTTTATAATAAATTTCGCATGTAAACTTCATATGTGCGATGCAGGATATTTATGACGTCATCCGTTGATTTGCTCGTCGATAGTCTATGTGCGACTTCTGTCATCTGTCATTTGTTACTTGTCAATGTGGCGCCACATCACTCCCCCCCAAGACCGGAGGTCGATCCTGTTTGAGACGGCTGTCGATGCTTGAGATGAGCGGTGCCAGAGCCAGTGTCGAAAGTCCCTAGTTCCAGTGAGTCGGAACTGTGCCGCTGAATGCCCAGTGAGTCGGGTGAGCGGTGCAGGGTGATACTCCAGTGAGTCGGAGTAGTGAAGCTCGCAGTGTCCCACGGTGAGTCGGGGAATGGATGCTGCGAGGGTAGGTGCGTAGTGGCTGGCGTCTGCGTTGACGGGAGGAAGACGTCCTCAGACCGTGTGCAGAGTGCTGTGCCTAGACGCTGATGAGGCCGTAGGGAAGAACCAGGCTGCATATCTTCGATGTAGCGTGTGGTGGTCCCTGATGAGGCCGAGGATGCTGGTTGGCTGCGACTTGATTACCGCTCAGCGGAGAAGTGATGGGTGAGGGAGATGGCGATAAGGATGACGGTGCTGATCTGCTCCGTGAAGGTTGGTTTCAATCACGTCGGGGTCACCACTATATTGCGCCGTGCGAGGTGCGCCGACAACCCAAGTCAGTTCGTACTCTATCTGTATACCAAATATCATCAAAATCCGTTCTTTTTTCATTCACATTTATGATATTAGTGGAGATAGTGTAAATATTTAATGTCTGGTAATTATGTCCATTTTATAATCATCATCGTCGTTTCATTGTATTTTTTTTTTATGAGAGAGATACATTGCATTAAGTTGCTATCTTATTCTTAAATAGAAACTGGTTTTTTTCTTTACTGACTTGCATTATCCTTGTCCCAAAACTACTCTTATATCCTTCACTGTTCAATACATACATCATTTCAGTCATCTTACAAAATGACCACCTAAATCACCCCTCTCCACTTCAAATACCACTCAAGATCACTAAACATTATTATAAAGGGTAGAAGAAGCCAATACATCAATAGTTCAACAAAAGAAGGCCCATCATGTGTTTAGGCGTAACTTGTCAGCGTGGAGCACATCTTCACACACTTGATGCGAAGGACCTCTTGATTGTTGCTCCACGTCGATACTACTTGTGTTTCGTACTAGGCTATGCAAATGAGTTGAAAATTGTTAATTAGTGTTGGCTGTGTTTAGTTTTAGGGAAGAATAAAGGTATTGTATTTTTATATTGCATGAATAAATAAATCGTTTATAAGTTTTGTCTTTATTTATAGTTAATCGTGTACTATGAGAGATCCTATGGAACAACTTCATGGATTATTCATAATCAGAAAACATTTCTGAACGGTCATGACCGACTTGATGCTCTAAACAATAACTCTTATTCATTAATAATTAAATGAATATTACTTCCTTCTTAGCATTAATAGATCAACATAATAATAAAACAATACGACAGGAGTACCAAAAACAATTCAACTGACTTTTATCAGGCAAGTAAACCAGTAACCAGCCTTTAAATAAAATAAATTGTGTCTTGTAATTCCTGGACGTAGAATGAAAGAAAAATATCCACAGTATCAGCTTATCGCTCGCAAGTGTAGAGTTAGTGAACTGAATGGGTTATTTAATAGGGTTCAGCTCCGATAAGGCGGCGACCTAACGTTAGTTATGCACTGCGAGCTCCTTAAACCTGCTGCCGCGTTGGAATCACTCCCATTTTTATTTGGTGCCCCACCGATACCTCGTATGGGATTTGGATTAAGGTCGATGCTCGTTTCGTACACAAGGAAACATCGTTTTTTATATACCATCGAAATACTTTCAGTATAAATAACAAAAATGTCCCACCATGAATAAGTAAATCACAAAATGGATTACTCTGGCATCTTGATGACATTCAAATATTTTAGCAGCTTTGTCCCAATTTAATAATGCCAGTGAAAAAAACAATCCTTGAGAATTGTGAATAAAATTCATCATTAAAATATGAGGAAAAGAAGAATTTTTAAATAAAAAACCTTAACTCAAAGTAAAAAGCAAACACCATAAAATTGTCGGATCACTCAAAAAGTTCTTCAGTTAAATTAAGAGAACAGTAACTGAGTAACTTAATACAAGAGCGGAATGAGTGCAAAATAAAATCACCAAGATTCCTCCCTAGATAGCAGAGTAAACAAGACGGCTTATTAAAAAAAGCGGACAGGCAGGTAAACGAGTAAATGCTTGATAAGTATCTTGTTTGAGACAAAGAAGGTCCCAACAAAAGAGGCGTATCGTTGTTTTTCAATTTCACGAGAGCGTGAAGACGAGGCACAGCCGAGGTAGTTTCTGAGGTAGGACAATAGACACCAGGATCGGCCCTAATGTATTGATCAAGCTGAGCAGTCACTTGTTTATGCTTCGGGCTTACATTTATTTGTTTTTGATAAACAACGACCTAATTAGTCTGCTACTGAATTGAGACCAGTTAATGCTGCTGATGGAACTAAAATTATCTTTGTATTGATGAAAATAAGTATCATAATGGAGTGTATCTACTTAGAATTACTTACTTTAATATTGGAATATGCAGAGACGGCTTTTAAAAAAATGCTACACATTAATATTATAATACATCGATCACTTGTAGGTGTAGAGAAGATGACATATGAAGATATCTACATTCTAGCTTTAAAATTCAGATCCAGTCTAGTACATTCTTGCTTCTAGTCATTAAAATAATGCGTATATAACACATGTTGTGCTGAACAAAAAACAAGGGCTGGCACAGAGTATAAAATGGCAGTGTAACCGCTGACAATGTCACCCCGCGTACTGCGGTCGGGCCACAATGCGGCTGTCCGCTACAGGGCGCGCGTCTTTAAAACAATAATACCTTTACACAACTGATTGTCTACGCTCAACGTTTTAGCTCAATGATATTATTCTCCTTTTACTTTGTTTTGAAGGTTTATTTCATTATCATACTATATATTAAACATAGTATGTTCCTTTTCTCATAAAGTCTTTAATTTCTAAAAGGAAGAATTTTCTCGACACTAAAATAAATATAATTACATCGTGAGCGATGTAAGCTGGACAGATTAAGTTTAATATTATTTTTAACTAAACGTGAAAACACTAAGTCTAGAATGTTGGAATGGAAACTGTAATAAAACTCGCCCGCTGAAGCAAGCCGCAATGAATAATTCGTTACATATTTGATGTTTATACAAAAAGAGGGGAGCGTCTGTCAGTTTGACAAACGCCGTCTCAGGTGTCGCTTGTGTGCTCCAATCATGGAATGGAAATTATTCCCGACCCTACTCTACTCTCGAGCTGAATCGAAGCTACTCATTACAGCCACAGTGTAGAAAACCGCTAAATACTTTTTCTACTACTGACAAATTCTAACGTTTATACGTTGAAACATTTCTACTCTGTAACATAATGGTGTTCCCAGCAACTTTTGCGTTTAGTTGTTTAACAAATCAGTAGGGATGACGAAACAAATCCTACAATTTGTATTTTCGCTTTCGCATTGTTCGTCGTTCGGTTGTTTTTGTTGAATCTGCTGATTGACGACCCTGACGAGTTGAGATTGCTCTGTCGTTCAACTTGTTATAGGCTTTTTATAGCTTCGTCTGGCCAGAAAGTTGCGTTGTTTTAATTGTAATGTATATTTGATTTGTTGTGTTTTGTGACTTTATTGGTCGGACGGTTTTGATAAGTTTGTGTGTACAAAATTAATGATACGGTGGATTTATTTCAGAGAGCGGTCCCGAATGTTGGTGGATAAATTTAACTGACGTTCCAGTTATTCTGTTAGCTTCCGTGAGGCGGTGTATCCTTTGGTGCAGCATTACGCCATCTTTTACGAGGTTGAGCCAGTCCAATCCATTGCTACGTTGAGATATTTACAGCGGCATCTGACCAATGTATTGGTAGACGATAGTCGTAGTTTTGTTGATCGGGGATTCGTGACTAGGGTACTTGTGGCTCTTGTATATACATGGGTATACATACATACAGGTACTATCAAATTTCTTAAAAGGTTTAGAATGTGAAACTATTCTTACTTTGTAGTTTTCTATCTACAGCTAATCATAATTTATTGTAATGAAAACTTAAAACCAAAAAAGCTTACAAAACCACGTAGCATTAAGTGCGTCCCTTTTAATAAGGAACAGTATAAAATTTACATGGTAATCAGAAGGAGAATTAGCCAAGTCTTGAACAGTAATGGATGGGGAAGGGTTCCCAGCGGTGGACAAACTCTCGGTCACGACAATTGACAACTTATTTAGCAGGAGAGAATGTAAACAGATGTAAATGACCGAAGTGGTAACAAATACCGATACACTCAATGTTGAAGGCTTTAGGGAACACTTGCACTTCTAGCTATCTATCGCATTGCCTTTGAAAGAAGAATTCATCAAAGACTTTTTAATTAATGGGTAAAACTAGACACAAATTTTAAGGTCCCAAAATTTAAAATAAATGACAGGTCTGTTGAAAGAAAACGGATCAAAATGCAATTGAAACATTATAAATATTTTTCTTTTAACTATGAAATATTGCATGAAATTAATTATAATTCATAACTTTATAATAGTGGTTTTCAAACACTAGTATATAGTGGATTCAATTCTTCTTATGTTTCACTCAATTCAGTTTCATTCCAATATTTGTAAGATATATCCGCTACATATTTGTGTGATACTCTCTCGTCATCCTCGCAGCATCCATCCATCGATACACTTATATTCGCGAGCTCTTGGCATTTAATCGAGCTGAGTGCTCGCTGCTCGCCTTCCCCGCGTGACATCCATTTGTACAACTTTCTGGAAATGTATATTTCGAGGGCACATTTTGTTTCAGGTAGTTCCAAGGTCACCGTTACATTTCTGTAGAGTTTGGTATACTGTGGATAGTGCTACAGTGTGGCCGGTGAAAATTTAATTACATATTCCAATTTAAAGTTCGCTTAAGCACAATAAGCAGCTTGAACAAGGAACTGGTTGTTTACAAAGTGCAGCGTCAGCGCTATACTGTACAGTTCAGTGGGCGACAAACTTTAGCTCCACCGACTCCCCGAGAGTATCCGCTCAATAATAAATGAGACGACCCAACTTCACGCCTGTGCCAACACTCTAGCTCTCCCATGAAAAACTTCGAAATGATCCCATCTGAAAACTTCAGCCAAACTAAAAACAACTTTAAAATTGACAACATAGAGCTTAATTTTAATTAGTGCTACGCTAAAGGCCTGTGTACACGTTTCCCTGAATTAGACATGTGTTAAAAGCTTAATGCATTTAATAGGTAAGTAACGTTGCAAGTATGCGCGGTGTAATATTTTCTCTTCGACAATGTTGTTTTATTATGGAAAATCTTTGGGAAAATCTTTCACTTCGTACGCAAGCTTTATACACGCTAATCTTAGAGAAAATATGAAAAAAGGAAAACCAAAGAATCCTTCCTATATTACAATTTTTACATGGAAACGTATTTGATATGGTTTGGTCTGAGCTTTCATTAAGGAACCAATCATTGCTTTTAAAGTTATATTGTAAATTCATACGAGTATTTATTAATAAATAAATCATCAATCACAAATTGCGGATTCATGATTTTAGGAGAACATAAATAAATTAAAATATTTCAGTATTTAATTTCTAGCAGTTGAAGCAAAATTTTGCAAACCTTACTTCAGTAACTACTAAGAAACAAAGAGAAAGATCATTATTATGGAAAACTATTTTACACGATAATAATTAAATACACTATCTGCCTCACATAAACAGTTTTTGATAGCACACTTTTGAGTAGTGGCAATAGATAAATCATTTCAAATAATACAAAAATTTAAAAACTGCTTGAAATATCTTCTAAAGCCTTAATAATACAAACCAATGATGCCTGAATTATTTATGCACCATTTTTCCGCGTGAACCTTTGAGCCTACCTATGCGATGTAACACCTCTCGAAAAAGGCTGCGCCAGGTCCGACCACGTGTCTGTGGCTGGCTATATTGCTCTTTTGATGTGCGCTCCAGCCTTCCACCGTCGAGTTCCTCCTTTTATAATTATTCAGAGGATTCTGTGTAAGTCAGCTTACTAATTAGAAGGCTAGTTGTAATGAAATGTTCCACTAGCCACTCGGCTTGGTTCCCTCGAGTGGTCATATTGTGAGGATCCTCCCCTCAATGTTGTTATGTTTATTTTATTTTTGCTTTTATTAAATTGTGTAGAAGTGTGTGAGTTTTGATTACAGTTTTGATGTCCGAAATGGAAACAAACACAAAAAGTTCAAATTAGGTCTTATTCGTGTCAAACTAATTTACTATTAAATAGGCAAAGCGCTTGAGTAATAAATATTTCAGACAACAGTTTTTTTTATATTATATGTCGGTAATCGACCACGCGGACGCCCATGGACATCCGAAACACCAGAGACTAAGACAGAGCTTATTTAGGAATTTATGAGTTGTTGGGGATCGGTGCTTGGATAGATTGGGGTGTGAGGTAATTTAACCTAGTTAAAAATTAAAACGATTTTTTGACGTAAAAACATTATATGTTTCACCTTTGTATAAACTTACATGCGTACACTGTACTGTCCACACAACACAAAATGAAACAATAACACATAATAATAATAAAATTAAATGAATTTCATTTCATAATATTGTCAATAAGCTTTATTGAATGGCAATAATAACATGTAACTAGTTAATCCCTGTGTGCTCAAACATGTATAATGGATACCACAAAGCAATTGCATTTAATTGCCCGCTCGTGACGTCACTACTTCGGATTATGACAGATTATTTGACATACTGTACTGTAGTGGATAGTTGGTCAAAGAAAATATTGTGATTATTCAATATTTCCCATTATTCAAATTGCGTTGGTAAAGATAAACTTAATATCTCCGAGAGCTCAGTAATGCAAAAATTGGAATTATATCCGATATTGTGATATTAAACGTTTTCACTAGCTCTATTTGCAGTTTCTGGTCCATATACACATGGAGCTTTAATTACCCTCCTTACTAATGATTCCAATCCGATTCCCCAACAATACTAAAATTTCGAACCCCTGAAAGGCCGACAACGCACTTGTAACGCCTCTGGTGTTTCGGGTGCCCACAGGCGGCAGTGATTGCTTACCATAAAAAATCCTTAACTGTGCCAATTAGATGGTATTCTCATTCAATATTCTTTCTCAGAACTCGTAGCATTATGCCATCGAAGAAAAAATAGAAAAAAACGTAATAAAGCCAGTAGCGAATCCGTGCGATTATTAAAACAATAAAAGAAAATAACCTATAGAGTTAGCACAATAAACGGGCTCACAGTAAGCCGCGCCATTATTATACAACAACAACTGCAACCGCTTAAACAATTACAGTTAATTCGTGTTTGAAGTCACACGGCACCCGGCTTACACCGGCTTATACGCGCACCCACTTTAACGGGAGAATAATTACCGCGTTACAAGTAAACGAGGTATGGTCGCCACTTTTAGTGGAACTGCAAAGGGTTGCAAGCGGTCGCTGACAAGGGTCGCGCGGTAATTCCACGACTGTTGTCCTTTTATTATTGCGTAGTGATGAATGTGTTAAACATGTTAATAGTCCAGGTGAGTCTCGAGTGTTGTACACCGTGTTTAGTGTATTAGTGTTGGTACATTTTGTTTATTGGAATGGTTGATGTTTGGTATAAACTGATTGCCTTACTTGATTAATATGTGTTGGATCGTTGAGGAAGAAGTCTATATTGGTGATTATAAGATGGACCGATATCATCAGTGAAAAGGAATAGGATACTAAGCGGCGAATTATGGTTTAGAGTGGAGAAGAATGGAGGAGGCCTTAGGCGTATTCCGGCTGAAGATGGAGTCTATTGGTTCTGAGAGCTTCTTTATTTCAGGCTCTAACATTGAACTGATTAGTATTCCTTGTGAAAACTTACTATAAATAAAAAAGATTATTACCATTAAATCGCCTCACAACGGCTGCTCAGCAGTGCTAAGACTTCCTCTCACCTACCTGTCATAGTATTACGTAACACTCCAAAAATAACCCTACAACAACAATAATAATGATATCCAACTATTCTCACTCACACAACAGACCATTAATATAATCGCCAGGATACAGTCAGGCGCACCCGGGCTTATAAAGATTATTAGGGTCCGCTTAGTAAGACCAATCGCCTTGTTAAGTCCACCGCCGTTGAGCTCGCTATTATTTTGATTATGAATATGATGCTTATATGTCATGAGTTAAAGTTCAAAGTCTTATGGTGAGTTTGAAACTTTGACGGTGCCAAGAACTTGAGTTTTGTGTTAAAATCTAGTTAGATTTTTGTTGAATTTTTAAGAAGAATTGTGTGTAATTTATGTCCTGATTTGTAAGTGACAATCCGAAGGTTGTATAGTGTAGGTAAATCGTAGTCAAGGATGTCTTTAGGGAAGTGCCATAACAGGCGTTGCACTACGGGGGCTCCGGTGTTGGTCTACTAAGAGGACCCGATGCCTCCTTTAGGTGTAGGTGGTGGCCACCGACAAGGTTTTAGTGAGGTAAAAATCCCACACTCCCTAGTTCTTTCCCCAAAAAGCTAGGCGCTTTTTGAAGGTTTCCCCCCGTCAACAAAAAATGAAAGGTAAATCGTGGTACTTCTGCAGAATATACATTCATGTAATAGTAAATACTTACTTAAGATACAAAAACATTGCCATATTTATTACTATTGGAAACAGTAGAGTATTATTTTCCTTCCTCGTAGTCCGTTACTATCTCCTCAATGTTATTTTAAATCTACAACAATCCGAAACGAAGTCACAATTTTCATCTTGCTTATTTTATTAGCTAGCATTGGAAGGATGACAAAACAAAGAGTTTTCAAAGAATAAATTAAAAGTAAACTAAGCTATAGAACAACGTTTAGCGAACTAAAGAAAAACGTCCAACTTTATAACGTGAAGCTAAATTTTTACGTCGTTTATTATCTTCGGATTGTGGACTTTTTACTTTTTGGTTTTGTTCGCGTTATTTCGAAATTCTATTACGGCGTTCTTTTACTTCATTTTCCGTGGACGCTGCCGTTCGTGGGCCGATTATTTTACCGCTCAAGGAAATTTTCCATCAATATTTTTCTAAGTGAAAACTAACATTATCTGTATACATATAAATTATTTATTTATTTTAAGTAGGAATAAATACCAGTGGGTACACCGCGGACTACCCTTCTCCATGTTTTCCCTTACTGCCTATTCATCCAAAGGTTGTCTGAGAAAGATCGCGTTTTATTGATAAGACCTCTCATTTTACTATTAATTTCTAAATGTTCTTTGTACTTTAGTGGTGTACAATAAAGAGTTTTCTAATCTAATCTATTGTCTGGGAAATAAATTGAAGAAAAAAACGAAGTACCAATACCGCACAGTGTACAACTATGCTTTAAAGTTAATTTAGATAACAAAACAATACCTTTATTTCAGTTAGGTAAAAATAAATCTTATTTGTAGTTGATATTGATGACAAATTACCTTGTATTTTCTAACCTATGTATGTAGGTAACTCTAAAGGGGCTTGCATACTTAAGAAACATACTGTACTTACTCAGTAAACGTTTCTGTGATAGAACCTGAATCGTGACGTCAGAACACCAGCCCCCCAGCTTCACAAATACTATTAAGGAGGCCAGATCACATGACAAATTGCAGCTACTTAAACATCCGATAGCAATTTCCGATCGAAGCCAGCAGCAGCCCAGACGTGGCCATTTCTCATCAGGCTCACTGATTACGTGGATCTCTGAACACCTGGGCAGTACTCCGATGGAAAAATATGGATTTGCTAATGAATCGCTTAGTCGGTTTGCATCTGTCACAGTTTTGATTGATGCTGAATAAATTTACGAAGTAAAGACGGCCTGTAATGAGTTTGAAGAAGTTCGACAAATGAATTTACAGATGAATAACGGTTTTTATATCAAACTTTTGAGAAATGTTACTTTTCGCTGAGGAAATTGGCTTCAGCGTGAATGACGATAAGCTTAATTTGTTTATCAATAAGTGAAATACTGGAAAACTTATAAGGAAACTGATGATTTTTAGATGTATTATAACTAATTACAGACTCTCTACTCATCTACCAATTATATTATTATTAAAAAACAATTTGGCTTATGAAGCCACGTAAAAATTTATTTCCAAGATCTACTCAAAAACCTCAACAGGACAAAATTTCTTGTACTAGATGTTTGTCTGTTCAATTCAAAGCTTAGTTGATTTAGTTCAGGAGATAATTAACACATAGAATAGTACGCCGGCTCTTTACTAATGTGCGAAATAATCCATTAATTCGTGCAAAAGGTGTTGAGTCTACCTGCGAGTACACATCAAGCTATACATTACCAGTATAAACTGACCTTTGGATGTGTAGAAGAGTCATACAAAGCGAGACCATGGTAAACTGGTTTTGTTTAGGTTGATGTGAACTAGTGAGTACAATTAAACAGACAACTGCTCGTATTATCTGACTCCCGAGACTGGTAAGATCCGTAGCTATTCATTTACTGCTGTTTACACATCCTCTAGACCGAGTGTAGCTTTTTCAAAGTCAATTGCGATTGCTATTGGCGAGGAATTTAATGGTTTGTAGGTGTAATGTTTTGGCAGCTAAAAATAAGTTGTTTCATTCAGTTAGGTAGAAACATTCGTTTTTTCAGGGAAAATATTTTGTGACCATTTTTTTTCTTATAAAAGAAAGAGTTTTTTTCTGTCAATAAAAAAATAGCGAGTCCATTAGTTGGATGGAGCATTGTACGTATAAATAAATTAATGAGATTGGCACTATTATATCCCGCTACAGTACCTAAACAGCCAGTTTATATTAAAATTTAAAACAAAAGTAAATTCAGCAAAATCTTCTACTGTAAAATTAGCATGTTCCCAAAGCCCTCCATATTTAACAGCTCAAATCAAGTCAAGATCCAAATTCAGGACAAAATACGAACCAATAATTTAAATGAGGGTTGGCAATATGCCGTTGTTTAGTGGCACACAATTGTAGGGAGGAACGACAGGGGGACGTAATCACAGACTGTACAGGCAGACAAATAATACATGGATAATGAATACAGATGTTCTTAACATTACGACTATTCGCGGGGATTTCTTAATGCTTTTGAATAATGATTGCTTCGTTAATTTGCTGGTTGAAAAAGTGCAAGCGATGGGGCAGTCTACCTGTTCTACTAAGCTAGCTAAAATGTTTGATTTTTGAAAATTCTCAGTAGATAATAATTATCTCATAGTCTACAAGTGTTGTATAAAATAAGTATGGCAATACACTCTCCTCCTATTGGAGCTTATAACAAAATTTGCAGACAGCAGGGGTTACATTTATAAATATGCACCTCTGTTTAGCCCTTTATAGATTAAGAGACATGTTACATAATTCTTAATTCACAAAAAACTTGTATACCACAATAAAATTGTACAAAGAGTGTAGAACATTCCACTCGTTTTTATGAAGCAATTATGCAAATTATACAAGCTAATAATTACTGAGTTTTATACGCGGCTCTAAGTATAGTACAAACGAATCCTGTGGGTGTGTGGGTGTGCACACAAACTTTTAATAGGGTATTACGTGAAGGTCAACTTTGTATCGGAAATCCATTTTGCAGTTGTTCACAGGCGACCAAACTTATATTCATGTGTTAAAGTTTGCTATACTTTGTCTGCTTACCACATTTTGTATAGCGGGGTTTGTATGCTATTTGACACTGTATGTTGAATAGACTGTTAATTATATTTTGTTTTTCAGCCAGCGATAGTTCACATAACAGACTTGTCAAATAATTATTTTAAAAAATCATGACATGAACTCAACGCCTATGAAAAGGATTGGCCACAGAAAGCTCTACAAAGAGATGAGTGGAAGGAGGGTAGGGAGGCCTTTGCCCTGCAGTGGGACGACCATGGCTGAAAATAAATAAATAAATAATTCTACATGGTCGGAAAACAATTTGTATGCCTTTTCCACTTATATAAAGCTGCGGTAACCACTTACCATCAAGCAGGCAGTAAGATTCTTCTCTTTGGTAAATCTATACATATAATAAAATCGTAGAAAAGTGCTGTCTGTACATTGAAAATAAAAATAAAAAAAATAGCAGGGGTTATTGTTATGTCGATGTCGAACCCAAAAATGTAATTAACTTTTTTTTTGTCTGTTTGTCTGTTTGTCTGTTTGTCTGTTTGTCTGTTTGTCTGTTCGTCTGTGCGCGCTAATCTCAGAAACGGCTGATCCGAGTTGGATGCGGTTTTCACGAATATATTGTGGGATGCTTAAATTTACATTTAGTGTTTGTTTCATGTCAATCGGTTCATAAATAAAAAAGTTATGTCAAATTAAAGAATCACGTCGAACATTCTATGCTTATACCATTAATCTCCGCAACTATTTGACGGATTTGGTTGAAATTTGGTACAGATATAGTTTAGAACCTTAGAAAGGACATAGATATATTTTTATTTCAAAAATCAAAAAATAAATAAATTATTTATAAATAATTCTATGTCGATCGTTACACGACTTCGGTTCATGTTATTGTTTTAATTCATCGAAAAAAAGTAAATAAATAGTAAAAAGGTATGAAAAAAATAATATCAATATAAATAAACTTTTAGTACAAAGAAAATGCCCGAACGGAGTATAAATAAATAATCCAAGTTGTCTTTATCCTCGATAGATGGCGTTGGGATCGAAATAGATCGCGCTATGGTTTCGTTACATTCATTTGGTTGGGTATCGGCCGAGCGCTTCGGTACTATCGTAGAAAAAGTGTATTATCAGTCGTATGATTATTTGTCTGTAGTGGTCCTGCTGTTTCGTATATTCTAAATTGGTTTCGTTGTATTTGTCAATTAATAAGTTTATTTGTTGGGTTTTCCTGGTTTTTTGGTTAAACTATTTAACGTAGGTTTAGTTTGATATCGATTATTAGTAGTTACTGTAGTTAGTTTTTTTAATAAAATTGTAAGTCTAATTTATAAATTAATTAGATTAGATTTAAGTCGTTTCTTTTAAATTATTTAGTTTAAGCTTGGTTATTATAGCATAGAGGATAGGTTGTAATATAGTTTCTTTTTTAATTGTTATAAATTCGTAATTCGTAGCTTTCTTTAGTTTTAAGTTAGTTTAAGTCCGTTTTTAAACTATTTTTTCAATGCCCTAAGTGAGTATACATCTATTAAATTCAAACGCAGAGCTCATTATGTTGATTTTTGAAGAGTTCCCTGGAATATCTTCCACATCTCATTTTTGAAGAGATCCCGCGAGATCGGGAACTATGTGGTTAAAACCAAAAATTTGCCGGAAGTCACTATTCCACGCGAACGAAGTCGCGGGCAAAAGCTAGTAAAAAATAAAATTTCCATCTCGAAATTCTAATTAATCACAAAGTTTGGATCTGTGTGTGGTAAATAGTAATTAAGAAAAGTCTACAAAATTAACTAGACTGCGAAGTTTTAGAAAACAGACTAAGCCACAGAGTGAGATTCGTGTCTTTAGAGTGTTGATTCTCCTAGTAATTTCCTTTACTGGCCTATTTTTTTTTTATTGTTTCAAATCTATGTGATTGTGTATGTACATATACATATGTATGTACATGATGTTGGCGCCTGTATCATCAGCAGCCTGTAACTGTCCTACTGTGAAGAAAGATATCTTCTCACGTGGAGAAGGAATGATCATCAGTTGAACGTTCCAAGGAGACAGATTGTACTAGGAACATAAACATCTGTTCATTTATTGATTACTAATTAAAAAGAAAAAGCAGCTGCAATGTCAGTGCTACAGTAATATGATAAAGTCGTCCGATGCGGCCGGCGATAAGTAACGATTGTCTGCTGTTTATCGGCACTCGTTCACGCTTCCGCGGCCACTTCCAGCACTTTTTGTTGTATACTCCGACTTCTTGTGTAGTTGTGCGACTTTTTGTCGCAAGCAGTGTACATTTGACAAACTTCTGCATTTTATGTACTGTTTACCGTATCAATATGTTAAATGTTATTTTACCCCTTGTATTTTTTCACAAAAGTACTACTGGATGGTTCCAAATAAAACTAGACGTACAGACAAAATCTGAAATAATACATTGCCTAGTTTCTATGTAACGTTCAAATAAATAAAAGTGATTAATGTTCAAAAGACAGACGTACTCGTAACACTCATTTATAGGTTGATGGATCAACCTATGAGCACGCAATAATTAGATAGTTAAGTTTACACAATGAATGATGCATCTCATTGAGTACCTTACATTATTTTAAAATTGCACCATTCTCCATTTTCCCTCAATATTACAAAACTGTTCAATATAAAAAGCGCTCGGTCTGCACACTCCCTTTTCAAAATCGAGAAATTGTCTTGCAATCTTTTTCAAATCAAACCTTCAACGAATTTTAAACTTTGAGACTGAAGTTTAGAGTTGATTTTCTCCTGTCGAAGTGGCGCGTTGAAATGGACATTTTACATGGAAAAATAAAAATGTCTGCGTGTTTTATCTAAAGCGCAATGAATGGTAAATGCAGCGCCGGATTATTTTACATACAAGATAGCTTCGGTAGGATCGCTACTATTATTGCGATTCGATTTCAGTAAATCTATGCTCGGAATTCTTTAATAAAGAAGTAATTTTTATACAAACACAGGACATTTGAAGGACAATGGATTTTACATTGATTGAACTACAAAGGAATCTTTTGACGACTTATTACCCAGTTTGTTTAAAAAGTTTTTTACAAAATCAGTCGCTACAACTACCCGGACACGACTACGCCTAAAACTTGAAAACAACAAGGACCGCTCTCACAGCAACTAATTAAAAAGTTAAAACAAATAAAATTTTAATAAACGCCGAAAATATAAATATTAAACCGCAACATTATGAATAGAAAGTCCGAAGTTGCGATAAATAATGCCTTTACTCGTCCCGGGGTTATCTTTTTAAGCGCACAGGCGTTGTTAAGGAGCGCCGTAAATTTAATTTTATTGCTTAAATACTTATAAAATTTTACAATTGTACCTACTGGAGAGCGTAATGAAAACACAGCTAGATAGGGCCTCTGTAATGTCTTGTTAAAATTCGTGGCGTGTGCGTAGGGACCTATTTTTTTGGGCACCAAATGAAAATATTAGAGGCTAAACGTTAATTGGAGTGTAATTGTGACCACAAGGGGTTACGAAAGATCTTTGAGATAGAGCAAGACCTTTAGAGATTTGTTTTGTAAAATAAAAGAAATAGTATTGTGTTTATTTTAATTCGTATAGTATTTTCTGTTGCAAGATTAGGTATAGCAAAAATGTTATCATTATTTTTTTCAATGGTCTTTAAACTTGTAGTTATTTCAACAATCCCCTCATAGTTGCTCACTTTTCACTTATAGTAAGAGAGAGACAGGAAGCGTGCAGTCGCAGTCCCCTCGTATAATATTCATAGCATACGTTGTAGTTCTGAACTGCGATCTGAATACAGCTTGTGGTACAAACTGTTATGCGTGAAGCTATTGTTTTTACTTTAACACAAACTTATGGTGGGTTTTGTTTAATTATATTTTGTCATACTTTATTTTTTGGGTAATTTTTGTAACTTAGCTCATAAGTATAATATGACAAGCTCAGGCATGAATGGGCCGACTCGACCGAGATCATACAACGGTCACGGCTTTACTGGAAACTGGCATATAACAATGCTTACGTGTTTCGTTGAGTTGATTTCTTAAATAAATAAATGTGGAATAATAATTTTAATAAGTTTTCATTTTGTGTTTATCCATGATGCATCGTATGTGATACTAATACTTAATATATTAAATTGGCGATAGACCAACGCCCAAATAAAATTTGTCCAATTCCTTGAACAGTGATATTAGGAAATTGAGGTGGACTTAACGCATTATATATATTAATATTATTAAACTTATTTCCAATAAATAATTCGCTATCAGTTCCTCACTTGTACTCACCCTCATTTTTATTTCATACCCTTGTGTACAATAGATCATATTTTATAAAAATTTAAATCCCACTTTTGGCACAATTTGAACGAGAAACCGGCGAATATGAAGCGGCTGTGGTTCGCTCAGTAACTGCTGGTGTTGTATACACATATGCTTTCTAAGATTGTTTTTGAACAACATCTGGCTTATTGTATCTAACTAGAACCAATATACATTTTTAAACCTATATACTACACAATGAAGTCATCGCTAGGGTTGCGTAGTGTAACTGACGTATAATTAGTTTTCGAAATGTTAATTGCATAGTTTGATAAGTCTTTAAATAAGTGCAAAATATGTCATAAATCTGTTCTTAAAATGAAAGTACCTCTCATGTTGAAACATAAATTATTAAAACTTACATTGCTTTGTAAGTTAACTATAAAAGTCTGTATTGATTGTACCTATCTATACCTACTCTTCGTTTAATAATTAAATATATTTTCTCTATTAAAAAAAAAACAATGAAAATAGGAATTTATAAAATAATTAACAAAAATAAAATAACAATTTATTGGAATGCTATACGTTATAAATAAATTACAATTTTGATATTTCATAATTATACCCTGTACTACCGACTAAAACATAATATTCTCACGATAAAATCTAGAAATATACAATGTACTATAATTTGTTTCCATCTAGAATATAATGGTTCTTATGTATTTATAATTGAAAACTTCATATAAATCTACTTAGTATTTGCCATGTAAAAAAGATGTAACGTGGACGGATTACAGACATCAGATCAAACGATATCGTGAGAGTCACACCATTTAAGTAACACTATTCTATTTGTTCAACATTAAATGTTTCCTTATTAAGTAACTAATTTAATTTACTATATTGTAATATGAATAAAATACAAGTAACTAGAATAATAGTTTCAGTACTTAGGTTCAGTTCTTCGATGTTTATCGTAAATTCGTTTCCACATGCGATAAGCATCAGGGTTCCTCATCGATGTCATCTCCAATTTATTGCCTATATTCAAAAAGTTCAATTGGTCTTTAGTGTGTGGAGGCCATTTGATTGGAAACTCCCCTTTTGGTGAAGGATCTCTGAAATAGAAAGAGAAACTCATTTAAATTCTACCAATTTTATAGGAAATAGTTTAAATGCATATAAGTTTTTAAACTGAAATTGTCACTAACACTATCATTAGATCTTGGAAAGGTATATTCAACGTTCATCCGTGATCATTGCAGCAGTGCCAAAACATGGAAACTCTTGGACATAAATAAACTCAAGTTCTAATGATAATTTAAAATGCAATATGAAGTTGTGAAAATAGTAAAATGACCTGGATATAATGATAAATATTTTCTATTATGATGTTTACTGAGAGCTATGTGACTGGTATGAACTTACCCATATTTAGCAAAATTGGTTAATATTTTGGACAGCCAGTCTACTACTTTTTGATCCTCTTTGTTAACTCTGAAAGGTATTATTGTTCCCTGGAATGTGTAGAATAGATCATCTCCATGGCATGCACCTATTTCCTTTTTGTATTTAGTACTGTACTTGACAAAGTTGCGTCCTCCAGAGTACGTGAAGTAGTAGCTATACACAGGAGCTTCAATCTTCTTCGCCATTATCTCCGCCTCGAATGTTACCGGCATCTCAAAATACAAATGTGAATATAAATCCGATAGGTTCATAATGTTCCTTTCACTAATCTGTTCTCCATTAAAATAAAACTTTTTTATTTCACGATCATATTCATTTTCTTCATCTTTAGTTTTAAAAACTAAGTCATTTCCGAACATAGTTTTTTTATTATGTCTCTCTAGTGTTTCTGTTGTATCGACGTTTATGAAGAATAGTCCTTCTCTGTCAGCCGAGGAGAACATCAGAGAAATATTTTTCGGATTTTTAGTCATCAAGTTGTATGGTAAATCTGTTATGACTGATTCGACGCCAGGAATATGTTTCTCCACGCATGGCAACGGCAAAAGTTATTTACTAAAAGTTGTGGTATAGGACTATGTATTGTTGCCGTAACCATGTCTTGGACTGATGAAGTAGAAAATATTTCGTAAATTTCTTTTGGGTCTTTTGTGTTATAACCTAATAGACTCGCAATATTACTTGCTGTAGATATGGGGTCATAACTTATGGCCCAATTCGCTAATGATGATCCACTGTGCATAATCGCTCGTTTAAATAGACCTTCAGTAACTTCGCTAGCAACAAGCAAGGACACTGATGATGCACCAGCGCTCGTTCCAAATATGGTAACGTTATCTGGGTCTCCACCGAATGCAGCTATGTTTTTCTGAATCCAACGTAAAGCCGCTACTTGGTCTTTCAGACCGGCATTGCCGGGTGCTTCTTCGGTGTGTAAACAGAGAAAGCCTAATATACCAAGTCTGTAGTTAAAGGAAACTAATATCACATCTTGCTTAACTAAGAATTCTGGTCCTACGACCGTTTTTCCTCCATTTCCAAGAATGTAAGCGCCGCCATGAATGTAGACCATGACAGGCAATGGGCCTTTAGCCATTGCTGGAACGTACACGTTGATTTTGAGGCAGTCTTCCATGCCAACTACTTTAATGGGTAAACCCATTGGATGCTGTGGACACTGGTACATCTCATCGACGGCCTTGTATACTCCCTCCCATTTTGGTGGAGGTAGTGGTGCCTGTAAAGACATTATGTTGATGTTAGTTAGGTAATTCCAATTTGGTCAGATCTGTTAAGATCATAAGCACAAAACAACAAACACTACTCTAAAAAAACGTGCTATTTTTTATGTTATAAAACTAGACTAGAAATCCTATATCTACACAGCTTGGGACTCAGTTGTTAGGCCAGTGCGTAATTAAATGAAATGAATTTGATTAATTTTCTAATTTATTTTCACGGATAATATGAAAACTAAGATGTCAATTAGTTTTTTGTGCAAATAATAATAGGTGTTAGTTTATAAAGTACCTACTACGTGATAATCATCATCATCATCATCATCATCATCATCAGCCGAGAGACGTTCACTGCTGAACAAAGGCCTCCCCTTAGTCCCCTTATTCTACGTGATAATAATAATTATTTAAAGGAATGTTAATCATAACAGAATTATTCCAAGTGCTGGTTAAGCATCAAAGTGTAAGTACATGCATTAGTACGATATGTATAATATAAATAAAGCACTTAAGATTTAACACCATCCATAATATATAAGTACGAGTAAATAGGAAATCATACAAAGCTGTATATAATTATTATTATATACTGACATTTCGCCACTCACGTTACCAATGATTATTTGATAATGATAATAAACAAAAGTATTTTTTATGGTATAAGCCGGCGAACGAGCAATCGTATCGCCTAAGGGTAAGCAATCGCCTTTGCCTATGAACACCCGAAACACCAGAGGCGTTATAAATGCGTTGCCTTTTGAGGGTTAGAAATTTAAGAGTTGTTGAGAAATCTCCGATTTCTCATTTCTTATCCATTGGGAAGATTGGAAAGGGGGGTAATTGGGCCTCCGGTAACCTCACTCATGCAACGAAATACAACGTAACCGTTGTTTCACGTCGGTTTTCGGTGAGGCCGTAGTATCTCTCGGATCGACCCCGCGCACCGTGTAGCGGGTTCGATTCCCGCACGGAGCAACTCAGTGTTAGTTCCACTAATTGTTGTTTCGGGTCTGGGTGTGATGTGTATATGTATATGTGAATTTGTATATAAATCCTGGTGTGGGGTATATATACATCCTAATTAATAATAATATATTTGACAAAGGTATATAGATACCTATATAGTGTAATTTGTATAACATATATAAAGATAACATTTCTTACAAACAAAACTTTGACCTCCATTGATAGCGTTATCAGTACAATTTGTATTAGACAAGTATAGATGCCAGTGGGTCAGATCCTGCAATAGGATTTGAACTTTACACTTTTATAATAAAGTCTGGAATTTATTGAAGAAATTACAACCGATAGTGGACCGGAAGTGTTGATGCGCAGCTGATGTCTGCATAAATTGTTCTATTCATAATTATCTTTTCTGGGCAAGGCACCACATTCTTTTGAAAGGTTCTCAAAGGTTGAACATTCTCCTCGTATTTTGAAAGATATATGCGGAGCCAAAGCGGGGGTTAATATGACTATTTATATGAGTTTCTCTGGACTGACAGACTAGGAACGATGACAAAACTAGGAAACGATCGTGAAATCAGATATTTCATTAATTTATTTCAAAGTTTACTTGCTTAATTTTATTGTTATTCTATATTTATTATTGTGTTTGCTTACCCTAGTGGATTCATAAGTATCACACCCATAGAAACTAACACAGACAATTTGTAAAAAAAAATATATGTTAAACTAGTTTTGTGCCAGCGGTTTCGCCCTCGTTCTTGTGGGATAATAACTAACCTTTGTGTTATTCCAGACCAAAATTCATCCCATTAAATTTTCATTCAGATCACTTTAACCGCTTTGACGTAATTGAGTAGTAACAAACATACACAACCATTTTTCACATTTATAATATTAGTAAGTAGTATCAGTAAGACACTATCAGTACTTCATTGATGTTGTAATTACTCACGACTATCTTCCACGAGGAATAGAATAATAAGATAACGTGCTGTAAAGGAATATCGACTTAATTTCTAATTTTATACCAGCAGCGGTCTTACCACCGTACTCAGAGTCATTTAATGGTTACTTAACCCAGTCCTTAGTAATTGTTTTCGGAACAAAATCGTTACTAAGGAATAGAAAAACTAATAAATGTCTTATGTATCTCCCCTCATAAATATCTCTGAGGATTTCTTCGATACCTAATTGTTTTTTATTCTACCTACCTATGTGTATAAAGGTTAGCAACATTGTTATAATCTTTATAAAAATAATCTAAATTATTAATAAAATGTTTTAATAGCGATTGTATTTGTTATTAAGTTTTTAATGAGCGATTATTGAATGTAAATGAACGTATTAAAAAATATCAACAAAAATATCGTATTGTTATTCACACGTCTGCAACGTCAAAATAATAACAATAACGAGTATGACTAATATTAGCTTCACTTTGAGAAAAAAAAAACAAGATTTTTTATTTAAATATAAAATGTATCTCGAAATGTTAACTGCACCGAAATAGATACCTAATCACTTTTTGTTATCTAGTAGTGGGACAAGATTTTACAAATATTTATAAAGATATTATACAACGCAACGTCACGCCTTTTAACTCTGAAGGGGTAGGCAGAGGTGCACATTGCAATGTACCACCACTCTTCATCTTTGTATTTTATGTGCCATGTGATAGGGGATATTGCCATATACTGGGCACAACTTTAAACTTCTTGCTACTACAGAGAAATTCTCGAAAAAACTGAAAAAAGCCTAGCAATACTTTGCTCGATCCAGGAATCGATCCCGAGACCCCTTATCCGGCAGTCGCACTTTCGACCATTCGACCACCGAGGCAGTTTTATACAATACAATGAATTAATTTGTTTCTTACGTTATTGGCTCTTACTGCAAACCTTGTTTAATAGTCCTTAATAAAACAACAGTATCATCTTTTAAAATCATTTACTATGTGAGTATTACGGTACTTGCTGTAGATATCCTTCCACAGCCGGTAAGGGTCTGGATTGGGGACAGGACCCATCTTCAGCTCATCCTCTATATATAGAAACGTCATATTTTCTTTGGTACTCGGACTCCACTGAATTGGCAAATCATTTGTTGGAGGAGTAGGGTTACTGAAACAAACGAAACAAAATATAACAATGTTGGAATCAATGAAAGTTTTAACACTAAGAACACAATATTTTTCTAAGCTATAATAAACTAGCTGATGCCCACGGCTTTGCTCGCGTGGATTACGGACTTTGTGACTAATAAAAGTAGTCTAAGTTACTCCTTAGTATATCAGCTACCTGCCAATTAAAGTCCCGTCAAAATTGATCTAGCCTATTCAAAGATTAATCAGAAAAAACAGACAAACCAAAATTGTAAAACATTTTTTTTATGCATACATCAAAATAATGTTTTATTATAGATACGACTCATAAGTCGTGAGTATATGTAGGTATATCGTGTGGTTATCTAATAGAACAAAAGACACTCCCATTTTATTTATTTATCTAAATAATGTACCTACCCGTATCTAGCGAAATTCGTCCATAATCTCGTCATCCAATTAATCATGGTTTGATCTTTTTTACTGATTGCAAATGGCCAAGCATTGCCTTTGAAGAGGTACATAAGCTCATCTCCATGGCAGGCTCCTGGCTCATCACTGTAACCTGTAATGTACTTTAAAAAGTTTCTTCCTCCAGAATAATTAAAGTAATAGTTATAAATAGGAGCACTGGTTTTGTTCAATACTATCTCAGATTCAAGTAATGTGGGCATTTCAAAATACAAATGTGTGTTGAGATCTAGCAAAGCATTTTGAGCTTTAAAACTGATGTTTCTGGGTCCAAAGTAATATTCTTTTACTGCACTAGATAGATTTGCAGCTTCGTCTTCTGAAGGAAAGTTTAAGTCGGGTGAGAATATGTATTTTGAGTCTCTTTCCCTTAAAGTATCTTCTGTTTCTTCTGGTAATAGAATAACGCCTTCTTTGCTTGTCGTTCCATATATCACAGATATGTTGTTTGAATTCTTACTAAATAAATTATAAGGTAAATCAGTCATAACTGCTTCTTCGCCTTCAATCACCTTTTCAACACATGGATAATGTATCAATTGAAAATCGAAATATTTCCCTATTGGCTTCTTTGGCTTAGCGGCTATCAAATCTTTGTATGGTATTTTAGAGAATATTTCATACATTGTTTTCGGGTCATCAGTGTCATAACCAAGTTCTTTAGCTACAAGACTAGCAGTAAACAACGGCTGTCGATTAAGTGCCCAGCTTGAGGTAGATACGCCACTTTGTAAAATTGCTCTTTTAAACAAACCCTTAGTAGCATTACTAGCTATTAACATTGACACAGACGTCGCTCCCGCACTCAGTCCAAATAGAGTGACATTGTCAGGATCTCCACCAAACGCAGCAATATTTTTCTTAACCCACCTTAGAGCAGCAATTTGATCCTTCAATCCTGCATTTCCAGGAGCTTCCTTAATACCTAGACAAATAAATCCTAACGCTCCAAGTCTATAGTTAAATGTGACTAGAATTACATTTTGATGGATTAGAAAATCAGGTCCATATAGAAGTTTCCCACCATTTCCAATAATATAGGTTCCACCATGAATGTATACCATGACAGGGAGGGGGCTTTTGGCTTTCACTGGTACGTAAACATTGATTTTTAGGCAATCTTCCATTCCAATTACTCCTAACATAGAAGGTTGTGGACATTGATAATGTTCATCAACTGCTTTGTACACTCCCTTCCATGACACAGGGGGTAGGGGAGCCTGGAATGTAAAGATATCACTCTAAAGAATTTATTTAAATTATCTCATTTGTTTACTACAAAGAACAATACTGCAATTTGTAAGTCCTATTAAACTGCCAAGTTGTTTACAAACAATCAAAACTTACCTTGAACCTCGTGCTGCTATTAGTGGAAGCGTAAGGGATTCCAACGTATTCAAAATATGACCCATCTGCACTGACTTTACCGCTCAAAATTCCTTGTTCGATCTTCACTTCGGGCGCTGGCTGGTCCACCAAGTTTACGGCGAATAATGTGAACAAAACTATTCTTTTTCCACTTTTCATATTTGATTATTCACTTTCAAGTTTTAAAACAAACAAGATTGTTTTGTTCAGACTTTGCTCAATAAATATTCATAACGTTGAAGTTATTGGTTTCAGACACGATTTTATGCAAAGTGATCTTAGAAATATAGTAGTTATATAATAGGTGATATGTTCTAATTAACAGCTTAATGAAGTCTATTAGTTCAAAGGTTTTCTATGCGGGTGTTCTGCGCCCGGTCCGCGGCCCTACTAGTATTTATTACTGTCATCAATATTTTATTACAAAAAGTACTGATAATGGTTTCAGAGGTCATCTGTTCATGGAATGTACTCGATGAGACTTTAGTAACCTGACCAGATAATGATTGAAGAAGGAAAGCAAGCATTACAATAAAATTCAGTTATTAAAAATCATTCGGTTTAATTTTCTTTCGATATTTTTCATAAATACTTTTCCAAAGTTGATAAGCTTTGGGATTAGGAATTGGACCCATTTTCAATTCTTGGTCTATGTAAAGAAACTTCATGGTGTCCTTAGTACTGGGCTCCCATTTCACTGGTAAATCATCGTTTGGTGTTGGATTTCTGAAAACAAAATATAATATTATGTAGTTTAGATTTTCGATTAATATCCTGATTATCACTACTAATCAAAATTTATTTTAGTGCCAACTTACCCATACTTAGCAAAGTTGGTCCACATTTTAGTCATCCATTCAATCATTTTTTGATCATCTTTACTTATAGGGAAAGGCCAAATATTTCCTTTGAACAAATACAATATTTCATCACTATGACACGCTCCAGTTTCGTTCTTAAACCCACTTATAAACTTTAGGAAGTTCCTTCCACCTGAGTAGTTATAGTAATAGTTGAATACATTTGTTTCTACATTTTTAATTATAACTTCTGACTCTAATATAGCAGGTACTTCAAAATATAACTCTGTGTTGAGATCTATTATAGTATTTTGTACTTCAAAGCTAATATTCTTTTCACCAAAATAAAATGTTCGTGCCATTCTTGATACATTGGCTGCTTCTTCTTCTGATGAGAATAAGAGATCGGATGCAATCATGTACTTGGCGTCTCTCGCCGCTAAAGATTCTTTTGTATCATCAGGTATGAGGAACATTCCTTCCTTACTAGTTGTTCCATAAATAACTGGTATGTTTTTAGGGTTACTATCTAAAATGTTATATGGGTAATCTGTGACAACAGCTTCGACTCCTTCGATTTCTTTTTCCACACACGGGTAGTTTAGTAGCTGTGTGTCAAAATACATGCCGAGCGGTTTCTTTGGTCTTGCTTTTACTAACTTTTCGTGTGGGATTTTGGAAAATATTTCATAGATCTCATTTGGATCTTCAGTATCGTAGCCTAAATGTTTAGCTATTAGACTTGCAACCCATCGTGGCTGTCTGTTTATAGCCCAACTGGATGTAGAAGCACCACTCTGTACAATAGCTTTGTGAAATAATCCTTCTGTTGCCTTACTAACTAGTAGCAAAGATACAGAGGTCGCTCCAGCACTTTGTCCAAAAACTGTGATATTGTCGGGATCTCCACCAAATGCACGAATATTTTTCTTCACCCACCTTAGAGCAGCTATTTGATCTTTGATACCTGCGTTACCAGGCGCATCTTTGGTGCCTAAACAAAGAAACCCTAAAGCTCCCAGTCTATAGTTAAATGTCACTAAGATTACATCTCGTTTGACTAGAAAATCTGGTGCATAAATGAACTTTCCTCCACTCCCAAGTAGAAATGCACCTCCATGGATGTAGACCATGACAGGTAGTGGTGTTTTGGCTAAAGCAGGTACATAGACGTTGATTTTCAAACAATCTTCGGTTCCAACAACGATGCCAAATAATGAGCTTTGTGGACATTGATATATTTCATCCACTGCTTTGTATACTCCGTCCCACGATGGTGGTGGATGTGGCGCCTAGAAAGAAAACTGCGATGGAAACACAACCTTAGGATTATATAAATAAATATTATTTTTAGTAAATATTTAAGGTGTATGGATATGTTTGTGTTAGTTTCTCGAAAGATGCAATGTTTAGATTTATAATTATATCAAGTATAAAATGTTCATACCAGACACCATTTAATGAACCCTGTTATAATTATGACGTTGCATAAGAAATGGGTAGTCGAGTGCGAGTTGATTGCATGCAGAATAAATTATCATTTTTATCGATAAGAGTCTAGAAAAAATTATTTGTAAAGTGGAAAAATGTATATTAATTACATAAGAAGGTCACAATAATCGTGTGTTGTATGGCCTCGAAGAGTCTAGTTATTGTGACATTTGAAATTTTATCTATTTGTAACTATGTGTACTTCTAATTATCAAGTACCTACTATGTCGTCTAATCTTGAAGAAATTATTAATTTAAAGTAGGGTATTGATTGATTGTGATTTATAAGATACATAGATATTTAGTTTTTATTAAATATTTCCTTCAACAACTAAGTATCGTCAAGTACCTACGTATCTGTACTTTTTTAGCTATCAGTATTTTTACGATGACTAAATCCTAATAAATAATTTTATCGACACACTTACCTTGAACCTCGTACTGCTATTAGTACTAGCGTAGGGAATACCGATGTATTCGAAAAAGGAACCATCGGTACTTATTTTACCGCTTAATTTCCCTTGCTCGATAGTTACTTCGGGAGCCGGTTGATCCACTAGGTTCATCGCGAATAGCGTAAATAAAACTATTTTTTTACCGTACTTCATTTTTGAAAACTGTCCTTAACACTATTAGAATAAAGTTCAATTTTCTAGTATCACTTCACTGGTGTTAGAGGTTATGTCATAGACGGAAACAGTTAACACGGTAGAAATACATGAATAAATACTATTTTATATCACTTTTTGAATACTAGATTAATGTTAAATATCACTTTAGAGGTATTATTATTATTTTGTTTTATAACTTTGTTAGAACGAGTGCTAACAACAATCGGCTTCAAGTGTTTATCATATTTGACAGTTTGCCGGACGGCCTTGCGGTGTGACGCGCGCCGCGCACGCGCTGTACCACCTCACTGACACATGATTATGTCATGTGCCAGAGAGAGATAGCGAACCCCGGAAAAAATTAACGTGGAACGCGACTATGTAAGCAGATAATGCAAGAATGTACGTATTATTTGTTAGATTTATTAGTAAATTGGGAGAAATTCAGATTATTCTCTCAAGGCTATCTTCAATAAGTACTGAATCCAAATTTCCTATCTTTACGAGTAATTAGGTAATTCTGTACGATAAATTGGTAAATTACTTCGTGCTACTTGTTTTCTTGCGTCATTGCAAATTGTTGCTCGGTTAGTTTTATACTCAGTTACAAGTGTTAAGTGGATGTAATTACGTATGTGCAACTGTTGCGCTTGAGGTCCAAAGTTTGATTGAAGAAGTTGTAAAAGTGTATATATTTTTTTATATTTGCACAATCCAGCCCAAAACTGGGACTGTAGCAAAATAATGTTCGTCTCCTATTACATTGATGTGGTCATTGCTTGCTTGCTTGCTTCCATATTCACTCTCCCAGGAATACTGTCACTATATAATATACTAGCTACTTCCGCGCGGTTTCACCCGCTCTGCTCGGCTTTAATTGGTCATAGCGTAATGTTTTATGGCCTATAGCCCTCCTCGATAAATGGACTATCCAACACAAAAAGAATTATTCAAATCGGACCAGTAGTTCCGGAGATTAGCGCGTTCAAACAAACAAACAAACAAACTCTTCAGCTTTATAATATTAGTATAGATATAGTATATAGTATATATAGTATATTAGTATAGATGTGGGTAAACTACATTAAAACTAAATATTACGTATATCTCTCTATCTATATTTAAAGAATAATATTTAAATTGTATAGAACTTTTAAGTGTATGTTTTTTATTTGAATTGTGTGAACCAGTTTTGTTGCTGAAGATAAAAATAGACTATGAATAAATTGTTTATTTCAAAATCATGACATTAAAGAAATTCATTTCGAATTTATTTATAAGTCGGCATACTTTTTGAAGTATTGGAGTAAGTATTGTGGAGTTTGGAAAATACGAATTCTATTAGTGGTGGGTTCCATGATAAATGAGAACAAATTAATGTTTATAAATAAAGATGTGTTGATCTTCCATTAGTACGTGTATAATGACCGTACAATTTAAATACAAAGCGGGTCGTCCTGACGTGCCTAAACAGGCCATTTTCTCGTCGCGTCGCATGTCCAAAATTTATTTGAATAAATTACGGAAAAGGCGAAAACTGTTGAATTTTAACCCGATCCCAAACGTGACTGACGAGCGCCGGCGCTGAATTTTAAATATTTTTCCTACACTTAAATTATTATAATACCATTAGGATATAATGACTCAAAGGACTTTTGGAAAGGTCCCCGCCGAGTGTGCTCTCCCGTTATATTTGTTTGGCAAACCATTATTTATTTGTTGGGACTTTATACAAAAACATTTAGGGGAACTGAGATTTTTGTCTTGAAACAAAGATTATTAAGTTATCTTTTCTATAACTTTTAAAGTAATTTCGTATCTTTTTTATACAAAACTGTTATTTTACTTCTAGTTTAATATTTATGTTAAAGTAACGAGTTGGATTTTGTTACTATCTCACTTCACAAATTAACTAAGAATCACGGTTTACTCACGTAAATTAAATTGTTACTATCTGTTTATTAAAATGTATAATACCAAAGAAGCATTATTTACATTTTATTTTAATAATAAACTTACTATCAGCTACATACATCTCTGTAATGGGAAAAATCCATCATTGTGTTAAACAACTTAGAAAAACTATCTTACATAAGAGATCCAATAATTGTTAAGTTTTTATGCAACAATTTTTATCTTATAGTAAAAAACGAAAATATCTTGATTTAAATGCTGAACGGACAACATCGCTATCGTATGCGACCCGGCTTGTCATCAGAACACCCTTTTAAAACAAGTTACTGCTACTTGGAAGTAATAACAAGTTATTTGACAAACGAAGAGACCCACAAAAACTTTTCCATCTCGCACTTATGAATTCAAAAGTGTTAAATTCTCCAAGTACCGATTGGCAGGGGCAAAATCGATTCCCGATTTGCATCGAAGACGGAACGAGTCGGCTATTACTGATGACTCCGAAACTAATCTTCAAAGACTCTGTGAGGTGCCGCTTGAATATATTTTAATGATTCTTCATTATCATATTTTTGGAATGCGCTTTTGTAAACATCATATTTTGGTGTTTGCTCTTGAAGGATGATACGACGATTAGGTATACGATACATAATGTGTAGTTAGCACCCAATATAATTAACATTCACTAGTAGTAGTTAATTATTCTTTTGTTTTCAAATTATCAGCACATCAATATTTACTTACTTACAATGGTAACATTGTTAACAATTATTATGTTAATTGACTTTGATTTGATATCTCATACAAATAAAAACAAAATATTAAAAGGTAACACTTATCATATTCGCTCATTTATTTAAATTTGAACTAGAACAGAGCATCCAATGTTGAAACAATCGCTCTGATAGTTCGAACCCAAACAAAAACGCGACTACAAGCAAATCGTTTACCGATAATGGTGTTAGTAGGAGTGTAGAGAAAACATAGCATATCAGAGTGCGATGATGCGGCAAAAACAGCGACTAAAGAACGTTTACTGACAAAAAAATAGGAGCAAAAGTTCCACACATGCAACCCGCGGCCGCTTAAATCAGGCGCGGCATTATTACGCAGGAACAATACAGTCACAGTCGACCACTCCAACACGCGCCGGCCTTTTTGCAGTTTTTACAACCGCCCAAATTTCGTTTCATTTCGACGTTACTGATTTAAAGCTGGGAGCTCAACGTTAGCTTTTATAACATTCTACTCGTACTAGTCACTTTTTAGAATCGCCTTTTGTTTTTAGGAATTGTGCCAGTTATACAGGGTATAATAATTTTATTTCGCACATTGGCTACCCATTATCAATAAAAAACTTTATGTTGAAAATGAAAACGTTCGAATTAATGTTTATCATTATTATGCAAAGATTGTACCTAATTACATTAGTATAACACTAGATAAGTTTGTTTTTAGTGTATATACTTTTTCCGGATAAAAAGTACCACTGCACCTAGTGTTGTGCCCAGGATACTAAAATATATTTATACTAAGTTTCATCATAATATAAACAGACAGACTAAAGTTTTTAAATCACATTTTTTGGCTTTAGTGCCTTTTTAGTACTATTTTTTGTTTCATTTTCAATATACATAATTAACATTTCTGCAGGTTTATTATATGAATATTTATAGATGTTTATTTTGTTTTCTAGCGGTTAACAGTAGCTTATTGTTTGTTTTTCGTCATCTAGTGTGCACTATCTCTTCGACACAGCATGAGCTCTGCACAGTGGCACACCAAGTGGTAATATTCGCACAATTAAAGCGCACACCAGTCTGCTTTGGATTGTTTCGTTCACGGTGTATATGACGGACGAGTTGTAGTAATATGTATGAAGGAACAACAAACATTATAATATCATGGACACAAGTATTTCTGTAACTTTGTACTAGTCACTTGTTGCTGGTATAAGTTTATCTTCAAGTTCTATATTATTATGTACCTATACGTAATTAGTCCATACTAAAAGACTAAAACCAAAGCATGTTATTATATTATTAGCTATTGAATCCTCAATATATAGTTTATCCAACTGAACCAGTAATTCCGGAGAATAGCGCGTTCAACCACACAAACAGATAACCGTACGATTCAGTTTTATATTATACTAGTATCTACAGATATATGAGTATATAGATACGAACCTTCACTGAAAAGCACATACATCTTGATATTAATGATATTCAGCACTAAGCCAACCGAACCATAACTCTAGTTAAATATGGCAAGTGGAGTTTCATAATAACCAAACAATAAATCAGCCGTCGGAAAAGCTCTAAGAACGCATGACACACTTCACTTAACCTAAGACAATAATAAATCTAATTCGGGTGACGTCATTTTATCTTGAGCAGACGTTGATAGATCATCGTACACTTTCACATAACATTCATTTATTAAGCAGCGTTAAAACTCGCTTGTTTTTGCTCTTCATTAATAACCAAGTATTGTGGGGATTAGAGGATTTGTTCAGGTTCGGTGTGTAGGGTGTGTAACTGTTGTATGTAACTGATGCTGTGGGCTTAGGACCGCTCTCTTCGTGTTCTTGTATTTACTCTCGGATCGTGGAATGACACGTTACAATGTGCTTTGGTTTCCTACGTGTTAGCATTGTGTGTTTGCTGTTTTAGTTTACTTATCTGTGGATCACGATTTACTGATCTTTACATTAGGATGATTTTTTAGTAATAATAGTGATATTAGTACCGTACTATTATTTTGTTAGTATTCAGTTTTCTACTAAGTTTTACTATTAAGTTGTTATTGTGTAATCTAGTGAACTGTGTGTCCATAAAACTATAAATAGTCATCAAAAATAATATACTATAGGCCATACTAAACTCCTTGGTATTAACCAAAAAAGTTAAACTATAACAAATAGGGTAAAGTTTCCTACTTTTACTTACGTTACGATAAAAAATATAAAATAATTCCAAGACTAAATTTTCTCTAAAATTTCCATCTTATATCAACGATGAGCAATTTGGTTCTCTCTAGCGGAAAGCATCGACAAAATAAACGAACATCGTAAGATAAAGCCATTAAATAAAGCTGGCGAGGCTTTAAATAATCGAGTTAAGTGTGTGGCAACACCTTTAGCGCCGTAAATATACAAGGTATCACATAAAATGGCGTTTTCTCACAAGAATTCTGATTGATGACACAAGGTACAAGGTAGTGAGGAAAAAATTCGTAAACATGCTGTAGGTTCGCAAATGAAGACAACTAGGCTTTCGTTTTAGGCTAACGTTGAGACATCTATGTTTACTCGACTGTATTAGAATCTCAGTCTAGATTGTACGTATATTAATATTGTTTTATTTAGCTTGACCTGTTTGTTTGTTTGGGTCTTTAGTAATTGGAGTTTAATCGTCTTCCTGACGTTTGACCTATCTGATATTCGGTACACACTCTTAACCTTGATGACCATACAATGTAAGCCCATTAAAACTGTTTAACATATTATTGTCTTTTTTATGTATTACTTGTTGTACTTTTGACTTACTAAAAGTAAGTGAAATGTCAGTAATAGTATCTAAGATGAATAATCACTTAATAGAATATTTCAATATTCTCAGTATAAGAGACTGAGCTGAATAGCATTTTGTTTACTTTTTAACGATAAGACATGAACTATGTTTTTTTTTCATTTTGTATCAAAAAATCCAACCATTTTCGATTATGTCTTACACTTATATGTGAAGGTCCCAGGAATATTATATACAAAATATAATAATAGTTAAACTTAGTAACGAGCTGAGGTTAAGTTTATTAACGTGTGTTACCTGTAACAGTGTGATGTAACCTCAACCGTTAACCGTCTAGTAACCTGTTTACTTTCCCGCGGTGAACTAACTCGTTTAACCTCTTTAAATCTCTAGTTAAACACAGGATACTTTGTAAGGATGATAAGTTTTGATGTTGCTTCAGTATACCTGGTTCAAAGTTACCTAGTTTTAAGAAGTTGTTAGGTTTCGAAATTATATTAAAGAACCATAGTATTATTTTAGTCGGGTATCGATTTTGTGATATGTCAACACTGGTCACATGACCATCGGTATTTTCGAAAAATGTCAGTTGGGGATTTTCGACGGTCAACTCGGCCTATTTGCTCGCGGGCAGCATCGAAGACGGACGTGTAGTATAGTGTACCAAGGTAAATAATTATAATCTATTCCAATCAATCTGAGTTTTATTACATTTCAGAAGTGGGATCTACCTGCTTACTGTTAATATTTTCTTAATAATAGTCTTATAATATACTAACTGCTTGTTTAGAATTTTGATTAATAAGCTGATAGAAATAACCTCACCGATATAAATTCGGAATACCCACCGCTTATTTTATTACAGTTTATCAGCAAAAGCTAGTTTCTTGTTTTAGTAAAGTCGAATAGTTACATGTCTACGTTTACAAGTTCCAGAACAACGATGCCACGTGCAAGTGAAACCTCTACGCGCCGGTGTTTGAGAACGCCTACCCGCGAAGAAGTAGAACGGAGTGTGGAGTCCAGTAGAAGAAGTCGCAGCCGCACGCGCCGCGACGAGAACGAGCACCGCAGCCGCAGTCACGTGCGCACCCCGGAACACGAGCACAGGCGTGACAGCGCCCGACGACTGGAAGCCGAGTTGGATCACCAGCGTGCCAGACTACGTGAGTTGGAAAGCCAACTGAGCCGGGAGCGCAGCATGCGGCAACAGTCTACCCGTCGATCTGATGTCCAGCATCGAGCGACGAGCGGCGAGAGGTCGCGTGTTGGAGATCGAAGTTTACCTCGAGAACGCAGCCCCACACCGCGGAGTAAAAGGTCAGACAGTCCAATTCTTACTTCTAAGGATATTATGAAGTTTATTAACTCAATTAGTAATATGAAATCTCAATCCCAGCCGCAAACAATGGCATCTCCAATGTCAAGTGCCAGTAATATTAATCACAAAAATATCCTACCCGATTTTGACCCTTCTTCCAAGAGTCAGCGCATAGACATTTGGCTCAAAAAGGTCAACGAGTGTGCCACTGTTTACGGGTGGGATGAAAGAACTATCATCCACTTTGCTATGCAAAAACTACAAGGATTGGCCAAAACGTGGTATGAAAGTTTGAACTCCATCCTATTTAGTTGGGATGAGTGGCAAGGCAAGTTGTTGAGTGCTTTTCCGTTTGAACAAAATTATGGCCAATCCTTGGAAGACATGATTAGGAGAAAGAGCAAATTTAGTGAACCCCTTGAAGTGTATTATTATGAAAAACTGGCTCTCCTGAACCGATGCGATATCGAAGGCAAGCGTGCAGTGGAATGCATTATCCATGGTTTGAGCGACAAGACAATGAAGTCTAGCGCCAATGCGTTACGTTGTACTCAACCTGACCAGCTATTACAATTTGTTATGAGCAATAAGGACCCCTCACAATCTTTAGATCGCAGCAATTTTAAAGGTCAATATGCTTCTACGTCAGAGTCTTTAACCAATAAAAGCTCATTTAGTCGAACGTCTAAAGTTAATAACAACAATTCTCACTATAAACTGTTTTGTTTCAACTGCAAGGAGAAAGGACATCCCTATCTGAAGTGCCCTAAACCGTTGATCCAATGTGCGAAATGCCGTAGGGTTGGTCACAAAACCGAAAATTGCGCTATCAACCTTGGAAACAATAACAAGACTGATAACGTTCAGAAAACAATGTGCATTTTAACATCGTCGCCAAATTCAAAGTTCTTGAAAGATTGTATAATAAATGATATACCGGTGAAATCCTTTGTAGACTTGGGTAGCGAAGTCACGCTTCTTACTCACTCTTTAGCTGCCACCTTAAATCTAAAATACAATAGCCCGCCCTTGCCTTTGAGAGGATTTGGTAATGACATAGTGCACTCCTCGGGAGGTGTGGATGTAGAGTTGAGTGTAGATGGTGTGAGAGGACGCGTGAGGTGTCAGGTAGTCGATGATAGTTTTCTTGACTTACCCTTGTTGATAGGACAGTCGTTCACAGAACAACCCCATGTTATTGTTTACAAAAATGCGCTGGAACTGAAGTTCCTTAACGACAATTATGAGTTTGAATTTCCCAGACTTGATTTCGATGACAATAAACCTGTCACTATAATAGTCCCTTTCGATGTTGACATTTACGGCCCCGCCTTAGTTAAGGCTCACGTAGATACCGTCACAAATGGAGATATTTTGGTAAGTGGTAAGGTTATCGGGAAACCGAATCAACAATTTAGTATTAATGGAGGGGTATATCGAGTTACAAACAGTTTATTTTACATATACATAACACCATTATCAGAGTTTTGCCAATTGCGAGGGGGGCTTACCATAGGACGAGCTACCAAGATCCAGATAGTTAGACAAATATTAAGCACATCAATGAATGCGCCTGTGGACGAAACCAGTACTATTGACGAGAGTCAAGTGAAAATAGGCAGTACGGTCAATGAATCACAGCGGCGACAGTTGATGAGCTTACTCTCTAAGTACAAACATTGTTTTGCCTCAAGTCTGAAGGAATTAGGATGCACGACCATAGCTGAGATGAAAATCGAACTAAATAGTAAACGTCCGGTTGTTTACCGCCCCTATAGATTAGCGCATAAGGAACGCGGACAAGTGAGAGAGATGATAGGTGAGATGTTAGAGTCCGGTATAATAAGGGAATCGGTCTCGGATTTTGCGAGCCCTATTATATTAGTACGTAAAAAGGATGGTGGACAGAGATTGTGTGTTGACTATAGGCTTCTAAATTCCATTACGGTCAAAGAGCGATACCCGATGCCGATTATAGAGGATGAGATTGCTCGTCTTTCCGGCCAGGGTTACTTCATAACTTTGGACCTTTTTTCAGGGTACTACCAGGTCCCTATTTCTGAATGTTCCAAATCGTTTACTTCGTTTGTAACCCCGGATGGCCAATATGAATTTAATCGTATGCCATTCGGGTTGGCAAATGCACCAGCTGTTTTTCAGCGCATGATGAATAGAGTTCTAGGGTCTGCTAGGTTTACCGAGGCTATGGTCTACATCGATGATGTCTTAATCTACGGGAAAAGTGTGGAAGAATGTTTGGAACGGTTTGAGAGAGTGATACAGCTAATAGAGAAGGCAAATTTATCCCTTAACTTAGCGAAGTGCGAATTTCTCCAGGATAAAATTAATTATTTAGGATACGAAATAAGCACCGCTGGTGTTCGGCCCGGTGATAAGAAAGTCCAGTCTGTCGTAGATTTTCCTTGCCCCACTAATGCACATGCAGTTCGCCAATTTCTCGGATTAGTAGGGTACTTCAGAAAATTCATCAGTAATTTCGCGTCCGTAGCACACCCTTTGAATAAATTACTTAGAAAGGGTGTTGAATGGGTCTGGTCCGAGGATCAGGACGAGGCTTTTAGGGCACTTAAAGGTACCCTAGTCGACAGACCGATTCTGGCGATTTATGATTCAGCTGCAGATACAGAATTGCACACCGACGCAAGCAGAATAGGAATAGGTGGGATATTACTTCAGCGTACAGGCACTTCTGACCCTTTCAGGCCTGTAGCATTTTACAGTAGGCAAACTTCTCCGGAAGAGAAAAATTTCCACGCCTTTGAGCTTGAGACACTGGCAGTGGTATGTTCTCTTAAGAAATTTCGGGTTTACCTATTAGGCCAAAACTTTAAGATAGTTACAGACTGTAGCGCCTTGCGTTCAACGTTCTCAAAACGTGATATGATCCCACGTATAGCTCGTTGGTGGCTACTGTTACAGGAATTTCAATGTACAGTAGAATACCGAGCTGGTACCAAAATGGCACATGTAGATGCCCTGTCGCGGAATCCGGGCAATTTGATTGGTGACACAGACGAGTTTGAGCAATATCCATGTGTTATGCAGATTAGTAGCGATGACTGGCTTCATACATTGCAGATAGGAGATTCGGAACTCCGACGAACACGGGATATACTTACTAGCGATATAGACGCTGACAGTTTAAAACATATAAAAGAAAACTTTTTGATTAAGGACAATAGATTGTATAAATGTTTGAATGGCGATAAAAATAATTTACGCTGGGTAGTACCAAAGGGTGCAAGGTGGCAACTTTGCCGCATGAACCACGATGATATCGGGCATTTTGGTGTAGAAAAGACATTAGAACGCATTAAGAAAACTTATTGGTTCCCCAAGATGTCTCGTTTCATTAAGAAGTATGTTCAGGCATGTCTCGAATGCGCCTACTCAAAGAAAACTACAGTTGCTGAGGGCCATCTGCACCCCATCACAAAAGTAGAAGTGCCTTTCCATACGCTCCATGTTGACCACCTTGGACCCTTTGTTCGTTCGAAATCCGGGAATTCCTACTTATTAGTGATAGTGGACGCCTTTACCAAATTTGTTTTTGTTAAACCGGTGCGAAACACTAAAACACAAACAGCCGTTAAAGTTTTTGAAGATATTTTCTGTACATTTAGAATACCCGATCGTGTGATTAGTGATCGAGGTACCTGCTTTACGTCCCATGCATTTAAGCGTTATTGCATAGATAGAGGCATTAGGCATATTTTGAATGCGGTTGCTAGCCCGAGAGCCAACGGTCAGGTAGAACGGTACAACCGAACAGTACTGAATTCCCTGACCGCCCAAAATCTAAACTTTGATGAGAGGAATTGGGATGATAAGGTAGGCAAGGTACAATGGGGAATGAATAATACTCGCCAAAAGACGACAGGCAGAACGCCGGCAGAAGTCATGTTCGGATTGAAAATGAACTCGGAAATCAGACCTATGCTTAATGAACTAGTCCGAGAAAGTAACGAAGAATTAGACACAGAACTATTGAGAGAATCTGTCAAGGATAGGATTGATACCGAACAAGAAAAACAGAAATCCGCTCATGACGAAAACCGGCGCCCTGCGCGTGTTTACGGAGAGGGTGATCTTGTAAAGATTACAAGAACTTCTTTTGCAACTGATGGCAAAAGCAAGAAACTGATTCCCCCTTATGTCGGACCTTACCGCGTAATAGAAGTCCTAGGTAACGACCGCTATAGACTGGCTGCAATACCCGGTTTGAGCAGTACCAAAAATAAACGCAAGACCACTGTAGCTGCTGATCGCATGTTGCCATGGGTTCATGTAGCCGCCTTAGATGTCAATAAGGATAGTGATAACGATGATACTAGTAGTTTTGATGACGAGGAAATAGATGAATGAAATATTTGTGATTTATAAACACGGTATTATTAAATGAATTCATATAGTAATTTATACACTTGATTAGTAGGTATTTTTGGATATTTTATTGATTTTGTTTATGTGTCCGTTGAGATATTATATTTATATTTTATTTACAATTGTTAAAATCTATATATACAATGTACATTAAGTATAAAATAATTACGTTATTGTTTGGATAAATACAAAATACTGAAGACTAATTTGTAACTTCAATGATATTTATGTGATACCGTTATGTTATGATTGGAAATGAAATAAATTGTATTATTTTAAGTTATTCGTTTTGTCGTTTGTGAGAAGGAGGGCTTACTGCTTCCGTGACCTGAGTATGATTTTATATGTATGTATTTATTGTTTGTGAGAAGGAGGGTTCACAAACACAGGCACCTCGGTATGTGAGAAGGAGGGCTCACTGCTTCCGTGACCTGATGATGATTTTATATGTATGTATTTATTGTTTGTGAGAAGGAGGGTTCACAAACACAGGCACCTCGGTATGTGAGAAGGAGGGCTCACTGCTTCCGTGACCTGATGATGATTGTATATGTATGTATTTATTGTTTGTGAGAAGGAGGGTTCACAAACACAGGCACCTCGGTATGTGAGAAGGAGGGCTCACTGCTTCCGTGACCTGAGTATGATTTTATATGTATGTATTTATTGTTTGTGAGAAGGAGGGTTCACAAACACAGGCACCTCGGTATGTGAGAAGGAGGGCTCACTGCTTCCGTGACCTGATGATGATTTTATATGTATGTATTTATTGTTTGTGAGAAGGATGGTTCACAAACACAGGCACCTCGGTATGTGAGAAGGAGGGCTCACTGCTTCCGTGACCTGATGATGATTTTATATGTATGTATTTATTGTTTGTGAGAAGGAGGGTTCACAAACACAGGCACCTCGGTATGTGAGAAGGAGGGCTCACTGCTTCCGTGACCTGAGTATGATTTTATATGTATGTATTTATTGTTTGTGAGAAGGAGGGTTCACAAACACAGGCACCTCGGTATGTGAGAAGGAGGGCTCACTGCTTCCGTGACCTGATGATGATTTTATATGTATGTATTTATTGTTTGTGAGAAGGAGGGTTCACAAACACAGGCACCTCGGTATGTGAGAAGGAGGGCTCACTGCTTCCGTGACCTGAGTATGATTTTATATGTATGTATTTATTGTTTGTGAGAAGGAGGGTTCACAAACACAGGCACCTCGGTATGTGAGAAGGAGGGCTCACTGCTTCCGTGACCTGATGATGATTTTATATGTATGTATTTATTGTTTGTGAGAAGGATGGTTCACAAACACAGGCACCTCGGTATGTGAGAAGGAGGGCTCACTGCTTCCGTGACCTGATGATGATTGTATATGTATTTATTTATCGTTTGTGAGAAGGAGGGTTCACAAACACAGGCACCTCGGTATGTGAGAAGGAGGGCTCACTGCTTCCGTGACCTGATTATGATTTTATATGTATTTATTTATCGTTTGTGAGAAGGATGGCTCACTACTTCCGTTACTTTAATACAATGTTATTTAATGTTCAATGTTTTGAGAAAGAGTTTAAGTGGATTGTAATTTATTTAATTTTTTTTTTCTATTTGTTTGTTTGTAAGAACCTTGAGTTGATGATAATTATATTTTGATGTTAATGTGCAATGAATTGTGAGTCCGAATTCGATGCTAGCCGAGTGTTAGGTTATACATAGCAGTTACTTCGTCTGCGTGCATGGGGACATGCACGACGTCAGGATGGTCGAGTGTTAGGTTTCGAAATTATATTAAAGAACCATAGTATTATTTTTAGTCGGGTATCGATTTTGTGATATGTCAACACGGGTCACATGACCATCGGTATTTTTGAAAAATGTCAGTTGGGGATTTTCGACTGTCAACTCGGCCTATTTGCTCGCGGGCAGCATCGAAGACGGACGTGTTGCATAGTGTACCAAGGTAAATAATTATAATCTATTCCAATCAATCTGAGTTTTATTACAAAGTCAAAAGTTTTCTATAAATGTTTTGACGTGAAGCTGTGGATGATTCGCAAAAGTATGTTACAAGCACCTACAAGCAACTCTATTCAAAGCTACACTTTGGAACGAGCACCTAGCTTCACTGACAGACAGACTGACTGGCAATTTATAAGTGACTAATTAAGGATTAATTTAAATAAATGCTTTGACTTTGACAAAGGAATTTCTAGAGTAATCAGTAATGGAAAAAAGTCGGTTGATTACATGCGTGTCATGTTTTACCTTTATAGTGCGAATAAAGATAGTAAATTGTTCAGAGTATTGTCGACTTATTACTTCTTAGTCGGAAAACCAATAATAAGAAAATTCAGTACCGGAAACTTATGTCCAATAGACTCGAATCATAAATAGAACAAATTATAAAAAAAGATTACATCAATAGTCTCGAATCATAAATAGAACAAATTATAAAACAAAGTTTTTACAATGATGTACAAAAGACTTCGAGTTTCATAAGAAAAACACATTCGCATAAACACACACAAGTAGGTGTGTACGTTTAACGGACATGTGTGCAACGTCATCATTACATGAGTGACGTCACTCGAGGCATGATTAATGTTAATGAGGATGTCAGCTGTCTGGTACACAGGGACGTAAGAAATGTTTCATTGTATTCCTGATTAATTCTAAAATAATATAGTATTTGTATGTATGAGGAATTTTGTCTAATCCTTCCGAAAGTAGATGTACCGTCTGGTTATATTTGTTTTCCAATACCATTAGAACTTGAGACGGGATATTTACCATGTTTATTCATTTCTATAAGTTTCCGATATTTCGGCACTGTTGCAAGCGCCATGATCACGGATGAACTGGAGTATATGCGGGTGAATGTTTATGAGCAGACAAATCGGTCTAACCTCTTTCTTGTTTTTACCAACGACACCGCTACCACTGTCACGTAACAGTGGCATGTATCTTCATATAGGTACCTTACGCGTGAGTCTAAAACGACAAAATAGACTAAAATTACTTTCTGGTTAATCAACCACTTTAAGTGACTATATCTTTGCTAATAGGTTTTAATTACATCGAAAACAATCCATACCAAATCAATCGGTCTGAAAGTCATTAAGGGAAGCCTATATATGTTCATGAGTGTTGACGTTAGAAGGTTGATGATCGATGATGATGTTAAATCAAAACAAAACTAGACTAAAAACAAAAACAAAATATATATATTTATATCACCAGAGAAAAATAAATGAAACACTAGGTACATAGTTCGCGTTGTGAAATGGCAAGCAAGCAAGAATTTTCTTTTTTTTTTCGTTAACAAGTCACATCCCTTTATGTCGAGCGAAAGGCGTTGAATGAAGCTCTCTTATTTGGCGTAAAAATAATGAATACGCCAACTTCTGCTTTATGCAAAATGTGTTTTAATTATTACAATTTTAATGGGTTTCTGTAATGTATGTATTTTTAGCGGGGAAATGTGCGTCATGGTGCGCATTTTTACTTTCATTCGAGTGTAGGTTTAAATAGCTATGGGGTTTGTGCCATAGAGTACATATACCTATGTGGTATGGTGTTAATTTTTTTTTCTACGAACTTTACTCTTTAGGCCTATAAAATAGACAAAGCGGTAATGGCAACTTCATTTCTACGTATAAAATGTACCTAGACGTCACACGATATTTCAAATCAATATAATTATCTTCGGAAGTATTTGTTTCCATAAGAAAACAAAAAATATGCGTATTATGTTTTAAAATAATTTACAAAACAGACATTCAAATAAAAATTAGACATCTACCCTAATATTTCTATTCCAATACACCAATAATAAATAATGATTGTGTACCAAAAAATCCACTGAAACAGCAGTACTGCGAGAGGTATCTCGGAGTCGGCTTGTTTAAGGATTTAAGATTTGGCATCGTTGGCGTTCAGCCAGCGACTTGTCACGGCAAAAGGATGTGGCCTTTTAAACTTCAATATATATTGGGGCTTATACATTGAAACTGTTGGCTTTGTACATACACCAGCACATTAAAATGACAATTTATTTAAGACATTTCCAGTTTTATTGCTATATACAATAAGGTGTAAGTTTGAAAATTCGAAAAATCTCATAGATTTGGCTGATTTGTTCGTCTCAGTCAAGTATCAAAACTTTTGACTGCACGGTTGGCACGGTGGCTGAGCAACGGTTCGATTCCCGCACGAGCAACACTTGGTGTGATCCACAAATTGTTATTTCGGGTCAGAGTGTCATGTGTATGTGAACTTGTATGTTTGTAATCCCACCCACGACACAGGAGAAAATCCTAGTGTGGGGCAAAGTTTAAAAAAAAAGTAAGAAAGAAAAGATACATAGAAAAGGTGCAATTGTGGAATTGTATACTGTGTACAAAAGTGGTGGATTATAAAAAAAAAAAACGTTTCACACAACACATTTCCATTTGCATTTTAGAATTTAGTTTTATATTTCGCCGCAGCTCAAATATATTGGCTAATCCATATTGATGTTGGACTCGCCACACAAAATGTGAATAAAACAAAAATACATGGTTGCCAATTTTTTTAACTATCGTATTTTGGTTTTCGATAAATGGATTGTTCTTTTATTTTTATTTCATTTTATTGCGAACATTTTGCAGTCGTAAATGCCAATATTGTGTTTGAAAATATCGGATTCAATCCTTTTAATATAATAAATCATTCAAGTGTTGCATCAAATTTTGACTGTACGGTTGACACGGCAGCTAGACAACTGGCTGCCGTGCAACGTGTAGCGGGTTGAATTCCCACACGAAGCAACTTTTTGTGTGTCCATAAATTGTTGTTTAGGGTTTAGGTGTCATGGACATGTGAATATGTATGTTTGTAACCGCACTCACAATGAAGGTAAACTTGTGTGAGGCAAAGTTTTGTAACAAATATTGAAAATCTTATTACAGTGCAAAAAACGTAGTAAAGAATAATATGAACCTCGAGAAGAAACCACTTCCCATATTTAGAGTAAAAATAAGAACTAGTAGAAGTAGTATTTAACGTCCATGATCTTAACCGAACAATAGATTCTTACACAAGATACAAGCGGCTCAGTATGACGTGTTGACCTTTCAGCATTATCTCCACTAACAAGGGATTAATTACACAACTACACAGTTACAAGTGGGCGTACACTTCAACCTACGTCTTTGCAAAAACCTTACTCATATTATTATGTTAAAAGGTGATTGACTGTTGACCTCATACACACTTAAACTTAAACACAATCTTCTAAAAACTAATTTCTGAAAATCGACGTATTTTAATAATTATGTTATCGGCTTACTCATGTAACTTTTCACCGCGTTGTGCATCGTAGAATGCTGCTCATGAATATGAGCCTCTAGTATGGCTTGAAACTAGTCGAGTTCCCCGTCAAACAGTTACCTTAGTAAGCCGATAACATAATAATTGTCTCACAAAACTTACAGTAAACGTTTTTAAAAATAAAAATTCTAATATTCAAGTTATTTTCAGGCTTAAAAATAAAATATGAAAAAGCTTTTTGATAAAACTTGTGATGTTTTAGCCCCTTAATGTCATCTAACAGACAAATGGCTAATTAACATTATTTTATGCTAACTTCATTTCGCGACTAATAAGTACAAGTCTCCGCTTATTTTCCATAAAAAAGTTTAATTATTCAAGAAGCGCTACTGTAGCTGAATATTAATTGAGAAGGCTGTTGTTGTGAAGGACGCGAAGGTATTATATTGCAAGCGACCAATTTGTGAGGCGACAAAATGTTGTTAGTCCCGGCAACGAATTGTCGCGACTACAGTTGACGTTCCATTTACTCGGTGATTTCAACAAAATATGGAAATGAATACTACGCTTAGAGTGAACTTTGTTAACTTTAGTGTTGTTTTATTGCGATATTTTTAAACGAAACAAGCCAATTCATTTTTTCGTATACATCAAGTTATTACATGTAAAAATAATGTTAAGAAGGAGAACGATGTATGTTTTAGTTGACTTTCAGTTATGGTGTGATTAAGCATGCGAATTCTAAATTTGAATTAGTCTTTTGGAAAAGTTATAAGTAGGTATAGGTACTTATAGAAAGAATATGCATCAGATTAAATAATATATTAAGTTATTGACACAAAAGATTGCAAGCTGATTTATTTATTCAATAATATTTTAACTCTTTTGAGTAACGAAACTTCTTCTTTCAAAACTATATTAATCCTGCTACTATATTAGTGGTAACGAAGCGCAATATTTACAGTTATAGCCATAACAAATGACGTCACACACACATAAACAATAGGGACTGCGTTAACCCCCCATTGTGGTGCACAAAGCCGGCCGGCCGGTATTAGGGGCACGTGTAAATTGTACTGCACCTTGATCAATGCGGTCAGACCACGTCAGGCTAGTGCAATATATTGACACCCGTCCAATATCTCTGGAACCTTACTGTTCCTAAGATTTAATTAAATTGGAGACTAAATTATTCTGGATAAATATTATAAAGAAATTGCCATGGTTTCTCCTTTTTAAGATATCATTAGCAGTACACTAAAGACCGTAAATTATTTGATACTCTGGAACTGCAATTGTTAAGCAACAATATTTTTTAAATTTTGAGCTCAAAGTCGCAACATTAAAAGCAAACAGCCATTTTCAAATTCCTGATTATTTTTCTCAGCAAAATGTGAATTTGTATCATTTTTAACGGAAGATTTCAATTCTTCGTAGATACGGTATAATTGGAACTGTCGATCTAAATACAAAATTTTTATCTTAAACTCGAATAATGGATACAAATTTTCCCGAAGAGTTCGGTTTTCTATTACATTTTGCCTTTGGGTAGTCGGTAAATACAACCACTTCTGAATAAACCCATCAAAAATACATTTCAGTTATTTGCAACAGCTGAATTCAGGCCATTGTTAACTAACCTTTACTTTATTGTAAACTGAAAGATAATTTGAAAGTCTGAACTATTTTATTAACTAGTTTTGGATTTATAAATGCCAACTACTTGGCCTCGCCTTGACTTGTCCAGCTGTCGGATAGCAGTTAGCCTATTTTCGGACAGCTTCAGTTATTAAAATCTAGCCTAGATTCCGATTCAGTTCAAATATTATCACTTAATATATATGTATGTACATATTTTATCTTCTACAATGATTTCCTGCAAACTATGAAAATGTAATATGTTGGTAGGAAAACATGGTATTTGTGTTATGAAGATTTATATTCGTAAATAACTATCGCCTCCATTTTACGACAATGCGCCGGAAAGTAAGCAGTGTCTGACAGAGTTTATCACTCACGTGATACACGTACAAAGAAAGTATACTCATATAAAACATGGTAGGAATTACCTAACACTCGAAAAATAAACTAACATAAATGCTGGCTTAAATTTTCCGCGACAGCATCTCAAGGAAACCTTACTTTTTCACCTTATTTTGTGGTACAAGTAAAAATTATAGCGGGCAAGGTTTTAAAACAACTTTTCTTAAATACGTCCTCACTTACTTTACAACTACATTTTTTTCACTATTGCTTACTTTTCGATTGAATACAAGACTAGTGACTAATTGAAATTAAACCTGTAATTTTTTTTTTTATTACATTTTAATAATTCTGAGGACCCAACTCATTGTTTATAGTTTCACTAACTGTAATACAAATACTATCTACGGTGACTAATAATAATGTACAATTAAGTAAGCAATTGATATCAATCAAAAATTAAGTACTGTCCTGATAAGCCTGATACATACATTTTATAACAGAAAGCAAGTAATTAGCATTATTACTAATCCATCTAATTTCAAATCTTTTTATTCTCAGGTAACTGTTGCACCATTCTCATTTGTGGCATACCACAACCTCAAGCACACCGCACCTCTAGCATCACGTGGAGGGCCGCAGCAAAAAACCACCGCGACTAGGGCCCTTAAAATGTGGCAATTAAGATTTATATTCGCTTGGCAAATCACAAGACGGAACATCGCGGCATCAGAGCGTCCCTTGCAGCGAATATTCTTTACCGCTGCAACTTGTTCGTCAAAATTAAATTGAAAAGAAAAATTATGAATTTCGTTGTGGATTTTGATTGCATGAAAGTTTCCAAGTTTTTCATTGAAGTGTGGGTAAAATATTTTATTAATATAATTTGTTATGTAGCTCGGTACTTTATAGCTATATAGAATATTAGATTTCGTCGTATTAGTACTCAGGTGCTCATAAAAATATTGATTCTGCAACCAATTTGTCAACGTCTTCAGACATAGTTTCAGTAACAAAATACATGCAGTTTAAGCTTTTAGTTATTTTGCTAAATAAAACATGTATGACACAGTTTTTCATATCGACCTTGCCTCCTATCTGTATATCTAAGACGACCACACGGCAGCCTTACAATCTCCACAAATCACCATTTGCAGACCACACCTCATAAACATATTCAATACGCCACAAAATAAAAGTTACATTATGCAAACACGGTGCTTCCAGCGTGATTTTTACAACGTATATCACTTTTATCGCCTGTCGTGCTACGTTATCGCCATGTTTTATTTGTATCTCGTACCAAAATACCGCTGATTCTATGGTGTTATGGCTGTAATATATTTTTTATAGTTCCGAAGGATGAACGATAAAATGTGTTGTAATGCGCGATTGAAATTATCAGTGAGCCTATAAAAGTTGAGGCCTATTGTTGAAACAACTGTTTAATGTTCCTGATGATACACTTTCTCAAGCTATTCGGGTCACTTCAGGTATATATCTGTGGAGTAAATATAGCTCTAAAACACGTAGCGTGAAAATCTGACGATGGATCTGGCATATACCCATTACGGTTATGGTGAGCGTATATCAGTAAAATATAAATATTTGTTACGATCACTATGCCATCATACACCAAAAAATTCAAGTGAGATTTTGTAAAATGTAAGAAATGGCGTCCCGCTACATTACTTCAACATCATGCTACGTTGGTCTTGCTACGGCGTAGCTTGCTACGACGCTACGATGTAAACCGTAGTCTATTTTAACAAAGTACCGTAATCCTTCAGTTCAATATTTGGTATTTTTATTTAAAGTAATTGATGTACATAGTATTATTATATTATTTTATTTTTTGCATTTTGCACCTGATATTTTAATCTAAATAACTCGCAAAATATACGTAAAATATTCATTTTTTAAAAACCTATTTCGAAATATTGGTATCCAATTTTTTATCGATGACTTAAAAATTTACGAACAAAACTAAAGCGATATTTGATCTGTAATATCGGTAGTGCATTAATGTAATGAACCACGAACACAATACAGTCGGGAAAAATAAAATAGTAGTCTCACAGATCATTATTTCCAATTTGGCGCGGTAGTCGGTTGCATATTAAAGTTTAAATTGAACGAACACTGCGGCTCTGTGTAAGTCTGCATTAGGAGTCCCGTGGGTATGCGAGTGTCGGGATGATGGCTTAGTGCACACTCCGTGCCGTGCTCCGGCTCTTACGTTTTTCTCTGTACCTATAGAACCATCGCTACGTGCAACCAGGCCAACTAGCTTTGAAACGCTAAAACTATTGCTAGGTAAGCAATAGCTTTCATTTCGACTAATTCATGAAAATAATAAGAAAAATAATCAAAACAAAAAAATGATAAAAACTTAGAATATCTTGATCTAACTACTTTTTCTTTGACATAACTATTCGTTATTCGTTTATAAAAGAATGTTCCAAATACGATCCAATATCATCGACAATACTTTTAGTGTAATCCCCCGCTGTCGCGCCGCTTATCATTGTGCTCGGTCCCAATCCTCGAGGGTGTAGAACAAAGTATCGCAGTTGTGTGCATAATTCACTTTATTGCATCTCGCGCTTCCGAGGAGGCCGTCATAACTCTCAATACCTCTGCGGTGCCGCGCGAATACTAATCAGTTTGGTCAGACCCACCAGATCGCAGGCTTCATTCTGTAATGGAACATCGCTATGGATTTATTCGTAAGCTGCAGAAAAATCTACTGCAGAACAAAATATTATGTTTCCTGGCCCTTGCGATGTGGGTTACATAAATTGCTAGTTAGAAAAATAACATAAAAAAGCTTAATTTATTTTACCTGGTTTTGAATCTCCCTTTGTATGTTCAAGTCCCAATTACGACCAGTCCACAAAATGCAAACCATGAAACTCTCCACAAAAATTCTCTTTGTGACGTTCTTCTATTACTTTTTGTCAATTCCTGTGCACAATATAACAATCTTTTACCTATACAAAGGTGGATCCACCAGGCCGAGCCAGTCTGTGTGACCGGTGCATTAATTAGTACGAACTAAGGCTTCCCTCATCGGGGTTTAGGCCCTCAAACGCTGGAACTGCAAAGAATAGATCCATTTTAGTCGCCTTTTGGGACTCGGAATGAATTAGGAGAAGCCCCAAAGCCATTTTTTAAGCTGTTAATCTGACTATATTATATATTTATTTTTTTATTATTTATTATACTCTTTATACACATCAATGCGTACAAAGGTGGGCTTAATGCCGTTAGGTGATCTGACTATATTATATATCATGTCTGAACTATTTGAAAATGTTTCACATTTAATTAAATCGGCTTACTGTTAGACAAGTACGCGAGTAAGCCGATAACATAATAATTAATTTAATGTCTCACGAAAGTTACAATAAAATAATGTTTCACATTTGTTTAAATGTTACATAAGACTCAATCAATTATTCTTTAATATTATTTTTCTAATAAATAACGCAAACCAATGAAAACCAGATACTCAAAACGGAATAAACAGCAGTATCGCAAAACAACGGGTATTTCTTCAGACATAAGCGAGGTATTTCTCATTCTTTAGTAGCAACTTCACGCGTGTAACAAAGCGGGGGGTACAATAGCGGACTATGTTGTAAATCGCACAGTCGCGCGACTCCGAATGATTGTAAATAGGCAATAAATAGCTTACTACACGAGTTTTGCTCAGAAACACACTGGTTATTGGCAGCCGATGGAGATCCTACAGGGAAGGATATTTTAAGCAAGAACGCATCTGTTTTGTTAGTTATGAAATTCTCTTAATTTTATCTTGTTCAGGAGGCCTTTGTCCTACCCTGGGACAATCATGGCTGTAATTGAAATCTAAATCAATATCTAATTCCGAGTCGAAGTTCACAATTTTAAAGTCACTGTGTAATTAAGAGATCTGCTTTTTCCTATTGAAGCAGATTTTATTTCACAATCATTATATGTTATAGCACAAATTACAAACACCCATTCTACTTATTGTAACTAATGTTAACTTATAATTTCACACAATTTAACTCGAAAATTCTTTCCCACAGGATACCCAAACTCGAACCGTAGCTTCGGTCAACTTATAGTCCCGTATATTCCCAAACGTATCGGCAGTTAGTTGCAATTCGCGCCACGGGCGGGTCATAAAATGTGTCGCTAGCGTCGCAGGTGGCGCGTGCAACGCCGACATTATGCACCCGCCTTTATGATACATTATTTCGCCATCGGCAATCCGTGAGACGATGACTAATTTTTTTGTGAACATGCCAAGAAACATATTTTGTTCTTTTACAAATTCAACTTGAAACGACATTTCAGAGTTCATCAGTTTCCAAGAAACCATTGACTTTAACTTTTACGCAATTCTCGATAGTGAAAAAGTAACAACTAGGTAACTTATTTCAAAATATTAAAAAGGCCTATTTTAAAAATAATGCTTTATAAATGTTACCCGTTATTATTTTAGAAGTCTTCATCGTGTCGACGAGAAACTTTTGTTACGTAGGCGGAGAACGAAAATATAATTTTAATTAACTCGGTTACTAGCGAGTTATTCAAGTAGTTCAAATTGCTTAACTACCTATGGGTACTATTGAAACTTAAATAATAGATCAAATATTTCAAGTACGTTTACTTCGGAGTTAAAATTAAACAAGTACTTTGTTATAAAAATGGGTCATTCATCGATATACATAAATAAAGCTGGTATGTATACTTATCATAGTTTTACTTAAAACATGTATTTGTTGTGGCTGAAAGATTAAGACAAAGGATTACCAAAAGGTGAGTCAGGGGTATCACATAATATGTATGTGTCGAAAAATCAACGTTTGTAAAATTGAAATATTTCCTTCATAAAATAATATTTTTTCTCATCTACCCACGTTTGGCTGATGCCAAACTTTCGCTGTGTAAGTAGTACATCTGCACACGATTTTTTCATACATTTGCGCGTGCCATACATTAAAGAAGCCAATTTTGGGGATTTCGCGTGGCTAACAAAACGTGCAGGTCGTAACACGTGAAATCGGGTTTTTCATCAGCTCATGTATTTTGTAATTTCATAGAAATCCAGGGCGAGGTTACCGTGCCACGAGTTACATAATTTGCTGTTGTTGGTAAAGAAATGATGAAACTAAAATAAAGTTAAAGTTTGTACTAACTATATAGGCTTAGTTATTTATTGTATATAAGCAATCAATATGGATTCAATTAAATTGACTTCGACATGGATCAGTGCGCAATCAGCGAAACAATCGTACTATAACTAATACGTATCAGATAATGAAGAGGTAAGTGATCCACACCCTCGCGACCACCCTTTATCCTCACCTTAATTCTGAACCGTATACTTGGACTGTAGTCTTGACAAAAAACCCTCGTCCTTATAAAATATTACACACAGTCTCCCGTCAAACCCAGCTTAAATTTCATCAAGTGGGAGCGAAAAAAAATAATAATTCCTTGACCTTTTTTCGAGTAAATTCCTTTATTAGAGAGTATGCCGTGAGGGATGGCCGGTGAGGTCATAAATCAGAAGTTAGCACAAAAACTAACTAAAAGTTTCGCCACGCGAAAATGATGAAACGCTCCAGAGTTTTATTCAGTTAGAGCCCAAGATAACGAAGTAATTGGTTGAGGGTATTCTTGCAGTTTTTTCTTTCTTGCGGCTGCAAATAAATTTGTTTGAATTAAATTTTTCGTTCTTCCTCGTTTAATGGGTATTGGTTTCGTGGAGGAGTTATTTTTAGATACGAGTTATTTTTGTTTGTCTAACTTACTTAAAATTTTATTTTATTCTGAAAAAAATGTTGTTATATTTTTGTGACGATAATTTGTTTAACTTGAGATTCCAAAATACAAAAACAAAATGTTCTCCACCAGTGCGTTGTCTTAGTAATAGATAATTAAAAATAAAACAAATAATTAATTGTAATATAACTAAATTCATCGTAAATGCAGCCGCTTCACAAGACAAAATCCTAGTATTAATCCAAACTTTTCAAAAACCAGTCAAAGATTTCCGAAAGTTTCCCTCCAGCTACATTACATAAACATAATGTATTTATATGATTAACTTAAGAAGAAATTTCCTCAATAGAAATATACAAGTAATTGGAAGTTACTGCAAGTACGGTCCGGCCTTCGAGTGAGGATGGATGGTGATGACCGGTCCGTGCTCAAACATTCATGCTGCTGCCTCAATCTAAGTAATCGACACGATCAATTCTCTTGAATCACTACTCCACACGCCTGTATTTCGTTATAATATATTTCACTGTGTTGAGATTTATAAATGTGTAAGATTGCTTTAATAGTAGTGACGCTCCTATGTATTTGTTATATGTCACTTATAGAACATTTTGTCCAAGCTAGTACTGAGTAATTCAAACTCAAAAATGATGTTAATAGATAAAAAAAAATTAATTCAGAAGCTGTGAATAATTCAAACATTAATTGGCACAAACTATGAAGACAATTTACTCAGTAGATACCACCAACGCACAAACCAACATAAACATTTTATTTCTTTTAGTAAACGGGTTAGATACCTCCAGCCAATCTATAGGATAATACCTTCAATTTCGGCCACACATTTCCTGGTCACCTACTCTGGAAAAGTTAATACCAGTGCCAGCATTCCGTCTGGTAGACGGCAGCGGGTTTTATTTCACCCCCTTACCGTTGAATATTTTACAAGGCACTACGTGCTACGTACCACGAGTGGCGACTCGACACTATTTACAACCCACTGCCGAATAGAAATGGTTTTATGTGAATATCTGAATAAGGATGAAGCCATGAGTTTCGGTAACATGTAGAATTTTTAATTTCTTTGCTAGTGTGTCCTGGGTGTGAAGCAAACAAAATATGGTTTTGTAGTGTCGTCTATGTGTGGGTGGAGGCTGAAAGTGAATTCGATATTTTGTATACGGTAGGTGTTGCATGACATCGTCTGCTGAGTGAACGATGGTACCGCCATCCATGTATATCGGAGAAGAGGACTGTTATTAAAATCACGCAGAAATGACTACTTTTACGATTACCTTCATTAGTCAGAATTTATACCACTTCTATTAGACATCGTTATATCACTTATGTTATTATTACACCTAAATCTTCTTTACACATTTATATAATTACACTACGATCTTATCTCACATTTCATGTGAACTCTAACTAATAATTACGAAGCGAGCCGTACAAACACTCGTATATTAAACTATTTAGCTCAATTTCACAAACACTAAAAGCACACACAACATATAACCTCAAACTATAAGCATAAACAAGCAACTTCCTAATTTAACAGCCTGCTTCCACCAAACGCTAACTCTAGTTAACTAACAAATAGTCTAATATAATTGCAGGTACGTTTCTTAATCTCCGCGGATTACAGTCGGTAACGTAACTTTTGATCAAAGTGTAGCAAGGTGTTTGAGTGAGCTCGAGTAAATATTCTATGTGCGGTCGTTTCCCGCAAGTTATGGCGGTACACTTGACCCGAGTTAGATATTGCTAGTGGGCCGGTTACTTGGATTGTTGAGGAATTAATCGTAGTTAGTGTTATGAGGTCAGCGGGCCAGACAGTTTTGTATGGTGTCACCGTTTACTGCGGCCGTCCATACCGTGAACAGTCATCGTATGTAGCTGTTATAATATCGTGAATTGGAGCTGTTATTGTGGAGATTTTTACTTATTATTAGCCTTCTTATGTTATAGGCTTTGTGGGTATTAAAACTTAATCTGGGGATAATTTCTGGTAGTAGTTTGTGTAGCTCTTTATCGTGATTAAGGGTAGTGATTTTCTTAAATGTTCAACGATCATTATATTTATTACTTCAGACTTCTATATTAATTGTCATTTGAGCTTAACTTGAAAATGAAAATGTTTTCATAATAATAATACTCTTGAACCCAAACTTTATAATCCATATCTCACGTGACACATAAGTACATACGACCAAAAAAGTATCCACAATGTCCCTCTGACCGGCGCTGGAACAAAAACGGACATATTGAAAGGTCAATGCACTCGCCACAGGCTCTTACTTGAATTGAATGCAATTTTTCAAACAATTAGCTTCGAGCGCAGTTCGTCAGGTGTCGTTGTAATCAGGGACATGGGGCGACAACCAGTAGCCGCGCCGTGAAACTGTGGATGTGGTAGTCGGTAGAAAAAGCGTGTGAAAAGTGTGCTATATTTTTTTTCACATTAAATATATTTTTAAAATAAAGTGGAACTTTCTAGCATCTTATATTTTTATAATATTATTATGCTGATGCCTTTTGCACATCACAATTGAAATGCGAAAATGAAGCTCAGTGTCTCCTTTATTGCCTGTAATTCAAACGTCAAATCCTAATTTGACTAAAGAATTAAATTATGTACAAATTTTAAATATCAAATATCATTAATCATCCATCAATTTTACAATGTTACAAAGCTGGAATTGGGTACTTGAAACAATTTAAAAAACATTTTATATTACGTGTATATTTTCTAACAGTAAAATAGTTTTACAATACCGCATCCATAGCCTACCACCTCCAGCGATCTACTTCGTTACCGTGTTTACATAATCTGTTAACTGCGAGCGAGCTTTTCGTTCGCGTTTCTTAATTTGTTACTGCTACTTAATTGAGCGAAATAAACTGTCTAATTGTTCGTCCGTTTGTTCTCTTTCATTATACACGTTGCTTGTGTTGTACTGAGATATGAGGCTGTGTAAGGAAATTGTAACTTTTGTTCGTATGTAATATTTTTATACTTATATCTTTATAGTAATTTTCCTTCAGTTACAATCGATCATGTATATTTTTATCATCTCCTTACCTGGATTATAAAGAAACACTTTTCTATAAATAATTAATGAGAAAAGAACATGTAGTATATGTAACACAGTTAACAAGCCCGGCTCCAGCTCGGCTCCGGCACGGTGCAAGCTGGCTTGCAGCGCGCTTACCACCTTTTTGTTTTGACATTTAGAAATATATTGTATATCGTACGATTTAAAGTTTAAATTTAAATGACAATTTAATTGCTGGGTTGGAGCGGTGTTTAATAACTGTGTTATGTCCTCATTATGTTATTAGCGATACATGACAGGTTTTTGTTTACACTATTTTCCCATTGTAAGCTTCTTCAGCTTAGTTCACTGCTACACAAAACCGGCTTCAAATAAAATTTATTTCTTACCGTTCTTAAATAAAAATAATACCAAATACTAACTTCTTTTATTTTTCAACCCCATCCTAAGACATTACAACATCAACAAGAAGTCTACTAAGAATTTAGTTCTGAAATTAATAATTCTGAAACAAGTCTGAGTTAATTAAAATATTCCTACTGTACATTTCCATAGATATGCTTCTACAACAATAACACTAAGATAAGGTTCCTTTTGAGATTCATATTTTCATTATCATTACAAAAATAAACTTTACAAAGAAAATATTAAGGTCCCCTTCACTTAAAATTTTCCATTTTCATTGATTTTAGTTAGATAATATGAAGTTGGTTAAATATTTGTATTTGGTCACGTGTGACTGCTAACCAAGTGATTTCAGATTCGATACCTGTCACTTTCGACAGGGAAATCAGCCCTACTGGGCCCCATCTGTGGTGGTCTGATAGGCGCGCGCAAAAAAATATTTTTATTTTGAAATTTATGAAAATATGACGAACTGATTTGGACTTTTTATGGAATGTGGCGGCGGTGCGGGCGTCGGCGGCGGTCAGCCCACGCAGGGCAGACCGCAAGCTGACCACCGTGTCCTCCGGGCGGTCTTCGCAGTGATGACACCCGGGCGTTTCCTCCCGCCCAATCAGAAACAGGAACCTACCGAAGCTTCCATGTCCGGTAAGCACCTGCGTCAGGCGGTAGGTGAGGACGCCGTGGCGCCTCTCTAGCCACTCCTCAAAGAGGGGACTTACCGCTGCAATGACAGCGAGCCCAGCCCTCGGTTGCGACAGTCGCTGTTGCCATTCCGCCATGAGATCGCGCCGGAGCTCGTCCCGCCACGCACTAATCTGGCGCGGCAGTGGAGTTTCGCCCCGGCGACGCGCGTCGGCGCGCAAAAAAGACGCGCGCGAGCACCTTCGCCTCCAAATCCCATGGCGGTAGGCCGGCAAGGAGGTTAGCCGCCTCTCCGGAGATCGTGCGATATCCGCGGATCACTCGAATGGCCATGACCCTCTGGGACGTGAGCAGCGCCCGGGCTGGCCGCCGCAATTTGTAACGATTATCTTATTCTTTGATTTCATTCGATACCTGACCCTCCCGATCTATGAATATATTACAGACACTGCCTCTAGGTGCGTTGCCGGCCTTTTTAAAAGGAGTAAGCTCTTTTCTTGAACTAGACTAAAACGTCAGAATTATAATAATCACAATAAAATAACAAAATCTATCGAAATGATATAATTCAATCCAACATTTGCATATCAATTAGATCCGATACGATATCTGCGCCCTACCTATGTACTCGTACACACACATATACATATTACATACATATATACTATATTATATAGTCGAGTTCAAATCAAATATCGCGCTGGCCGATCCACATTTTATGATCAGTTCGTGATTCGAAAACTCATCGAGTTTTTTACATTTTTAATAGACAGAAAGGTTCGATATTTTTCCAAGTAACTTTTCTATGTTAGTGTATTAGTTTAATACGGTTTCTTATCCGATTGATATTGTAAAATGGATTCGGATTAAAGTAAATACCTATTTGTTGAGGGGATTTCTTTGATCTTTTAATAAATTGTGACATGTTTTTGATTTTTGTTAATAAGATTAAAATCCGTAGCTGTTTATATTAAAACTGTTACAAACATTTTTTTTATGGTATAAGCCGGTAAACGAGCGGACGGATCACCTGATGGTAAGCAATCGCCGCCGCCTATGGACACCCGAAACACTGTGTGCAAAACAAGTGCGTGGCTGGCCTTTTGGGGGTTAGGAGTTTAAGGGTTGTTGGGAAATCGAGGATTGGGAAGATTGGAAAGAGGATAACATGTGCGTAGTAGTCAATGATTTGTAGTAAAAAACATTTATTTTTCCAAAACACTCTATACTCAGCTGTGAACTTCTTGTAGCTAATGTGATATTTATAAGTGTATTAATATGATCTGAGTACATAAAGTACACAAGTAAGTATTTTTCCTGTTTATCAAACAAACATCTACGCTTGACTTCTATTCTGTCCCAGCGTGTCTACATCTGATTGGTGCTTGAAGAGGGAAAACATAGTCTTAGGGTCCTCTCAGCTAATAATAGGAGGAAACACACACACACCTACATAGTACTTTTTTTCTAATAAAGTTAATGTATTATGAAAAAGTATTTTTTAAAATGATTGTTTTGAAAGTATTCCATAGATCGTGCCAGTGTTATAATATTAGGCAATATTTATTAAAGTTACATATGTCTGTCTACTAAAAGGATCCTTATGACTTTCAGACCGTATGTGGACACATATATTTTTTTTAACGAAATTTAAATGTAATATCGTCCCCCGGCCACCGCGTGATATTTTAAACAAGCTCTCGGGCACACGAGCGAATATTCTTCAAATCTTAACACGAAGCAGCGACACCTTCTACATAATGTATACCAGTAGTACAAGCAGAATGTACAAAAATCGTATTTTGACTAGCCTCTGTATCGGAGCCTATCGACAAAAAACACTAGTATTTTATATTTCTGATCACGACTTAATCGTAAATATGAAGGGTTCGAGAGCACCTTCTGGTAGCTATTGCAAAAAGAACGTTGCGCTCTCCATAAAATATATTGTGGGGGGAACGAGTGAACGGGTATTTTAGCGTCACCGAAAATTTCGACTCGAATGTAAACTTCCATCCTTGTCTTTATTCAAAGAAGAAAGAGAGATGGGTATGTTATATTCCGTTTTGAAGTCGATGGCCGTAGCGCAGTGGATGGGTGTAGCGTTACATATTTATATATATTGTAGCCAGTTGCTGGCATGTGTTCCTGCGTGTTTTATTTGTGAGAATAAAGTGCGTCTCCAACGAGAGCTTTTCGTTATTTTTTTCGCTTATTTCTCGTGTTATTATTATCTGATACATAATTCGAGCAAAACGTTCGTACGTGCAGGTATTTATGAGGTAAATAATACTTCGGCTCAACCGGCGCCGGGGAGACATATTGTTGTTGTTTTATTTATGGAGGTTCGGGAAAAATATCAAACTTTGCTGTCGCTCAACAATATGTTTACGTCACTCTAGACATTATGTACATTGAAGTTGGGTTTTTGTTGTTTTGTACAATTTACTACTACATAAAATATTAAAATATCCATTATCATATGTTATAATCATGTCTTATTATACACAAAATAATCCGCTACCATATTACAAACCAGCACTATTGTATAGCAGACAAAATGTATCTCCTTCAATATGACGCCCGCGACATCTGACGACATCTCACGCCCGCGACGACACATTACTTCGGCCGCGCACCGCATCCTTCCAGAACATTCCAGCTAACAGTAAATGCCCCAATTAACATTTGCCAGTTGTTGTCATAATCGGGCCGTCGTCATCACGGCTCGAGCGATAAATTCGACGCCAGACACAATGCTCGCTCCCCTTAACTTTTCGCCCGCGAATAACGAGTTTTTAACTTTGTGGAAAAGCGAAAAATGTCTCTATCTCCTCTCGCGGGTGGTGTAAGGCAGGAGTGTTAGCGGCTTACTGTAATATTTCTATATTTACTTATGACTGTGGTATGTAATGAGAAGTGGTATTCAGTTCTTTTTTGTAGCTTGAATCAATGATAATATACATAATTATTCATCTAATGAATCAAGCGAGTCTCATATAATTACAATAAAGTACTTTGTTGCCTGACATACATTACTTTAGTGCCTTTATTACAGTACAATAAAGTAATGTATGTCTTCTCATATTCTCAGTCTTCTTTCACGACTTGTTACAATCTATTCAATTTCACTATTAAAAACCGATAAAAGAATAATACCACTCCCGCGTTCAGTTTAAGAATTGCACCACAAAACAAGGGTATCCCGAGAAAATTACAGAAGGCAAACGGCCCTACTTTCAATAAAACTGTCGTCTTTATTTAACAGGGCAAAAGTTATCTCGGAGCCCGTTCGGGTACGTCCGCGACACACGCTTTTTTGGACCTCCCGTAATGTTCGCAGACTGCTTTCAAAGCTTAGCTTAAAGGGAAACTGTACCTATAGGACTTTCACATTTAAAGAAAAACTTTGCACCAAACATTTTCTTAAATTTTCGCAAAATGAAACGTGTACATATTTATTTTCAACTGAATTGTGTCCTAGGGCTTATTTACACTTCATTGAAACTTCCACTGGTATTTACATGATAAAATATTTATCTGTATATTGTCAGTCGTGATTCATTATTAATTAAAATAATTAATTTCACGAAATGATTAAATAAAATATTGTGACACATGATTTCATGGAAGAAATGATTTATAGAATACTTTTAATATAAATCAGTTTTATTGAAAAACGTTACGATAAGTAAATAGAATCGTAAATACTTTTTATGGCCTCGATGGCACGGAGTAACATAATACAGAGTGCAGATGTTTCATCTCAGCAGGAGATACTTTAAACAAATTCAAGATGTTTTATTGAATTATAATTGCCGTACCGGCTTCCTTTCAAATATTTAACAAAATAATATCCCGTGAAACAGTGAACCAAGTTGCCGGTGTAAAGTTGCCGTGGCTAAATTAAGGAGGTGAGAAGTCCAAAAGTTTTTATTGTTATGACCCTTGGAATTTATCCCGGGGCCGTCGTAGCGCAGATGCTTAAAATTTTACTTTTCATTACAACGGCGGCCTGTTTTGTATACGCTATACGGTGCTTTTTTATTCGTCCGTACTTTATGTCTATTCTGAATTTTATATGTCACATTTGTAGAAGTTGGTGTCTATTTTGATTTTTATGGGTAACCATGGAATTGTGCGTGTTTATTGTGAATTCTTCTACCTAAGCTGTGTGTCTATTTCACCCTGATCACACACTCAAATAGAACTGAGAATTTTGCAAATACAACGTGTTGCATTTTGTCTGGCTGTACGATAGTGTTTGTTACCATTATACCAAGAAGTCTTTCAATAGTAAATTTACGCGTTTAAATGAAACTTCCAACTCAAAGACAGACGGAATGTTATTGTTTACAATTGAAATAAAGACTTTGACTTCTCCGTATTTCTCGTTGGTTTGTAAATTAATTGTCTGGAAGAAATGTTAGAGGTGAATTATAAAATACGTGGAACATGTTCAGAACAAGTCTCGAATACATTGCGCAGTGTTTAGTACAGTAACTGCTGATACAACTGGTATAAATTCAGCGTACGTTGCAAGTTGGCTAACTGGGAACTTTACTAGTAATGTTCAGCTGTAATTAATGTATTACCTCATATAATACCACGTAGTTGTGGTTTGTTTTCTACTTATTCAAATGTGACTGTAATTTTAATACCTGTTTAGTGTATAGAGTTGACTGAGATTGTGAGTTATTTGTCCTTTTAACAAATATGCTTTGTGTATCTTAGTAAGATTGCATTTAATGGCCCATAGAAAATGTACCGTTCCAATGAATAGATTTCAGTAAATTTATTTCATGCTCCGTTAAAATCGTGAAACCATATCTGATTGACTCAAGTTTCTCGTAACTGACTGCCATTAGAAGTGTCATTGAGCACAAACTTTAAGCTGTCTGGATCGAATCGTTGAAACACTGAAAGGTTTCCTTTTACAAAAACTTTGCAATTAGCTCGTAAAAAACAAGTTGGGGAAATAAAAATAGAATTGTACATTGAAGTTCGTTCTACAAACATAGCACGAAATGAACGAGTCAAAAATAAAGCCGCTTTTATAAAACAAAATAAAGTTTAATCCACATACAATTGAATTACAAAAATAATTACGACGGGGATATTTGAGCGACATGCATGCTAAGCGTTGCCGCGGAGCTGTGAAGCGGTTGAAGCGCTCTTGAGCTTGACTCGAGCGGAACGGGGTCACCAAGCGCAACTGAGCGAGCGAAGCGCTGCAGCGTCCCCTTTAAAAAATATATCGCGTGCTTTTTTTGAGTAATGAGTTAGTTTGAGTGGCTATGGTGGTTTTAATTAGGATTTACTTTTTTAACTGTAGTTTATGAGGGAGTTGAAATGCATCAGTTTGTTGCTTTGCTTGTCCTTTTGCTTACATCTGTCTCGTTTATGATATTTGCATGCTTAGCTGACTTTAGAGTTTTAAAAAAGTTTAATGTCTAACTGGTTTCATGCATCTTACTTTGCGCTAATCCAGTTTATGTTGGTAGCTGCTATACTCATACAAACTAAATGAGGTTATAAAACTACTTATAATTTGTATCTAAAACATATTTTCTTAAAATTTACTTTCCTGGTAAAGAATAAAAATTCCGTGATCGTTTGATCAACCCATCCAATCAAAACGAGGAACCCAAATAACGATTAGTTTTCTATTTCATAACTTATTTATCTTGTAAACCACTACACATACACAAACTTTACAAAATAAAACATCCATCGCACACCACACAGAACGTTGCAAATTAATATTTGAATAAATTAAGGGAGGAAAACATAATTTTAATTCGTCGGAAACTGGCGTACTCGTACGTCACTGTAAAACATTACGCCGTTGATTAAAAGGACCAAAAAACAAAAGTGTGTAACATTTTCCCTCCTCGTTGCAATATGAAATTTATTTACTTTTAATTGAACTACGATTACTGATGGAGTCTTCTTATTAATTTATTTATACGAGTATACTGTTTTTCGTTTATTTGTGTCGTGTATTTTGCGAGCAAACCGTTCGTTGTAAAATAATTGCCTGCATTGCACGCTGCATGTATTCGATGAAAATCTTATTGGGAAATATAATACTTTCTCTTGTAATATTTTTTTATTTTTGGCTCGATTTTTTCCTGACGGCTATTGTATAAAAAGCATATCCTTTAACATGTGTTGCATTAAGTATTTCTTCTCTCTTATATTTTCTTTTTGCACATCTTTGTTACTCAAATGTATGTACCTGTTGCAGTTATGAGGTCAGCTTAAATAGCTTGTTTATATAAAACTTGTATTTAATAACTTCAGTTTTGTCTAATGACTTTTCTTTCGTGTATGCTGTGTTAGCTGTAGCCTTTAACTGATTGTTACACCGACAAATGTAAATTGTTAACTGATTTATGAGAACCACCTCCTTTTTTGGTAGTCGGTTAATAAAATTTAATGTGTAAACAGTTGTTGGCTGAAATTAAATAAATAAATAAAATAGGTAAAATATCTTCCAATTAATCCATTTTATTACTTAGACGGTTGTTTCAAAATAGCTACGAAAAAAAATGTAAATAAAAAAACCTTTATATTTTGAATGTAAAACTCTAAAAAACTTTGAGCACTTGATAGGTATTGTAGCTAAGTTAAATACAAACTCTGTGTGAAACTATGAAGTTTTCCAAAGTGGAGTGAACCCACGTAAAAATAGTTAACAACTACCTCAAAGTTGAACGAGTATCGGTTTCCTGGTGAATATTAAAATGCCGATGAATAGCTTCAACTTGTTACTGCAGCTTAACTTTGATAGTAGCTTGAATTGACTGATGAAGGAGAGTGGACAGAGTGGTGGAGTGTTGTGATTAATAAACAGGATCATTTGTCGCGGTTCAGTGGAGCTCCTTTGAAAGAGGTGATGTCATGTCACTAGAAGACTGACCGACAGACATTTTTTTTATACCATACTATTTGCTTTGACGTTCTAAAGTGCCTTTGGTATTTTGACTTGACTTTGATTTTGTCATGTTGAAGATTACGCAGTGTAGGATGACGACATGAACGACAGTCCAATAAAATAATCAAATGTAAAACAAGCATATAAATTGAAAACAACCAGATTTTACAGAAAATCTGAGAACACCAGACAATTGTCCTCAATTCTTATCAAGAAAACGACCACAGACGTCAGAATACAAAAGTGAACGAACCCGAGACGAGACAATCCATCGCCACTAAACGCAATAAGTGCGTATAAATAAAGTGTGTCCCACAAAATTTTTCACAAATAACATCAAATTTACGACTATGTTTATGGCTCTCTTCCTCTCAGATAAAGGACATTGAAATTCCGAATGAATACAGCCGTTGCTTCCGTTCCGCCACTTTTTCGCGATACCTTGCCGGTATTCTGGTGCCGACAGCCAAAGAGGGAAACTGTTGGTAACTGATAAAAATGTTTACTGGAGTATTTTATCTTGTTGTGATCATCAAGGTCATTGCTTAATCTGATCAAACCTGTTTAAGTTTTATCATTTGTTGTGATAGAAGTTTAGTAGCAGCGTTCATGTTTTAGATATGTAACGCGATTCAATTATGTTTTAAAGTTAAAAGTTCAATGTTTTGAATTAATTAAAGTCTATTGAAGTTTTTAGTATCCTAGTTCCCTGTGATAGTAAGAAATCAGTTATAAAGCAAACTAGAAATATTAATAACAGTTCACAATAGCTTAAGCTATTCTAATAAAAGGGGAGAAGAGCAAAAAGCTTGTATAAACACAGAAGAAGAATGAATAAAGGAATTGTATCGATTCCAAAGCAAACAGAATACACCCCCGGCGTGTCTCGCTGAGAACCAGAACTTTTATTACGAACACATAAAAATCTAGTGCACGTTTATTACGTAGCGTTTATGTGCCCTAATAATATTCCATGTTTACTGATAGCGACTGTTATTTTATCTGTTTTTGAGTGCCCTCTTTTTCCGGAAACGCTTTTTTTGCGAAATTACGCAGGCGCCGTGAGCTATCTGCGGTTTGATGTGCGGCGGGAATTAAACCGTTGCGTTATGTTTTGTTTTTATTTTTTTTGTTGGAACTCTGGTAACGGGTTAATCTGTGGCGTTTGTCTATCGATGAAACTCACGTGTTTTTGTGATTGAAGAGAGATTTGCACTTTGATAGTCGGATGTCTGTCTGGTTTTGTATTTACTTTTTTAAATAGATTTTGATTGAAAGCAGAAGTTACTATTTCACTGTCTCTTATTCAAATTCTCTTTTTAAGGAACCCAAACAAAGATATAACACTGGTGTTATGAGCTCATAATGTAATAGAGAGCCAAGTTTAGCCACTGAATCTATAACTCTTTCCTTAATATCTATGCTTGCCATTTTAATCTATTACGATTAAGGTAGATGGTGTGGTCTTAAACAAATATTTATCTTTCAAACGCAAATAGAATTGAGATCACACAGGTCTAGCAAAGTATACATAGTCTGAGCGTTCTAAGACTAATTCTGTAGGCGTATACATCCTTCAAGGAATAGAAAGATTATTTTTCAAACATGTTCGTCCCACGCAAGTTAGGCATTGAGCTGAATTGAACTATATCTTATAGAATATCCTAACATTGTTATAGGTTTTCTTTTATTCCCAGAAGGAAAAAGGTCTAAGTTTACGGTAAGTAATAGGTGGTTGATGATCTATGTACATTATTGTACATTCCCTTTTTACCCGACTGCGCCAGAAGGAGGGTTATGTTTTTCGAGAGTATGTATGTATGTATGTATGTATGTATAATTGTTTGGCACGCTCTGCAGCCTAAACGGCTTGATGGATTTTGATTTGAGAGGTGTCGTTAGATTCGTATTTACTGTGAGAGTGACACTGGATATATCAAAATAATAAAAAAACTAAATGGCGGATTTTTGGCGCCAAATTCGAATATTTCTCACTCTCTAGCCTAAACGGCTTGATGGATTTTGACTTGAGAGGTGTCGTTAGATTCGTATTTACTGTGAAAGTGACACTGGATATATCAAAATAATAAAAAAACAAAATGGCGGATTTTTGGCGCCAAATTCGAATATTTCTCACTCTCTAGCCTGAACGACTCGATGGATTTCCGCTTGATAGGGGTTGTTTGATTCGTATTTACTGTGAGAGTGACACTAGATATATCAAAATACAAAAATAATAAAACTAAAAAAAATTAAATAAAAAAAGGTAATTTAAAAAACTAAAAAACCCGACTGCGTTTCTAAAAAAAACCCTAAAACAAGAAAGTCATCGTAAAATTTAAGCAGTCGGGACCCATTCTAGAAAGCCAGCCGTATGTGCCCTCACAAAGTCTTCATATTTAGAATGGGTCCCGACTGCTTAAATTCTACGATTACTTTCTTTTTTAGGGTTTTTTCATTTTCAAGAAACGCAGTCGGGTTTTTTAGTTTTTTAAATTATTGCTAGTGTCTATGTACACAAAGATACTTTTAGAAAATCTTACCTAGGGATTATTCCTACGATTTCTAGACCAAAGATACATATCGACCTACGGAATTCTCATAAGAAAGAAATGTAAATATCAAAGCAATAGAGTTAAGTACATATTTGTTGTTAATTAGTAGGTAGCCATAACACATACACATGTAGTTTTTTTATTAAAAAAAACCTTGCCTAACGCTAACGGATTTTATCCTATATCGGAGGTGCTTTTACAAAAATACAAGTTCATATACACATGACACCCAGACCCCACAAAAAGCTGCTTCGTGCGGTAATCGAACCTGCTACACATTACGCGGCAGCCAGTTGCCCAGCCACCGCGCTAACCACGCAGTCAAACATCAGTAGATACTACATAGTGAAAATAACGATACTAGTTAGTTATACATTAATTTAAAATATGATAAAAACATGTAAAACTTATAAAATCCAATACTTATATTAAAAAGCAACAACCTCAACCACTGCAGCTTATAAAGTACTGCTATAAAAATGATGTACACTTCTCACAAAAAAGTCCTAACTCACATAAAATAAATATCGAAGTATAAAAAATATTTACGCGCACGAGTACAGTCGGCATCGTACGAATGGTAAAAAAATAAAACGTCTTGGGGAAGCTAGTCACGCGTCCAATATTCCGATTGGCTTCGGATCGCTATCAATTTTTCTTGAGAACAGGCCAGATTTAATTATTCAGTGGCTGTCGGCTTGATGGCACAGACGTGCGGTACTTAAAATTTGTACATTAATAGTGAATGGGACGAGTGCGTACTGAGCCACGATTTATTCCCTCGAAATCTCAATACAGTAAACAAAGCGTTTTATTCCGTCACTCAATTCTACTCGACTGTTGTTAAGTCTCTTTAGCCGGGTTTGTACATTCCTTTTTTTTACATTTTATTTTCACTAAGTTTCACATTGTCTGAAGACTATTGATTTCCTCGTTGATTTAATGATTTTCTATGAGGAAAGTCACTCAGTGTTACTTGTTAGGAAATTATGAGTAGCAGGTAATTTATTCCTATCCATTTTGCAAGTCTATGTATAGGTATTTCGGAGCTGTGGACTACCTAGCGGGTTTACCGCTCCGGCTCTAAAAACAGGGGTAGGAAAGGGGTGGTTTTAAGTCAGTAAGAGTCTGACACTCATTCTCGCCTCGCCCAAGGCGGGAGAAGTCATTGGATGATTTTCCCCCTCAAAAAAAAATCTTATAGTTATTTACGTCCATTTGTGATAACTATTTTCTGTTACTCGGTAAGAGATCGTACTTAAATTATAAATGCCAAAGTCCATACGTTTGTTTGTTTATAGCTCCTTCATTACAAAACGGCTGAAGAGATCGAGATTAAATTTGAAATAGGTGTAGATTAGATAGAACATGGTCTGGAATAGACATTGGCCACTTTTTATGCCACGAAAACACGGGTGAAACTACTGACCGAATGGTAATAAATAATGTTGACTTTGATTATGACTTTAAACCTCATACATATAATATCTAGTTCTGATAATATTATTAATGTCGATATATTGCAAAGACGCACCTAATAATATGAAATGTCAGATGCACGGCAATGGCTGACGGTTGCATTCAGTTCCTGCGTAATTACATCTCAGATTGCCAATAATTGTCAATAGGTTGCAAGTTGGGTACTCATTGTCAATATAACTATAACAATAACTCGTGTAAAAGAGAAAGAAAATAAAAGAGAGAGAGAGGGAATAATTATAATTTGTATTACACTGTCTGTTCGTTATACAGTTTTACTGTGCTGCTTTGGATTATGTCAAAAAAGATTAAAATAACTACATTATATTGAAAATGATATTTACCAGTCCCGAACGGCTTAAAAAACTAATTTCTTTAATACATTAAGGGCGGCTTGCGCAACATTTGATCTAAACAGAATTTAGTTAAATGTGTTTATCTTGCTAAATATGTTTAGTCTAAATACAATTAAAAAGGTCTTGCTCATGTCCGTTTGGATGGTAATTTAACTAATCATAGTTAGAGAGTCGGTAATGCAGTTTCTTGCGTTCCTTTTTACACTTTCGTGCGTTGTAGATTTGATTTAGAGCAAAATGATTGCATTTCTTAAAAAAAAATGCGTGATATGGACCGTCGAGCTTTCAACTGACTGTCACATCAAGTCAACCGAGCTGTCAAGTCAAACATTGCGCTGTTGTGAAGTATTCTCGTGGTATTTTTTATTGATTTAATTGTTTTAGTTGAGTGATAATTACCATGGCAAACAAAAGTGTTTCTTCTAGGGCCCGGGGGCCTAATTTTACAAAAGAAGAACAGATATAACTGATTGCAGCGATGGAACCATACGCCCATATTATTGAATGCAAAAAGACCGACCAAATATTAAACAGAGTGAAAAGCAAAATGACTAGGTCAAAAAAAGCTATTATTTATTGAATATCCATTAATAAAAGTACATTTCCTTATGTGTTGCTAGTTTTTATTTATTACTATTTATTGAATATCCATTAATACATATATATCGTAATGCCACTGTTTACACCCACTTTTCAACAATTTATGTTGTAAGTCCCTTGTAATAGGTGGTGAGCCTATTGCCACATACCGGGCACATGTCCAGACTCCGTGCTACTACTGAGAAATTTTCGAAAAACCGAAATAGCCCAGTAAGACTTTGCCCGACCCGGGGGAGTCGCACTTGCAACCACTCGGCCGACGAGGCAGTCCATATCCATTAATAAAAGTACATTTCCTTGCTTGTTGCTGGTTTTTAAATGTGGGGCTATTTGCTGTAATAAAAATATTGTGGTTTCTTTCGTTAGACGAAACCATCTGAACAATTTGTGGTCCGAATACATTCCAAATAAGTCTGCTCTCTTAAACAATTCCCTCGGTCTGTTAACATATTCTATAATCTCCTCATCGTCGTCAGAATACAATTCCCACAAATCCAACTTACAAACTTCCTACCAACCTCTTTACAATCTTTTATAAAATAATAGTAAAATGTCTATAACCTAAATATGATGACGCGCGATTGGTACTAAACGTATTTAGCGAAGTTAAATAGCCATCTTTGGGTATTTAACTTTGACAGTTCGTTAAACGTGATTAGTGCCTAAATTTTTGTTGTGCAACACGCTAAATGTAATTAGCCGACTAAATGCGTTTACGTCACTCTTAGGCCTCGGCCTCGAATTTTGCGGGCAGCGGGGCGGCAGCGGCGGCGGCGCGGGAGCGGGGCGGGCATCGCGGACCCGTTCTCGAAACTAGCGGGCAGATCGCGCGGCACTACAGCGGTGTAGTGTTGTGTTCGTGGTTGTGTTGTCGAGATATTTGTTTTTATTAGCGAACGAAATGTGTGAAAAACGGCGACAACATCTTTTTGATTCACAAAAAATGAAAAATGTAGGTACACAACACTATACTACAATGCAGACGCGCAACGCGGGCGGTCACCGCTTGACTGGAGTGCACCGCTCGTTGCCCGCTCCCGCGCCGCTCCGCCGCCGCTGTGTTCGAAAACCGGTCCATTTGATTATACGCATAAGGCCTCGGCCTCGAATTTTGCGGGCAGCGGGGCGGCGGCGGCGGCGGCGCGGGAGCGGGGCGGCGGCGGCGGACCCGTTCTCGAAACTAGCGGGCAGATCGCGCGGCACTACAGCGGTGTAGTGTTGTGTTCGTGGTTGTGTTGTCGAGATATTTGTTTTTATTAGCGAACGAAATCTTTTTGATTCAAATTTATTCCTAACGCTCGATTTACTGTGGGCAAAAGAAGAAGACCTACTATAGGGCAAGGAAAATAAATGGCGAGTTTTATCGAAATTATGAAGAACAGAGACAAAATCCCGACAAATTCTACGACTACACTAGAATGAGTGTAGAAACTTTTGACTATATTCTTGAAACTATCAAGAGTGATTTCAGTTTTTGCTTTAGTCTTCAATATTCAGTTCGTTTTTTATTTCTTCCCATAATTGGTTAATTTTTCTTCTATTTTTATGGTTCACATCTTTGCTGTTCCGTATGGGTGTCCTCTCAAAGATTGCCGAAATCATTTGCTCTTGCACGTCCGAGGACATTTTGATACGTCACAAAAAAAAATGTAGGTACACAACACTATACTACAATGCAGACGCGCAACGCGGGCGGTCACCGCTTGACTGGAGTGCACCGCTCGTTGCCCGCTCCCGCGCCGCTCCGCCGCCGCTGTTTTCGAAAACCGGTCCATTTGATTATACGCATAAGATCCTGCCGCTGCCGCGCCGCCGCCGCCGCCGCCCCGCTGCCCGCAAAATTCGAGGCCGAGGCCTAAGATCCTGCCGCTGCCGCGCCGCCGCCGCTGCCGCCCCGCTGCCCGCAAAATTCGAGGCCGAGGCCTTAAACTGTTCTTTAACGACGATGCGCAAGCCGCCCTAACACTTAGAACGCCACCAAATTTCGCGCCACTTCATACCATTTATAAAATCTAATATTTAAATTTATTCTCTGACAGTTTACGACCGAAGCGTAATGCACATAATTCTAATAAATAGCAAATTTATTATTTTTAAAAAAGAAAATACATTTGTAAAGTTTATCTTTCGCTTTTGACATTAACTTCAGTTATTTATGCAAACGTACTTTGAAAATGGTGTTCATAAATTTCAACTAGGAGTAAGAAAGTGACCGGAGGAATTAAGATGTATAGTTGCGAAGAGTGTAGTAGTTGTCACGCGATCTCGGGCCTGTCACGCACATATCCCTGTTCTCGCGACGTGAAAATTTAATTCAAATGCCCGCAAACACGCTGCCCGCCGGCTCCGCGGGACGTGATCCGTTCCTACGTGATTTGCTCGTTTCCAATGTGAGTATAACAATTGTTTTGTTTGCTCAATAATTTTTGTGGTATTTTTAAAACAATGTATTTTTTTAATTCAATATGCATTTTTTGCAGACTGTTATTATTTGTAGTGAACTATGTCAACTGTTTTTTTTCTGTCAGACATTAATTTGATCATACGTATCAATATTTTACTTATGCTCAACTTAAGTACGAAAAACAATCTCATATTTTACATAGCTGTTAGCAATACTGAACTCTGACATTCAAGTGTAACATTTAAATTCTTGTCTTTATATAAACTCTAAGAAAATATTGAAATAATTATACTCTAGCAGGTTCATAGAATATTTGAAACTGTTTGGGTAATTTTCTCTGTAAGATTTCAAAGAAATTCGTATTTAGATCTCAAAGAAATGACGACGATTGGAAGCAGTTTTATTTAATATAATACTCGTGAGTTATTTTCTATATTTTTTTTATTTATGATATAAGTTAGTAACCGAGCAGTTGGATCACCTGATGATAAGGAATTGGCGCCTCCACCCGAAACACCAGAGGCGTTACAAGTGCGTTGCCGGCCTTTTGCGGGGAGAGAGGGGTTAGGAATTCTTTTAACTAGGATACAGACGAACAGTACCTATAACAAAATATAAAAAATATATATAAATCTGATTTCAATGACGGATTTAGTAAATCTCATATTTTATTTTCTATTCATTTTTCTATAGATATTATGAAAATATTCCTATTTGACTGCCGCAGCATCTCAAGCGTCTAACGCCGCCCGCATGTAACTAATAACCTAAGCATCATTATAATATATTTTGTATGTATGTATGTGTGTAAAACACAGAATTAGGACTGCAAGAAGTGACATCAACTTAGAGTTTAACAGAATATTTTTTACTTCTCTTTTCCTGCAGATGTAGTGAGAGCCGATTACAGTACTGTACATAGTGTACATCTCACAGAAATCAGATCTCCAATCCTTCAGTTAAGCATGGAAATAAAGGCCTCATAATTATGAAAAGTCTGACTGAATTATAGCAGTAAAGTACACAATTTAGTGAAGCAATCGAAACAATGTAACCAAGAATTGTATTGAATGTGAATCTGATTGAAAAAGAGTATCCTATGGAGTTTCTTGCTCGTTCTTCTCCATAGGAATCTACACTTTGGAAAGAGCAAATAGCTTCACTAGAGAACTGACCGACAGACAGACGTTATTAATATTATTATATTTGCTTTGACGTTCAAAAGTGCTTTCCTGGTCTATTTTAAATTAAATAATTTTGACTTGACTTTGAATTAAAACTTATAAAAGGTTTTCTAAATGTTTAATTACCTATATCTAAAATTACATATATCTGAAATTTGAAGTGTTAAAATATTCGCCAATTATAGCCACAACTTCAATTAACTTTTCCAGCATCTATACATCTTTGTACACCTGAGTTTTCTCGATAGGTGAACTCATCGTGGTGTAACGTGCACCGTATGTGCTACGTACGGCTTCTTTCTCCTACTCTTAGACAATTTGTATATAAAGATTATATCTTAGGATATATCCTGTTACTTGGGCAACAACTTAGTCCTCTAACTTATGGTAGTATTTAGGCTACTTGTGCTTAGTGCCTTGTAGTTTTAGGTGCTTGAAGTTTTATATTGATAGTTATGTTAAACCGTCGCTCGTTACGTACTAAACAATTAAGTTCTAAGATTGTTGGTAAAGGTGTCTAAGTAAATGGGATAATTTATAAAGTACCTAAGTACTTTATATTTAAACACTATCATAATCATTACCTTATCATTTAATTTATGAAATAGACAATCCTATTTTTAACATTTAGTAAGTTTTAAAGAAAATATTAAGTTATCTGAACTATCGCTTGTAACTATCTATAAGAAAATGTAACGGCTGACGCTATCTCTATTCTCAACTTAGAACTAAAGACATGACTTGTTAAAATCAGCGACATCTGTTGTCATTTTCCGATAGCTCAGTCCCGCTTTTCAGGAGCTCACGTGTATGGTTTAGTTGGGAGCACAGGCGAGCTTTTTTCGGTGAAGCAATTTTAGTTACATGTTTGAAACATAGATGGCAGTGCTTTGGAAAATAATGTGTGTGGAAGTCATGAAGTAAAATATTGCGATCCTTCCTACGCTACCCATAGATGTCAGTACATGGTCGTGTTTTATGAAATTAAATGTTTGTAGATATTTAGATATAAGAAAATATTACACATTGTGTTGTTTATTTTGTTCTTCATTATCTGGATATTCTTATAAACACCCACACATCAAATTTCTTCTTTATCGAATGCATTATATGGAAATATCTCTAAGATACACAAAATATAACGGATCTATTGTTTGCAGATCAAACAAATGTAACAATATTTTACATAAACGAATCGAAATCCTATTTCGTGGCACATGAAACAATAAATATATTAGCATAGCTTTGATTTTGTTACATCTCTCCTGAGATATATTCATGTTTATAAATGACTTATAAGCCCCGGTTTTACATGTACAATTTAGGGAAATTGACTCTCATAGTCGTGGTATGGGGTAGGTAAATGTCCGTATCATAGCACGTGAGTTCGAAACCCGATAAGTAATAATATGACTTTTATGTTTTATTCGAAAGGTATAATGCCTTTCTACAAATAAAAGGTGATATTTTACATAGTGCTCCTTAAAAACTTATTAGAGTTATTTTTTTAACGATGCTCCACTCTAGGATAGTCTCCTGAGTCGTGGGTGCGTTTACAAAACATACAAATTCGCATACAAATAATACTTAGACCCGAAACGACAATTTTTGGATCACACAAAGAGCTGCTCTGTGCGGGAATCGGACCCGCTACACGTTGCACGGCAGCCAGTTGAGCCATCGCGCCAACAAATAAAGTTCAAATTCAAAGTTACCTTTTTTATAAATAAAATAATAGTTTAAGTACTAGAATATTCCGACCTGGAACTGCGGACTACCTAGCGAGTTACCGGGGCTCCGGCTTGAAGACTAGGACTAGGAACGGGGTGGTTTTTAGTCAGTAAGAATCTGACACTCTCACATCACCCAAGGCGGGAGGAGAAATTGGATGATTTGTGTCCCTCTCAAAAAAAAAAGACACTAGAATATTTTTTGACGGTGACCAGATAAACCTGTATGCTACAGGTACTTACGTAACTGGCTCTCATCTACTCAAATTGAGTGTCTTTTGTTAGGGTCAGGTATCTGGCCGTGACAGTAGACTTACTCATTTATTTTAGGGTACAACTGTGCTTAGGTAAAACCCAAATCATATTGTTCTACATTTTAATACAGCTGCGTCACGGCTATTGGATTGTGGAGTCCATTTACACGTTGTAGGTAACAATGATTCAGCTTTCGTTTTTGTTGAAGATTTATTATATTTCGCTAAGTTTTAAGATAGATTGTTATATATTTTGTCCTCATTTTCCGCTATTGTTTTCTTCAGTTGTTATAAAATGTATAATTTTGTAGTCTTGTCATTAAGATTTGCAATTTCTAGAATTTTCTTTCAAATATTCTCAAATATTCTTTAAAGGAAATATGCAATACCAACGTTTCATCATCTTCATGGTGACATCAAAGGAACACGGAGTCCCTGTGGAAGGTATCCCCACTTATTTTTAATATATTATCCTAGTAAGGAACCCGCAGCATAATTCAAGATGTCGACTGAAACAGCGGCTGCAATTTGTTACTGTACCATTATCTTACCCTGTGGGACATAAGTAGACACGGGGTCACGCCAAACTAAGCAATACCAGTATACACGGACCGCTGAAAGTACGGACAGATCATACAAAGCGAGACTATGATAAATTGGTTTTGTGTGACTCGATCTGAAGTTGTGTTTACATAGATAAAAGGGCACTTTCGTGGACTATTTTTTTAACCACTGACCCACATTTTAGTGTGATGTCGTAAACTCTAACATACGGAACATAAATATTATCACCTATTTGAAATAACATGTATTACTGAATTCCATGTTTTTATTGGGTATGTTTTTTCTAGTAAAATATATGTACTGGTTGAAATATTTACTTAAGTAGAGTTTCAAGGTCAGACCTCGATAAGCGGTCTAGGACAAGTTTGAGATTTGTTATAAGATTCTAGATTTCAGTCGCCACAGTGCTGACGTGGGTGTTAGTTTAGAGCCCGAAAGTGGGTTTAAGTGGTAAAACTTTGACGAAAATATCCTACATGATCTTTAGAGAAGGATCAAGATAATATCAAATTCATTGAGTTACTAGTTAATACTCTTCATTCGAATATTTTAGTATGTTTGTGTTTTAAGCGTTTTTGTTTTTTTGCTTATAATATAAAAATAAAAGCCTGAATTAATTAACTCACGTAACTGTTTGACGAGGAACTCGACTGCATGAGTAAGCTGATAACATAATAATTAATTTAGTATGTCTCACTAAAGTTATAATAAAATTAAAATTAGGCCTGATTTATTTTAAACCAATTAAATATTTTACTTAATTAAAAAGATAATGGTAGGACCATTATTTTATGGGTAGGTATATTCTGCAATAAACAAGCGGTATAATTAAGTATGTGAGTCAGGTAATATTATTAATTTCTCTTCTTAAGCCTCAAGAATAAGCTTCAAGTAAATCTTCTTCAAAGAGTCTTAGTGCTTGCTCAATGAGCACATGGCATATGTATCAAGATTTAATTCTATACAAGTACACATGATTCCTAATGAGATTAGGTATTTGGAGCCTAATGTAGTTATTGTAGTTGTGCACCTAAGCATCAGTAAGTGGTGGACTATATAGTACAATGATTTTCTATTGTTTTAAAGAGTGAATCTATATGGATTATTCGTATCTCATAGTTAAATACAGCAGACGTTAAAAGATATTACCTCAGTTATCGAGTGGTCGCTAGTGGTTTCGTTTTCGATTCCCCGGTTGGGCAAAGTATTGCTTGGTTTTATCGATTTTTCGAGTGGCAATAAAAACATGGCAATGGGCTCATACCCCACCCCTCGATACAACAATAATGGCTCACTAACACAAATGGTAAAAAGTGGGTGTACATTGTACAGTGGCATTACGTCTTATTTGCACTTCTACCTACCTACTACTTCGGGGATAAAAGGCGTGACGATATAGATAGACGTTAAAAGTTATTTTATTAATTTGCAAGAAAAACGAAGTATTTTTGCTCATTTTGAAGAAGAATTCGTTTTCAAATCACTAGTTATTTGAATTCCATTTCAGTAACAAATTATTTATTGTTACTGCTCTCAGGTATTATTAAAATTCTAAAAGTCTAATACTAAAAATGTCTTTCTAATTTTACTCGACATTCAATCTATGCTTTGAATCAAAATTAGAATAGTGTCTGCAAAACACCTCTCTCTACCTATAATATAATTTAATTTAGAAAAAATTGAAAAAAATACTAAATTGAGAAAATGTCTACTAGTTTCGAGTCACGGAAGAACCCGGAAGGGATGTGACGACGTCACACAGCTCACTTACCAGTGGGCGTCACGTCCACGCATACTTAGGAAGGAGAGTCTCTCTGTTATAAGTTTTTAAACTGACATTCCGATATTTCGGCACTGTTGCAAGCGCCATAATCACGGATAAACTGTTTATCCGTGATCATGGCGCTTGCAACTTCAAACTATTGTCAACTCATAAATATTGAAAAACATAGTAAATATCCCGTTAGTCTCTCTGTTACACGAAACAAGTAGAGGCTTTCTTATTATTTTACGAGAGTAAATCAATATTTTTAATTAATTTAGTATATCTCACGATAGTTATTACACAAATTCGTGACATTTATTTTTGCTCTAATTCATTTACATTTATGACATACACAACGTTATACGTTAAAACGTATAATTCATAGCAAACGGTATCTACAAATAACTTTTGACGTGTTTTTTCTATAAAAACAAGGCAAAAGCCTAAAATAATTAAATAACTTAATAAAAGTTCCCCTTGCTCTCCAAATGAGAAGTGTGATGAACGGACACAAATTTGCATACACCACTTCATTTAGTCCAATCATTATTCGCTGACTCAGTCACTCGTGGAAATAAAGCGTTTAACTGTTAAACGCTTTATTTGCTACAACATTTTGCCCATGATGGTGTTAAAATTTAGCAGAATCATGGGCATCTTCGCTTGGCTTGAAAACACGTCATAATATTTTGGTCGGTCTCCGTAATAGGAATCTACAATATCATTTGACGAAGGGTCCATTTCACAATGTCTGGATAGCCGCTGTGTCCTAAATAAATTTGACTAAGTCAAAATATAATTAACAAGAAAGTTCCAAAATTTGAGCTAATCCCCCTCTAAATCTTTGGTTCATTTCGAAAGCAACAAAACCGAAAAATACTCCGTTTCTGTTTCATAAAAACATTGTATGATATTCGATCTGTCTAGTATACATAACGTAACGTAACGTAACCAGACACGTATTCATGTGTTCACGTTTCCATCCGAAAGAGCTTCGTATCAATTGGGAAATATTGTTGCCAGTATCACATTTCTTTCAGGCAGATTTTACTTTATCTCTCAAATTTTTTGCGATTGAATGTAAACCTTATAAACCTACATGCGTATAGGTTTATGACAATACAGGAATATTGATGGTATCTTGTGGTTTTATTTATTGTCTGTAAGGTCTATTATTGATTGTCGTTGAGAACGGGTCACTACAAACTACTAAGTAAGTGTGATGTTGATGGATTTTCTGTTTATTTTATCGTCAGTTCCATATAATACTTAGAAGTACCCTTTTACGAGTATATCCCTTATGAATGATGAATATTTACTTTCTGCCTTAAATAATTGCAAACGGCACATGTCAAGCGTTAAAAGATTCATGTTTTACAGCAACCTTTTATGAAAAAAATGTTTCAGGAAGCATTTAATATCAAGGAAGTCACATATATTATGTACAAAATGCCTGTAATCTACGTACATATGTCACTCAGAAATCTGTGGGAGACAAAAATAAAAGTTAAATCTTTTTTCTTCATAAAGATTTCATCCTGAGATATTTAAGATTTCGTGAATATGAGGTTTTCCTGTATATTCTTTGTTTTCTTTCATATTTACGGGCAAATAAGATTTAAAGGTGAACTCAGATGTTTTAAATGATACCACCTACTGTTGTCATACCCTTAAAGTGTCTGTATTTAAAGTCTTATCGAAGAGGAAAATGTAAATGTTTCGCAAATGGTTATCGGAATAAGTTAACCAATCGTGACACGAGAAAATTGATATCTTCTTAGAAATATAAGAAGTTTGAAAGAGCCGTGCGTTGGCACGAATGGGCCTGCTCGTCTAGTGTTTCAAGTGTCCATGAATGGCGCCGATAGCTTACCATCAGGTGATCCATCTGCTCATTTACCGGCTTATACGCATAAAAATTTAAATCCTACATATTACAAACTGACACACGTAGAATTTATTTTGGGAATTTTCCATTGAAATCTTAAGTAAATAGTAGGTACATAGACAGCCTTACAGGTAATTGCCAATGTGCCTGAAACAAGTTAGTTTACATGAAAAATAGGGATGTTTGCCTTATAATAGAGATATTTTTGAACTTCGCAAATAAGACAAGTTCTATAAGAAACCAAATATAATTTTCAAAGAATTTCTCATTAGTGAGGAAATAACATCATAGTTATATCTGTTGTGCCTTAGGACCAATAGAACCAGAAAAAATTGAAAGCTATTTTTTTCATTATATGAATAGTTTGGTATTTCTGAACGTATTTAACAGAATTTTTGTTGGCTTATTTTAAGGTAGGTAGCTGATGTACTAAGGAGTAACTTAGACTACTTTTATTAGCCACAAAGTTTGTAATCCATGCGAGCGAAGCCGCGGGCTTCAGCTAGTAAAAAAATAATCCCCTTGCGTAGTTTTACGTGATCCAGATAAAATTATCCTTAAAGTACGATTAACTGTTACAGTTTCAGTATTACATTGTATAAGTACGTGGCAACTGTGTGCACAGTAAACAAACAATCAATTGCACGGATTACGTGTTTCAATGCAAACGGATTTATTCTACCAAACCCGGTTGATCTGATTAAATAGTTCATTGTTTATTCATTTATTGAAGGGTGATTTACATAAGTAAATTGATTATTTGCATCACTGCTAATGACATAGGACGTAGCATAAAATGCGTTAAAATTCGAATAGTGACAAAATGGATATAACATGACCAAATGGATTAATCAAAAATTCGGTCATGACAAAAAGGACCTGGGTATCTTCAAGACTCGAGTGAATTGGGTTGCTTACGCTAGAGTGTGTTTGCCTATTGACAGACTGCATCATCGCTTACCACCAGGCGAGATAGTGGCCAAACGTCAACACATCAAATATAATTTTCGATTTTCAATAAATTATTTTTCATTTTTCGTGACAAAATGTTAATAAATAATACTATTAGGAGATTGATATACATTCTTCATAGTTAGGAGTTTAATTATATTACATATGGCTAAAACTAGTATACATTATAATAACATAGTAGTTCTAAATAACTACGGATTGCTAAAATAATTCGTTAAAACCTGTGTGACAACACAAACTCCGAATAAAATTGTGGTTATTGGCAACTGGCTAAAGCTTATTTGTAGGGATTAACGCCGATGTGTGATAACAGCTTCGTTATGTAATCATAATATATATTTGTTTATTCTTTTACTGGCAAACATTTATTTAAACAAAAAATAGCAATTTTCCCGTTCATCTGTGTATTGTAGGAAATCCCAACTTTGTGGAACTAACCTCATTAATAAGTTCAAATCATCAAATACTGTTGAAATCGATACAACAGTCGTGGATGTTACTTCGATGGTCTTAAATAATTTAAGTCCCAACACGTTCATGGGATTAGTGGCAAGGAAATCCGGGCTTTGGATCTAATAGAGAACAATGGAAGCAATATAGAGGTTTTTTTACGAAATTAAATTGGTTTTATGTGCTATATATCTATTTATTGCGCTACTTGTGAACTAATAATTTAATGATTTAATTCATAAACTTATATTTTCCAAATTTCTTTCCAGAACTTTTCTTTGATAACATTTCCTTATGAGTAATAACGAATACTTTTTCTTTTTCCTTCTCCTTTTCTTTTGGTGCGATGCGGTTCTTGAAGAAGGAACACAGAACAGCGTAGATTACTTCTAGAAGGAACCAGATTAGTTCAATTACGCTGATCACAGATCCACCAAGACAGAGTCCGAATATACCGCCGAGGTTCGCTGAAATTACGAAACATGCATGAGTGTTATACCTATGTAATGCTCAGTTAATTAATACAGATTAATACAGAAACAAGATTTTTATATGCCGGAAGAAAGTATTAAATGTAAACATTAAAGTCATCATCATTATTAGAATTCTTTAAGTTACTTAGATAGTATGAAAGAAGTATGTAAGATTCGTAGCAATTGGCGTTCCATTGTCTCTGCCTACCCCATGGGAGACCTCATAGGTTATGTAGGTATGTATGTTTATTTAAAGAGTAAATCGATAACAATTTGCCAATGCAAGAGATAAACGTAAAAAAACTGACTTAAAGTTAAAAATGACTATTGTTTGTAATGATAGGTTATCCACCCACAGATAGGTTAGAAGTGGGTGCCATACCTATTTATATACCTACTTTAGTATATCGATGTCTAACTATCACGGTAATTATAAAAAATAATATTTTCTTCAAAATCCATTACTATGTTTACATAATCTTTTCATGTAAACGACGACTTTCCTTATTCATTATAACCATTTTATGTAGTACGAGTACATTTTAATGAGCTAAATTCACGATCGTTATGACAGGAAAAGCATTAATATTTTTACTTGTAAACGGAGGCAACACCTCTTATACTGTAGCCCTCTTATTTAACAACCCAGATAATGTATTTACTTCACAATATACCAACAAGCGATTTTATACTTTAAACTTAAGGAAAATAAGCTTCATTTTATTTTGGCTTACGTGTTTTAAAGTGAGGTGAAGACTTTTTGCTTTTGTTGTTTGTTATAGGAAGGACTTTTAATTAGCTTGGTATTTGAGTATTTTTTAAAGATAAAATTGTGTTCTGTTTTTCTTGCAATACTTTGTTTGAAAATATTGTCGAACATTAACATTACACTGAAAAGTAAGGCCGTATTTTTAAGAATTCTCCTTTTCTTTTAAACGGATTTTGCTAGCAAATTTTCAACTTAGATTTCTATAATTACTTTTAAAGAAGTGTCTACATAAACAATTTATTAGCTATTTATTCCCGTAATTAGTTTTATACCTAAATAAAATTTACTTCTGAAAACAGTAAGCTTGTTGCTAAGCATCGCAATATTTACCAACATTCTTTGCAGAATTGATCAATAAAAAAGTTTGAGGTCTCGTCACAAACTCACCTAACATCTGGTCCCAAGTGTAGAGCACCTCTCGTCGATACTTCATGCAAGTGTTCTGACTGAAATGTACTAAAACACGGCTGTAAGTTCCATTCAGTGCACTGAAATTTAAAAACAAGATAAAATGATTATAATATGAAAGTAAAGTTTGTGAAATGAGGACTGACCTGACACGGGCCAGCGACCAACAGGAACGAGAGTTTTAATTTTTGCTTTGACGTTCAAAAGTGTCTTCTTGGTCTAAGGGAAATAAATGATTTTAACTTTGACTATTCACGATACTAAATGCAAATAATATAATATTTGCTGTTATACATTTCCTGCTCTCTTGTATAAATTATTATTATAATTGAAAATGTATTTCCTTTTGCTCACATTATACATGAAAATTATAAAAAAAATGTTATTTTATTGTTATCCTAGCCAGGCTCTCAAGATGAAAGAAATACTCGCAAAAGAAATCAGAGATTATTGTATCACCCACGCAAAGCCGAAGTAAGGCGCTAGTATAATGTTGATGGAACGATGTTGTTAATTAATAAACAAAATAACAAATGGCTTACAATATTAGTATAGGACACGACAGGAAATCTTCCTGTGTATTCCAAGTAAAGGTACAAGGAAGATGTTTGTCTTAAAGTCCTATGGGACACTAAACATACTGGTACCGTCGGTATCGGTCCTTTGGGACAAATAGGATTTACTATGTTTTGCTAGCCTAAAGTATTAGGGTGATTTTCTACCGAAGATGTGCTATGCTACGTTGCTGTGGATGTCTTTGGCTTCATCATTAATCATATTCATTGGTACAATAGCTTATCACTGGTAGAAATGGACTCAGCTAAGCAAGCTAAGATAAAGCTTTTTTTATATGGGAAGATGCGTGCTATGGATGCGTGCTGTGGATGTGTACTATGGATGACTTCTCTACTATCGCATACTCGAGCTGCACATCTTCCTCGCATAGGCACTTTGCGGCTGCGCAACAGAATAGCACATCTTTTTCACACAGCTACATAGCTTAGCATCGGTGGAAACGGTCACATAGTTTCACAGCTTACCTATTACATCTTTGTAGCATAGCTACGTAGCACATCTTTGGTGGAAAAGCACTCTTACTACCTTCTAGATCTATGACGAATTCGATGTTGATATTTCTCAGAATCAATTTCACTATTATAACAGTTTCGGGAATTGATGTTTACTTGTACATGTCGGAGTAATGGGTTGTGTTGCTGAAGGTTTTTAAGGCAACAAAGGATTACTTTCCTTTAAGTTATTGGTATTATGTTAGTGAAATGACATGGGTGATGTTTAATTTTTTTGTTATACCTAGGTACGAGTACATACAGTTTTCAGTTTTATCGACATAATTTATTCTGTTGTTCTTTAGAGGTACCTACTACTGGTACCACTTTTTTTGAAACATTGGCCGCACACTAGTCCGTGGTTTCGTTTACAAACATACAATTTCACATACACATGACACCCAGACACTAACACAAAGAGTTGTCTCGTGCAGAAATCAAACCCGCTACCCGTTGTACGGCAGCTGATTGCTCAGCTACCGCATCAATCGTGCAGTCGTATCAAAGAATAGGAAAGTAATCGAGTCGAGACTCGATATTTGTATATGGGCAGAATCAATCTACGATATCATAATACGTAATTAAGGCATATATGTCATATCCTATGCCATTGTTGGTAATTCCAATATAACAAAATCCAGTCCAGATATACAGGCATAAAAATACTAAATACTTCATCTAATACTCACGTCAAATGCCTTTGATGTTTCACAAACTCCACTTCACTATCATACTCCACGTAATCACATCTCTGGTAGCACTCACTATCAGATATTATATCCTTTATGTCAACTTCAATCATCTCTGTAACCAAAGAAAATATTATTATTGTATTAAACTAAGAAATATATATTTTTTCAGGCCTACCCAAGATTATAATCACGGGTATTAATCCCGATTACAGAGCCTTTGAACTAAAGATAGGTTACGGCTTTTCGTGGCTTTATTAACTGGTACTGACAGTATTATACACATTTATCTGATCGTATACATGGTATATTTTGATTGCTCATACATTTTGGAAGTTAGTCTATGTGTAAGAGGAAAGTTCACTTTTGTGTTTAAATGATATTTAGATCTCATAGGTGAAATTTCTTTTTTCACCTGTGCGATCTAAATTAGTATGTGTCGGAAGAGTCATTAGTATGGAACTTCAATTTACTCCAAAACGAATGGATGACAACAAAGGAGCAAGGATAGCGCGCTTCTATAATTAATTGTGAGATTGCAGTTGACGGTTCAACATTGCGCCACGACAGACATTCTGGTCTTGGACTGAGAGCGAACAACTGCTTACTGGCAATATGGCCAGTTGATTAGTCTTCAGTGATTGCAATCATTAGAATCAGTGTTGTGAGTTTAATATTGTAACAGTGAATTATCTTTGATGTACTTTGTTAACCATGTTTGCACTTTAAAAGTGACTGACACCTCTGAGTTTGTTTTTTAAAATATTTTTCATTTATTCGTATTATTAAACTGTGTTTTATAATTCTCATGCACAAAAAGATGACATAATAATTTGTCAAACATAAGTAAAGTCCCTGAGCTATGACGGCCGAGTACTTAAGCACGCCTTTTGTATCACTCTGATGTTTTAAGAATATTCTCGAATTATGTTTTAAAAGACGGACAAATTGTTTATTTTTATCGTACCTTAAAATAATGTAGGCGTGTTAGTAAATATTTTTATATAATGTTCCGTATAATATCTGCTGTGCCAGTGTTAACACTGATGAATACGCCTTTCATTAATGAAAGAGCAATAGAAAAAAAGTTTCCCTCGAAGATGAATACTGCCATTTATTTCTATTTTGTTACTACGAGTTAGTGCCAAGAGGTGTTTCGTTGAAGAAATCTTTAAGATATAAAGAAAAAAAAATACATAGTAACAAAAAAATATTCATACTTAGACACTATGTATCCTATAATCTTATGCCGGGCAAACTGACGGACATTTAGACATTTACTTTCATAATTATTAAGACATTCAAAGAGCTTCCATTAATGATTTAATTTGAATAAAATTATTTTAGCTTTGATTTAAAAATAGACGAGTATCCTACACAAGTTTATCTTTAGTCAAGAATTTTTTGTACAGACGGCATTCTAAAAAAATCCTTATGACTTGTGAATAAAAAATATTTTTGTACAAAATGGTAATATTCTGCGTAACGATGTCTCTCAGTATTAAGTGTTTGTTGCCGTGCTCATCCGTCTCATGTAATTTATTCAGATCTGGTAGCTACATAAGTATCTCTATTTCCAGAAACAAAACATTTCATTTGTATTCTTCATAGAAATTATATGAACAGACTTATTAAGCACTTCATACAAGGTTAAAAATATTATAAATGTTGATTTAGGGATCTGAGTCTGGTTATCGGGTGGAAAATACTTTATATCTTGAATTGAGGTGAAGTTAATATTGTACTTATTTTAGGAAGTCTCAATCAATACATATAACAAAGGACATCGGGCGTTTTTTTTTTAAATAGTCGCGAACATAGAACCAAAATATTTGTTAAATGATAATCGTAGTTTGCAATCTATTTAATATTGTGTAGTTATTTTGATTCACAATAATGTTTGAAATATGGAAATGTATTAGTAAAATGAACAATTATATTTTAAGTTGACTATTTTTCCTGAATTACTAAACGACCGCTCAGTAAGTTAAAATATCACTCCGTGGTATGAAAGTTTGTAAAAAAGCCAATCAGAAAGAATAACTTAAATCCGTCAAGATTGATGTGCATTTTCGTTCTCACTAACTCGTCCATAGTCTTAAAACTGGTATTATGTTGCGCTTGCGAGAAATAGCTTATATTACTAAATCGCAGTCCTTCGTCAATATCATCGCAGTAAAAAAGTTAAGAGAAAAATACCTAGTTGTTTTGTTCTATTTTTGATTCTTAGGGTTTCCTCTTCAATTATTGCCATTTACTAAAAACATTTATAAATATTTTTTAAATGTCCAATTTCTCCTTATTGCCATCGACCCACAGATATTAGGAACTATACCATTGTGAACTAGATTTAAATTGCCTATCCACCGTACCTAATTTTATTTTATGTTCGCCGTAGGCTACCTTGTGTCCCATACAAAAAATGCCCGATGAATTTAATAAAACACCCTATTAAACTGCTTTTGTGCCTCATAGTTTGAATTAACAGAGTTTTTACCCCTGTCACTGCTCACTGTAACTTTGACGGTTCTGCTGACGGAGTAAAAGTAGCTCATCGCCCGACCAGAACTAGACCAATACGAATCACTTTCGACACGCGCCTCAAAGAGCCATCAGACCACCACAGATGTTCAGTCTTATGCCGACGGAGTCTGCGAACTGCCTAGTGGGAACTGGGTAGTTTTTAGTCAGTAAAATTGTACTTATTTTCGCCTCACCCAATACAGATAAGACATTTAATAAAATACCTTAAACCTTTTGTTCCACAAAAAATTTTGTTACACCGTTTAATGAGTGGTATTATTAAAACAAACTAAGAAGCAAGACTTACCTATTGTTTGATATATGCAGATGTAGTGTTCCCACGAACAAATACTAAAGTCCTCTACGTCCAATTCTTTTGCTGAAATATGAATAAACAGAGAATATAAAGATAAGAGAAAAATATTCACGCGTCAAAAGAAAATCAAAAGGTGTGAAAGTCTAATAAAAAAGCGACTTTTAAAATCAGAAAGAATAACTTAAGACTTAACACAAAAAAGAAAGATTGTGTTCTTGCGAGCAGTTTTACTCTCAAAAATTTTACTTTTATTAACACAGTCACAGAAGAGAAAAATACTATTTGTGTAGTAATAAAAGATGTATTAAAACTGACTTGTGAAAAGAAGATGTTAAAATATTCATTAAACAAAACACTTAAAAAATATCACGGCACTATTTTAAAAAGGCCGAAACATTTTGACCTAGTTTTTTGTTCTGCCACTTTAAGATGTCTTAGGGTCGTCACCCATGGTGACTTTTGGCAGGGATGGTGTTGGGCATTTACTAAAAATGCGACAGCGTCCCTACTAACGCATATTACTTTTAAGGTACGCGTCCACAGGTCCGCATTGTACGCATCGCACTCAACGGGTTTTAGTTTGTCTTGTATAGAAACTCATTACGGTACGGACCGCATCATCAGCAATATGCACATGCCATGCGCGCTGATGTCATACGGGATGCATACGATGCGTATGATGCGGGCCTGTGGACGCTTACCTTGTGTACTTCATTATTTTCAGAATAAATAAATTATTAAAGAATAGTATAAGTAATAACTTTTTACTTTTTAACGTGAGTTTTTATTATGTAACTTACTGCCTTTAATTGTTGTAGAAGTTGAAATATAAAATAATTATGTTTTTACCACTAAAGGTCATCATGACATTTCAACAAAAACTTTGAAATGGGTCAAAGTTTGATAAAACGTTTCTTTCTTTTAGTTCTGTAAGCTTATAATCTAATATTCATCGCTAGTTTATAAGTTGAATCAATTCTTCCAGACACAACGCACAATAATACTAAAAAGGAATTTATTCCAATCTAAAAGTTTTATTAAAACGTTCAGTTTTTGCAAATGGTCTAATTCATATTCGAGGAAAAGTGACGTGTTTCGTACATAAAATTTGTAAAGCATTTGTTTTTAATTATACTGACGTCCAATCCAGATAAACCGTTTTACAGTAAAAACCGTTAAAAATAATTAAATTTTAGTAACTCTAGTTTTTTCATTTTTAACGTTTAACAATATTTTACACTGTAAAATATTTATTCAGGGTTACAAGAACTGTCTACATTAATAAATTGATTTCTGTGTAAACAAAAGCGGTAGGTACCTACATTCATATTGGTGCTTTAATAGCATGGAAATGCCGACAGAGGGCGCCAGCAACGATCAAATGAGAGAGTGCTGAAAAACAAGCAAAAGTGTCTACAATCGAGTAGCTTGTATAGAAAGTCTGATGAAAGTCGATAAAACGAAAAAAATAAGCTTGAATCGAACACTTTCTGCATACGGGTAAATGAAAGAAAGATCTAATCGCTATAACGCGAGTTTTCTAATTCGCAGTAAGAGGAACAGAAAATACTATAGACGTTGATCTTCAAATAATACAGGTTGCAAGGGAAGCAATGGATAATTCCAATTTCAAAAAGATAATAGCTTCAAGTGTTACCAGCCTTGTCAGCCACTTTTCATGGACAACAACACCAGAGGAGGTATCAAACTAAACAATTCCTCAGAGCACTCCCCGTGGTATTAGCTACTATTTTTACTGATAGCAATTTATCTGGCTAGTTTTAAGGCGACTTTTTATGTTGTTTTTGTGCTAAGAAAAATTTCAAGTTTACTTTTATTGTAATATTCATAGGTACATAGAATAAATGTAAAGGAATGTTATGTTATAACTGGAAACTTACAAGTATAATCAAAAGGCAGACAGCGGCAGCGATTGACGACTTTCCTCACAATCAGACGCGTCATACATCCCTGGTGAAACCCAGCAAATGTTCCTTGGTCCTGAAAATTAATTGCTTTTAATGAGAAATAAGGAAGACAAGAGAAAACAAACAATTTCAATTGAAGTAGTATTATAATGTTTTATGATAATTTACATCAAATGTAAATATTGTTCCAAATAAATTTTGACAGCGACACTTTAAGTACCCGTGCTCAAAATAGGTATTAAATTGTAACATTCTGTACGACAACGGTTCGTACGAAAACTTAGAAAATATTGTTTAGTATGAAGAAAGCTACAATTTAATACTTCGAGTGTTTTATGAAGACATTTTTAATATAAAATCTTTTATAAACTGTAACAAAAAACACTTTTTTTTTTAATTATCTTTTTCAATATCTTCCATTTAATTCCATTTAAAGTTAGTATCTTTTATCACTTTTTAAAACAGTACTTAGTCTTGATTTAAAACTAAAGTGTCAAAGTTTAAACCTCAAACTTGTAAAGTATTGGTATTTTAGTCCAGCTGCCTATAATTTATTGGCTAACGTAAATCCCTGCATCGATGAAAACTCGATAGTTATCTTATTAATCCGTGATCAAAGATAGTGTTGAAACGGGTGCGGCGAAGATTAATCGTAGTTTCTAATTAATACCGTGTAACACTGGAATTAAGAATTATTTTAGCGTAGATTTTATCTCGTTTCTTTTTTATTTTAGGACTAGCAAACCCGGCGAACTCCGTTTCGTCACCAATGAATTATGAATGATGAAGTTTTCCTGAATTTTCTTTGCTATAAACCTCACGTAGCCCGAGACGTTTCCAACGAATGCAAAACCGTGGAAATCGGTTCGTGCGTTCTGGAGTTATAGCGTCAGGAAGGCTTATTTTTATATTATAGATTCACAACAACCAAAGCTTCATTATACACGGAAAATGTTAGTTCAGGAGTCGCTGAACTAGAATAGTTACTACCTACATATTTAATTCGATTAAATTGCCTATATAAATATTGGCAAATGAAACACGAAAGAAAAGTACATAAAATAATCTAAACGGCTTTGCTTTTAATGCAAACGAATTATACAAAAATATTGAATTGTTCGATATTGCGCCTACACCAACCTACGTATTAATATTTAGCCTCCACCTGCTGAAATGTACATATTACCTACACGATATTGACATTATGCAAATACTATAATTCTACAAACAAAGCCCTAAGAAAATCTCAAAAGAAAAATCAAGGTACTTCAACCTCACGGGATTTTAATATTAAAAATCCAATAAATATTCAGTAAACAGAAATAAATTAAAATACCAAAACTAAACAAGAAGGTCTGAAATGAGACGCTGAAGGATTTCGTTCGGTAGTTCATAAATCTCATTACTTCTGTTTGTTTTATGAAAACTTAGTTTTAATTGGAAAATTCTAAACCCTAAACCAAATAGTAAAATTATACCAAACGGAGCTAGGATTAAAAATGTTTGATCTGTAATCTAATATCTTGAGAGTTTCAGTATTGTTTTGTGAAACTTTTAATCTTCAGATTGAAGGAAGTCTGTAAACTATGAAATTGAATTTCTGTGCACTGAAATGTGCCTGGGGTTGATGCCCAGTCTCCATCTTTGTTTAATTTCGACATTTCGACGTCGAATCGAGACGACGATACCACGAAATTTTCGCTGATCTTTTGAAAAGACTTACTTCTTTTGGAAGTCTTTACGCAAGTCCGGACTTGCAAAGGTTTTTTAATCCATGCCTTTGTGTGACAGATATACCTTTTACCTTTGTTCGACTTCATCTAGTCGTTTTTTTTTATAACTTCTTCGTTGCAATTACAACCAACAAGTTAATTCGACGAACCGATTCGATTCTATTTTAGAAAAATATACATAATGAAGTCCCAATATTTTACGAAACCATACAGTTAAAAATTGAAAATTTGTTAAGTTATACGGACTATTCGACGAATTATAACGCCAAGTAGTTTCAAGTTACATTAGGGACCCATAACGAAAAATAAATCTGAAGTCTATGATAAAGCATTAATACTTAAGTTAACCTCATGTGTTAGCGTCGACACAATACATGATTAGTAGATTTGATTACATCTGAGTGTCACAATTATCAGTAGTTGCATTCCAATTGATGCATCAAAGCATTGTACAGTGGAACATGACTCAACTATCCTCGATAATTGTACTGTCCTTACAAGAGCACATCACTTTGATATTCTCGTATTTCACTTTGATGTGGTGAGCTAGAGGTTTCTCGATTACTCTGTAAGCACAGCTCTAAAGAACGAATAGGTATAAAACAAATGATTAACTTATGAGGAGAAAACTATTTTAAAATTTTTGTAGCAATATTACATTGTGCGACATCTCGCACATGATTATGAGCCCCTATTGTCGCTTGAAATCTGTCGAGCAACATCCTCGAAAAGTTACATACAAAATTCATATATTCAATTTAAATTATAACATTAATGTAAGAAATAATTTTTAATACGAAGTGTTGTTTTGTCACTTTTTTTTTTATACTTCATTCACCACTTGATAGTATTTTAAATTGTAAGAAAATGCTTTTAAGATTTCGAATATATGGAAACAATTACCTAAACCAAAAATAGCAATGTGCAAGAACTTCAGATGCTGTGTGGAACATAAAAAAATCTAGATGTAATTTTCTATATGTAGCAGGATAGCAGCGCAGTTGAACGCTTCACGATCTTAGTTCTTTTACATTTTTACATATTTTTCGTAGTTTGCGTTCCAGATTACATTAAAACTTTGCCAAACAATTATGCAAAAACGCGAAATTTTTTATCGCCATTTCCATACTGTTTTCACTTCAGTCTGAAAACTGTTTTTCAGTTGATTCTGCAATTTATTCGCTGCTGGTACTGTAATATTTTTACTTATTTTCCGTAGTATTATATTTTCAGAGTGAAGGGGATTATGTTGTATAAAATATCTAGTTTTTGAGGATTTTATATAGTTTTTGCAAAAGATGTAGATGGCACCTTTTAGTTTTGTTTAAATAAATTTACATGTACTTGTAACACAACGAAATACGCGTATGCACATACGTATTTTATTAGGTTTATTTTGTGTTAATCGCCTCTCTATTTTAGAGAATAGAATATTAGATTAACCTTGTTTACAATCAAAAGATATAAATCATAAATTGGTCACGATTTTGTTTTGAGAAACTATTTTTCTGAGGCAATTTAAAACAGACACAATAATCCCTTGAGTTTTAAGAACTTGGATAAATCCAATAAAAACAAGTGACTTTATTTGAAAAGTAAAAATAAAATAAATGTGGACAGAACAAAAGTTTATCAAAAACTACATTTATGAAGTTTAAATATCACAGAATTAATGTATCGTAGTATGCAGTAACGTGGCGGGCCGCGGGTTTAAGACACCCGCTTCTCAAAATCTATTAGCCGCAAGTATCAATGTAACTTTTTCTGAGTTGTATGTACTATCTAAGATTATTTAGACACCAATAACATACGGTGAAGGAAAACATCGTGAGGAAACCTAGGCTTATAATTTCTAATTACAAGTTTGGAATTACCAACCCGCATTGAGCAAGCGTAGTAATTGGTCAGCAGTGCACACTGTCATCACAAGTAATTATGGTCAGCAGTGTATTGGTCACTTATGACCAATACACAGCATATATTGGTCACTTATAGACTATTGATGTGTCGTTATATTTGTAGTGACTGCTTAACTTCTAAAGACAAAACAAGAAGAAAACTAAGTAGAAGTGAGTATGAGCCTCTCGCTTGAAACTAATCGAGTTTCTCGTCAAACAGTTACGTGAGTAAGGCGGAAAACATAATAATTAAATTAGTTTGTTTCACGAAAGTCATCATATAAACATAAATAGAGATATGTCGCAAAATACACATAACTAGTTTCCTCTACGACAAATAAATAAACATAATCTGATGTTGATTTTATGTATAAGGAAAGTGAAGTAAGGATAATAATATTAGCTAATTATACTTGACTTAGTGACCTATATAATATTATGGAGATTCGCCAATGACTCGCATGTCATTGGACGACAAAAGTGAATGATTAATGATATTTGTTTCAATTAAATTCAACACAGTCCCTTGGCCCGCGCCGATACAAAAACGATGAACGAGAATTTTATTAAAAGTTGACCGGTATAAATTAATATTTTCTTTGTTATTTTTTACAAGAATTTAAAACAGAATGGCATTGTTTTGGTCATTTTACACAATAAAGAATATGAAAAGTAATATCTCATCGTTATCATTAGCAGCCTATGAGTGTGCACTGCCGACCAAAGCCTTGTCTCACACGGAGAAGGTTTGAGCTTTAATCACTAAACTTGCTCTTTACGGGTTGGCGATTTCATACTTATAATCAAAAACTAATACAACTTGATGTTTTCCTTCACCGTCTGTTAGTGGTGTCTAAATAATCTTGGAAACTACATATGACTCGGAAAAAGTGATATTGGTACTTGCCGTTGGTTGGTTTCGAACTCGCACCCTAATGCATGAGAAGCGGGCGTCGTAAACCTCCGGGCCACCACGACAAGTAATATCTAACACAAAGTATAAATTGATTGTTTAACAAATCCACATTGTTATCCTTAGTAGTCTGTCTATCGCGTAAGTTTGTTTGGGTTGTTTAAAGCAGTACTAGGTTATGGATTTTTTCAGTACTTGTTATCTCACCCAAGTATTGATCAAAATTATTACTCGTTTTAAGCAAAACGCCTACAATGCTACTTATATTACATACTACATGTAGATAGATAGACAGATTACTCTTTATTGTACACTATTAATAATTAAAATAACGTGCACAAAAGCAGTATTTTCACTGAAAATTATTTCTACACGACAACCTTTGGGTATATAGCAACATCGCTTCACACATGCAACACAGCATGCGAGCGGAATATAAACAAAAAAACTAAAAAAACATTAGTCATGGTAATGTACCGTATCCAAGATACATTTCCTCGCAGACAGGGGCAGTGCCTTGACATAGCTGGAGGAGTCGATGGCCCACACGTAGATGTTGACGTCGAAGAACGACTGCGGCGTCAGACTGAAAAAGCTGTCGACCAGGGTCACTTTTTCTTTATAATCGTACACGTATAGCTGGAACAAAGAATATAGACATAATAATATAAAAATAAATAAAATGCCAACCCTCATTGAGCAAGCGTGGTGATTGATGCTCAAGACTTCTCCATGCGAGTAGAGGCCTTTGGTCAGCAGTGGTCACTAATAGACTGTTGATGATATGTAATTAAATATAGTAATTTTGGTTGTTTAGAATAACATGAAAGATGATAATATTTAGAATAGTGTTTGATTTTATATATGAACAGTGTCATCATCATCAGCCAAGAGTTGTTCGTCGCTCAACAGTGGTTGAGCAAAAACCAAGAGATGTTCCTCCCCCCCTTAGTCCTCCACAGTGTAAAGTAATTTCGTAATTATTATGTTCGATTGTACGTTATTGTATCTTTACTATCTTGGCTGCATTAAAATTATAAATACTATCTCAGGTCGCTTGCGCTCAGTAAATTATTATCAGATATTGTGTTTCTAAACTGCCTGCAATTATATAGAGGCTGCATTCTATTTTCAATCCATAAAGTACTCGGTATATAGCCATCTCTTCTTTTATAAATACCTTCTTCATAATAAAATCTTTTCTATATTTAAATTTAACACTTTATTCAATATTTTGATTTATAAAGCATTTTATTAAGAACACAAAAACGATCAAAGATGGTTTCATTTTTTAATACGAAATAAGAAACAAAGAAGACTTCTTTCTATTTTTACATTCTTCAATGTAGATACACCAGCATTTTTATTTCAGTGCCATTCCCCTTCTGTCAGCGAATTCGTTCAAAGTATTTGTCAGGTGCTGTTTATATCATCTTTATTGTCAGCTAAATTTCTCTCTTCCTGCAAGCAATTTGGATTACTCTGCTACATGCTATGAGGTTTTCCTTTATTCCACGAGAATATTTTGTCACAGAAAGTATTTTATTTTTTAAAACGTGTAACTGGGTAGCAATATTGGCTCGATATATCTTTTGTTTGCCGGCTATTGTGTACTCTGTTGAAAGGGACGGAGAAGTGAGTACTGAGTGGGTTCAGAGGGTAAATACAAATGTTTATTGGTGCGAAACAAAGTGTCAGAGCAATCCATGAATATTTGATTAATGGCCAGTTGATGTTTCGGTATTTATTAAATAGGCTCGTGTTAGGGAAGAAAAGAAAAAGGTTTAGTTTATTTTGTAGACAACTTAAGAAAATGGCGACATAAACAAAAATAAGTGGTTACTAAGTGGGTTTAATCGTGATGAAATATTTTTTTGGAATTTATTTTGAAGTGTGATCTATAATTCTTTCACGTACACACGAAAAGCCATCGGACTGTGTTGTCATACAAATGAGGTAGATATAAGGGCACTTAGTCCCTTAATATAACAGAGCAGGTCGCTTCGAAAATTGGCCTTTGAAGTTATAGATAACCAATAAAGTTTATGGGATTAAGTGGATATCTCAATTTGTTTGTTTTTCAACATTTTCAAACTAATCTGTAGTCGAAAGATTATATTATTAATCTTGCAACTTTTGTATCATTTTTAATTTAGTTTTGAATCTTGTGAACCCGTTTGATCTTCGGTAACAATGCAATTGAAGAAGACATCGACTTACTGACGTAACTGTTTGACAAGATACTCAACTAGTTTCAAGCCATGGTAGAGGCTCATACGTGGCACTGGCGCTGTGACAATAGCAGTAGCAACGCGACAGTCATTGTGTCGTGTGTCGCGGAATGTTGCTCAAGAATGCCTCTAGCATTGCTAGTAACTAATAAAGTTCCTCGTCAAAAATGACGTGAATAAGCTGATGATAATTAATTTACATAGTATGTTTCACGAAAGTTATAATAAAATTGAAGAAGAACACAAACATACATACTTACATAACCTCACACCTGTCTCCCATGGGGATGAACAGTGACTATGAAACGCCAATTGAAGAAGAACTTGATGCCAATAACTTCAAAATATAGAAGAGAAAAACCGTAAAAGTTCCAAAATAACTTACAACAGAATGTCCATTAGAGCTCTGTCCGTTGACGACAATGTCCAAAGCCTCAGTGGAGTCCAGACCAGAAATAAAGTTCGTCTGGTTATCTGCCTGCTCCCTGAAACACGAGTGAACTCATAAACCCACGTCTGTTCAATTAGTCAGCTTGTCTTTTAGATAACTATTCTATTTTAGTCCCAATATAAAGTTACTTGAAGGGAATAAATGTTTGTTTCGTATTCATAAAGTTTGGATCATAAATCTGAATTCATTGTTCATTTTTGAAAGCGATAAGTTTGTTTGTTGTCTCTATTGATTTATAGTGGACTTGAAATGTTATTGCTATCGATATCAAACTTGTGATTCGCACTCGTATTTATGAATAGATTTTGCTCCGCTGTGCAATATTTTACTACTAACTATTATCATGTTTTTATGTTCTGAGGATTCCGTAATGTTTTTATTACAAATAATTAAATAATGAACGTACTAAAAGGCTTTACGTGTCACATTTAGACCATTACTTAGTATCACCGTCAAAAAAATAAGCTAATCATATCATCAATCCTTTGTTCTCTATCTAATAAAATCTAAATATAGTAATTGTTTATTAAATTTTACGGCGAACTGTCAGTAACTGACTACAAAAATAGAAACTTACATGAAATAAGGTATATCGAATTGACAACAATGCCCCACTATGGTAAGCAGCGGATGGAACATCTCCGAACAGTTGAACGGTTTCGATCTCCAATTGCATTCCACAGTGATGTTACTGCAGGGCCTCTTGAACTGTAACATAAAAACAAATATTAGGTAAAAAAAAAGTTTATCTGCAAAAACAGAGTTCGATACCCATAAAATGTGATTGGAGGCCCCATTTAAGCAAGATATGCCTATGTTCGGCTCTTTCACAACAAGATGTGCATAATAAATTTCCATACATACAATATATTGCTTATTCCAATTTACTTACTCTAATTTAGATACATATTTTACATTTATGTTGCATTTAATTTTGTATTAAGCCTACTGTTCACAGTGCGTCCTATGGCAATAGGCGCCTACAAATGACAAATGCTCGCATCTTGCTTAGAAACAGTTAAAACTGTCGGTTGCGGATGCGGTAGGGACAAATCCGCCGCCCATTGTCATGTTATGAATGTATATATTCCTCGAATGAAATATTGTGGAAAATGAGCTTTATTTCATGCCTACAACATTCACATGCACTGGTTTAATCTATAGTTATTTGTTTGTTTAAATAAGTATTGATTAGACATTTAACATGTATCCAATGTCACGCAAAAGAGTAATAATAAACAATTGAACAAAATATTCTTGATGATATTTTCACAACAAAATTAGTTTTTTGTTAAAAACAAAAGTTTTATATCTTTTATTCATGATTATGGAAATTGAATACTCGGAATTGTGCAATGGAACGTTCGTTTCAATCGATTCAGTTTCTATTCAATAGCTCCTTACACTTGATTAAATTCGCTTAGCCAACCGTTTCTTGGTTTCATCAACAGTATCGACAACTTTTATGAAAGTTGTATGAACATATTATGTTCAAGCAGCATATGAAGTAATTGGGTAAAAGTTGAGCTCCAAATCATGTGAGTCTTTTTATAATGAACTTAGGAATCACAAGTGAGGGTCCTTACTTTAATGGAACTAATAGCACATCTAACTACCTCTTTGCTTAAGTGGTCATAAGTGCAACTGCTAAATAGCATTTGGTTTTAAGTGCTGAGTAGAAGTACAAAGTGGTTCAAAGTGTACAGTGTATCTACCTATGGTTACTTTACCCCCAATAATAGAAGAAGAAATAACTAGAAAAATAAAGCATATTACGAGTAAAAATTACTTAAAGAGCTTCCTACGAAATTACTGAGTAAAGGTGCTTATATAAAGAAACAAGTTTCCAGTACAGACAAATCTGTGCGGTTCGGTACCGATCGGTGCAAGTATGTCTGCGCTGTTTTTTTTATAGTAAAACACTCCTATAGTTAAAACATTTCATTACCATATCCAATAGAATTTTCAACGAGTATCCGAGGTCTTCAAGCAGAGAATGCATCTTCCTGACATACGGTTCTGGCACGTAGTTCTTATTTTTCACCTCAGTGAAGCTCTTGTAGAAGTCATTTATTTCAGTTTTGTTGAAGCCGCGAAGTATTCTAGAACGTATATAGCTGTTGTTAAAGTCTATAATCAATTAAACATATAGGTTGACGGTGGTTTTAAGTGATTGTTATATGGTGTTGTATCTCTGGCAATAATAAACTGAAAAATTAATACACTATTTGATTGGTCGAGTTATCGCATTGGCATGTAGGTATCCAGCAGAGGTCATTTGAGTTTTCAATCTTCAGAATTCTTACTACTATCACAGAGGCTGGAATTCAACCCGGTCTATAGAAATCGACTTGAGACTCAAAATACTTGTGAATCAAAACCTACTCCAGAACAATACATAGGTATAGTTATCAAGCCTGAAAAATACGAGACAAAAATATAGTTTACCAATATTAGGTATGCATAGGCTGCATAAAATTTTAAACTTCTATTTCAAACATCGTTAATATTCAAAAACACAGAATTCATTTTAGATAGCAAAGTTTATTGGACCTTAACAAAATGTTTCAGGCCTTCAGTACACATTTTATAAAACCTGCTTCACCTGCTCACTCTCATCAACTTCCATTAAAGAATATTACATTTTAATAAAAAGGTATTTGGTTAGCTTTTAAAGAAGCCTATTTGGTTTGACTCGTAAATCAGCAGACTTGAATGCCCGGGTAGGGATCATGCTCTGACAAACATGGTATTCGTTGAGTCAATGAACTTTGCTACGAGCAATACATTACGTTGAGTAAAATTGCTTGATTAAGAGTGACTTTAATAAATTGATTTGATTTAATCTTCTGTTTGAAATGTTGACAAGATTTTGGGACAGGTGAAAGGGAAATTTCACCGGATTATCTTTGGATTGGTTAACAAAATAAACATGTTTCCTTATTCTTCTTTTTCACTGTCATTAATAAATTTATGAATGGTAAGAACATTAAATATACTACTTCATAATATTTACAACTAAACTAGAAAACTTTAAAAGTAGAAAATAAAAGAAAATTATTATTTACTATTTATAAAGCTTCAAAAAATTCGTCTGCATCGACGTCAACGTGGCAATGGTGGCCAAAAGAATGACAGTATTGCCACGTTGTATGGCAATGCTTATTCTCTGATCGAGGACTGTTCCTCTGACCTCTGACCAGAGGGCTGGTCTGTACCAGCCCTCTGGTCACAAGATACGTCGACCAGGCGTTTATAGATATTTTTAAATAAAATCTTAATTCGTGTTTGTTTTCTTTCAACATTTTGTGAATGATAATATTAGAAAATTATGTTGAAGTGCAATGCACAACCACATAGATTTCATCATCATGAGTGTTACTACAGGGTTGTATTAAAGTTATTATGTATTGTGTCACTTACAGTAAGTCGGTTATTTCCTTTGTTTTCGGCAAAAACACGTTGTCTGTGTCGCAGATAGTCACAGCAGGGAAGGGAATGTTTACCATGGAGTAGTGCGTGGTTTCCACCTGTTGACAAATTCTATTTACTTCGCAAAATACTGTAACAATAAATACCTGTTTAATGGGTATATGATAAGGTATTAACATGTTAACCACTCATGTGTCACCCATGAAGCAAATACAAAGAGATGTCATAACTGGATTTCCCTTTAACATAATACGTGACACTTTGCGGGGAGCGCTGGATGTTACAAACCACGCCGCTATCTACCGGCTCCATGTTACAAAAACGTTGCCAATTGTCCATATTTTAATGTACCACTTTCTGAGCGCTTATAACATATCTACACCATTTAACTTATAATATCATTGGGTATGGCCGTTTTTGTGACACAGTGCACTATCACATTATGGCATCCTCTTCTTTGTACTGGCTTCAAGGTGTCACTCGTGATCTACGAAAGGGGAGGATTTGCTTTCAATAGTTTAATAAACCACACTTACTTATTTTTCTTCAAAAATGTTGTCTATAAGAAAGAGTTTACAAACAGATGGTATTTATCTCGCTATTAAGTAACAGGAGCAAAAACAAGACTGAACAAAAACAGGAACATGTGTAGCCTTCGTCGGCGGTAACAATGTTACATAATGTAATTCTAACCACCTAGTTAGTTAGGGATGTTGTGTTATTGTTCTGATTAGAGATGTCAGTATTACGGTACTTTTCCACCAGAGATGTGCTATACTACGTTGCTGTGAAGGTGTTTGGCTTCTACCCATCATAACCATAGTTTATCACTGCTGGAAACGGACTCAGCTAAGCTATATTTTTTATATGGAAAGATGTGTGCTATGGATGGCTTTCCTACTATCCATACATTGCATACTCGAGCTGCGCATCTTCCTCGCACAGTTACATATAGCTTAGTATCAGTGGAAACACATCTTCGTAGCATAGCTACATAGCACATTTCTAGTGGAAAAGCAACCTTAATACAGGCTCATTACCATTACCAATATTCCTAATGAGTCATCTCTATTACAACGTACGTGCTCTTTCTGAAAATAGGTTTCATGTTATATTTAGAGGTCTTGTTACATAATAATAAGCTTCTTTTATTATTTTTAGTACGGTATGGACTATTTCTTTTCTTGATATGTTTCCATTATACTCTATTAATTCGTCTGTACCTAATTTGCATTTATTTGCATGGCGTGATTCATAAATTTATTTTAAGAAAATCTTGTTAGCTTTGAATTTGTAATTTGAACTTTATTCATAGGTAAATGTATTTATTGTTTTATTATGTTTTTGGTATTATTAAGGATGATTAAGAATACCAAATGATTTGGTTACAATATCATTCTTCCGTGCCGAATTTTAAGGAGGTATATTGATTTGACTAAAGCGTTAGCACGAGTCATATCTGGGTCATTGAAAAGAATGATATTCAAATTGTATTTTTTTTGTTATTTTCAATGAGATACATAATTACCATTAAATATCTATAGATATAGGCGCTTTTCAGATGAAAGCTGCGGAGCGAGTACACGAATACGCCCGTTTTGAACATTGATCCATCTATTCCCCAAAAACCCTTAAATTCCTAACCCCCAAAAGGCCGGCAACGCACTTGTGACGCCACTTGTATTTCGAGTGTCCATTGGCAGCGGCGATTGCTTACCATCAGGTGACCCGTCTGCCCGTTTACCGGCTTATACCATAAAAAACTAAAAATCTATAATCTAACCTTAATACCGACAACTAAAATGAAGTAATGATTTTTAACGACTTCTTGAATAAAACAAAACATCTATTGAAATAAATTCTAGGTACCATTGGGTACCTTATTTTCGGATCACGATCTGCGGTAGGCGTATCCACAATGTACCTTTTAAGCAATTCTCAAATGTATCATGCTACATGAGTAGGTGACTTCCCACGCCTGCCTAATATTTATAACGTGGCCTAAGAGTAACGCTTTCTGATACAAGTGATGACTGTGTACTTCTATTATTGGGACAAAGAGTAGGTTTAGGTTATTTTCAGTGAGATAGGGCGTGAGAAATGTCACGGTAAACACGTGGCTGATCTTCCGACCATTACGGTCTTTAGGTTTTTATTTCTTAGGTTTTCTAATAAAGGACACATTCAGTTTTTCATGGTATAATTTGATCAAAGATACCAGTATCATAGGGGCTGTCCATTAATCATGTCAGGTTTTTTAAGCGTTTTTTGACTTCCAACTCCCCTTTGGTGATATGTGATGAGGTTTTAGATTAATCCCAAATGTCACGTGTATTTTTTAATACACATAATACAAGAAGGTGACATTTTTAGGTAGGAAAACGTCTAAAAATCTCGCGTTGGACTATAAAAGAGGAAAGGTTTGGTTATTGCTTGGCACTAAATAGACTCCGAAACTACCGCCTAGCTAAAGAGAAATCAACTTGTGGAAAGTTTAACCTTGAAATTGGATTTGTGGTCGGTAACTCTATTGTAACTTTCTGTGTATCGAAGGTTTCACAATGAATATTGTTGTATAAGCTTCCAATAACCAAATTATTGCTTAATTCCTTTATCCAAACTAAAGTCCGAGAGTTACGTTATTATTTCTAGGGGTTAGTACAAACTTTGTTATAATACTAAAGATATTTCCTTCAATCTTGGCTAAAGTAAAGCTTACCGGAATGATTTTAATGGAAATTGACAGCCAAGTTTTAGTGCAATTTGTGGAACTAGGGGCCTCGGGCACGAATCTCATAACTGGTAAATAATAACAGTGGTATGTTCGCAGAGGCGCGCGTGGACGGCTTTCACGCCGTCATACGCAAGCAAAGTGCGTGTGTAATGGCGCGGGTGCGCGGCAGCCCCAGAGCCATCCTGGCTGCATGCGCAGACCGATGGGACTGCATAGTAGTGGCGCACTGTATAGGCCTGCACACGAAAGCAAGTGCCTAAATTTCTTTCATTGTTTTGTTTTATTGTTATTATTACATTACTAACATAGGCTAAGAACATTGTTACTAACAAATTATGGAAGCAATTCTGAAATAAAATTTGATTTGATTTGATTTGATTTTGATAATACATTTTTATAACGCTTCATGCAAAACAATCGTGTACCTATATAGGTAGGCTTAATACCGTGGTTTTTACCAGCCATACGATTATTTTTCGAAAATTATAGTTACAGAATGAAGTCTAGAATATTTACAGGTATATGATAATAGGCTTATCCATTATTACATGATTCGAAATACTATACATATATACAGGTGTTGTAACATAGTAACACCCATTTTTCTCCCGTATTCATTCGAAATACCATACAGAGTCATACATAAGAATATCATGATATGAGTCGGTTGAAATGTAATTTTTGAACGATCTCCTTGCAAAATCGATTTGTATACAATGTAAAAAATGGGTGTTATGATTACAACGTACAATTTCACTTTCTGCCTAAACCATCTAGAATATAAAGTGCGTTCTTTCGCGATGATCGATAAAATTGTTTCTATTTTTCCCACCGATCCGTCCACGCCATTAGGCACGTGTCTCTAAGACAAATACCATCAGATGTGCCCTTGTTTACCCTGGTCACGTTTCAGTTGTACGTCACATTTTCTACAAATCTAGTCAATCGGTTTTCCTTATTGAAAAGTAAGGGTAATATTTCTTACGTAAACTGTTTTTTTTTATAAGATAAGCCGGTGAACGAGGTGACCTTATCACCTGGTAAGCAATCGGTGTCGCTCATGGACGGACACCCGAAGCACCAGGAGCATTACCATGTGCGTTTACCTTTGGGAGGGGGACTTAAGGATTGTTGGGCCTCCGGTTACTACTATACTATATACATATTCAAGCGTTTTTTCACGTTGGTTTTTCGATAGGCCGTAGTATCACTCCGGTCAAGCCGACCGATTCCTCCAATAGTGATTGCCATCTTGGCATCGTACCTGAATCCCATTGGTTGGAAATCAATCGATTAACTAACAATTATGTCTAAGTTAGGATTAAGTTATTTTACGTTGTTCCATAATGACATAAACATCGTCACAATTATAACAGTTAACAGAATTATACGTTTGGTTATAACATTCCTAACTATTGTTTCACTCCGCAATAGTTGCTGAGGAGGGCCGGCCCTCCGCAATTTCCTCCCCTAAATTAACTCTCAAACTAAGTTACTGTGGCTTTGTTCAATACTTTGTTTGTTATTGTTTGTTTTCCATAAATTTTATAAATATTTCAGGGGTCTATTTTAAGACTTACAAAATTGTTATGTAGACATAATTTTCATTTTGTTTTGATTATTTCAAACTTATTTATTCAATGTCGTGTATTTCAGTACCCGGGTTTGATTCAACAATAAAATTATTCTTTGTGTGATACAAAAACCACTGGTTTTCAAATGGTTTAAAAAATACAATGCTTTCTGTCTGTATCTTGTATTTTTCATTGTAAAAATACATTGCTACAATAATGTTCCAACGTTATTTTTTCTGAAAGAAAGATGTTATTTTTATTATAATATACGAAACTAGCTTCTGCCAGCATTTTCACCCGATGAAAAATGTCCTATGCGTTATTTCAGGCCATAACCCAGCTCTGTTCCAAATTTCATCTCGATACCTTTAGCCATTTTGACATGATATTTTTTTTTTTATAGAATAGGTGGCAAACGAGCAGTCGAGTCACCTGATGGTAAGCGATCACCGCCGCCCATGGACACCCGCAACACCAGAGGAGTCACAGGTGCGTAACAAACATACACACAAACAAACTCACAAAGATTCACATTTATAATATAAGTAAGACTATCGAAGCGGAACCGCGACGTGACTAAATACCATTCTACAGTACACCGAATAACTGCCAATCCTTTCAACACGTCACATTATATCGCGAAAAATTGTGTCAAACTGTTCGCAATAAATCGTAATCCTGCGCCATGCTTATATGTATTCAGCGTAACTTCAAACCATATTTTGCCAAACACCGTCGGGTGCAAATATATGTAGAAAGAAATATGAATGACAGATCATTCAAATGACTATGTTACAAGGAAGGTGTTGCGTAACATGTTACAAGGAAGGTGTTGCGTAACATGTTACATGGGGTAGGTGTTCGGAGAACTTGTTCGTTTATTACTTTTGTTTCAAAGAACCCTTTTTTTGATTAGGAGAATGTAAAAATTGGACCCGTGAGGTCCAGTTGCTACTTTTGGTAGGTAAATGACTTTATTATTTTTTGATGACGTCGCGGTCGTTATGTCCTAGTTCAAGTTTTATTATAATCAATGTTACTGGTGACTGTGTTACTAAACTGATGCACAACTTGAAAATAGATCCTAATTTTCATGTAAAGGGGAAATGAAGCACTAAATATTTTCAAAGCTTTTAGGTAACGAACCATATAATGTAATATCGTGCAGGAATAAATTTTCTAGTAAGAAATTCATTAGCCAGTCTCTATCACAACTGACTAGTGCACTAGAAAGGCTAAGCAAGCATGTAGCGAAGTTCATTAACATTACAAAGTACCACTTCTTGCATAATGTATTAAGATACGCTTGTTCCACGTCTCCTTTAACTTCATGTTTTTAACACGTGATTTTTTACTATTTACAAGACTGGAAGGGTTTTTAAAACTGTTATATATACAAATAATACGTCGTAAGTCCTTTAAATGAACTTAATCACAGAAAAAAGGTTCTTGGAAGAATTTTTTTTTTTGATGATAAAAATATTTAGGAATCATACAAACAATTAAATAATAATAATTACAAATACGAGAATCGTGTGAAAGATTAGCATTTGTATCAAGTAACTAAAATGATAGTACATTTACAAAATAATTTCTACTTCATTTCAGCTAAGTTACACAAAAAAAGCTGTACTAAAAATATGAGAAAAGAATAGACATTTAAATTTAAAAAGGTGTAGACTGGCAACCGCAGGATTACACAGCAGCCATATTTGATTGCGATCATATATTTATCAGCGATTTTTCTTTCACAAAAGGACGAAGGTACTAGAGCCTCGTGTAAGAAGAGAGGGTTAAATTCTTAAAATAACAGCAGTCCTTTATGTAAACAATTTTGACTACGATATTTTTAGATTTCTTTAGAATTGGGGCTACCTTAGAAATATACTTTGTTTTCCTTTTTTCTGTGTTGTACAAAATATTTACCTATTTTACTTAAATCCTTGGCTACAGGAATTCCGACCTAAATTCATCTTGTATAAAAAGGTTTTTAAGTCTCTGGAGAAATCTATTTCTCTTTGTTCTGTGTTTGTTATTAGTTCGTCTTACGCGATCTGATTATTTTGTCATCCGTCGGGCATAAGTAAGTGGGATACAATCAGCTAAGGAATAAATACTTACAATATTTTACTTTGCAGCTAGAGCCAGGCGATTCAATTCATTAATTTGTGCCATCAACAAATTTATTACAGGATGAACATTACAATTGATAGATTTATTATCTTGAGTATTACATAGGCTACTTTTTATCCCAATAACGCAGACGAAACTGCTAGCAGAAACTAGTAAGTATATAAATAAAAAAGAATTGATAATTTTGATTGTGTTACTCACCACAGTCAAAGTAGGATCGATGACAAACTTCTCCCATATCATGTGTCCGAGGAAGCAGCACAGAGCCATACTGGCGGCGATGATGACGGCCCACAGCAGGTGTGCGGTCCAACTGGACGCCTTGTAGAAGTAGTACACTCCGTGCAGTGTGCAGTGCTTGCAGAACGACCTGGTTTTCGCGACTAGAGTCCTTTTTAATTCCTTATCTATTGGCATTTTGATGATAGTACCTTTATGTTTTGATTAGTTGATGGTGTTCAATAAAACTAGTAAGTACCTAATAATTACTTAACTTAGAAACCCAGATTAATGATGAAAAAAAGGTTACCTAATGTTTATAAATATTGGATTTTATATTATGAAGTCCAGATTAGCAATTACTAAAATTTTTATTAAACTATAATAATTACACAAATTAGAAGCCAAATTACTCGTAATTCGATTAGTAATTAAATTAGGTGTAAGTAAGCACTTGATTCTAATTAAGTATCTTGAATAGAGTCGAAATTTTAAATTCAATATTTTAATGAAAAGTCTACATTGTACTATCTTTGCCAGGCTCTTTGAAAATAATTATTTGTTAATAAAAGGCCACTTTATTTGATAGATATTCTAAACAATAAAGTAAAGAACGCGTCAATATTGGAACAACTATCATTTTTGTAATTAAAATGAATTGTACTTGTCTAAGAACTCCAATTAATTTCGAATCAATTTGTCATTTCATTAACTAAGTATATTATTATGTATTTCGAGAAAAAGTTCACGATTTAATTGATTAAAGTTATTGATGGTTTAAGTTTTGTTTGTTTTGACTAGTTATGTCTCGTGGGTTTTGATAGGTGAACAAAGACATATTATTTTTCTATGTAGGCGTTTACATACTAGATGTCTTCTATTTCAATACATCCCAAAAATAATTACTATTTTTGACTATAGATACACGTGTAGGTGGCGAAACATGTACTGCTTAAATTATCTCAATTCAACAATAGATAAAGACATTTTACAAGCTCCTTTTTTGTGTGTCTGTAAAAGACTTGGCTTCTAAAAAAGATAATGAGAATACTCCTCCGTGGGTAGCACGAAATAACATAAATACAATTTACCTTCTGTATAAGTAAGTAAGTAAAGTAAAGATTAGGGAAATGATAAATGATTCAAGCTTGAATTAAAATGTAATTAGAGCTAAGACACGTTCCTCGGTATCATATCACAGTTCTGGTAAAGCAAGAGAATTAAAATATTTCCTGAGATACAAGGAGACGGTTTAAGGTGAGATCTGAAATTATTCTCTTATTTATATTATTAAATTATTATAGTTACTTCCTTACTCTGAGACATTTAATGGTTACTTAACCCAGTCCTTAGCAATTGTTTTCGGAACGAAATCGTTACTTTCCTTAGTAAAAAAAAAAAATACTTTTATTTCAGAAGTTGGTGTTAAATAAGAAATAAACTATAATGAGAAACACCGACTTTCGAAATCAAAGTCATTTTTATCCTTTTAATGTTTTTTAAAATCATCTTTCTTCAGTAAAGTCAGCAAATTTTTTGTAAAAACATTTTCTTTATATCAAAAATAGAATGTTTGAATGATCCGTAACTCTCAAAAATATTTTGGAAGTGATAAAAAAAATCAGGCTGTACACAGAAGGATTTCTATATACTATGTAGATTATATGTACTTAAATAAGTAAGTACAAGTCATTTTACATTGTTTTGTCTGATCATCTTTGCGTGTGGGTGGAGCACACCCACGTACTGCCCGATTCCAATGAGGTCAGCATACTTTTACCGGATAATCGCCACTCAAAATTAAATGTCAGAATGAAATGGTCCAACATCAAAAGAATCGGACTGATTAGTGTATTGTGTATAACGATAGCAATTTATATTTTGTATAATTTTGTTTTGTAATAGGGCTTTACTTGGTAGTTATCGGAAGCTACTCGTAATTGGTGATATTGTACCACATTATATACAAAGTTTAATTTGCTTGAAAATAAATAGTCTTACTTACAATTATTGTATATAGTACTGTACTGTGTAGTAGTCGATTTATAACCTACTTCAAAATAGGAGGTTCTCAGTTTGACAGCTTTGTTTGTGCGCAATAATCTTGCGTTTGGCTGAACCGTGTTTGATGCGGTTTTCAGCATAGTTGTTCATACTTAGGAGAAGATTTAGGGACATGAGCTGTCTTAAGAAAAACCTTATAAAATAACAACATTATCTTCAAAGTCAAAGCATTTATTTCAATTAATCCTAAATAAGGCACTTTTGAAACATCAAATTGATTTGTCCGTCAGTCTGTCTGTGAAGCTAGGCGCTCGTTCTGAAGTGTAGCTTCGAATGAAAGCAAGAAAGTCCATTGTGACTCTTTTTAAAATTGTTTTTTATTTCTGTAGAAATGTCAAAGAAAAAAGAGAAGAAGATCGACAGTGCCTACTACGTCTCCTTGATTGAGAGGATCACGACCCTCCATGGCACCAGCCACTTCACCTCGAGGACTGGAAGGTCCCTAGTGATGTGGACCTTGGCAGTGGTCGGCAACATGGTACTGACCATCGCCTTCATCATGGTCATCAAACAGAAATTCAATGAGAACCAAATTGTTACTGTTGTAAGTTTTTCTTTTTATCATAATTTATATAAGTTTTATTACAACTTTCGTGAGACATACTAAATTAATTATTATGTTATCGGCTTACTCACGTAACTATTTGACGAGGAATTCGACTAGCTTCAAGCCATGCTAGAGGTTAATTTCATGAGCAGTATCCCGCGACACACGACACACGAACATAAGTTTAAGAAATATTAAAAAAGTAGATATGTAGTCTCTCTCTCCATATTATTCTTCTACCGTGTTGCATCTGGTATATAACTAGGTAGAAACACCTCTAATAGAACCTCTTATAAGGCCAAGTGGAGAATATCAGTAGAAGACCCTTCTTAATAACTATTAATCATCTTATTGTGATAAGATAAGGCTACATCTTACAGACACTGATATAATGGTCCAATTTCTATCTTAATTAAGCTGACACCTCATACGTAGTAACTGTACTTATTTTATCAATAATAGTAGGTAATTCATTTGACCCTCCCTTCTGCTTAATGTAATACCAATAAGCCAATCACGCTAATATTATAAATGTGAAAATGTATTTGTTTGGATTTTTGTCTGTCAATCACGCTGAAACTACTGAACGGATTTCGATGAAATTTTGTATACAGATAGGATATGAGCTGAATTGAGCCATAGAATTATATCCAAGGGAACGTGGGCCACGCCGCAGAAGTTCGAAAATGATAAAACACGTAAATTGTAATCACTACTTATTATTAATTTACTTAGCTACATGATAATATGTACCTATTTTATTTCACAGCTTAGAGTAATCTTCAAAGCGTTCAAGGATTTTGTATAGAGTAATATAAAAATCATGAAACGGACTTAGATTTTTTCGTTCCAATAAAATATGAGAGTAAAAAACTTAATGGATATTCTCATATCAATCTTTTAGTTCAGAATCAATCATTGGTAAAAGGGTGCTGTTCAATGGTCCTGTTCAAAAAACGATATTTTCTGAGCATTGATGTAATATTCAATGAAGGAAAGTATCCTATATCTGCTTATCTTTGAGTTGAGTATCTATATTTGAAAAGGTCAACTCGTACACGGAATGGTATAACCAGGGTGTCTTCAAGGCCGGAGTGAATAGGTTGGTTTTAGCCAGACGTCCTAGATCGGTGGCCGCATCATAGTTTACATAACACCAGGCGAGATGGTAGTCCAACATCAATAATAACAACATGAATAGCCTATAAGTGACCTCTGCTGAATAAAGACCTTTTCTCACACGAAGTGAGTATTTAGATGAGATCAAAATGGTAGGCGATTGCGTATAAAAAATAGTTTAGAAAACTATTTCAGCAGAACTCGAGACTTCTCGATCAAGCTCGGAACTGTTCGAGGAAGACTTGTTAACTAAAATATAAAATAAATACATTTTATTTGACATAGCAATTGATGTGTCAATAAATGGCCAGTGCCAATGGAAAAGGCGGTGCACATTATGACATGTAATACCACTGTACTTTACATATTCTTCTTAAAATATCCTTCTCGCTAAAAAATCACTTGTAATCTACTTCGTAAAATTAATTCCATTGGCAGTAAGCGGGTTGGTGGCCAAACGCAGACTTATCAACGTTAAAAAAAAATTGAATTGTCTTTTCCGAACCTCCGTAATATTGTTCAAAACACTGCATTGTATTGTACAGATCAACGCAAACTGCAAAGTGAACCAGGTTCCATTCCCGGCGGTCAGCATTTGCAACTACAACATGGTGTCCATGAGAGAATCGCAGAATATTGCCAAACTTCTGTAAGTAGACAAAGTTTCCCAAAAACTACATTCAATTCAGTAATAGTGCAGCTTTTCTTAATTCCTTATTCTTATTTATTTATTATTACTTTATTTTACAACACATAAACACATAAAACAACGTAAATATGCATAGTGTACAGTGGGCGGTCTTATCGGAATAGGGGACTTTAACCTTTGGATGGAGCTGAAATAGGAGTCTGATATGGGTCGTCTAGTGTACAATTTTTAATAGGTATATAACTACGACTACAGTATGAAATACTATATAAAGTAAAATATATATAAATACCTACTTAGTATGTGTATACGTGTGTTTGTCCATGTTAAATAGGACACAAATCTATACATACAGGTAAAACTTTTTACCGACTTTTTAAAATTGTGATATAGTTTGAGCTCGCCTCACTTTAATCGGTAAAGCATTCCACAAAGGAGCTAGTACTGTAAAGAATTTGTCGAAAAACGAAGCGGAATGCAAACAAATACTTAATTTCAGACTCTAAGGTAAAAAAAGTTAAAATGATCTTTTAGATAAAAGGGGTAGTGGGATTAAAGAGTATATTGTACAAAAGTGAAAAAATATGAGTACATTTTCCGGCAAATTTGAATAGGCAGCCATTTCACCTAATTCTGCCATGGCTCCCCCTTTTCATTAGGCGAAGCAGCAAGCGGGGAACTAGTACGAATTATTATAATTGTTCAGAAAAACATCCCAATTCACGGAACTGGACCACTTTCTCTGCAGAGTAGTGATATAATTAATTGTGAAATGTTTGGATTCACTGAGAATTTACTGAGAATAGTTTGTTAAATGATTTAATTCTAAATAACATTTTAGACTACAATATTAGAATATTTCCTGCTTATCTCGTGACATTTTGTATGAATGAATAAAATGTTCATGGAAAGTAGCTCGACTGGTTATCAAGTTTTTATTAAATTCCAAGTGGCGGTACCAGGAAACCACATTCCATATTAAAGTTTATATGCTTTGTAGGATTCTTTTATTAGGAGTATATTAAGTAGTAAGGAAATACATATTACAATAGGAAAGTCTTTAGGTATTAGCTAGAGATTTCTATCTTACTATTTCTTCTTTACACTGCATTGTTAGTGTAATTATATTCGATGCTAATATATAATGATAAAGGTATTTTCTTCTATTCTTTCTTCCTTTAAAGAAACGCACTTAACAAGCACCGCTCCAAACTAACAATTACCTTGCCATACAAATTTGAACTTTAAATCGTATGTCGTATGATATAGTTATTTCATAACGTCAATTCAAAAAAGCTAATGGCGGGTGGCCCGTGCGCGGTCCTCTTTAGTTGTATTTGCGGTGCAAGCGCGTTGGAAGCGCGTGGGCCGCGTACTTACTGCTCGCCTACAGCGCGCGCCAGGCGCAAGCGAAACAACGTCGCATCGCGCGCTTGCAGCTCGTCATTGGCGCGCCGTAAGCAGGATTCAAAACAACGCCGTGCTTGAGGCGTGCCGAAGCCGTGTTTGTTAGCCGTGACAGTCCTGTGTTATCTTCTTTTATTCTAAGTTAAGGAAAATTATACATTATACATAACCGAAGTTCAACGTTCTTTTTTGAACCTACCAGTCATTATGTATCACATAATAAATAATTTGCAAACACCTGTGTCGTTATCGCAAAGTGTCATTTGTCATTCTAGAAACTAATGTTACCTCGTTGATAGGTTGTTGGAAAGCTAAAAAATATTTTTATTATTAACAAATAAAACTTGAGTTTCGTGGTGGCAATCGTCAGCATATTTTTTGTAAAATGAGTAATGTATGATCTGTAGTGCTTAGCATATTGCTGATAGTACGCGGCATGATAATTACTAGGCTTAAAATTGCTATTAACTATTGTAACTACTACTACTTGGTACTAACTTCAAAGCCCGAGTGAATAGGTTGCTTATGGGCAGACGTGCTCCACCGTAGGCCGCATCATCACTTACCATCAGGCGAGATAGCGGCCAAACGTCGGCCCATTTAACATAAAAAAGTACTTTGTTACAAAACTTGTTTGTTATAAGGTTTCACCCGCTCTGCTCGGTTCCTATCTACATATAAATATTTCCTTTCGAAAGTTTTTCTACCAGTCATTAGTCAAAGCCAGATTTAGTTTGACCCAATTTTGACAGCGTTGAGTCTTGTCGATGGGCGGATTTAAAGTCTTAAAGCCATTGCCCCCAGATAATTTATTACTCAGCCTATAGATTAGATACGTCACGATTGTAGCTAGAAAATAGATATCAGATATTGGTTGTTTTTCCTTCAAAGTTGTAAATAGAAAAAGGTTTTTTTTCAATATGGATGTGAAACTAAAGTCGCAATTGACATACGGTAGATAAAAACTTTTAAAAATATTAGTTCCATGAGATTTTTGATTTAATTCCAAGTCGAATACAGTTGTATATAATATCAAGACAACAATATTAATTAGTAAACCTCTTTGTAATTCCAAATATCGTTATAATTACACACTTGTACATAATTATAATATAAACAGCAAGATGTTATGGATAAGTTTAAGTTCAGCAAAATTATTGGAGTTCTCCTTTATCTATAGTTTAATTTATTATAATTATTACTTAACAAATTAATTACCATAATCTGTGTGGTTTTGGATAATATCAAAAGTTAACTTTGGAAGACCATATAATATTACTAAAGGTCGTCATTAAAAGTCATGATAGTGTGTTGAACTCACCATCCCACGTGGTATATTCTAGATTTGACTATTTGTATCAAACAGTTGGACCTGCCAATAAAAGCTATTAATTAAAGGTCCAAGATTAATATTGGCGTTCCGTACGTATATTTCGTCGTTCAAAAGGACAATAATAGTTATTTGGAATTTTGGAAGGAAGATGCCTTCCGAGCATTCCAACGTAATTATTACGGTTCCAGATATTTGGAATGCAAAGTTATGTTTCACTAACTTTCACCCGCAGTTGTGCCCGCATGGTCAAGGAAAAATAGTAGCCTATATCTTCATACTTCAGCTTGCACTTCTAAGTAATGCCAGCAAATAAAATAAATCAAAAACGTATTTTAGATGTGTCATTTTCAGGAATTAAGAAGAATCTACGACTTCCAACAGAAGTCTTAGAAATGGTTTACACATTTTAAGATTGAAAAACTTTGATAAAATCGAATATATGAAATGTACTACGCAAATAGTAGGTCTTGTAAATAGTAAAATCACTTTTCACCATTATTTATCACTGTTTATTATTTTGTTATCAAAATGTTTAGTCGAAATCGAACCACATTTTCTGCAGTCACACTTACGACCACGAATGCTATTTATTATGAACTAGGTACTTGCACGGTTTTACCCGCTCTACTTTCCTCGAAAAATGGACTAGCAACACAAAAATAAATATTCGAATTAGACCAGTAGTTCCAGAAATAAACAAACTCTTCAGCTATACCTATATATAAATAAGTAATAATAGATAACATAGATTCTGAAACACATTCTATTTATTATTTTTTCAGGAAACAGTACAATAAAACTGAAGATGAAATTAAAATGTTTTTCAACGCTCTCCCTGCTTTGAAGAACTATGGCAAATCTAGTCGAGGGCTTGGGAACTTCTCGGAAATAATGGCCATATTGAAACACCACGTCTTTACTGTAGACACCATTATGGAAGAGGTTGGTTCAAAGAATTGTGATAGATTTTTAGAACTAACTACTGGAGTAACTTATAGTTTACTCCAGTTCATCCGTGATCATAGCACTTGCAACAGTGCCGAAATATCGGAAACTCGTAGAAATTGAAAAACATGGTAAATATCCCGTTTCGAGTTCTAATACCAGTGTTAGTGACCATGTCAGTTTAAAAACTTTAAATAAATACATTACATTAACAGCCTATAAGTGGGCACAGCTGACCAAAGACATTTTCTCACATGGAGAAGGCTTGAGCATTAATCACCACACTTGCTCAATGCGGGTTGGCGACTTAAATAAAAACCTATGAGAATATTATAATATCGCTGTATAAGTGTAGATTTTAGTATGGACGTTTGTGTAAATGGTTCTTATTTGACAGGTCCACCAAAAGTGTGATACTTTGCTCCTGTACTGCACGTTCAATAGGAAACCAAAAGACTGCCAGGACATGTTCTCGCTGGTCAAGACCTACGAAGGACACTGCTGCACTTTCAACTACGCTGCTCTTAACGATGCAAGTGAAACGTAAGTCAATTGTGTCACACTAGCATTTTCTCCTGTGTCGTGGGTACGTTTACATACATACCAGTTCACATACACCAAACACCCAAATCCGAAACAACAATAATTTTGTGTATTATACAAAGAGTTGTTCCGTTCTGAAATCGAACCCGCTACACGTTACGTGGCAGTTACCGCGCCAACCGCGCAGTATAATTAATTATTATGTTAAGAAGGAGTGATACAATAGTTAATTCACAAAACTTTCACTATTTAAATGACTGGTAAAAAAAACAAACAATAAAACTAAATACATATTCAATATACATTACATTTTTACTATCTTATTGTATACAAAAAAATCCCTACGGATTTTTAGGCATCGTTCATACCAAACGTGTTGTCGGCCACTGACGTTGAGTCGCTTTTCCATATACATAATATATTTAACATCTCATTCACACCAAACCGTCTATACGCTACTACGTAGTGCGTTGTCGTCAGTAAGAATACTCACAATCAGCGACGGACAATTTGCTTGATGTAAACGATGCCTTAGACTGTGGTAATATCTCGACATCTCTCATTGTAGTTGCTAAGCAACAACAATACGGAAACCCAAATTATATAGCGTAGGAGTTCCCCAATTACACAGCTTTTGTCCTTAAACCGAGCTCAATAATAATATATAAACATTATTTGAAACATTTGTTACTATTCGAGTAGTGTTCACGTCGCGAACTCATCAAACTATGAAGGAGTCCTACTGTGCCGCTGAGGTAATTGGGCTGGACTACAAAAATAAAACTAATGTAACAATTTTCCCATTATTATCAAGGTTAATAAACTGTGATTTATTACTGGTCGTATTTGTTATTTTGGGGCACATTAGTGACTTATTGCGGTTAGTAATGGGAATAACGATAATTAAGTTATGATTACGTCAGTCAGGTAATGGGATAATTTTATCTATACTAATATTATAAAGCTGAAGAGTTTGTTTGTTTGAACGCGCTAATCTCCGGAACTACTGGTACGATTTGAATAATTCTTTTTTTGTTGGATAGTCCATTTATCGAGGAAGGCTATAGGCTATAAAACATCACGCGATGACCAATAGGAGCCGAGCAGAGCGGGTGAAACCGCGCGGAAGTAGCTAGTTATAGATATAGGTAATGGGAGGTCCAAAAGATTTTATCCATCGCACTTATATTATTATAAATGTTTGTTTGTTTGGATGTTTGTCTGTCAATCACGCTGAAACTACTGAACGGATTTTGACGAATTTTGTATGCAGGCAGGGTATGAGCTGACTTGGATGATAGGATACTTTTTATACCATGGGAACGCGGCTAGTTATATTTTGAATTAAAAATATCATTTACCTATCACGAAAATAGGTACATTTTTTTAATTACATCCGAGTAATAACCTAACTGTTCGATTTAATATAAACAACACTGAGATTAAGTGAGTAATTATAAATTATTTCCATTTTAGACCCTTGCTGCCATCAGAGCCAGATCCTGATTTAGAATACTATGACGATCAAAATCCTGATGGTGGAATATCTACGAATCCAACCATAATAGCCACTTCAGAATCCGGGAGGTAAGGTCCAAGCTTTCTTTTCTAGATTTTTTATGTCATAATCATCATTATCATCAATAGCCAATAAGTGCCACTGCTGACCAAAGGCCTCTTTAGACACGGAGAAGGCATGAGCATTAATTACCAAGCTTGCTCAATATAGGTGACAATTTCAAACTTAACTATAATTAGAAATTATAAGCCCAGGTTTCCTTTCGATGTTTTCTTCATCGTTTGTCAGTGTTGTCTAAATAATCTTAGAAAGTACATATAACTCGGAAAAATTGACATTGGTACTTGCCTTTGGTAGCTAGGCAATCCGCAGCTCACTTCTAGGCGACTATGATGTCATAAAAGCCAGTATGAAGTTTATTTAGAATCATGCCCAATACTTATTATAACAGATGAAAATCGGTATAAAAATAAAGGACTTAATGTTTTGTCTATCAGTATTCAAGAAACTTTAAGTTGTTGATAGTGTACTTGTCTCAAGTAAACCAAAGTGAGCAAGCATTTCGTCGATAAAAACGACCAACTCTTATAAATATTCATCTTGCATTGTAATTTCGACACCAGCAATTTATACTACGCTAACTCGAAATTTGGAAAAAACTTTTTTTATGCCAAGTTGCTTAAAATGTGTGTTTACATACGTCATAAAAAAATTGAGAAGAAATATGCAAAAATAAGAAAGTTACAAATCTTATAAAACGCTAAGTAAAGGTACTTTTTGAAATCACTCGATTTATATTACGCCAACTATTATTAGCGGAGTGTGCGCGGGGATCACTTTGGTCAAAGTCCGTGCAACACTGCACTAACTCATAGTTAGCGTTGTTTAGTGCGTTCGTGTGTATACTTGTTCGTTTGTAAAATGAACGACTTAGCGACTTTTACATAGTAAATACTTATGTGTTAACGTATTAATTAGTTAGTTAACGTATTAATTAGTTTATTAATGGTACGCTGACTATTCTTTTTGTAAGTAAGTACATGTTCTTTATAAAATATTGAAATATGCATCAGATGATTGATCATGCACTACGACGTCCCGTACTACACTACGCTAACATAAGTTAGACGTGTATAAGATGTAATTCTTTTTTGGTGAATTACGTTTATATACGGCTAACTTGCGCTAAATAAAAAAATTGAAATAATTAAGGAAATATAAATATGAGATATTACAATGAATAAATTAAATATTAAGCATACCAAATTTCAAAAAAGTATCTTAATTAATGTAAAAGTTATCACGTTTTTCCCTTTAAACGCCTCTACTGTAAAGTACGCTTTTTGAGTTAGCGCAGTATAAATTGCTGGTGTCGATTTGTAAGTTCGTTGGCGGTTCGACCCAGTTATAGTCCATTCATCAAAGTCACCAACTTCCAAGAATGCCGAAGTAAACATGTTGAACTATTTCATTGAAATTATCTCCAATACATATATAAGTATTTCCTATCAGGGAAAAGGGTCAATCACACTTGTTGTTGTAGCATCGAAATTAATATTGATGAATGTTTATTTTTGGGGTCTCGGGTTCGATTCCTGGGTCGAGCAAAGTTTAACTGGATATTTTTCGGTAGCAGTCGGAGTCTGGAATTGTCTCCTGTTTATGGCAATGGTTTACCTCCATATCATATGAGACATATAACACAAATGGTGAAAAGTGAGTGTACATTGTACAGTGGCATAATGTGCCGTAATGTGTAATTATGTGTACTTCTTTTTTTTGAGGGGGGAAAATCATCAAACCAATGATATTTAATATTTATATAAGAAGTATATCTATAGCCTTGTAGCTACACAAGGCTGCTAAGTTATCCTTGTTCTTAATCTTTACTACGTCAAGAGTTTCGTATGAATCCAATTTATAAATTCGAATTCAAGTTTACATTGTACTTTTCATTCAGTAGTTGTGTTACCAGTTCCATATAGTATGGGGTGCTTGCGGTCATGGAAAGCATTCCATGCTCCATCTCTTAACTCCATATAACATAAAAAATTAAGTTATATGTTTTCAGAGGGTCAGGCTTAAGCGTGGTGCTCAATATAGAACCAAACGACTACCCGAGCTGGTCTCCTGTGCCCTATTATGGTGTGAAGGTAACTATTGTTTTTAAGTCAAAGCATTTATTTTAATTATACCAAAAACTTTAATAAACATAAACTTTTGTAACGTCAACAACTAAAGAAATAAATAATAGTCTGTCAGTCTGTTGGGCACAGTATTGCTCGGCTTGTTCGGTTTTTCGAAAATTTCTTAGTAGTTGCTATGGGTGTTTTGTACTTATAACACAAATGGTGAAAAGTGGCTATACATTGTACAATGGTATTAATTGCTGTAGTGTGCACCTCTACCTACCTCTTCGGGGATAAAAGGCGTGACGATACGAAACGAATTTCCTTTTATCAGCTAAGGGTTAATGAGACTAATCCCACTTCAAGGTGAAGGGGTAGTTTTTCTAGCCAAACAGAGATCGACATACCTACGCCTCAATCTATCGTAATTATCATCATTTTCTGTAATAAGCCACATTTACAAGACAACATATATAATAGAAAGAACGAGAAAAGACAAAAGGAATACTAAGAACTCTTAAGAGACTTAGTAATACTTAGAAAAATACCAAATAACCTTTTTCTATGAAGAAGTAAATCTTTACAAACGTATTACGTTGAAAAGAGGTAAACCGACGAGCCATTAGCTTACTCCACTAATCATTATTTTGATACAAAATGTCAGATAAGAACTAATTCTTGGTAAAACCGCTACAGAATAATTTATTGTTAAGTAAATAACTGAAGTACATTTTGGCTCCAAACCAAAAGCTTTGGTAGAGATATTTGTGTGCCGATTTGTGTTTAATTGTGATGTTCAACTGGTCACTGATTCAGCCCTGTGTTCACAGTCAATGCGGTTTTACTCAGTCTTGAATCGAAACCTTATTTTACTCATCTTATAAATGCCAAAAGTTTTTTTTTTTTGAGGGCGGGGAAAATATCCAATGACTTCTCCCGCTTTGGGTGAGGCGGGAGGGAGTTTCAGACTCTTACTGACTAAAAACCACCCCTTTCCTACTTTTGCTCTTCGAGCCGGATCATATTTAAGCGGTCACCGTACTTTCTGCTGTTTTCCCAATATTTTAAGAGGCTCTCTAGAGTCTAATTTATTTTTATTTTTCAACATCCAAAATTTAATCGCTTTAAGTACTCCTAGGAAAAATTTTGAAGACTAGTCTGAAAAGTTGATTAACAACAAATGATTTTTTGTTTAAAATTCAAGTGGACTTAGACTAAAAGTGCTTAATCCGCAAAAGTTCAAGTTCAAGGATAGATTTTATAAAAAGAAAATGAATAAAAATTTAAACTAAAACATTTTCTCAATTAAGACCAAAGACCTATACAATACATAGTACTTATGTATATAAGTACATAAGGACCAAGTAAATAAAAGGTCCATCTACACACTTAATGAATTCAAAATGTATTTGACCATGTAATTGGCATAATTTGCACAACGCAAAATATGGTAATAATTATGAAAAATGTATGTCTAAAGTGTAAAACTAATAACGGTGTAGAATCCACACATACTGTAGATAATGGAATATTAGCTGTTTGTTAGTGGTAGCTTAGATACATTAATATATTAGAGGTTATGATACGATATTATAAGGGTCTTGTGTATAGAATACGGTTATTAAATCGTAATCATCGTATTATACATCGTCACGCCTTTTATCCCCGAAGGGGTAGGCAGAAGTACACATTATGGCACGTAATGCCACTGTACAACGTACACCCACTTTTCACAATTTATATTGTAAGTCCCATGTAATAAGTGGTGAGCCTATTGCCATATACCGGGCACATTTCCAGGCTCCATACTGCTTGTGAGAAATTTTCGAAAAACCGAAAAAGCTCAACAATGTTTTGGCCGACCCGGAAATCGAACCCAAGACCCCTTGCCCGGCAGTTGCACTTGCAACCACTCGACCAATGAGGCAGTAAGTAGTATTACATAATACTTATAGTTAATCTCTACGGTTCAAATTAGTAGAGGCTCCCATTAACATTTAGTTATTTTCGGGAGGAAGTATCATTTCGGAAGATTTATGAACAGTACCTTTTAATAGAAATAGAGTGTTTTAATTACATACGGTCTTACTTATAAACGATTACTAAAGTTAAGACACAGTTAAACTACCTATTAAAAAATATTTTAACTCATAAACGATGATTAACGCTAACTAATGTCTTAGCGACTGCTTAAATAGCTGTCAATTTAATCAGTGTCGGACCCTTGTTTAAAGACATTAATTACCAAAATGGCGTCCGAAATTCGTAAAAGTCACAGCTGTGGTATATCTCAACAATAACACCACATGCAAACTTCGCATTGAATTGAGTTCTGTTTGCTGGGCTTTGTTCCGCTACTTAGGAAAGTGAAGTGGATAAATAAAAATAAAAAAAAAATATATAAAATGGATATATTTGACGACGATAATGAATTACGCACATACCGTGACGAGATAGAAGAAATAAGAAATTTCAGGAATATTGGTTCAAGAGGGAGAGTAAAAATATATGTATAATTCAAGATCGAACCCAATAGAGGAATTGAATGAAAGCGACTTCAAGCATCGCTACAGATTCAGTAAAGGATATGGTAAAAATTATAAATATCTTAAGAAACGACTTGTTCATGGATAGCCGGGGCGGCAGTATACCTGCGGAGTTGCAAGTAATGGCAGCTATAAGATACTGCATGAGCATGAGCCAACAGACTTTATCAAGAACTGCTAAAACAGTTGCTATTGCATTAACTTCGAAAAGTTCCATTTATATTAAAATGCCTTCAAATTTAAGAGAAGAGACTGAAACTATTCGGAAATTTGAAACAATTTGTGGGTTTCCCCATATTACCGGTGCAATAGATTGCACCCATATTAAAATAAAAATGTTAATTAACCATTGCTTAGTTAAGTGACGTGTAAACAGTGTTTATAAGTAAGAAATAGTTAATTGATAATTAAGGAGTTAATGAGTTATTAGTTAATTAGTTGCTTAGCTGTTGATTAGTGGATTTTTATAAGTAAGGCCGGTAATCTTTAGATTTTAATGGATGATCAAGATACTAAGTGCTGCTATTTTCGTGTTCTCGTAAAATGTTAGTGGAAATTTTGGTGATACAATAATTATCTGAAAATCATCAAAACAGTATTTTTTGTATAATGAACAATATTAATATTATATTGTAATTCATTTCTTTCGAATATTTCTCACATCACTAGGTCCTTCTCAGCGATCCGAATGACTACCCAGAAACCACAGTCCTCTACCGATACGTCACCTTTGGGGAGGCCGTGGACATCAAGGTGGAGCCCATGGTCTTCCAGAGTGACTCCAACGTGAGGAGAGTGGAGCCTCAGTACAGAGGCTGCTGGTTCCATGATGAAGCGCTTCTCAGCCACACCAATCGCTACAGTTATGAGACCTGTGTTACTGAGTGCAAGATGAAGAACTATATGGATGCTTGTGACTGTGTACCGTATAAATATCCGAGAGGTATGTTTGTATTTTTTTTAAGGAATAAACCGGTAAACGAGCTGACGGATCACCTAATGGTAAGCTATCGCCGCCACCCATGGACACTTGAAACACCAGAGGCGTTACAAGTGTGTTGCCGGCCTTTTGGAGGTTAGAAGGGGGGTAATTGGGTCTCCGCTAAACTTACTGCAGTTAAAGCTTTAGACATCAATATTTAATTTAAAAGACTGTCTGAAGATCATTTAGCAAAGTATTTTCTTATTCTTAGGCGTAGATTCCTATGGAAAAGAACGAGCTGGAGCTTAGAAAAAAATATTTGTGGATATATTGGTATAAAACATATTTTCTTATATAAAACAATATCACTAAAAGACCTTGGCAACATTCCAAGTACCTAAATATTCTATATTCAGCCGCTGTAACCAAAAACGTCGAGAACCAATCAAAGCAATTAGTTGGTGTTAATTTGAATATTGGAAACCAAGTTAACAACGGTTAATTATTCAGCCTCATATTTTGTTCCAGAAAAATCGACGAGAATCTGCGACTTTGAAGATCTAAAGTGCCTGAATAACGTCACAGGTAAATTGGGTAAGAAGATGTGTAATTAGGTGTCGTGTTACGAGTGGGAAACACTAAAAGGCCGAAAGCTTACTTATTTTAGAAAACATCTATTGAATTTATATAGATAAAATGCCTCTCCATGTTAAAATAACATACATGAAAAACCGAATCGTTTTCAATATGTTTTTTTTTATTTGCCGGTCTGTGGAATAATTCAGTTATTCCAGTAGTTTATTTTTTATTTTCTGGGTCATAGTATTTTTGTGAAATAATTTTAAATCGATGTACGGTTTATTGACATTACAACAGATTGATTAAGTAACGTATTTAAGTTTCTATTCAATTTCACGTCTAGACTGTGGCTTTGATATAAATAATTAAATGGAACCGCGAATACATCAATGGCAGTAATTAATAAATAAGATCAAGGCTGACTTTTTTGATCTAATACACTGTCTCGATCAAAATTCTTAGAATCAATGTGTTTTAAACTATTCACCCTGTGCTCGGCAAATAGTCTATCCATCCATTACACAAATAGATGAAATAAAAAAAATCTGATCCAAGTACAATATTGATAATTAGAAGGGCAAAAATTGATAATAATTTTCATTTAAATATCAATGTTAAAGTTTTTTATCAAACATATTATTTTCTTGAAATCTCGTCTAATATTTACACAAATATTTCATTTAAGATCGTTTTATCTCCACTTAAATTTTGGACGAGAGTAATTTATTTTATTTCGTTAAGCTAAAACTAAAGATAGACTTATAATAATTATATCATAGCTTTTTTTTAGATATTTATGATGTTTTCTTGAACTAAGAATCCTCGAGGGAATTTAGAGAATTATAATAGGCTATTAAGGGGCGGTAAAATATTAGGGAGGCTTAGATCGTGATGGCTATAATAAACAACATCAATATTAAGTACTTACTTTAGAATCAGCCACACACAGCTGTGTGCCAGCGGTTTGTAATTTAGTGAATAGTATTTAAGGTACGTTAAACATCAATCTTGGTTAAGCAAGCAACGCACTTGTGACTTCGACTAGTTTTGCGGCTGTTCTTGATAGGAGCTGATCACTTAATATCGGTTAAACAAAATCAAAGTCAAAATTATTTATTTCAAATAGACCAGAAAGGCACCTTTGAATGACAAAGCAAATATTACAGTATTAAAAAGAACAAAATGTCTGTCTGTCGATCAGTCCTGTAGTGAAGCTATTTGTTCGTTCCAAAGTGTAGATTCCTGTGGAGAAGAACGAGTAAGAAACTCCATAGGTTACTCTTTTTCAATCAGATTCACAACACAAGTCTTGGTTACATTGTTTCCAGGAAACATTCATCTGCATCAAAAAAAAACATGTATAATTTATCTATAATTGTAAATCTGAAATAATATGCCCAGTATTAGAGCAACTAAGTTATTCTGTAATTGTGAATCCGAAATATACGGAGTGAGCTCGATTGCGGTCCGACGTGTCATTGGTTGTGAGAATAATCTCGACCAATGTCGGCGAGAATGCGATCGGATTCACTTTGAACATTTCGAATTGACAATTACTGAATAGGCTAGCATGTTCTATAGATAACCGCGATAAACCGAACAGTTGTACTATATACTATTGTATAGCAAACCAACATGGAAGCTTATGTCCAATTAGTGGAATTTAACAATGTACCTACAGTTTAATTATCTAGTTTGTTTGTTGTTATATATGTACATACAATAGTTATAATAATCATTATTGGATTATTCATATTTTGGTTTTAATTAATCTGAAATAATATGCCCAAGAATAAGTATTGGTTTTATTGACTCGATTGCGGTCCGACGTGTCATTGGTTGTGACAATAATCTCGACCAATGCCGGCGAGAATGCGATCGGATTCACTGAACATTTCGAATTGACAATTACTGAATAGGCTAGCATGTTCTGAGATAACCGCGATAAACCGAACAGTTGTACTATATACTATTGTATAGCAAACCAACATAAAAGCTTATAGACCTAGCTAGTGGAATATAACAATGTACCTACAGTTTAATTATCTAGTTTGTTTGTTGTGTATATGTACATACAATAGTTATAATAATCATTATTGGATTATTCATAGGGCTGCCACTGCATGTATATTGGTATTGACTCCGGAGCTGCGGACTACCTAGCGGGCTTACCGGGGCTCTGGCTTGACAAGCAGGAGTAGGATCGGGTGGTTTTTAGTCAGTAAGTGTCTGACACTCTCTCCCGCCTCGCCCTGGCGAGAAAAGTCATGTGGATGAATTTCCCTTTAAAAAAATGTATATTAATATGTCGAGCCATATATTATAGAATAGCTAGCTACTACAGACACGAGCTATACGATTATACAATATATTTTCGGCCTGCAAATGTACCTTCTTTTATATCAATGTTGATTGATCGGAATTGGATTCAAGAGTAAGCCCCTATGTTTCTTTGAAATGTGTAATTCCTAGATCAGGCCGTACAACAGTCATGGTAAGATTAGGAGTGGTGCTTATTCGCCTTTACCATACAGTACATATAATATAATTTTGTTGCAGTACATAAATCTACGAAGGAGATGCAGTGTGACCCTATTTGCTACATGGAGTGCCGAGACAAGAAGTACACTGCCACTAGTGATCTGACTCCGTTCTTGTCTGACAACTTTCCTGAGGAAGTCACGTACGTATCTAACAATATCTTACAAGTCATATGTTTAATGCAGGCTATCTGCTGTACACTTTCAGTTTTAACTTTACAGTTGGACTGTACAGTTAAGATGTACACACCTTCGATTTCACCTTGCAATTTTAACTAAACAGTCGAATTGTACAGCCATCTGTCAGTTTCCATTAATGTAGATTTTTTATTCTACACCTAAATATACCCACTAATCTAATCTAATGTTAATAAACTAAAGGCTAATGTTAGATATTGAACCTGAAATTCTAATGTTTTAGTGCAGTATGGTAAGTGATCAGTATTTACTTCTCCTAGTAAAGGAACAAAGCCATGTAAATTCCTGAAGTTTTCAGTGCTATCTTTTTTCTTTCTTTACCAAATTTTTCAATAATTTGCCTTAAGCCTAAAGCGAAATTCTGTAATAAAAATATTTGCCGTACAAAACTTAAGAGTTCTATTGTTCTCCAACTTCGTAGGCTATAAACTAGAAAGGTATCAATATCAAATTTAAATAATATATTTAGGTAAACTCAAGTTACTAGTTAATATAAAGATAATAAAATAAACATATGCCTGACAACTTTTTCTTAAAGTTTAAGTTGCGGCCACCAAATTTAAGTTTGGTCTCATCATAGAAAGTGATAAACTCAAAAGCAATCAGAATCAGCATCAGGGTTAGTATGAGTTTGTTTTATGTTTAACGAAATCGAAACGAGAGCGCATTCGGCGCTCTGATTGGTTGGTTCATTCGCCAATTAAAGCACCGAACGCGCTCTCGTTTCGTTTTCATTCGACGTAAAACAAACTCATACTAAGGGTACAGAAGATTTTTTGACAAGTTTAGGCTTATAATATAGTATAGGTTATGATATACTTAATAGCTTTAGGCGTGTATTTTTTATTATGGTTGATCACGCTAGCAAAGCCGTGGGCAGAAAGCTAGTTAATAATAAACAAATACTTATATAGGTACGGTACTTATATCATAAAAGTTCAATGATTTGGTAAAAGTTGGAAATAGCTCACAATAGCTGTACAGTGTAGTTCCCGTATTATTTGAAGTACAGCTCATTATTAGTTGGTAGCAAATAAAAAATATTTTCTACACAATTTAAAAAAGAAACCGGTAAGCCTAGTGAGCCAATTATTGAGTTTTACAACTTTTAATTATTGGTAGGGAAGTTTAATAATATTTTTGTATAAGCGGCCAATGTTATGTACCTACTGGTGAAGATTCTATATAAGAAACTTAAATAAGGAAAGAATTAATTTAACAAAAATTGGTAGACATTTTACCAAAACTAGCTTTTACCAAGTTATGAATTATTTACTCCGCTTTTTAAAAAAGTTACATTACTCCGTGTTACATTAGCACAATAAAAGTCAATAGTATGCTAATTCGTTAAACTTCAGTGACTGCCTCGTTGGTCAAGTGGTCGCAAGTGCAACTACCGGACAGGAGGTCTCGGGTTCTGTTGCTGGGTTGGTCTTTTTTCCGACCCGGTTCGGTCTTTTTTCGTTGTTTCGAAAAGTTCTCAGTAGTAGCACGGAGTCTGGAATTATGTCTAGTTTATGGCAATAGGCTCATCCCCTATTACATGAGACTTATAACACAAACGGTGAAAAGTGGGTGTACATTGTACAGTGACATTACATGCCGTAATTTGCACCTCTACCTACCCCTTTGGGGATAAAAGGCGTGACGTTCCGATGCAATAAAATTTATTGATCAGTTAAATATCGTAATTAAACTAACTGTCAAGATGTCCTTTAAAATTGATAAATGACTAGATTAGTACCTAGAATTAGAATTAACTTATGAAATCCTTTTAGAATAAACATTTCAGTTTTTCGAAAATGATACCCGACCCGGATCAAAACATTGTACATTAATATTCATTTAATTTTAAAACAAAGCCTTTACTGCCTCTAGCAAACTTTTAAATTGGTGTTTCGTACAATAATTGACGCTCCACGTCTGCTTGGAAACATTAGATGAAGAACCTTTTAGCGAATTTCCAAATTCAATATTATCCTTTTCTACGTATAATGAACGGTAAGTGAATTTACAGGAAAAACACTTTTTGTGTACATGAAACATGTGATCATCACGAGTCTCTTACATTAATTAAATATAAAATGTCATAGAGATACTCTTCATCATGAGCAGCGTTTGAAGACTCCTTCTATGATTCGAAACTAGTAGAGCTTTTCTCAGTATATTTACGAGAGTAAACTGTTGTTTTTAGTTAATTAATTTAGTACGTCTCACGATAGTTATTATAAAATATGTCACTTACAGTTTGACTTTGACAGTCAAAGTTTATTTATTTTAATTAATCCTTAATTAGGCACTTTTAAAAGTTTAAATTGAATTGTCTGTCAGTTTGTCTGTCAGTAAAGCAAGGTGCTCGTTCCAAGTTATGTATTTCGGGTAAATAATAGGGATGACGACTGGATCAAAAATAAAATTCAATTCAATACAATAAAATATTCAAAAATAATCACGCTCTCATTCATAAATTTGATTCGATTCAATTTTTTCTAGCTAAATTTCTAGAAATAAGTCTGTTTTGACGTTAAAAACTTATGGCGTCATAATAGATATTTCACACAAAGTTCATACATAGAAAATATCGTTGTTTGACGTCTCGAAAAAGTATTGTATTTGACTAGTAGGAAACATGCCTATTATGACACTACATTTCCTTCATTAAAGGTCCTATACATACTACATACTTACAATATACCGGGAACAAGATGTGATGTCCCCTAAATTCGGATAAAAGAGGATCTTCCCACCAAACTAGGTGATCATACCTAGAATATGGATTTTTTTTTGTTTACGCTATGAACCACTTGGTTTGTCATTATTACAATATTAGCAGCATTTTATTACATTTTTTTGAAATCATTTTTGTGTATGGTAACAGATGTGTTGTTATCCTTGCACAAGATAGAAGCTATAATGTCTTTATATTATTTTGTAAACGAGTATCATCCCTGAAGGGGTAGGCAGAGATACATATTACGGCACGTAATCCTACTGTATAAGGTACATCCACTTTTCACCACTTGCACCACACCTGGGAATCAAACCCGAAACCCTTGCCCGGCAATCGCTTGTTTGTAAACGAATAATGATAAAAAAATATATCGAACACTAAATTAATTATTATTAATAACCACAAATACTAATATGACGTTGACGACACAAAAGCTAAGTAAGCTTATGTTTATTCTGGAAAATCTAGACAATAATCCCAATTCTAGATAGATAGATAGACATTTTTATATTCGCGTTTGGATTACATAGTAGGTACTCAAACACTCCCACGCTTCACCAACTCAAATAAAAAGATGTATTAAGTTTCTCAGAAACATTTCCATTTCATTTCATTTAATATTATTCATAGTCGAGAATTTGTTTTCAAAGGATACTAAGAATTCGAAATGGAAGGATAAGAGTCGCCTTTTAAATTTGTATTGATATGACAAATAATTGAATATTAATGAAGCAAATCTTGTTACCATATACCATACACAAGAAGCAAGGAAGTATATCACTACACACACCTCACAGAAAACCGACGTGAAATAACGCTTGCGTTATATTTCGTTGTGTGAATAAGGTTACCGGAGGCCCAATTCCCCCCTTCCCAATCCCCGATTCCCGAACAACAACCCTTAAATTCCTAACCACCAAAAAGCCGGCAACGCACTTGTAACTCCTCTGGTGTTTCAAGTGTCCATGGGCGGCGGTGATTGCTCACCATACAATAAACTACACCAAAGTATGTCATTCCTATATTAACTAAAAACCACGGTATACTCACGTACAATAATGGGCGAAGTTCTTCTAGTTTCGAGTCACAGAGGGATTATTCATCGGGCAGCCCATACTTTTTTTTTTTTTTACGCAATGAGGGTGGAAAATCATCCAATGACTTCTCCCGCCTTGGGCGAGGCGAGAGGGAGTGTCAGACTCTTACTGAACCACCCCGTTCCTACTCCTGCCCTTCGAGCCGGATCCCCGGTAAACCCGCTAGGTAGTCCGCAGCTCCGGATTAGGCATCAGCCCTACTGGGCCCCATCTGTGGTGGTCTGATGGCTCTTTGAGGCGCGCGCAGAACGCGACGCGCCGCACGCACGGGTCTGGTTCTGGTCGGGCGGCGAGCTACCCTTGCTCACCGTCCGCAGACCCGCACTTACGGTGGCCTGAGATCGTCGCGCGATCCCCGACACCCGGAGTGTCTCTCGCGACGGCTGGGGCGTGAAGTTCGTTTTCTCACGCCCCCGCCTCCTCCTTAGCTAGCATGACTGCTTCGCAGAAGGAGGAGACGGCATCCCAGTCCCCTTCGCTCCGCACCATGGTCTGAGTCAGTGCCGGACGCGAAAGGTCGTCGTCGCCGACCTCATCCCTGAGGACACGGCGGTGCTCAGCCCATGCAGGGCATTCCACGACCGTATGCTCCACCGTGTCCTCCGGGCGGTGCTCGCATTCCTCCCGCCCAACCAGAAACAGGAACCTACCAAAGCTCCCATGTCCGGTAAGCACCTGCGTCAGGCGGTAGGTGAGGACGCCGTGGCGCCTCTCTAGCCACACTTTAAAGAGGGGACTTACCGCTGCAATTTTGGTTGCGACAGTCGCTGCTGCCATTCCGCCATGAGATCGCGCCGGAGCTCATCCCGCCACGCATTCTGGCGCGGCAGTGGAGTTTCGCCCCGGCGACGCGCGTCAGCGCGCAAACTAAAGACGCGCGCGAGCACCTTCGCCTCCAAATCCCACGGCGGGAGTCCGGCAAGGAGGTTGGCCGCCTCTCCGGAGATCGTGCGATGGCAGCCCATACTAGTATATAAACTTTTATATTCCCTTTGACTCTACGAGCTTTATACGTTTTTTTTTTTTCAAGGGGGGATTTCATCCAATAGCTTCTCCCGCCTAGGGTGAGGCGAGAGGGAGTGTCAGAATCATAGTGACTATAAATCAACCCGTTCTTACTCCTGCTCTTCGAACCGGAGCGCCGGGAACCCGCTAGGTAATCCGCAGCTTCGGGACTAGCTTTTTACCTTGGGGACAGATCATCAAATTTAGGTGAAATTATTAGGTACAAGTGTAAGTTAGCTGACGATTTTAAACTTTATTACTAAACTGTAAGTTTTAAATTGTATTCTGACAGGTTATTGATACTAAAGTTTGTACGTCAAAACAAGATATAAGTTGAAGTTTTCGTAAACAACCCGCAAGCGTTGTTCGTGAGTTTCCTTGGCTCAATATCCGCAATTAATTGAGAGTTTATTGGTTGCTTGCTTGGTGCTATAAACTACATAGTTGCAAACATTTCAAGTCTTAGTGTTCGTCATTTAATTTTGAAATTGATATTGAATATTAAATTTTATTTCTTAAAATTATAAAATAAGATTATATAAGTATTTTGAAAATTATAAATATGCATTTTGACCCATAAAACTCGTTATTTCTCTTTTCGTAAACCAGTACAAAATGATAAACTAAATGCCTCGTAGTACATAAAAAAGTTATTATTTTCAAAATGAGTACGCTCCAAATGTCAAAGAGTGAACCAATTTCATACTTTGAATAGAAATTTAAGGAAATTATACTAAATGGTCTGGGCGCTCAAAGAATGATATCTCAAACTTCAAGCGATTTTAAATTATATTCCCTAAATGTAATAAGTTGTATTATTGCTTAATAAACAAAGAATTATTTGAAACAGGTGTCTCTAAACTATATTTCATCACAATAAAACTCCTGGAAATAACTAAACAAAATTGCTCATTTATACTGTAATTTGTAGACAATCACTAATCGTTATATTATATTACAATAATTTACTTGTAAAAAAATCCTAAATATAAATCCGAAATATTCAGTTCTGTAAGTTAGCTTTGGTACCTACAGGTGGTGAAGATAAATGATAAAACGTCAAACTTAAACATAGAAATATATTTATTAAAGGTTGAGTACAGTGTCCTAGGTTAGAGGCCAGAGCCTAACCGCCGCTTTGCGACACTTCATTACAATAATAATTATGCGAATGTAAACACGTAATACAAACCCTGCAGTTCTATAGTAACTAACCAATATCCACTTTCTTACATTATAGACCTCTATAACCCCCACGGAGGATACACCGCCAAGTAACTACTATAACAGAACTATTTAAGTTAGGTAAAAGGTGAGCGATAAAGTTCAAGTTAAGTGGTCTTAGATAAGTAAATGTTACATCGTACGGTTATTTTAGCAAAGGTCTTAGAACAACTGAAACAATATGTGTGTAGGATCGATTCCCTAGACTTGTTATTTATTAATTATTCCTACCGGCAGGGTATACGTTTAAGACAAGATAGAAAATACATTGTATCTCGCGTGGATCTCCTTTCAGGAGTACGGATCAATTGAATGAAAAAGTTAGTGATTGCCATACATCTAAAGAGATAGATGTAAAGTTTATAATAATATGTAAAGACATATTATAAACTTTTAAATACAATTGGAGTGTCTGTTTGTAATATTGAAATAACCAATGAATACATTTTTACAATGTTTATCTATCTTATCTGTCTGTTCTCACTAATTATAAAAGATCTTACCGCCGTACTCAGAGTCATTTAATGGTTATTTAACCCAATCCTTAGCAATTGTTTTCGGAACAAAATCAATACTAAGGAATAGTTTAAGTAATCATTATATATCTCTGGGTACGGTATTTAGTCACTAAACCATGGTAACTTAGACTGCACGGTTGGTGCGGTGGCTAGGCAACTGGCTGCCGCGCAACGGGTAGCGGGTTCGATTCCCGCACGGAGCAACTCTTTGTGTGATCCACAAATTGTTGTTGCGGGTCTGGGTGTCATGTGCATGTGAACTTGTATGTTTGTAAACGCACCCACGACACAGGAGAAAATCCTAAGGTGGGGCAAAGTTTAAAAAAAAAACTACGAAATTGCTCAACCACATCTTAAGTCTTAATCTGTCTTCCTCTTTCAGCGCCGGTAGAAACATAAGCGAGCTGGCAGCTCTCCAGGTGTACTTCAGCAAGTCAAACTGCAACTGTTACAAGTTGACACTGCTCATAGACCTGAGCTACTTTATTGGTATGTTTGTTATTACTTGATTAATTCTATTGTAACTTTCGTGAGACATACTAAATTAATTATTAGAACTTATGACGGGATATTTACCATGTTTATTCATTTTGGTGAGTTTCCGATACTGTTTCCGACAATGGTAGTGGTATTACCGGTGTCAGCAAAAAACGAACGAGAAAGCGGGTAGACCGATTTGTCTGCTCGTAAACACCCACCCGCATTTACTCCAGTTAATCCGTGATCATGGCGCTTGCAACAGTGCCGAAATATCGGAAACTCACCAAAATGAATAAACATGGTAAATATCCCGTCATAAGTTCTAATAATAGTGTTAGTGACCATGTCAGTTTAAAAACATACTAAATTAATAATTATGTTATCGGCTTACTCACGTATTTGTTTGACGAGGAACTCGACTAGTTCAAGCCATGCTAGAGGCTCATATTCATGAGCAGCATTCTGCGACACACGACGCGGCGATTGCAGGCAGTAGCAGCACGACAATCGCCAAACAATCGCCAACAGTTCCTCGTCAAACAAATAGTAAGCCGATAACATAATAATTAATTGATTAATTCTACTAATTGTGTATCCAGCATTGTTTTGATATTCGAGCACAATGCCTTTTATTTGTAAGCAGTTAGATCTATCTTCCTTAAATAGGCCCCTTTAATTTCCTCAAGTAATTTTTTCGTGTCAATACCGTTCTGTGTAATACATTTGTACTATAGTTTCTTTTGATAAAGTCAAAAGAGGTCAGAATCTGTGTTCCAAGAAGTACAAAAGGTAACTGGAAGTCTTCATATCGGCCTCATCATCGCTGCTGATTGGAAGACGAAGCAAACGTTCACCTAATTAATATAAGAATAGAGCGTTTAGTACGTTGTTTTACGTTTAACGAGATCAATACGAGAACGCGTTCGACGCTCTGATTGGTTGGTTAATTCGCAACGGCCAATCAGAGCGCCGAACGCGCTCTTGTTTCGATCTCGTTCAACGTAAAGCAAACTCGTACTAAGGTACGGATGTAGTAATAAATACTTCTGAAATATAAATACAGTAAATGAATAAAGTTCCTTCGAATACCCAAAAACTTAGAACTCACTTTATAACTGAACTCCTTTAAAACCAAAGAATCAAGAGCTACAAAAGTAGTGCCAAAGTCTCTTTGTACTTACTTGATAAATAAACCTACTTTTTGAGAAGTCCTACAAAGTTGGAGGTTTTATAAAATTCGTAGAAGTTCGTCTGGAATTCGGATCGTGGCGTCAGTTACCAAATAAGTGAACAAAATCTTAGAATACCAACACTAGAGCCGGCATTTATTATTTATTGGTCTTGTTCTCAGTAAAAGGTTCACAAAAAAACTTAAGGATTACAAAGAGACGGAAATTCGGTGGTAAATGATCTCTTTGTCGCCCATTGTTTGAAAGAATATTTATAGGAAAACAAGTAAGTCGTAGTTCATTGTCCTTTTTAAGGGTATTAAAATCCCTAGAATACTTGTATTAGGTACAATTAGTTGAATTTCATTTATTGTTATCTAGAAAAAGGCTATTAATAAATGAGGACAATTGAACATTGTGTCTATACCAAATATTAGATCCTCAAAGCGCCTACATGGTTTCTTACTTAGTACAAGACAAGTTCATACCTAATACACAAAATATATCTACCTACATCTATCTAAGGTTCAAATTGAGCATGTCATAGCAATGTGTGTGGTCTAGGCTTTATATGATTCAGTACTAAGACTCAATCCTCATAGGAGACTATGCCAACTCCAACCCACATATTATGCGAAATCCCATTTGGACTACGGCCAGGAAAAAATAAAATATTCATTGTTCAAACAAATCCTACTAATACCATACACGTGAAGCAGTGAGCGAAATATTTTTGTTAATCTACTAGTGTCTAAATGTTTTCAGTATGAAATATTTGTGACACAAATATACTAATATTTATTTTTTGATTTTTTTTTGAGCGGGGAACATCATTCAATCACTTCTCTCGCCTTGGGCGAGGTGAGAGAAAATGTCAGACTCTTACTGATTAAAAACCACCCCGTTCCTACTCCTGCTTTTCGAGCCGAAACCCCGGTAATCCGCTAGGCAGTCCGCAGTATTTAAATACCTAGAACAGGTTATTTGAGCATGTGTTTTGTACACTAGCTAAACCAAAGTGCAATTTGGGTTTTCGACCGCAAAATCAGTAAATGTTCACAGAGAGATCTGTTGACAATGTGCCCAGTTACCCAGAAACACGACATCTGATAGGCTTATTTCCAAATTGTTAATCAGAGCGTTAGTCGTAATTAGTTGTTCAACCAAACAACACTGTTTACTAATTACCAGATCAATCACTATTATTGTGAAAACAACTCAAATCCTTCATAATTACTCATCGCTCTTAAATTCTTGAACATAAACTCTAGGGAATGCTTAAATTAAATTAACTCTTTGTTTATTAATTATTATACCGTGGTAGGTAATTAAAATAGAGTCCAGAAGCTGAATGTTTATAAAGAGGTTGTAATATTGACGTCAATCATAATTCTTAGACTGTTTTAAAGCAGTTCATTAACTTTGGTTCGCGGAAATTGTGTAGAAAATATTGGCCTCGCCCTGAAAAAACTCTTTCGTGTTATTTCAAAAACAAGAAAAACATTTTTTGTTCCAATTTTCTGGAATTTTTGTTACTGTATTGATCGACACGTGGATTGAATGCCCGGGAATACAGAATTCTCGGAAAAAAATTGTTCCTAATAAATGAAATAACTCTTTGAATATAACCAGATTACACGTATATCTTCAAGTCATACCACTTAGTCACCGTAAACAATGTCATACTTAAAAATGTTTTATATTAAATTCTAAAAAATATTATAATTAAGAAATAATTGACTAAATAAAATGTTTTTGACGTCAAATAGAATTCAATTCAATTCCTGGTTAATTACCAGGTATGGATTGTTTGATGTTTACTTAAAAACAGAAGCAAGTTAAAACAAAATATAATTAGTATGCATAGAATCATTGACTGCCTCGTGGGCCGAGTGATTGTAAGTGCAACTGCCGGACAAGGGGTCTCGGCTTCGATTCCCGGGTCGGGCGAAGTATTGCTGGGCTTTTTTCAGTTTTCGAAAATTTCTCAGTAATAGCACGGAGCCTGGAAATGTGCCCGGTGTATGGTAATAAGCTCACCACTTATTACGTGGGACTTACCACATAAATTGTGAAAAATGTGCATCGTACAGTGGCATTACGTGGTAAAATGTGCACCTCTGCCTAATCCTTTCAGGGATAAAAGGCGTCACGCTATAAAAATAAACTAAAAATTTGGATAACATACAACACATTTCCTAACTCGCACGCTACAAAGACTTACAAAATCAAAATACTCGTATACGATTACATCATTAGGCAGTTGCCTATACAGCGTGTAACAAAATACCCATATCCATCAAGAAGCACTGAAGAATACAGGTTCAATAGAATCTCTACACAAAGTTTCAGCTTAAAATACGTTTAAAAAAATTGGTACCAAATACTTGGTGTCGAATGGTCCTTGATTTTAAATCATCATACAAACATATCACAACACTACAGGGGTCACTCGCTAAATACGAAACGTTTCTTCTGTAAATCTGGTCGCCTAGTACCTGTTTCTACCTAATTTTGATGTTCGGTATCTGGAATTTTATGTATTGGAAAAATTCATAACTTCGTTCCATAAAAACATATGTAGTTTGTTATGTTGTCTAGAAACCGTGCACTTGATATGTATACCCCCTTTTTGTTACACCGTGTATATGATACGATGGTGTAACTACACCGTCACATATACCAACACAATTTTCAAGGTCACACATGTCAGCCCTGTATAACTTTGATAGCATTAACTCGTCGATCATACTATGGTAATGAGACCTCACGCTTCTCATGTGACATTCCCTGACTGTTCCCCGGAGCAGCATTTACATTTACCAACAAGATGATGGTATATATTACGTGGCACGGCGCGCTATCGTTTGTTTCTGATTTAAATAAACCTTCGCTCGGGTGAAGAGACTTTTATTGCGGTTTTGTCTTAGATAGTACTAATACTTATGTTGAATAGGTGCTTTTTAGCATATTGAATAGGTGCTTTTTTATCATACAATGACTTCTCCCACCTTGGATGAGGCGAGAGGAAGTATCAGACTCTTACTAACTTAAAAACACTCTGTATCTTCTCCTGTTTGAAGCAGGAACCCGGTAAATCAGATCAGATCAGATCAGAGATCAGTCCTACTGGACCCCATCTGTGGTGGTCTGATGTCTCTTTGAGGTACGACTCTGTTTCTAATCGAGTGGCGAGCTACCCTTGCACTTCGCTCGCAGACCCGCACTTTAATAGATGTTAAGCTCAAATATACTTTTTAACTGTATCGAATCACGCAGTCTGAAAAAACAACATTAAAATTTTCGTTTCCTTCGTTCCATCATTATATCAGCTACAAAAACTTCTGTTGCTAAACATATATCCACCGTGATTATATAAACAAACACGTAACTCATTTTCTATTTATCCTCGCACACTTCCTTTGGAGTCTTAAGATTTTAATTCAACTCCTTTAAATTAGCAAAATTCCCCAAGCAAACGAGATTTCTGCTGCGACAGCGCCGACATTCAGACGAGTGGAAACGAGTTGTATTATTATTATAATTATGTAATTATTCGCCACCCGCTGTGTCAGGTATACAAATACATTTACGTCATTAAAATACCTGTGACTTCAATAAGCTTTTTGATGTAAACAAAACATTTTTGTACAATTTTGAGTTTATTAATTAATATTGTGAAATTCTTTAATCAGTCGATGTACGTCCGTATTTAAAACATGGAAACTAGGTGCACAATACTGTTTAGGTTTATGTAGCTCCAGTAAACTTGTTTTTGGGGTGAGAGGCGAGCGAGCCGTCTGATAGATCATTTTTGACACCTTTTCGAAGATTGGAAAGAATAATTACTATATACTACCCATGCCAGTATTGAAAGTCAAGGCGACCTAAGAAGAGACCTTAACCTAATGACTTAGGTCCACTTAGATTACCCTGAGGTACCCTGTCACCAGTAATCAATAGATGGCAGCTTCGAAGAAGAGATTATCTTCATATGAACCTCGAACTAAGTTTGACAAGTTCTATAATGAGTTTATAGTTGATATTAACACGACAACGCTTGTGATGTAATATGTGAGTAAATCGCTTGCGTCCTAACCTACCAGTTCGCGTCCATATCGCCATGAATGTATGATGTTGAAAGCATGTAAGATCAAACAGATGTATACTAACTACTGCTAATATAGTGGCAGTTTTCTTACTTGCGGGATTTTTTAAAGGGCGCAACGTAACATAGAACATTATGTTAAACGGTTTTAATAAGTTCCATTCCACCAATCAACATATCGATGTGGGTGAATCAAATGTCTTCAGGAAGGGGTTAAAATTCTAATTACTAAAAACCCAAACAAACAAACGGAACGAGCTGAATAAAATCGTTCAATAACCTGTAATTAACATGTATCCCATCAAAACCCAATAAAAATGAACACTACGATCACTTTTTATAGAAACGTGTGAAAACAAAATCGAAGAAAATCTTTGTACCTAGAAGAAAATGTAGTACCTAGTCTGACCAATCTCAAATAAATTCGGATCAACGCTCCGACGCGCGATGTGTCCTAGCACAAAAACTAAATTGTCTACTTGATTAACCGTCGCCCGGGTCGAAACTGGCCAGTGTTTGAACTATCAATCAGTTTTTAAACCTAAAAAAGTAGTACTAATGAAATATCTTTTTCGGACTCTCAGATAGTAGATTTTATAGCTATATATTGCAGTTGCAAAAAGTGACTGTTTGTCACCCTTTTTCGTTTACTTTTTTTTTTTGTAGAACGCATAGTAATGCCAAATATAATATTATTAAGCAGCGCAACAATCGTCTTATGTCGCGGAATGCTACTCATGAATGTAAGCCTCTAGCGTGGCTTGAACCTAGTCCAGTTCCTCGTCACACAAATACGTGATTAAGCCCATAACATTATAATCAAATTATTAATCCCAAAGAACATCGGGCATTTTTGTATGGGACACTTACCTACGGCGAACAAAAATAAAATTAGGTACGGTGGATAGGCAATTAAATCTACTTCACAATGGTATAGTTTCCATATCTGTGGGTCGTGGCAATAAGGAGAAATTGGACATTTAAAAAATATTTATAAATGTTTTTGGGCAATAATTGAAGAGGAAAAAGGGAATCAAAAATAATTAAAACAACATATTTTTCTCTTAACTTTTGGCGAAGGACTGCGATGATGATGACGAAGGACTGCGATGTAGTAAGATAAGCTAGCTACCTGCGCGAGCGCAACATAATACCAGTTTTAAGACTATGGGCGAGAGTGAGAACGAAATATGCACATCAACTTGACGGATTTAGTCTGATTGGGTTTATAAAAATACCACGGAGTGATATTTTAACTTACTGAGCGGTCGTTTAGTAATTAGGAAAAATAGTCAACTTAAAATATCATTTTCATTTTACTAATTATTTCCATTTTCCCATTATTGTGAATCAAAATAACTACACAATATTAAATATGATTGCAAACACTATCATTTAAAAATATTTTGGTTTATGTTCGCGACTTTTAAAAAATCGGGTAAAAAACGCCCGATGTCCTTTTCAATCTATCTAGACACACGGCGTGTGTCCTGCCAAGTTCGAGCAAAAAAACCGACACAATTCCGTGGGTTATATTACACGAACTATTTCGGGCCAAGTTCGACCCACCTATAACTCGAAATATCTATTTTATCTACGCATATGAAATTTCCGAGTATCTGTCGAGATCTACTTACTTATCTAAAATACAAAATTTCATTAAAATACCTATTGTAGGTCTTGAGATATTGACGTAAGAAAATCGCTATTTTTACTATACACTCAGTGACTGACTCACTCATCAAAAACCTAGACCACTTCCAATGGTCGTATTGACTTGAAATTTGGCATGGAGGTAGGTCTTTAGGTCAAGGTAAAGGAAAAAATCTGAAAATGGCCAAGTGTGAGTCGGTTTTAAAAATAATGAAGGTGTAAATTCATACCCCTAAGGAACTAAAACAAAAAAATTATCTATATCTTCCAATGGTCGTACCGACCTAAAATTCGTTACGAAGGTTTGTATTTAGTCAAAGTAAAGTAAAATAAAAAAAAAGAAAATAAACCTTACAAAAATAAATGAAATCCCACCCAAAACATAAATGTGAAAGGCTGCCAAGTTCGATAATATTGGAATGCTTCGCCTATAAAAGAAGTGAGATCTAAATAAGTACCAAGTTCCATACACAGACCTCAGTTAAAAATGATATAACTTGGCAAGTTTTAATAGAAAATTATATACTTGACTCATTGCGTTTAGTAGGTTTATAACAAAGTGTGTGAAAACTTGCCAAGTTTGTTTAACTTTCTATGTACAAGAAAACTTGCCAAGTTACATCATTTTTAACTGAGGTCTGTGTATGGAACTTGGTACTTATTTAGATCTCACTTCTTTTATAGGCGAAGCATTCCAATATTATCGAACTTGGCAGCCTTTCACATTTATGTTTTGGGTGGTTCCATTAACGAAGACAAATTAATATTTTGAAATAATTATTTTGTTAACAATTAATATTCCCCGTACATTGTGCATCTATATAGGACTAACATAATTAGTGGCACGAACCGCCGTCACTCAACCGTTCCCGGAATTGTTTAGTCCATTAATTCGCGCCCCAGCTGAACAAATTGGGGGCCACATCCGTAGATACATACATAGTTATGTTTTAAATAGGTACAAGGTTGCAGTATTAGCAAAGTTCAATGATTGAACAGATTTTCTACTTTATTCTTTTGTGTTAAGGTTAGAAATCTCTCAAAGAAAATTGAATGACGTGTTAAAAGTTGCATGACGAAACAATTCAGATATGAGTACGTATTTTTCTTATTCGAAACCGCAAAGCTGCTATGTTATAAGATATCCAACACACCAGTTTAACCATATCCTACTGTAATGTGTTGGCATTGCTTCTGTTTATATACAGGGTGACTGGTCATTAGTGAACGACTTTTATTTTTATCACAATAACAAAACAACAAAATTTCATTAGCACGCGCGCGTAAAGTTACAAAATACCTACTAGTCTTCCAATAACGCGGGAGCGGGCGCCTCGAAGCTAATAGCTGACCATGCGAAAGCACGTAAAAAAATATAAGTTAATGAGTATACAAAAAAGTTTCTTTGGGAAAGTTGTTTGTAATCATGAGTACAATCACGTGTTTAAGTATCGTTCACTAATTACCAGTCACCCTATATAAGGCTTCAGTGAGATAAAACCAACCTTAGAAGTTTTATCATAAACACTGAATGTTTTTGAAGGATTCCCTCCGAAGGTAAAAGAGTAGAAGTTTTGATTAGTTCTTGCACATAATATCAATTGCTACTCATAATATACATTAGTAGATAGTAGTTTTGACTGCACGGTTGGTGCGGTGGCTGGGCAACTGGCTGCCCCGCAACGTGAAACGGAATCAATAGCCAAATAAGATATGTGATCCACAAATTGTTGTTTCTGGTCTGCGTGTCATGTGTATGTGAACTTTTATGTTTGTAAACGCATCTACGACACAGGAGAAAATCCTAGAGTAGGGCAATGATTTTTTAAGAATAAAAATATATAGATGGGTGCTTTTGTGCCGCAGCGCGCACTTCATTAGAATTTTGAGGAAAAGCGACATTATTCCTTGTGAAGCCTTACAATTTGAATCTCATTTCATATTAGGTCAGTCTTATTTAGTCTTCTTAGTTTAAGTCCTCTGTCATATTTTGTACTCGAAATAAATTATTTTACTGGACTTGTTAGTCTAGTAATTTTCAAAGTATGACTAGAACTACTTAGCTTGCTTTGGCTTTGGGCTCTTTGATTACAGAGTAGTATTAAGTTTTTGTACAGAGTAGTATAATTACATTTTTAGATACCTACTACTTATGTAATGCAAAATAAATAATATTTAAAAATAGGAGCCGACCAGTAGCGGGAGCATGGTCCAAGCTACCGGCAGTTAGGGCTCCAGAGACAGAAACATCATCACATTGCGTGCCGTTTTTAGGAGAACTGTCTTCTATATCAAGCCCTTGATCTATCCTCCTAATGCCAGCCTCGTAATTAACATTATTAGTAGTTTTAAATAGAAAATATGTAGATTTACCAAACGAATAAGGAACAAAATTGAACATACACGTAGCGTAAGTACATATGTACATTACATAACGTTTCCCTTGAGAAGCACAAATATACATTTTGGAAACCCATGAACGTTCCGATTCCCTTCCATTACCTCGCACGGATCATTAAGTTCACCAATCAATGATTTAGTTACCTATTTCCTTACTATATCAAGAAGTACATATTTACTATATATATTACTTAGTATTTGTATAACTATGTAAGTTTCCATCCCATCTACCTCAATCGTAAAGTTAAATGGATTGGAAAATTAATTACAATTTGTCTGTTCGTTGTACAAAGTCATGCTGACCTAAAAACTAAATCGTAGTACGAGTCGTGCGACATTTTAATCGCGTGTAGTCTCACTAATTACTGGATAATACTTTATTTGTACGACTTAAATTGCAAATGACATGGGTACATACGACTTTGCCTTTAATTTAACTGTCAGTTTTAATATTAATTATACTTCTACGAGTATCTAATGTGTTTTGTATTTTTATTTAATAATGGAGCAATGAACTGGCCTTGTTTTATTTTTATTTTGTTACCATGTACCATTATCCTTATTTAATGTTAAAACCATTTTGTCAGTAGGTACATGACTAATGGTACATATCGTTCTGTCAGATTAAAATGTGTTAAGCGAGATTAAACATTTTATTTAAATTTGTATCTGTTGTTACAACTCTTATCGAACATTATTCAAAAAATACAAAATATAAAATCTTTTTTGGTTTGGACTCGATAGTCTGAACGTTTTATTTAAACTTTTAAAAGTAGAACGTTGTTGAAATGTGAAATAATAATTTCGAATCCCATATTTTATGTATGTGTGTGTATTAGCACATCAACATGCATCAGTTTTAAAAGCTTCTGTAATAGACTTTCAACTTTATCGTTTTGTATAATAAAGTCGGAAATTTATTGGAGATTGGAGTAATTATAACGTTTAGAGCATGGGATTCAGAGATTAAAAATTAATTATCTTTTTTTTCAGCTACCTACGGAGGTGTGTTCTCCCTGAGTTTCGGCGGATCTATAATAAGTCTCGTCGAAATAACATATCTGTTCATTTCCTTTATAATAACTGTTGTATTGCGGATCATTACGATTGTGATTACCAAGAGAAATAAAATTAATACAATGTACATAGTGGTTGTTTGATTAATCACCTACAACTGTTTGATTTAAAGTTTGCTTCATTTTTGTTCAATTTAATTTTTTATTTTATACCAGGACGGTGGCAAGAAAGCACACGGCCGTTTTATGGTACGTAGTTATCGTGGCCTATAAACGCTTGCAAGACTTGGTGTATTACATGCGCTGCCGCTGTGCCAACCTTTAAGAAACATATTTACTCCCTTCATGAAGTACCCCATATTGTAGCCTACTACTATTGTTTTGTGGAAAAAAGTAGGTATACTTTAGGTGACTGCTCGGTTGGTGCGGTGGCTGGACAACTGGCTGCCGCGCAACGGGTAGCGGGTTCGATTCCCGCACGGAGCTACTCTTTTTGTGATCCACAAATTGTTGTTTCGGGTATGGGTGTAATGTGTATGAAACGCACCCACGACACAGAAGAAAATCGTAACGTTATTAAAAAAAAACCAGCACATAGCACATCTTACTCGCACAGCTACATACTTTAGTGTCGGTGGAAACGGTTTCATAGTTTTACAGCTTAGCTATTACATCTTTGTAGCATAGCTAGATAGTACATCTCTGGTGGAAAAACACCACACATAAATTCGTGAAATTCATATCATTGTGTTGCTTAACTCGATTGTCAAAGGATTTTCCAAGAAATTAAATACGTGGTTTACTCCTAGTTTAATTCTTCCGTTAAAGAAACGTTATCTATTATTAATTCTCGATTCAAAGACCTTTCATCTTCTTAGATTTTTTTACTATAAATAATATAATCCAGCTTTCTTTTGCGTATGCCAGATATAGAAACCAACGTTATATTTTTTACCTTTTTAGAATGAACGGCAAACTACAAACTATTCGCTCTATTGGATTTATTTGCAAAGAGAAAGAAATAACTTCTCGCTTCAAGATGAACCAGTTTTCTCTTGGAATTGTTCAAAGTGGAGCATTTTTCCAATAATAGTTGGTTTTAATGCAGTTTATGAATGAAGGTTAATGGATGGTACTCTATTAGTTTTTATTAGTTTCATGTTTTACCTCGTTCATCCATTAGTGTGTGAATAGTACGCAAAATAAATAAAACAAAGTACTCATATTAATTATGTGTTTATTCGTCGTATATTCTTTACACATTAGTATCACATTGAATATAAAAAAATCTAACATTTATTACACTAACTTATACAATGAACATTTAGATACAAAAAATATTTACATTTTATATTTTTTCTATTTACATTTTGGTCCGACAAATCTGATATTTTACGAACCACTAATCTCTTGAAACCCTTTTCATGCTAATACTACCAATACAATAAGCATTATACTATAAAAAAAACCTTTTGTTCCAAAGTCATTGTGACCAGGCTTTTAGGATTAATCTGTGACATTACAAAGATTAATAAAACTTAATAATACTTAATCCAATTCGTATATTGTTACTAGGTTAGTTATGAAAAAACTCACGCATCTAAAAAGCTCTCAGATACTTAATGTTATTTATATTTACATTTATATAATTTAATTTAATTATATTGCATTAAATAAAATAATGTATAAGTATAATTTAATACGAAATATAAATTAAAATTTTACTTCCTAAAACTTTTCCTTCCAAAATATCTTGCAACGTCAGGCAGGGAGAATATTAAGATAAAAATCTGTTAATGACTTGTCACACTTTTAATTAAAAAACGGTTATAAATTAGCCAACAAAGAAGCTAACAAGCCGTCGCCGGAGAGATTAAAAAATTTGATTACTTTTTTTGCACTTCCGTAATTTGAAATTTTTTTAAACAAAGTTATCGACATAAACTTTTGTTTTTTTGCCAGCCTGTTCTTATAAATTGATTACATGTATAAATTATACAAATATATGTAATTCAAAATTCAAGAAATTATTGTAATTATGCTATTTATAGGTTAACTAGCAAACCCGGCAAACTCCGTTTCGCAACCAATGATTTTCCCTGTTTTCCTACTTTTCTCTTAAATAATTTTGCCTGAATTTTCTTTGCTATAAACCTCCCGGAGCCCGAGACCTTTCCGACGAATGGAAATCAGTTCGTGCGTTCTGGAGTTATAGCGTCAAGAAGGAAAACCCGACTTATTTTTATATTATAGATATAACAATGGTACTGCAAGGAATATTTATTTTTAGTAATAATATGATCTTTTGGAGTGGATTGCGATCTATTTTGTAAACAGTCATTATTGATTATTTTTCTTGTACTTAAAAGGATATAATTTTTACATGTTTCCTGGCCAACCAATATCTCCGTAGAAACTGAAGTAAATTTCATTACGACCCACTCTATTTTAACAGCTTTCGGAATTAATTAAGGTTACGGACATTACAGGCTATAAGCTCTGGTTTAATGCACTCATTTATTTACACACACACACACACACACACATAAAAGTCACTCATCTTCATTGTCAACAGGAATACATCCACTGCTGAACGACCACTCACTCTTAAAACCCTCGGCACGTAACATGGCAAGATTTAATCGGGGTTGTAGTTTTGTTATTAGTATTCAGTTTTTATTATTTCCACTTGAATGCAAGTTAAAGTAATAATTAGAAAAGGAATTTGTTCATAATTATGTTATCGGCGTACTCACGTAACTGTTTGATGAACAACTCGACTAGTTTCAAACTATGCTAGAGGGTTATATTCACTCTCAAGCAGCATTCCTCATGAATACGAGCCTCTATATCCAAACAGTTATAATTAAATTAAAGGGGTTTGTGTTGAAAATACACAATACAAAATTGCACCTCGACAAAGTCTTTCCATGTTGCATGCAATCTATAAAAGGGGTTATATTCCTTATGCCTTGGTAGGTCATTGCATTAAGGTCACCGAAGACGAGGACTAAACTGTTCATCTTACAGTCTTATATCTAAAAATCACTCAAGCACTCACACACGACCATTTAACTCGAGTTTTCTAACGTTTAAAGTCAATAAGTCCATGTCGTTGTAGCATCTCTACTGACAAGGCGTGCGCAGGCGCCGTGCGGCGGGAGGACCGCGTCACGTGACTCAGTTGCGTCGTCTGCGCACGCGTCTCGATGCCGCGGGGAATGTGCGTGCTGTATGCGTGTCCGTTGTAGCGCATATTGTGCATCTGTGGGTAAAAAGAGATTAGAATAATGTTGGAAAGTAATATTATTATAGTAAGGTTGTGACTTGGGTCTACGTTTGTTTGGTGACTTAACCAAAATTATCTTGTCCATTTAATTATAGGAGTCGAAATAGTAACTTTTTTAAGGGTGGAATATCATCCAATGACTTCTCCCGTCTTGGGCGAGGCGAGAGGGAATGTCAGACTCTTACTGACTAAAAACCACCCCGTTCCTACTCCTGCTTTTCGAGCCGGGGCCCCGGTAAACCAGTTAGGTAGTCCGCAGTTCCGGGAAATAGTAACTTAAGACAAGTTAGTACAATACTACAAGTTAGTACAATACCACTTTGACATTAAACCAATAAACTTATTAGGAATTCCGGTCACGATCTCGAACTAAAGGTTGTTCTGGAAGAGTAACTTCTGTTTCCCGTAACATGCAAATTAATAGTCGGCTCGCAATTTATTTGGCCATTCCCTCATTTTGTGGTACAGCCAAAACTAATTGCTGCTTGTATCTAAAGTTAGTAACAAATCTAAGCGAGGTGAATAATTCTCATTCGGATTTATTTCCTTATTTTTCCGAAACTATAAAATAACTAATCAATTGGTTACTCTAGAAAGTGCAGTACATAATAGACCAACGTTTCATAGCGGTGCCATCTGTGTGCTTGTCGAAAATCCCGACAGGAACGTAATATCGAGAAAATAGGTAGTGTCGTCATTCTCCACGATATCATATTGGGCCCATATTTGATTGACATGTCATTGAGTAACCATCCACCCTGGCAAGTTTTCACCCCTATAATATTATAAGCATATAGAAAATAATTCATTACCATTACAAAATAACCTACTAACAACATGTAATTATTTAAATTAACACCTGTAATACCTACCTTAACGTGCAAATAAATATTTTTTGTTTGAGTTTGAAAAAAATTATATTTAAGTTATGATATTAGCTATCTTAATGTTACTTTCTAATAAACACAACATCAAAACATGCAATATACACTAAGCGCAAATCGCTTAGTAGGTAGGTATAAGTCTCTAGGAACAAGCAATTTTGGCTTCATTTTACAAATTGACCGAGATAAAACGAAATCCCAGCCGAGATGTATCTCCTGGAAGTTGGCTCGTGAATGCAGAAACTTCTTAAGTACACTTGGAGAACTTTTATCTCCGGACACCTCGAGAACGAGCGGCTTCCTCAAGATTACTCTGATTCGCAACTCTTTGTAAAAGTGCCAGGATCCTTGTTAGCTAATCTTTTGTAGGAGGTAGTGTTACGGTGTGCACCGCGGCTGTTTCGGGGATTTTATGATGACTTTTGTTTTTGTATTTATTTCCGTATCAATAAGGTGTATTTTCCTAAAACATTTCATTTCTAAGTATAAAAAGACTTTTAGCATGATATGCTGTTTTCTATAGAGTAGAATCAGGCGTTACTTTGCGGAAATCCATGCTACACTAACAATACAATATATTTTTAGTTTTCATTCCGCTTATAGATGTACATTGATGTCGTTTTCTATAAGAGACCTAAATGAATTCACGTTAGTAATCTAAAAGCGTAGTTTCCAAAGACTGTTCATTTATTTTCGACCTTGGGAATTTAGATAGGTAAACTAGTGCTTGCTAGTATTGCGATCAGGTGTCGTCTAAGGCAAATTTAAGTAATGAAGCCTAGGGGTGACCTTTGAAATAATTGCTAAACGTGGTTTAACTAGGCAGTAGGGAGCCTTATGTTGTAATGTCTAAGTAGAGGCCATATTTCTTAAAGAGGTCGAATTTTAAATGTAGAATGATACCGAAGATTAAGCCTAAAATATTCGTTTGAACATAGAGCATCATTACTTAGCCTGATTGCCTTATAGAAGGCTAGCTGCCATTTACTTTTGTCAAAAGATGGGATGAAAAGACTTAAGCAAAAATGACGTAGAAATGGAGTTAAAGACTGTAATAAATGTAGTAAAGGTACAGACACACTGAAAAGCTTACAAATAGTAAGTTAGTGACTTGCTTAATACATAGTTTGTTTTACTTTACGGATGACTTTGAGAATCATATACAGCGTGTAACAAAATACCCATATACATCAAGAAGTACTGAAGAATACAGGTTGAATAGAATCTCTACATTGCTGTGTAGAGATTCTATTCAACCTGTATACTTGGTATCGCATAGTTCTTGATTTCAAATCATACAAACGTATCACAACACTACAGGGATCACTCACTAATATTACGAAACATTTTTTCTGCAATCTGATCGCCTAGTACCTGTCTACCTAATTTTGATTCGCGCGGCGGCGCGATTGGAAAAATTCATAGCTTGGTGCCATGAAAACATGACTTTAAAAAACCGTATCGTTTGTAATGTTGTCTAGAAACCGTGTACTAGATATGTATACCCCTTTTTGTTACACGTTGTATACTCCTTTTTTGTTACACCGTGTATATGTCGTGTACCAACCTGTAAGTAGCATCTTTTGTGAGGCTCGTGATACAGCTCGTAGTCACTCGACGAACCTTCTGGCTTCTGAGCACAGCGCCACTGTTGACAAAATAACAAAATGTTATCACAAAGTACGTACATACATACATAACTTCACGCCAGTCTCCAATGGGTAGAGATAATGGAACGTCAATTGCAAGGAATCTTACATAACTCTTTCGCAATATTCCATAGTCACAAAATAAGCAAATAATATGATCCAAATATAAAGTCAATAGGTCAAGTCTACATTCTTCTCATATATAAAAATGAAATGATGTTCATTAGTCTCGCCGAAACTCGAAAATGTTTGAACCGATTTGGCTAATTTTGCTCTTGAGTTATTTGTGGAAGTATAAGGAAAGTTTAAAAAAATAAGAAAAGATGTTGGAGGCAGCACGAAGTTTGCCGGGTCAGCTAGTCCTGACTAAAAATAAGTAGAAGCCTGAACTGTAATCTTCTCCAGTACAATTTTAACTTTACTGGGAAATAACAAGGTTGAAAATGTAATACAAGGGACAGTTTTATGTACAGCTGACTACTAAAGTTCTAAGTACTTTTTCCAGGAAAATATTCGAGGCCTATTAATGTTGTTAGTTCGTTCGGTATTAATTACATCATCTACTTTTGCTTTCTTCGAGTAATTTCTCAACCGTTACTGGGTAAACACGTGGCCAATTAGTTCCTGGATAAATATTTATAATAATAAGTTGAACATTATTCCTGTTCGTTTTGATGGAGCACTTGATTCATTTATATATTTCCGGGTTTTTACCCGCAGTTTTCCATGTGTGGGATTAAAAGGGTTTTTTCCGTAATAAGTTATAATAATCCAGGTCTTTAAAATTGTACTGAATGAACGCACGGTTCATATACATCAGCAAATTATAACTTGCTTAATTACAGCGCCTATGTAGCAATATTATTACTTTTTTGCCTGGATAACATAAGCCCTTTGTAAATCCATATAATCGAATATATACTATTTTTCATTATATGAAGCTGAAGAGTTTGTCATTTTGAATGCGCTAATCTCCAGAACTACTGGTCCGATTTGAATATTTATTTTTGTGTTGGCTATAAAACATTACGCTAAAATCAATATTCCGCGCACAGTGGGTGGGACCACGCAAAGGTACCTAGTATTTTGTATACAAAACAAATCCTAAATTCTATTAAAACATTTCAAAAACAGGTTTACAAGTTTTTCCCTAACGACATAAGATTTATTGTGACAACTTCTTTAGCCTTCCAGAAGGTTCTATTCAAAGTGTTGTATTTCCCTGAAGTATTCAGTATGAACATTTATTGAAAGTTGTTGAAAGCTGAAACGTCCGACATTTAGTTGTATAATTCAAATAGTTTCACAATTTTGTTACGAAATTGTTTTACTTTATTGAAAGTTGAAAGTGTTCTGTGAATTTGTTTTGTTGAGGTTTTTGTATGGTTTTGACGTTTATGATTCTCTTGTATATAATGTAAACATTATGGCTGTACTGTACTGTACTGTACAAGGTCCCACGCTCACTTGTTACTTGTGTCGTCGCAGCGTCATTTCATATTTCATAAGTTTCTTAAGGGTCGGCAAAGAGCCATCAGACCACCACAGATGGGGCCCAGTAGGGCTGATCACTGATCCGGAGCTGCGGAATACCTAGGGGGTTTACCGGGGCTTCGGCTCGAAAGGCAGGAGAACGAACGAGGTGGTTTTTTAGTCAGTAAGAGTCTAACACTCCCTCTCGCTTCGCCCAAGGCGGGAGAAGTCATTGGATGACTTTCCACACTCAAAAAAAAAAAGGTTGGCGAAGCACATGTAATGCCTAAGTGTTCATAGGCCACGGTCACCACTTACCATCAGGTGGTCCATGCTTTCTTGCCAACGTGGTGGTATAGAAAAATCCATATATACATGTCCCATATTTCCCCGTTGCGTAGTCGCGATGAAATGCAGCGCAACGGACATTAAGTGGGGCCGCGACCTTGTTTAGTCACCATGATGTATTGAAAAATAATATTTAACAGAAGAACTCTTTCTAACAGATCCGGATTTGGATATGCAGATCATATCCAAATCCGGATCTGTGTGGATCTGATATGTTAGGATTTTATCAAAGGTTGCTAAACACATAGGAAATGTTTAAAAAAGATCTAAACGTCTGAACTATTGCTCTAAATGACTAGTTCTTTCGATAAGTACCACATTTTTTGTTGCCTTTCCTGAAAGTGCTGGGTCTTTCAGGAATGGCCCAAATATGTAAGGAGCCGTAATGATCCCCTTTACCCCAAATTTATTACAGCTATCCATAACCTTAGCAAAACAAGTCTTACTTACTACTAGTTGTAAATACAGTATACCCCTACAAGGTTAGGGAGAGATAAATAACTCGATTATCCAACAAAGGGTAATTTCGCAAGGTGTTATCCTGTTCATATTCATTTGTAACTTGGACCAGGTGAGCCGAGTATTTGTTAACGTACACACGCTTAATAATAGTTAATAGCCCAGTCGTGAGCCAACCTCATTTGTCACGCTAACACGAACCAAAGTCATATGTTCTAACCTCCATAATTAATGAAAACAATGGCCGACTATTTGTACTGAAATGAAATAAATGTATTTGTATTATTTTCCCTCGAATTTAAGACTAGTTGTCTAGTCATTTTCCCACTTATTAGTCTATCCTTGATCCTTGAAAAGGTAATTGAATGTCGTCATTTGATTTTTATCCAATTATATTATGAGACTTTGAAATTCTAAGATCCGCTTAAATTTCAGTCTAGACCAATAATTGGAATTAAGACAACAGTCACATTTTACTAATTTATTCGATTAGCAACACGACTAGGCTGTTTAATGTAAAATCATAATACAATTATAATCTAAAGACAAATTCTTGTTTACAGAACTCACACACCTAGTAGACTAGCTGAAAAAAATAGGATAATCTGGTTTATGTTAAATTCAGACAAGAACATGACTGTGCTACCCAACGTACCTACTTATCCAATTATTGACGCTCACAAACAAAATAATATAGTTACATACTTACTGGAAAAAATAATAACCTTCCTTTCAAAACAAACTCACTACAACAATACGTTATGCAACATTAATGTGACATTGGTTTCTATTCATAATATTAAGACAAAAATGTATTGTGACCCAAATAATATATCAGGCAAGGTAAAATATTCAGAAATATGACTTATTTTATTCTTCTAATCTCATTTCTGATTCTTTTACGTACTATTACGAGAGTATTATGAGATAAAATAATGTTATCTATTTATATTCTGTTAAACACAACATCACGTATGTTTATCTCCGAAAAAAGGTATTATAAATAATTTGTATAAATACTATTCGTAACATAGTTTCTACATACAATTAGGTTTGATTGTAATAAAGAAAATAATTTATTATCAGGCATTACAATGATTCCTAACCCTATTCCTTATGAATCTATTATTTTATAAGTCATTGTTACCAATAAATATTTATTTAATTATAAGCACATACAAAAAAGAATATATAAAATATTACGGTAGTAAATTATAAAAAAAGTTACGGTAGAAGCACAGAGTCTGGGATTGTGTCCAGTAAACGGTATACATACGGCTCACCTCGTATTACATAGGACTTATAACACAAATGTTGAAAAGTGGGTGTACATTGTACAGCGGCATTACTTGCCGTAATGTGCAGGTGTACCTACCACTTCGGGGATAAAAGTCGTGATGTTGCATAAAAATGATAATTAAATGATTGTCATCGACACATATGTAGGTACCGTACTACGATATTGTTTATTTGGAATTTTAAACAAAGAATCAAATGATATAAGGTTCATACTCTTTTTTTCCTAAGAAAAAGTAGAGTGTAGGTAGTTTATTAGAAATTCACAGTTTCATTCGTATAAGTTCCGATAACTAAGTAAATGCTGAATTGAAAACTTTAATGTAAGTTGAAGCAAACATCGCAGTCAGTTTGGTTTAAAACAGAATATTATTCATCAAGTTGTAAAACAAGATGAATAGCACTGCTAGTTAAATTTCTCACTTTAAAACTTCTTTAACTTCACATTTACAAAAGTAAACGTAATATCAAGAGTTATGAAATGAAGATATGAGGAGGGTGAAATCATAAGACTTTATTATTATAAATGTGAAAGTTTGTTTGTTTGGATGTTTGTCCGTCAATCATGCTGAAACTACTGAATGGATTTTGATGGAATTTGGTATACAGACAGAGTTTGAGCTGACTTATACTTTGTTGACTTTTACCTACGAGAACCAGGGCGATGCCCCTGGCAGAAGCTAATTTTAACACATTGAACGCCGTGGTGGTCTCTGGTGACCGACGTTAGCGTAGGATTTGCCTTCAACAGTTTTCTATTGGCAGTCATAGACTTAAATAACTTTACAGAACTTTTTAATCAGGATACCCAACCATACTCCCAACAGTTAAAACTATCTATTATTCATTATCAAACTACTTCTTTCTTAGCCCGCGCGCCTAATTGGAGAATGTAGATAATTTATAATTATAACAAAATGTAGTTTGTACGTAGTATTCCACCACAAATATTATAACATTTCAAAACTAAGACCGCAATAATTGCCCTGTAATAAAAACCACAACATGATTGGTAGGGTGTCCCAAAAAAATAAAAGTCGTTATTTTTGAACGCATACCCTCTAATTATTTTCGAATAGTGTCAACATACACGTAAATAAAGTTTCATACACCTAGAAGCACAGCAACCCGTGCCGACTTGCCTTGATACATGTCAGTACTTGCATATTTTGACGCGTCGGAGTTATCGTATCGCAGTGCTTGTTATTACTTGTTTATTTATTAGTGATCATATTGTTTACGTTTAGTTAAGATGTCAGGGGTATTACCCACTTCTAAAAAGTACATATTCTTCATAGTTTATGTAAAACATCAAATTACCGGTTCGAAATTATTGCCCTCCAATGGCCAAGAATTGGCAATTTTGTTTTACAACATTCGCAAAGACAATATAATCAATGAAAATGCAATCCTAACTATTCATGAGTGCATTATTTATTGGGAAAAAGCCCGTATATCAACTAAAGCATTACCGAACTGTGTTAAGAAGCTAATGACCTTATACCAAGTTTCGAGAGATCTACAAAAAAATGTGAACAAAACCCAAGACTTATTTAAACGGCGTCGTCAAGTTTATTTCTAATTTGGACAATTTATTCGGCATTGCATATCAGATTCGATGCTCAATAAAGATAGATGAAGATAGGATCTTCTTGCAGCCTCAGAAAGAGTCTGGCAAGCCTGGTCAATTAGCTGGAGTGGACAAAAACCGGAGCCTCGGTAAACTCGCTAGGTAGGCCGCAGCTCCGGATCAGGTATCAGCCCTACTGGGCCCATCTATGGTGGTTTAATGGCTCTTTGTACCGCACGGGTCTGGTTCTGGTCGGGCGACGAGCAACCTTTTGCTCGCCGTCCGCAGAACCGCACTTACGGTGGCCAGAGATCGTTGCGCGAGCCCTGACGCCCGGAGTGCCTCTCGCGACGGCTGGGTCTTGAGGAGGTTCGTTTCCTTACGCGTTCTACTTCTTCCTTAGCTAGCATGACTGCTTCGCAGAAGGAGGAGATCGCTTTCCAGTCTCCCTCGCTCCACACCATGGAATGAACCAATGTCGAACACGAGAGGTCGCCGTCGCCGAGCACATCCCTGAGGACTCGGCGGTGCTCAGCCCATACAGGCCATACGGCCACCTGTACACCAATATGTTCCAACGTGTCCTTCAGACGGTCACTATTGAGGCACTTGGACTCAACATTGACGATTATTCCATATGTAACTCCTCCAAAAGCAAGGCCTTGTTCGATGATTTTAAAATTGATGACAGTTTCCTACACTAGGTCCTATTCATGGTCAAAGAATGTTATTTTTCTACAAGTAAAGGCTCCAATGTTAATACTAAAAGCCGTTAATGATACAAACAATGAAGGAGCAGTGAAATTAATGCAATATTTCAACGAAAAAAATCACACTTGAAAAGGAACAAAAACAGTTGTTACTACATTGCGCACAGGAACACAGACTGGAATACCCTGACTGTAGAAGAATGCCATTAAAGAGGAAATTTTATATATAATATTATTTTAATAATAAATAAATATTTATAATAATAAAAAATATTAATTTGTAACATTAAAGCTAACTTTAAGTGATTTTCCTTACAATCTCCATACAAATTATTTCTTGAAACTTTGACATCAAGTCGGCACGGGTTCCCGTTATCCGATACCAATGATATTTTTTATTTTAGTTGTTATGGTCAAATAGAAAAAATATAGAGGGTATGCATTTAAGTAATCGAAAAAAATTTTTCGCCCTTGTTGGCTGGGACACCCTAATGATTGGATTATACTCTTGATGCATGAATATATCGAAGCTCTTATTATTCCAATTAAAATAAACATAATGATTTATTTATTTGTACATAAAGGCTGCTAAGATATACTACTAGAACAGTACATGAATGTTATAACGTGATTTATTGGCCTATGACCTTAATACATAGGAACATGGTTTCAATTCCTGGAGATCCAGCAAAGCGAGGTTTTAGGAATCTACAGTCTATATATAACAGAATTGGTCAATATTGGTTCAATTTGAAATAACTTTTCAAGGAATTACAGACATTACTACTATTATTGAATCCATTTTAATAACCAAATAATTTTATCATACCAAAGACCAAAACAAATAATAGTAATAGTTTTACTTATAGTTAATATTATCGCAATTAAATTTACTAGAAGTAAAACTATTAACAACTAAGTACTTACATCTTCAAATCTATAATGTTATGTTATAATCCGGCAAACGAGCAAACATATCACCTAATGGCATGCAATCTAAGGCGTTAGAAGTGCGTTACCGGCCTTTTGGGGTTAGGAATTTAAGGGTTGAAAAGGTTCTTACATAAGAAAAAAGAAACAAAAATGCGCAGAAAATATTTCGACACGAAACAAACTCCGCTGGGTCGACTAGTACCTAAATAAAAATGTTTAGGAAAAATCCAGGGCCGAATTCGAAAGAGTTCCTCCATCGAAAAGTGAATTCAATTCCCAATACATTTTCGTATTGGAAAATGCATAAAATATTTGAATCAGTTTCGTTATTTGAAAGGCTGAATATTAAAGTGTTGTGTAAGTCGAGTGGCCAATGCAGATCTGACATTTAAATGAAATAGAATGCAGATTGTGGAACGGTATCTCTTTGTTTTTCTAAGTTTATTGCTTTTATTTGACCTTACAATAGATTCAACCTTTTAAGTGAATTGGAAATGGATGAAACGTGATATTGTTGAAATTATACGTTGAGCTTCTTGGAGCAAATGATAAATATAGGGGGTTTATTTTAAATGTGTATTTAATGATTACTTAAATTAGCTAATTACTGATAACAGAAGCCTTGGTATGAGTTTGTTTTACGTTTAAAGAGATTGAAACGAGATCGCGTTTGACACTTTGATTGGCCAGTACGAATTAACCAACCAATCAGAGCGTCGATCACGCTCTCGTTTCGTTTTCGTTCAACTTAAAGCAAACTCTTACTAAAGGTACAGAACATTATTTTATTTTAGAAAATCTCATTCAATTAATGTAACGGTATAATCGTCTACTTAAATATACAACGGTTACTTAGGTATTCATGTTATTAGGATGTTCATAAAATTATAATGAATATTCATTTCCATTTGTAGCACCCAAAGGAATCGCTCCACAAATTCTGTGCGATCCCAAATTAAATCGATTTGGTCTGATTGGATTTTTAGTATCATCAGTGAAATGATGCTCAGTATTTTACAAGCTTATTACTATATTTATGTATAAAGACGAGAGTTTTGTTATATAATTCCTTTATGAAAAAGGGACGCTTTTAAATAATAAGAATAATTAAACTAGCTTGCTGTCGTACTCAGAGACATTTAACAATGATTACTGCACGGGTTTCATGTTGAAACAAATGTGCTTAATTATGTAATATCTACGTGTACATATGAATGCAATAAATAAGTTGACTTTGAGTTACTTAAACTATTACTAAACGATTTTGTTGCGAAAACAATAGGGATGATGACTGGGTCAAAAATAAATTATTACAACTTTTCAATACAATAAAATATTAAAAAATAATCACACTCTCATTCATAAATTTGATGAACTACTTAATTTTCGATTTTTTCTAGCAAAATTTCTAGAAATAAGTTTGCTATTTGACGTCAAAAACTTATGACGTCATAATAGAGTATTTCACACAAAGGTCATAGAAAATATAGTTTTTGACATTTCGAAAAAAGTATTGAATTTGACTAGTAGGAAACATGCCTATTGCTAAGGACTGGGTTAAGTAATTAAATGACGTACGTACTCTGAGTACGGCAGTGTGGCAGGGAAAAATGTAAACATTTCCACGAAAGGTTTAATTTCATGACGGACGTAAAAGCCTCTTGTTTCTCGTGGTTGCATAGCTTTCAGACTAAATTGACAATGTTACTGCACCATCCATTTTGAGATTCAATTTAAAGTCAACATGAGCTCCTCTTGTTCAGCTTTATAAAGCGATATTACCTTGAAACTAAGGTACACACAACTAGAAACCAGTATAAGCTGACCGCTCAATGCGTGGAAAGATCATACAAAGCGAGTCCATGATGAATTGTTTTCGTTTAGCTTGATATAGCTGTGTGTTCAATACATACATGTTGATTTGCCTAAAATAGGTAGACATAATTTTTTGTTGATCTTTCGAATTTGATCTGGGGGCACGGCAGTGCCCCCGCCAAGTCGAGCAAAAAAAGCGGCACGGCCGTACCATCCTTTTCTCGAAGCAATTCGGGCCTTTTTCGACCCCCTATAATTCGGTTGTGGATAAAGCAAGAAACCTGAATCTTCAGTAACTAATCCGGCATTGTATAAACACGGAATATTTAAAATTTCAGTCAATTTGAACCAGTAGTTTAAGAATGACAACTTGTTAAAGTTTCTAAATTTTGTCACTCACTGACTCACCGATCATCAAAAGTCCAAGGCACTTCTAGCAGACTTAGAAGCTTCATATTTGGAATACATATAGAGTTTAGTGTCTTAATCATGGGAAAACTTAAATATTTTGTAATTTCGGTCCAGTTTTCCAAATACACCAACTGCATCAATAACTTTGTAATCCCATATAAATATATGGGATTACAAAGTTATTTATGCAGTTGGTGGTTGGAAGTAGTACCGGAAAAGAAAAAGAGGAAGACTACATATAAAAATAAGAAAATATCATAAGACCTTTAACAAAATTCGTTAGAAGTAAATGGTATCAAAAAGAAAGGCTCTACAAAAAGAAGTGAGATCCCATCAAAAACATCCTGTAAAAAACCCAAGTCTCGCAGCTCAGTCTTTCTACCGTCAAAAGTTGTGAGATCCATGTAATACCAAGTCGGTTAATCTATTTAGTGTCTACTTGAAGGACCTTCTGTCTTGAGTTATTACATAAGTTATTATCATGCCAATATTAAAAATATTTAACGTTTTAAACAAATAGATCGACTTGGACATAAACACTATAAATAAACAATCACACAAACGTTTTAAATTAACTTATTACTAAAAAAATATTCGTAAGTAAGAAATATTGCATAGGTTATTTTTTTTGTTAATATTTGAATTCTAGACCAATTTTAATCTATACATATAATAAAATCGTAGAAAAGTGCTGTCTGTACATTGAAAATAAAAATAAAAAAAATAGCAGGGGTTATTGTTATGTCGATGTCGAACCCAAAAATGTAATTAACTTTTTTTTTGTCTGTTTGTCTGTTTGTCTGTTTGTCTGTTTGTCTGTTTGTCTGTTTGTCTGTTTGTCTGTTTGTCTGTTTGTCTGTTTGTCTGTTTGTCTGTTCGTCTGTGCGCGCTAATCTCAGAAACGGCTGATCCGAGTTGGATGCGGTTTTCACGAATATATTGTGGGATGCTTAAATTTACATTTAGTGTTTGTTTCATGTCAATCGGTTCATAAATAAAAAAGTTATGTCAAATTAAAGAATCACGTCGAACATTCTATGCTTATACCATTAATCTCCGCAACTATTTGACGGATTTGGTTGAAATTTGGTACAGATATAGTTTAGAACCTTAGAAAGGACATAGATATATTTTTATTTCAAAAATCAAAAAATAAATAAAAATAAGAAATAAATTATTTATAAATAATTCTATGTCGATCGTTACACGACTTCGGTTCATGTTATTGTTTTAATTTATCGAAAAAAGTAAATAAATAGTAAAAAGGTATGAAAAAAATAATATCAATATAATAAAACATTTAGTACAAAGAAAATGCTCTAACGGAGTATAGATAATTCTATGTCGATCGTTACACGACTTCGGTTCATGTTATTGTTTTAATTCATCGAAAAAAGTAAATAAATAGTAAAAAGGTATGAAAAAAATAATATCAATATAATTAAACTTTTAGTACAAAGAAAATGCCCGAACGGAGTATAAATAAATAATCCAAGTTGTCTTTATCCTCGATAGATGGCGTTGGGATCGAAATAGATCGCGCTATGGTTTCGTTACATTCATTTGGTTGGGTATCGGCCGAGCGCTTCGGTACTATCGTAGAAAAAGTGTATTATCAGTCGTATGATTATTTGTCTGTAGTGGTCCTGCTGTTTCGTATATTCTAAATTGGTTTCGTTGTATTTGTCAATTAATAAGTTTATTTGTTGGGTTTTCCTGGTTTTTTGGTTAAACTATTTAACGTAGGTTTAGTTTGATATCGATTATTAGTAGTTACTGTAGTTAGTTTTTTTAATAAAATTGTAAGTCTAATTTATAAATTAATTAGATTAGATTTAAGTCGTTTCTTTTAAATTATTTAGTTTAAGCTTGGTTATTATAGCATAGAGGATAGGTTGTAATATAGTTTCTTTTTTAATTGTTATAAATTCGTAATTCGTAGCTTTCTTTAGTTTTAAGTTAGTTTAAGTCCGTTTTTAAACTATTTTTTCAATGCCCTAAGTGAGTATACATCTATTAAATTCAAACGCAGAGCTCATTATGTTGATTTTTGAAGAGTTCCCTGGAATATCTTCCACATCTCATTTTTGAAGAGATCCCGCGAGATCGGGAACTATGTGGTTAAAACCAAAAATTTGCCGGAAGTCACTATTCCACGCGAACGAAGTCGCGGGCAAAAGCTATACTAAATAAAAAGACTTTACAGCATAAAGTGTATAAAAACGACCGGTATAACGTAATGGAGTCCCTTGTTTTACACGGACCATAATCCTTGATTGACCTTCCCCGAAATTACCATTACATAACCTGCCAAACAAAGACTACGTTGTGACTTCTCATAAACACGCACATTCCGTAGAAGGCCCACTAACTTACGTACTCGTAACACGGGATTACGCACACATTAACATTATGTCCCTCGTACTCTGTGATTCAGGATGTGAACGACTCCACATCAAGCTATACAGAACCAGTATACATACACTGACCGTCGATAGTGCGGAAAGGGCCCATCCATAAATTTTGTCACCCCCTTCTTGTCACACTTGTCACATCACAATTATTATGTGAGATCTCCCCCTCCCTAGTGTGACGTCACATTTTATAATTTTACATCTAGATTTTTTTGAGATTTTCGATAATAGTTCCAAGTTCGTGTTTTAACAGTTAGATTACAATAATTGAAATGTGACGTCACGAAATTTAAAACCCCTCCCGCTTGTCACATATAGTCACACTTTGTCGACCTTCTCCCCCTCTTAAAGTGTGACGTAATTAATGGATGGCGCCAAAGATGACACAAACTGGTAACCAAGATAAACTGGTTTTGTATATCTCTATGTGACTGTGTAGGTACATGTGTACTCATCGTCTAGACTGACATACAAATCAAACGCTAAGGTGTGGTCAGTCATTTGTTTCTTTCATTTGGGACGGAACGTGACCGTGCTTCGTTACCGTCCTGAAATATTATCCCCTAACCTTCAGAGATGAAATAGATGATCAGACTTCGGATCTTACTTTGTAATCAAAGTAATACGACTCCATGAACTGTATAAAGATCGTTTTGATAATCTTGCTTCGTTAAAATGTAAAGGAAAAGTTAGGAACGGATTTTATCTATTTATTTTTTTCGGTTGAATATCGTTTGGTTGAGTGTTTACAAAAATGTGTTTGTGGGGGTTTCTTTATTTATTTAATGTTTAATACTATAATCTAGTATCTAGTTGAATTCATATTTTTCTATAAGATCTTAGAAGTACTTCTGGAACTCATTTTGTGTTTCATGTTGTTAAAAAAAAAATCATTGCCCCGCACTAGGATTTTTTCTTGTATCGTGTGTGCGTTTATATACATATAAACACTAGCTGACCCGGCAAACTTCGTACCACCTCAAACATTATTTTCTCACCTTTTAAACCTTCCCTGGACTTCTACAAATAATTCAAGACCAACATTTGCCAAATCGGTCCAACCGTTTTCGAGTTTTAGCGAGACTAACGAACAGCAATTCATTTTTATATATATAGATACAGGTTCACATACACATGATACCCAAACCCGAAACAACTTTTTGTGGATCACACAAAGTTGCTCAGTGTTACACGGCAGCCTGTCACCCAGCCACTGTACCAACCGTGCAGTCAAATTGACGAAAACATGGTGTATAGAGCACTACAACATATTTTATGCGGAATAATAGTCAGCTTTGAACCTGTCTCCATAACTATCCCCGTACGATTACAAGAACAAAAGTACGTACGTGACGTCGTCAAAACAGTACGTGAGTAAGCCGATAACATAATAATTAAGAACAAAAGTAGACTATAATAGGCTCTTTACAATTAGTAAGAGTTGACTGCACGGTTGGTGCGGTGGCTGGGCAACTGGCTGCCGCGCAACGTGTCGCGGGTTCGATTCCCGCACGGAGCAACTCTTTGTGTGATCCACAAATAGTTGTTTCGGGTCTGGGTGTGATGTGTATGTGAACTTTTATGTTTTTAAACGCACCCACGACACAGGAGAAAAATCCTAATGCGGGGCAATGTTTTTTTTAAAGAAAATAAAAAAAGAAGACAAATATTGACATGTTACCGTGAAGTTGGTCTGCTGACACACGCCGCGGCCACACAGCAGCTTGCGCGCCGACCGCTGGAAGTTCCTGGTCATCAGGCAGTACACTATCGGGTTGATCGCCGAGTTCGCGTGACCTGTTGACAATAGTTTACACATTTTCATCATGATATCAAACGAGCAGACTTATCACTTGATGGTAAGCAATCGCCGCCGCCCAATGGACACTTGAAACACCAGTGACGTTACAAGTGCGTTGCCGACTTTTTGGGAGTTAAGAATATAAGGGTTGTTGGGGAACTGAGGATTGAGAACATTAAGAAGGGAGGAATTGGGCTTCCGGTAACCTCACTCGCACAACGAAACACAACGCAAGCGTTGTTTCACGTCGTTTTCTGTGAGGCCGTGGTATCACTCCGGTCGAGCCGGCCCAGCAGTGCCGAAGCATGGCTCTCCCACACTTGATATCATGACATGTCTAAAATGATTTAAAATGATTCATTGGTATCGGTCTTCTCATTTCCGTGTTGTTGTACTCATGTTGCCAAGCCCTAAAAGGGTTTCATGTTCAAACCAATCTGCTAATGTAATATCTATGTACATACTAATGATTTCAATAAATCATTTGAGTTAGAGTTTCTTTTTTTATGTTAAATGGGCCGACGTTTGGCCGCTATCTGGCCTGATGGTAAGTGATGATGCGGCCTACGGTGGAGCACGTCTGCCCATAAGCAACCTATTCACTCGGGCTTTGAAGACACCCAGGTTGTACCCATTCTCTGCCTTAATTCTTACCTATTTATTTTAGATACTATTAATCATAATCTTAGTTTTTGGCAGGTTCACCATACTTCAAAAACGGCAACAAGTCCACCTAACATAATGGCAATAAACTGATAGTTCCAGCATAAGACGTTTTTATCTTCTTCTTTTGACTGAGTAAAGACATTGGATAGTCTAGTTAACTTAGCTTATACATCACTGTCACCAAGATACTACATAGAAGACTAACAATACCTAGAACCTCATGCTTCCAATAAAATGCATCATCACGCCTCTTGCCGCCATATTACACAATACATGTGGAGCAGACGTGACGAGAATATTATACCTCAGATTCAATAACCACAGCCTATTTAATATTCACATAATATGTCATACATATAGATTTTCTTCCATACTGTTTGTCAATATCTCTGTATATAGGTACAATTGTACGGAACAATGACGTAATTTTATCGAGGTGATTTGTTACAAACCCCCTTTTCTTTCTTAATATAATTATAATTAACTAACTTCTGCCAGCGGCTTCAGCTAATTTCCCGTGGGATGAAAAATATTCTATCACCCAAGTTAACTTATAGCCCTGTCTATCTGTATACCAAATTTCGTCAAAATCCGTCCGTTAGTTTCAGCGTGATAGAAGGACAAACATTCAAACAAACAAACTTTCACATTTATATTGTATAAGTGTGATCTTATAATTGACTTAGTCTTAGTATAAGATTAATACTTGGACTTGGTTTATATTCGTAATAAAGAGCCTTTTTCTCCTGTTACTTATGCCCTAAAATATAATGTGTGGTTGTATTTCTTACATATGATTCAACGAGACTGGCATGTTCTGAGAATAAAAGCCCCAAAAATAAAAGATTAAAAAATGAGTTTTTGATGAAAAGAAAAGCATAACAATTTATTTTAAAATACCGTAATCAATAAGTTAATCAATTCACTACTGTGTATATTAAAGGACTCCTTACCATAGCTAGTGAAAAGTAATAACTTATATAACATTTCAAAAATTGTGAGGTAAATTTCTCAACATAGAAGTCGTGTTTGTAGTCTACTAGAGTTTACACCAAGGAGACGTAACTTCAACTGCTTCTGAACTTATAATTAAACTCAGACAAATTAAAGGGTTGTCGAGTACCTACAGCTAACTATGTACATAGTTCTGATTTTCAGCTTAACTTCTTAAGTAAGTATTAAGTTGTTACTTGTTTCTGTGTCAAGGGCGATCTAGGCCAAAACACATACCTTTACGTCTACTCATTTCGGAATCGTCATAAAGTTTTCTAATGCAAAGGAAATGTTTGAGTATGTCCATATTTTTCTTTATTTCTTTAAAAAAGCGCTGCCCCACACTAGGATTTTTTCCAATGTCGTGGGTGTGTTCATAACTATACCAGACCCAAAACAATATTTTTTGTGGATCACACAAAGAGTTGCACCGTGTGGGATGCTACTCGTAGGGCCGCAGATTGTAGTGAGTAGCAAAAAGTGTAGTGATACTGGACAGAAGAATTATTTGTAGAATTATAACTATATCGGATTTAAACTTATTATGGTAAGATTCAAATAATGAAGAAAAATCCTCAATTTAATCTGATATCAGACCTTACAGTTTTGAAGACACTTTTTAAAGCTTATTGCGTATCTCAAAATTATTTCAAAATAAAGTTATCTTTACTAAACAAAATCAGCTTCATCTAGTAGTATAACAAATATTTTATAAGATTTATACAAAAAACATCAAAAGAAATACAGAAAAACATCGTATCCTTGGAAAATCATGAGCTCGTAACGAAATTCTTCGTATCGAAAACGGAGATTCATTTGAATGGAATGGATAAAAACCTAATGATTCAAACCAAGTACATATATTATTGTCTGCAAAGACATTGTTACTTGTGTGATACGTATTATTGTTCAATCAGGAGTAAAACAAAAGAATAATATATACAAGATACACACGACCTCATTATAATCATATGAGTTACCCTGGTTTTATATATTCACAAATCTTTTTCTATTCGGGAATACGATGATATGGGTATGGTAAAATTCTCGTGTGTATTTTAAAGAGCCTCAAAGAGCCATCAGACCAGATGGGGCCCAGTAGGGCTGATGCCTGCTCCAGAACTACGGTCTACCTAGCGGATTTATCGGGGCTCCGGCTCGAAAAGCTGGAGTAGGAATAGGGTGGTACTTAATCAGTAAGACTCTGACACTCCTTCTCGCCTCGCTCAAAGCGGGAGAAGGAATTTTCCGCTCCTTAAAAAAATGGGTATAAAATCACAATATATTCATCAAACCTATTTCGTGGAATTCATTAAAGAAGCTCAGATCACTTATCGAAAAAAATATAAAAGCAGAGACTACGTATATATAGGTCATACCTTCAATTCTTTTCGTTGTAAACACAAAAATATATAAAAAAAATATTTATTATCATTATGACTGAAAAAACCTTTTCTTGTAAATTTAACATTAATAAAGAACCTATTTATCCTGTGGCTAGTGACGTCACTCGTGACCTAACTACTATAGTCCAGTCAATTTAGGAATTCACCTCGGAATTCGAGATACCCAGCTGTAATTTTGTATATACTTGTATTTTGACCCCCAAAACTTGTCTCAAAACCTACATATGGTAGGGTGTAAGCAACCCTTAAAATAAACAGGGTCAAAGGGCCCAAAAATCGTTTTTTTTGCGGTTTTTTCGAAATATCTCATTTCCTATGGGTTTTTGGTAATTGTATTCAATAGTAATATTGTAGCATACAAAAATCTCTACAACTTTTGAGTAAACTATTCTTTTATACGGTGAACCGTTTTCGAGATAGAGGGCGGAGAGCGCGCGGTCACTGCATCTCTTCAAAAAATTTTTTTTTCCTCTAACCTATCCGTGATGGTTGTCTATGGATAGGACATTAAAAAATAAGTCATGGTTCCTAAAACCATTTTTCCTCAAAATCAATCGTTTGAAAGATAGACGCTTCCAAAGTGGAAAAATGAGGTCTATCGAATGTGTCCTGCCCCCTAACTTTTAAAATAAGTTAGTAAGAAAAAAAAAAAAAAATATGCTGTAGATTTTAATGAAAACTTTCAACGAAAATTGGTTTGAACGAGATACCTATCATAATTAGTTTTTAAGAATTGATACTTTTTTAATAAAAACACACTTAATTTTCCACTTTCTCAATTCTTTTAATCAATTCTTAAAAACTAATTATGATATCTCGTTTGAACTAATTTTCATTGAAAGTTTCCATTAAAATCTACAGCAATATTGGTCCGGTCTCCGGACCGGTCGAACCGGCTTATTCGTGCCGAAACATACTACTGAGCCTACAATAATTATACCGTAAAACATGGCAACTTTACCATATTTTGGAACAAAAAACGAAATATATTTTTAACCATAAGACGCATAGAAACCAAAACTATATATTTAGAATTGTAGTTTATCTGGCTCACTTCACCGTAATCGTCATTATATACAAACACTTATTTTAGCCGTAGTAAAGAAAAAACAACATGGGTAAAGATACCAAATTTTTGGCAACTTTACCTACGCGCCGTATTCATCGTGTATTGCATATTAAAGAGTTGTTGAGGTACAGAGGGCTTCATCTAGGACCACTTCGTATTATAATGCAAACAATATGAGGAAATCTATAAAGATAACGGCTACAGAGACAGTAGGGAAAGTTGCCACGGGTTTCATCGTAATTTACATACAAATAATTTGTTACGCTCGGGGTTGTCAAAAAAGGAGGATTTTTTTTATGACATGTATATTTAAAAAAAAAAATAATAAACTTAAACCTAAAGTAAAAAAAAACGCACAAATTTCTAACATATATATTATTCCCTTTTAAACTAAATTAAGTTCAAAATTTTTAAGTATTTATGTTAAAAATTGTAAAAAAAGGCTACAAAATAATGTTTAATCCTTGACTTTTTAATTTTATGACTTCATTATCTCCATAGCTAATTTTTATAGTATCTAGCTTCGAGTTTTCTGCGGTTTTGTTTCATGGGAGCCATTTTGGCTCTAAAACAAAAGGTATTATTAAATACATTATAACTTATCATCCAGGATATTCACTATTATGCTGTGAAATTTAGGTATTCGAAAATGGTTACATACACACAAACAAGAAAAAAACATTTATTGCCAACCCTAACTGTAGGTAAAGTTGCCACAAAGCAGGCCGTGGCAACTTTACCTAACCTGTGTCAACATTACCGAAGCGATTATTTATCAATAAATTAAAGAAAAAGCAATTGCCGACATTACGACAGTAATCCCAACTATAATATACATACAAGATCAAAATTTCACTCACCTGTGACAAATAATTAAGGCTCTGTAAGCACAATTTAGGAACAACTAACTTTTAGCACATTTTCACGCATACATTGCGACGGTCATTACTGGCATAATATCAGTCTTACGTCTACGCAAAATATAGTAAATATTTCCTTTTAATGTCTAAAAAATACTCCTATTACAAAACAGAATTCTAGTGGGTAGATTTTTAGATAAATGAGTTTATACCGAATACCTATAGTATGGTAAAGTTGCCAAGGGTCCGGTAAAGTTGCCATAGTTTACCGGTACCCAGTGTAGTGGCAGAATTTCATATGAAAGTAATTTAACGAGCGTAATATATGTGTTGCATAAAATTTTACACTATATACTCCTCTACAGAGAATCTTATAATAAATAATCTTTGTACAATTTTAATGAACATTTTATCTTACCCATAAACAGTGCGTACGGCAGAACCATGCTGAGGTCCTTAGCGTTGACCAGGTTGACGTCGAGCAACAGCTGCATGATGTTGTACGGCATCCAGCACATGGCGAACAGCACTGCCAAGAGCAGCAGGATCCACGCCACTCGTTTCCTCTCCTTCATCAGTCTTAGACCCTGGAATAATGGTATACTGTTATAAACCGTACTTAGTAAATTAACAAGTCGTTTAACAGCCATCAGTTTCCAGTGTCTTTAAACCGAAAGTAGTTGGTTGTTTAAGGAATGCATACTGGTTGTAATGACTACACGGTTGATGCAGTGTAAAGATTAATTTCTTTATTTTTTTCGTTTTTCCACGGAAAGGGAACGAAAACTTATGGCTAGGAATTAAGTTACCAAAAAGTTAATTATATTACTTCATATCTTATTATAATAGTTCATTGTTATAAACACGTAAAACACAATTCTGTATCTATGTAACTTTCCACCAGTTTATGTTATGATTCCGTTATGATGGCATCTGCCTAATGTCACAATTATTGTACCGTACTAATTACCGTTATCTCTCTATGTTACTGAAAATTATATAAAAATAAATAAAGTCAAAATCAGTAAATATATTAATATAGATAGGTATCTATTACATCAATAAAGAAACTCGAAAAGTCTACGTAACACAAATATTAATTTTCACTTTGAATGAAACCTTTTTATTTGAGCAATTTAGTGTGAAAAGATTCCATTAGCAGCGCCTACATCAGATAGGCAATATTTATTCAACAAGTGTCTAGCCGATAATGTGCTAAGCAATAAATTATTATGTAAATCGATTCTTTTTTCTTTATAGTTTTCGATGTTTCAAATTTTGTTTACACTTTCTATTTTTCTAGCAATTTCTTAATTCGTATGATTTTTTGATTGAGTTTGCCCCTAATGCACACTACATATCTTACTGTATGTAGGTTGTATGGACCACGGAATACTATGCCATGGTGTGGACATATACGGCTTAACTGTACAATTCGACTGTACAATTAAAACCGCACAGTTAAAACTGAACGTGTGTAGGCTGTATAAATAGTCACATTGTGATAGAAATTAATGAATGACTTTGACATAACATTATCCTTTTATGTCGAGATGGGTTGAATAGAATATTTACATTAACACCATGTTATTCAATAGATGTAATTAGTCCCATAATAATGAAAGACCTTGTTTATAGTTGGGAAGGTCTAAGTTAGATAATAAAATGTTTTACAATGTAATAGAGGGCAAACAAGCAGACGGGTCACCTGATGGTAAGCGGTCAGCGCCGCCCATGGACACCCGCAACACCAGAGGAGTCACAGGTGCGTTGCTGGCCTTTTAAGAAGGATCACACTCTTTTCTTGAAGGTTTGAAGGTCGTTTAACATCGTCGTTGTTGTTGTACCAAACAGATTATTATTTTCTTACTATGATCAATGATCCCTTATCCCTTGTCCTTTATTGCCACGTGTTTACACTTAATTCCCCATATACATCTTTATTGCTTTAATCAAGCACCTCGGTAATAAAAAAACGAGTGCTCCATAGATCGAATATAAAGGAGAAATTATAAACGTATACAGTGTGAGTCTTCTTTTTTATAATGTGCACAATAAGTCTTTATAAAATTAAAAGCTACACTAGAGGACGGACTGACAGAAAAACATCTTTTTTAATATCACAATATTTGCTTTGACGTTCAAAAGTAAGTTATTATATTAAATATACCGCTTTTTAAAATAACTGACTTTGATTTTAAATTACAGAAATAAGCACTCTTAGTTCGAGTGGATTTATTAAAAAGAAAATATTATTTACACCTTTAAATAAACGAAAACTTTGACAATTAATAACAAAGCTACGAAAAAGTCAGGCGTCAAAATACTCGCCCCCATCACGGTTACTGGGGAACATTCTCAGAACTATTTGAAGGGCCATGCTTATTTTCTGACCGAAGAAATAGCCAAACTTCTGGTCACGTGTAGATTTGATTAAAAACATCGTTTATAAACGAAAAATTGTTTATTTAGAATAATTGTATTTGTCAATAATAACTCGTTTTTACAATAACTATCGTGAGACATAGTATATTAACCAAAAATCACCGTTTATTCACGTACGTTAATGGAGAAAAGCTCTACTAGTTTCAAGTCACAGATTGACTCTTCATCTTGAGCAGCGTGCGCGTGACCCGAAACTACTAGAGCTCTTAAAAAATTTTTCATGAATAAAATTCTAAACTCATAAGTTTTCATATTTCAATAATTATGTGCACGTTACAAAGGTTCATACTGTATATTCTGTATGTAAGAATATATACAACTTTATATATCTTGTATCTGACCTTTACCATTTTGTTGATTGCGCGTCTAATGTGTCTATAACCAGGTCTATTATATTTTAACGAGAGCTGTTTCATATATGGTATCATTATTATCAATGAATGGAATTTTCTCAAATATATTCTTAGGTATATTGATAAGCCTTATTTGTAGTGTGACACGTACTTGGTATACTGAACTGAAAAGACTAAATGTCAGTATTTTTTCTATTGATTTATTTAAAGGAATACCGTATTTTGAAAGGTTGCTATGTAAAATGTTTTATTACTTTTCTGTTTAGTATAGAACGACAAGTAAATGGTTGGACAGGAAAAATTTTGTATTACCACGTGGTTTTTGTGCTTAATTTTTTCATCATTTTATGTCTATTTTTTCGGATGTTTGTTTTAAGCTGCGCTATAGAGCGTCTTAAAATATTTCACAATAAAAACTACTACTAACTATGTGCCTAATAAATTTAACCAGCTAAATTACATACCACGAGCTTTGCCCACGTTTTCATGGGGGAAAAAAATCGTCAAAATCGGTTCAATAGTTTCTAGTAGACGGAAAAACACCCAAATATCCAAACATCCAAACAAATAAACTTTCACATGTACAATGTTAGTGTGAAAAATATACCTTTGCATGTTACACTAACATAATTATTAGAAGTCCCATGTTTCCCAAAAAAAGTTTAGTATTAACTTAACAAGTAGTTACCTGTCTAGAGTTTATTCAACTATACTTAACGATCACGCTGTTACCTGACACTCTCAGGCAGTGTTACCTTAACGAGATCAACTCGAAACTGTTATTTGAGCATACAAGGCAAAATATACCTACGCAACAACGTAATTGGGTTGTTATTGCTATGATAATGTTATAGTGTTACGGAAAATTTGTTTTGTAAATAAGTTTAATATTTACAAATATTATGTTGAACTAAGTAATTAAATAAAATACCCGATATTTTGTAACTACGTGGAGTGGTGTATACTCAAAATTTTGAACAGAAGCACTGGTTATTTTCACTATCAGTGTTCATAGATATATTAAATTGCTAAATACAAAGTATAGTTTAAAAATGTACCATACTTATTTTGTAAAAAATATCGAAATTGAATACACGATACAAATGCTTTCTACCTACGTAACGTGGATCTGTTTAAAAAATCTTTAATTCATTAGACTTTGTAAACATTTCACGATGAGATTCGTAAATTCCTATTCAAGACGAAACTCATCAAATGAAACAAATTACAAGCAAATAAATCGTCAAATATTTGCAACACGTGAAGGACTTCAAACGATATTTTCTCAAATACGTCTAAAAACATGACATCTAAAGTCGATATTTGTGTAAACAAATACGACAGATGGATTATCTTGTTTGTAAGTTGAGAAGCGATCATAAATGGCTGAAGGCTCGTTAAACTGAAAAGTTGTATACAAGGAAAATATTGTGTTTGTCCAGTTTTAGGATTCTGTTTTCATATTTTCTAAATATTTAGCTTTTCAACCGTCATAAAAAAATAATGTTCTGTATGTATGTATGTGTGCGATTATCTCGCGTTTGGCTGAACCGACTTTGATGCGATTTTCAGTATAGTATTTTTCCGGCTTGGAAGACGGTTTTAGATACTACTCGAATAAAAAAATGAGGTTCGCACTCTTTTGAATACAGTTACCTTTTCAAAAATGATTATCTAGAACTGTAATGTGACTTTCATCCGAAATGAACCACTGATTTAACATAGTTAATAGTTCTGATAGTTGTGACCATATTTAGAATTACATCACCTGTTTTTGACTTACACCTATTTTGTTAACCACAATAACGTTTTAACGGGGACTTAAAACACATAAGTAGGTAATTATTAAATAACTAAAGTAAGGAACTTTGTTGGAAGGTACTTTGTATAGAAATCTGACTCAAACTTGACCAATTTTCAAAAGATTATTACTTGTCACAAATCTTATATTAAAATTTGAAAGAAAATTGTGTATAAAAAAAGTGCTACTTAGAATTTATGTTTAGAATAACTTTTATGAATTAGCTTGGTTTAGTAATATTTAGGACCCAAATGTATTTGCGTTTATCATTTTATGATAATATTAATGTTACAAAAAAAAAGTACTTAATAAGTGAAATGTTTTTAATTTATTTTCAGCTTTATTATAGGTAAAAATTTTGTATTGTGAACTGTTAGGGTACTTTGCCACCATAAAATATGTGCTATGTAGCACCATAACTATACTACAAAGCTAGGCTGTGAAACAATGTGACCGTTTTCACCGATAGGCCGTTTTTACCTACTATGGTATGTCATGTAGCTGTGCGAAGAAGATGCGCAACTAGAGTATGCGATGTATTAATAGTAGGGAAGCCATACATAGCACGCATCTTTTCAAATAAAAAACATAGCTTAACTGTGTCTATTTTCACCAGTACTAAGCTATGTGTATTAATGAACTAGCTTTTGCCCGCGACTTCGTTCGCGTGGAATAGTGACTTCCGGCAAATTTTTGGTTTTAACCACATAGTTCCCGATCTCGCGGGATCTCTTCAAAAATGAGATGTGGAAGATATTCCAGGGAACTCTTCAAAAATCAACATAATGAGCTCTGCGTTTGAATTTAATAGATGTATACTCACTTAGGGCATTGAAAAAATAGTTTAAAAACGGACTTAAACTAACTTAAAACTAAAGAAAGCTACGAATTACGAATTTATAACAATTAAAAAAGAAACTATATTACAACCTATCCTCTATGCTATAATAACCAAGCTTAAACTAAATAATTTAAAAGAAACGACTTAAATCTAATCTAATTAAAAAAAAATTAGACTTACAATTTTATTAAAAAAACTAACTACAGTAACTACTAATAATCGATATCAAACTAAACCTACGTTAAATAGTTTAACCAAAAAACCAGGAAAACCCAACAAATAAACTTATTAATTGACAAATACAACGAAACCAATTTAGAATATACGAAACAGCAGGACCACTACAGACAAATAATCATACGACTGATAATACACTTTTTCTACGATAGTACCGAAGCGCTCGGCCGATACCCAACCAAATGAATGTAACGAAACCATAGCGCGATCTATTTCGATCCCAACGCCATCTATCGAGGATAAAGACAACTTGGATTATTTATTTATACTCCGTTCGGGCATTTTCTTTGTACTAAAAGTTTAATTATATTGATATTATTTTTTTCATACCTTTTTACTATTTATTTACTTTTTTTCGATGAATTAAAACAATAACATGAACCGAAGTCGTGTAACGATCGACATAGAATTATCTATACTCCGTTAGAGCATTTTCTTTGTACTAAATGTTTTATTATATTGATATTACTTTTTTCATACCTTTTTACTATTTATTTACTTTTTTCGATAAATTAAAACAATAACATGAACCGAAGTCGTGTAACGATCGACATAGAATTATTTATAAATAATTTATTTCTTATTTTTATTTTTTGATTTTTGAAATAAAAATATATCTATGTCCTTTCTAAGGTTCTAAACTATATCTGTACCAAATTTCAACCAAATCCGTCAAATAGTTGCGGAGATTAATGGTATAAGCATAGAATGTTCGACGTGATTCTTTAATTTGACATAACTTTTTTATTTATGAACCGATTGACATGAAACAAACACTAAATGTAAATTTAAGCATCCCACAATATATTCGTGAAAACCGCATCCAACTCGGATCAGCCGTTTCTGAGATTAGCGCGCACAGACGAACAGACAAACAGACAAACAGACAAACAGACAAACAGACAAAAAAAAAGTTAATTACATTTTTGGGTTCGACATCGACATAACAATAACCCCTGCTATTTTTTTTATTTTTATTTTCAATGTACAGACAGCACTTTTCTACGATTTTATTATATGTATAGATATGATTGGTGGAAACCAACCGCATCCACCACAGCAACGTAACATAGCACAAATCTGGCGGAAAAGTAGCCTTAGTATTAGAAGTTGAAATGAAAACTAACGTTATAAAAATACGGCGTTTTTCTCAAGTCTTAAAGTGGTATAGGCAGTGTCACTGGCTGACTAAAATTAAATATGTTAATTAAAATATCTTTGTACGAACCTGTTGCATGCTGACGTTGCCCTCGTCGATGTCGAACGGAGGTCGCACCGAGCAGAGCGTGCGCCCCATGCATGCGTACGACATTATTGTTATTGAACCTGAGAACAGAATTATACAATACTTTCAAATAAGAAAATGTAGCAGAAAAATATAAACATAAGTTTTATGGTGGGACGTAACTCCCACCATTTACTGAGTAACCAGTAAATGCTTTGATAATGTAGAAATTATTGTTTATATAAAGTTTCCGATGGTACGTGGGAGTTGAACAAAAGGAAGAACCCGAATAATTAATGTTCTTACGCCATTTGTTTACATGAATAACTCATCATATATTTTTTTATGGGGTGAAAATCATACAACGTCTACTCCCGCCTTAGGTAATGTAAAAGGGAGTGTCTGATTCTTTCTGATTTAACACCACCAGCAATTGTTCTACGCCCTATAGATTAGCAGTGCGACTATCGCCGCGGAATGCTGCTAATGAACATGAGCTTCTAGCATGACTTGCAACAAGTCGAGTTATTCGTAAAACATGAGTAAACAGTAAAACATAATAATGAATTCTACTCCCTATTACAAAGTACTATACAACGTACAACTACGGGAGAAAAATGGTAACGTACATATACCAAGTTTAGTACTAAAGTTGGAGTGATGATGTGTTCGTAGCTATTAGTACTAGGTGCTTATAACAACTTTTTATAAATAATTTTGCCCATTTTAGCAAATTGATATTGATCTATTTAGTTCTCAAAGTGCCGAGCCTTACTTTAGTGTAGTAATGGATCACTTTTTATAATGTTACTTTTTATGGCATATTTGATATTGTATGGGCGAGCCCAATGCTTTCACGGCCACAATAGTTCAATGCAGACCCGACATGGATAGAATTGATGATGTAAATAAAATGAACGAATATTATTATTTGGTATAGTTACTTTGCTGTAGATATACTTACATTTCATTAATTCTTTGTAACATCGAAATATCATATTATCTAAAGCAATTTATTACAATATTGTGATTACAAAAGTAAGGAAAAATTTATAAATGTGTTATTTGTACAATACCTAATTCATGTTTTTAAGTTGTTCTCAATATTGCCTTAGGTGAGAATATACTCCAATGCCTTTGATATACGTGAAAAATATAACGACAGGAATCAAGAAGGGTCACCACACACTTGTACATGAAATACATTATGAAACAAAGATTTCTAAAGTTTATAACTCTATAATACTTCGCCGAACCTATGCAACAAAGAAGACATTTATCATGCTGGAATGATAAAACAAAATAATATATTTTGTGTAAATAAAACAAGATGTGAGGCACGTCTCGATCCATCCGATATACCCTCGTCAAAATTGACGAGATGACCCAATTTATATCGGCAATTGGCTGAAGGGAAAACAATCGCGAGTAAATTAAACAATTAGGTACATTCAATATTATAATTATTGTACATAGATGATTTATCTCATTACTAACTGAAAAGGATTATCGAATTTAATTAATTTTAATTTATAGTTTGACTAACTTTCCTCCCTGTGAAGGCTTTTCTATGTCGTTTTCCGGGGTTTCTCCATTTTATGTGACTATATAACAGTTATGTATTCCAATATGTAAATCATTAATGTTTTAGGAAACCATTGATGTTGAAGTTGCATTATATTATATTAGTACAATTATATTAGTTAAGATCTAAGTTCCAACAAATAATGAATAATAAAAAATAATATTTAAAGATAAGGTGTAACAAACTTTTTGTTTCTGGTATCCAATTAATTTAAATAAAATATATAATAACTTCACGACAAGGCGTAACAAAAACATAACAAAACAAACTAATGGCCAAACGGCTCCCCAACTATCTCGCAGTCATCTCCAACTCTTGGTATAAAACAGCGAGGTCATGCGAAGTCACTCCGTAATCGAGTGTCAATCACCATGTTCGATCTGTGGCGCTTCTTAATTAATGTGTAGGGGAGGGGGGGGGACTAGGAAATATATTGCAGTGCGTTTTATAAAATAAATTTTGTTTAATTTAATTTTTGAAATAATTATTAGGCCGCGTTCGTCCACGCACTCGTGAGGAAGAGGTTGTTCTGTGACTCAAACCAAGTTGAGCTTTTCTCACTATATTTACGCGAGTAACTAAACGCTTTTTTTTTTGTACTTTTACAAAACTGACTGATCGTTTTACTACTAATAAACTCCAGATTTCTGTCTCAGCTCTTGAGTACGATTTCTGTATCAGGTTAATTGATTCTATCAATCATGTTTTCCGAATTTTCTAGATCTGAAAGATATTTCTGTATATAGGTATCTATCTACTCCTTTAAGGACTAGCTTTACGTCACCACTGTATCTATACGACGGGATCGAAACTTAGTACTCTGTAGATGGTAATAACTGAAGTTTTGCTCCTGACATATTGATGTCTAACTCCCGTCGAGAGGATATGGATATTACTCAAACAAAGAGCGACAGACTGCCGAACTACTACATCTTCATACGCTAAAAGTTAAACTGTTCTGACAGTTGCCTTCTGTTGCTTAATCAAGTTTAGGAAATTGTTGTACTAAGCTCCATATACATACATTTGAAGACAGTCACAAATATATAAGACTTTTTTTAAAAGGGAAAATCATGCAATGTTAAAAACCACCACGTTCCTACTCTTGCTTTTCGAGCCTAAGCCCTGGTAAAACAGGTAGTTTGCGTTAGCTCCAAATCAGGCATCAGTCCTACTAGGCCAGACTACAAGTGTAGGATGAGAGTAAAATTATAATATTTAAGAAATTTCCTTAACAGGTGCTTCTGAGGGGTCGCTAGATGTCTAGAGGCTAATCAAAAGGATCTAATCTAGAGGCTTATGTTTAGCTGTGGATATCTTGTGGCTAAAACAATGCTAATGATTGCATTACTCAACGTATTTATATTTTGTTGTAGCAAAATCTCCCCTTTGTAGTAAATGAGATTAAAATCATTTTATATTGTGGTTATATCCATGTTTCCAGGAAAACAGCAAATATCATTTATTATGAGGTAAATACCAACATAATGTATCCTTGTAATGATAAAAAGTCAGATAGACAAATGGAAATGTCAGAAGATAACAAGGAAATTATTGTAGTAAATACAATTAAATATGCCCTTCGAATTTTCCAGGAATTTGCTAAATATAACGAAAGACAATCACTACAACATTTATTGATATTTTCAATGCTAAAGTTACTTACCTATATGTACTTAATATACCAAATTACGATATAAAATACATGATAAAGAACCCAATTTGTATCTTCAAAGCAATCAAGATAAAATCCTTAAAAAGGTTGAAGTAAATGCCGTTACTGACATTACCAATCCGATTGTGATAGTCAAGTAATTCTGATAATATCACTGCGACTATTGAAGTATCGCAAAGGCTAACCTTCAAGAATATCTCACTGACTATTGAAGAACATCACTCTCACTTTGCCACACAAAAGGCTTTAAATGGACCTATTCGCATCGTGATATGTGGACTGTGATGAACAATTATAGTCGTTCGAGAACAATCTATCATGGCTAATTAATACTGGTTATACGTGGGCTACTTGTCGCGACGACGCAACGGAACACAAGCCCCACTAGGGTTGCGACGACGCAACCTAACGGAAAAATGGAGCAAATCATAAAAAAATATATATCGAAAACGACGCAACGCAACTAACACTGTCTCAGAGGTAAATTAGCACTGTATTAAGTAAACTAAAATTATTTCATTATAGAACTAGGTTTTGCCTGTAACTTTATATACTCTTAGAACATGAATAAAGTCCATAAAATCCTGGATCTCAAACTATGATTTAGATTTATAAAAGGATATCGGTAAAAAAAATATTGGGTTAGGTTTTTGAAAACATGACTTATAAACAAAAATTTAAATGCACACTTCTTCTTTAGAAGAAAAACCTCCTTCTCCTGCAAATACCACCATTTATTAGTTTTTCATCGACAATTCTAATGAACAAATATCAGTGTATTACAGTTTTAATATACGTATAGAAGAGATTTACGACCTGAATGAAAACCTATTAAGAGTTTGATTGATTCGATTCAATTATATTTATTTGCTGATACTTTTTAAACGTGCCGTAACTTACAACCAGTTTCGTATTTAAATTGGACAAAATTCGAGCGAATACGGTATTGAACCGTTCTTTGTAACGTTATTTTTAATTATTGCATAACATTACTAATTGCAGTTAATTTATTAATAATAATGTCCAACGGCACCCAGAAGATTTAAATAAAAGGTTTTTTTTTTTAAATAGCCAACCCGCCTTCCTGACCGCCTTCATTTTAGTAAGTCAGGTAATAGTCAGGTAAAAACTTCAGATAATAAATAAAGAAAAATACTACGTTGAAAACCGCATCAAAATCGGTTCAGCCAAACGCGAGATAAGTGCGTACAAACATAAATTACAAACCTCCTTATTTGAAGTCAGTTGAAAGAGAGAAAAGTATGGTATTATATTGAAAAAGAAAAATAATTATATTAAATTGTGAACCTGTTACGTATTTCTGTAACGAGTTTTTAATTAAAACGTGTAGTTAAATGAAAATATTATACAATATAATATTTTATTTTATTATACCTCAATGTTGCTCGAAAGTTATTAGATGGAATGTACAATATTTTTAGTAACGTTTCATTGATTTATTTCAGCAATTTCATACTCGATTTTCTTCACAAATATCCCGTAGATTAGATGTTACACCAAAGTAATATACTACCTACTTTTAGTGAATAGTTTCGAACCTAATAAACACGGATGAAACGGGTGCTGACACGAGGAAACGTTCCAAATACCGAGTATAAAACAAACACCATTACGATTCAAATGTTATGGGGACCATAAGTAAACAAAGGAGAAACAATAAGGAAAGTAATCGTTGAAAAAGTTCCATGAGATATAGAAAATGTCGGCGGTTTGTGTGACTCGACGTATTTGTTATCGGAGGCTTTCTTATAGTTTGTTTAAGACTTAGGAGACAGTTTACTATTACTTTTCTTATTCCCTTGATAGATGATCGATATCCTGTGTAACTTATTTTATGGCAAACTTGTTGATCACCTGTTGGTATAGGAAGCAATCTGTGCTGCCAAACGGCACTTAAAAAACCGGAGGAGTTACAATTGCGTTGCGGGCCTTTTGAGATTTGAAGACTGGGGATCTTGTTTTAATCGAATTTAAAACCTGTTTTTCTTATTTAAAAAAAATGGGTGGACGAACAGACTTATAGCTTATATGTAATATTAATTAAGATAGCTTTAATATGTTGTGGTATGTAATATTAATTAAGGTAAATTTTGTTTTTCAGTAACTATGTTACGAGTCCTATGGGACTCGTTGAGAACAAGCAAGAGGGCATTTCTATTTACCTACTAGATGCAAAATCCTGAATGTACTATTATTAGGAAGGAACCTTGAAATTTTGAACAAGGATTGAATAATAAAATTATTTATTAAACCAAGGACGTTAACGTTATCATCGTAGGATTTCCTGTAGTTTGATGAGGACGATCTAAAGGGCGGTCCTTAACAATGTTTTATTTAAAGTCCTTAATAGCTTTGTACTCATCTATTTTTGGTAGAACAATACTTCATAATCCTTGTTTTGCCCTTGTTAACGCTATAACTTTGTAAGTCTTGTTTTAGTATCAAAAGTAGTGTAATGACGTAATACAACATCAAGTTTAATATTCTCCATTGTATAGACGTGAAGACGTGATTGGAGGCTATTTGGAGCTGTCGACTTACAGTTAATTGGTTTGCGACATTATTATATTCAGACGTTTTTTTCTTTTTCGTAAATTGCCTTATATTGTATTTCGGATTGAGTTTTTAATTAATTATTATTACGTAACAGATGTTTCTGGATAAACAAAATGGAATTGAAAGTAAATGTCAAATCTAAGTCGCCGACAACGACCTCTCAGGTCCGGCATTTGTTCAGGCAATGGTGTGGAGCGAGGTGAATTTGGGTGCGTAAGAGAACAAACCTCCTAACGCCCCAACCGTCGCGAGAAACACTCCGGGAAACGGGGATGGTGAGATGATCTCCGACCAACTTAAGTGCGGGTCTGCGGACGGCGAGCGAGGGTTTGCCGCTCGACCCAGCACTGCGGACTGCCTAGCGGGTTACCGGGGCTCCGGCTCGAAAAACAGGAATAAGACGAGATGGTTTTTTGTCAGTAAAAGTCTGACACACCCTTTCTCCTCGCCCAAGGCGAGAAGTTAATGGATGAGTTTCAACCTCAAAAGAAGTCTTGATTTATCTGTTGCTAGTTGTAGTAGAAAACTAAAAATAAATTATTCAAACGTAATAATGTAGACCTTTTGGCCGGCCGAGCCTATGTAATGTTGAAGTATTTCACGCAACCATGAACATTGAACAAAATGTCTATATATTTTTCTAATATTGACATATAAGTGAATTATTAAACGTGACTCCTTTTCATTTTAATACCTACGTCTGTAATATATTTGTATTCTGAAAATATTTCAAGTAAAAGTAGATAAAATTCCATAGTACTCAAGTCGGTTAATAAAAACGAAAAGTTCATAATATATTGTATTGCTTCTGTGAGTTGTTTTGAAAAAGAATAATTTATATTAGTCTACGTACTCTAGACTAGTTGTGCTTGAGAATGTATGCGGTTTGATGTGTACAGGACTAATACATTTTGACCTACTTAAGTATGTAATATCCCAAACAATAGTACTGTATTGTAATCTTTTAGAAATTAAATTTCATTCAGCTTAGTTTATTTATTTAAACTTGCACATTTATTCAATAAGAACATAGTATAAAACAAAGTCGCTTTCCCCTCTGTCTCTATGTTTGCGTACGTCTTTAATACTACGCAACGGATTTTGATGACGTTTTTTTAATAGAAAAGAAAGGTTTATAATTATAAGTAACACGGGCCAAAACTAGTATCCAATATTTTCAATAGCATAAAAATGGAAATCTTTCAACCATGCTATATGTATCGAAAAATAGGGTAGACTGGGTACGGTTGAAACAATTTCACTTATAACGTCCATAGTTCTGCTTTTTATAACCCGAGCGATGAAGAAGATATGTTAAATAAAAGAGCATGTTTCTGTCTACTAATAGGCAATATGTTTTTAGTCCCAGGTGTGTTATTTTTAAAAGTAGATCAAATTAAAAAATAAATCGGATTTGTTGCAACCGTCCCCATACCAGGGGCGGTTGAAACAGTGAATGGGGTCAGTTGAAACACATGCGAATAATACAAAATATAATATTACAACACGTTTTATTAATTGTTTATTTTAAATCTAAGAATAATTAAGTAACTCTTTGACATAAGTAATCAGTCTTCAATATTTATATACTTGAAACGATATTTTTAATCAGCCTTTAATGTTTTAAAGCACACTATTTAAAATATATTTTATCAATCATCAAAAAACTAAGTAACTACAAATTACTTAACATTGATATAAAATTTACGTAAATTAAACCAAAATCAACTGTTTGTTTTTTAAACATAGCAAACTAAATAATAATATTTAAAAAAAGTTTGAAAGAAAACAATTTTTGGCTTTCATTAGTCCAATAAGGATAAGCCAAATTTAAAGATCAATCAGATCACTCTTCGCACGTCCACATTAAACAATATTATTTCGTGTAAAAACAATAAAAAAATAATAAGTACACTGTTTCAACCGTACCCAAAAAAAATGTTTCAACCGTCCCCAACTCCTACTTTAGGTAAAATTCAGTTATTAGTCATTGTAACAATAATGATACACAAAAACTAGTCACAATGTCATATTCCGCGAGCTTCATTTCAAACAACAACGCACCCTCAATGCTGTCACTTGAATAAAAACGACAATAATTGGAAAAATCTCCAAGCAAAAATACTTACTTTTGGTTAACAAAACACAATAGGGTCCCCTAGAAATAGCCAAAGCGCGCGGAGAGTGACGCAACACTAAGATTCGTATTTAGACCTATCGTCCGCTTCGTTCTCCCCTTGGACTCCTAGCCGCACCGCCAACGGTTTGCGAGATATTCGTTTTGTTTCAACCGTCCTTTGTTTCAACCGTACCCAGTCTACCCTACTCAACATTATTTAAGTCCTAAGAAAATGTCGATCTCTTATTTATGTTGATAGAATATTAGACATCGCGTAAAAAGCAAAAATAAAATACCTATTGAAGGCGCTAAGTGAATAAACATTAATTTAATGGATGAACAATTGTATCAGGATCAAAGAAAATGTTCAGGAAAATTATGTTAAAACAAATAAAACCTCTCTTTTCACAGTTTTCTTGTTATTACGTGCTCTTTATATGTTATACCAGAACATATAATGTTCTAGTTGGATAGAGTAACTGTAACGTTATCTGATAATAATACTGGATGAAAAGGTCGGCTGTCTGTGTTCAACTTAGTGGTTGTACTATGAATACTGCTAAAAATTACTTCAGTGGTAAGTCAAACTTGAATTAATTATCATCTTTATCTTTTTGTTATAAAGTTGAAATTTAAGATTTGATTTCACGCACCTAGTCCAGAATTTTAATGATGAATTCTACATTATAGACTGCACGGTTAGTGCGGTGACTGGGCAACCGATTGCCGTGCAACGTGTAGCGGGTTCGATTCCCGCACGGAGCATATATTTGTGTAATCCACAAATTATTGTTTCGGGTCTAGGTGTCATGTGCATAGCTCCGGCTCAAAAAGCAGGAGAAGGAACGGGGTGGTTTTTAGTCAGTAAGAGTCTGACACTCCCTCCCGCCTCACCCAAGGCGAGAGAAGTAACCGGATGATTTGCCCCCCTCAAAAAAAAAATGTGTCATGTGATTGTGAATGTTTGTAACACGCACCTACGACACAGTAGAGAATCATAATGAGGAGCAATGTTTTTTTTAATAATAAAAAAAAAAACATGTAAAATTATTGTAGTTTGAAACATACCTGGTATGGCGTACACGAGTGTGAAGCTCAGCATCCCGAACTGTTTCTTCCTGTCCATTCCTGGCCACTCCTCGGTGCAGAAGTGGACGTCTCTCGTTTCTATCTAGAATGAATGGTACGATTTAGCCAATTGTAGTTACTATACATAACATTAAATAGGGTAGATGACTAATTTTAATTTTAGTGTCTCTCTAGTAGATTTATTTAAAACATTAGACATGTATTTTTTATTTTCTAACGACAATAAATACTTTCAAAGATATATTTTAAATGTCGCGTGACGTCACTTCTAGGTCCATATTAAAATACGTAAAATTGACGTAGGTATTTGCTTTCAATCCTTAACTTTGATTCGTTTTGTCTAAGTATCGTTATCTTATGATAAAATAACCGTCATCATCTCTATTATACATACATAAAGTGAATGAAATATCATATATAGAGGAATTATAATTATTCTGTAAATTCTAAAATAATCAGCCAAAAGCAATAACTTTCCACTAACAAAGCAGTAATTTGTCATTGTATCAAATTAAACCCTATGTTTATGCGCGACAGTTGAAAATTCTTTGTTTATCTTCGCCAAAACTTTCAGAATAATATCTAAAGCAAAATATGTCTAGTCTGAGCACTGAACTTTGCCGACACTCAATTTATCATATAAGTTAATTAAAAACAAATTAATATATTTCACAAGTTATCAAATTAATGTCGGTCTATGCAATTATCCCTCAAAGTTGTGAATGTTGTTAGCGTTTCATACAAGTTGTTACTCTAACGAGGTCGTAATAAGGTTTGGAATTAAAAGTTTTAGTTCTGTAATTAAGTCTCAATGTGCTTGAAGATAATCATTTATCAACATACGATAATATTATGGATCGATCGATAATATAATATGATTTATTCAAAATCGAAACAGTTATTTGGTTCATAATCCTTTTCCTAATTAAGTAATCGTTGTTAATTTGTTATTAAGAACAGAGAAGATGCATTGCTTGTTTAGATTAGGTGATGAACCCATCAAGAAGGTGACTGAATGAAAACAAAAGTGGTGGTACCACTTTGAGTAGAACCTAATGGTGGGTTAGAAAGGTAAAATGAAATGATATATGGATGCAATACGATTATATTTGGGGACCACATAAAAGAAAAAGAAGTCAGCTAAATAAAACACTTGGAGTCTGAGTAAAGAGAACAAAAATAGACATTTTTATTTAACTATCTTAGGCTTTATTTATTTTCCTCGTGATTATTTGCAGAACTGTCCCAAGGCAATAGCAGTATCCTAGAAAAATAATAAACGTTCTAGGCTCCTAGATTGAAAGGCCAGTACCCCTTTTTTGTAGATTTATTACGTATCACTTTTATCCCCCGGAGGGGTAGACAGAAGTCCTGTACTCATATTTATTGTTACGAACTTGCAACAAGTTACGTTAAGAGTCCCGAGAGTTTTACTAAGGGTATAAAATGTATTACTAGCTTTATTATTAATATGTTTTTACAAAAAAGAGCTGCAAAATGTACTAATAATATTAGCGTATTTTAGCTTAAAACATCCTATCCGCGTTTTAACATAAAACGTACTCAATCAATGTATTTAAGTTAAGCCGTAACGCGTATTTCCTCAATTCGATTCAATCTTTTTTTCGGTAAATAGGATACAAGATTCTTGTTAATATTAAAAAGATGTGTTTAGTATTACGTACATTAAACGCTTTATATTATATTAGGTTCATAAACATCTAAAAATATCCACGAAAAAACAATCATGATAATAGATTATAATATAACATTAACATACAATCAACAAATTATACAATATACATACCGATATATTTTTCAATGCCTTCGATATGATGGGGACTGGTTCCCTCCTCACAGTGGCTACCATCAGCAGTGGTATGAATATCAATAAGGCAGCACACCACAGGAGGAACAGGAGAAGCAAAGCCTGCTTTCTACCAGGAGGTCGGAGCCTGGGTTCAGGGGAGATGGAGAGCCATCGGTCTACTGACATAGCTGTTATCGTGAACACGCTGGCTGCTACTGCCACTCCTGAAACAAAAGAATAAAGGTTACACATGACATACATGATCCTTTTTTAAAGGGGCTTTTATTACAGGGCATATAAAAAGCAATTTGATGATCGATTGTTGACTCAGGTTTGGGTGGATGTGTTTCAAGTCTTAATATATTTTTGTTTGAGATTTTATCACATTTTACTCTTATTGCTTTCAGAACAAATGTTGTAAAACTAAGTCTGTCTTTTCATCCGGGGCTGCGGACTACCTAACGGGTTTACCGGGGCTCCGGCTTGAAAAGCAGGAGTAGGAACCCGGTTTTTAAGAGTCTGACACTCACTCTCGCCTCTCTTTAGGCGATAGAAGTCATTGATCATGATTTCTCCCCCTCAAAAAACCTGTATTTTCAAAAATATAACTATAATACAAATAAAAATAGTTGTTGATTCAATTTTATTTACTTAGCCATAGACTTCAAACTACACTATCACGGTTGATTAAACTATCCAAATGCAATATCCTATCCCATAACCTAAATATCAATATTCATTAACATGGAAGTATGTCTCGATCATTCATCTCATACTATCATGTAGTAAAATCGTTAATACCAGTTAATATCTTTCATAAAACGCAACTGACGTCAAGGGGCCCTTAAACGAAGCATTACGGCAACAAGTGACTTTAATTACCACGAGGAACCTTGGGATACTCCGTAAATATCTTCCCTATTCGTTTGTACTCACATACGTAAACAAATCTTCTCGAATAAAGAGAGGAAATGGAAACAGAACCAGTGCATATAATGTCTACCTAAATCGTAATTGTTGTGGCTGGTAAATCCATTCCACTTGGTATAATTTGTACAGCATGACGTACAAATTAAACCAAATAATAAGAAACTAAATCTCTTACATAAATAAAAAAAAAATATAGACGTATTCGGCCACTCGTTACTTAAAAAGAAAACTAGTGGTTCACATCTATTCATTTTACAAATATCGAGTAGAATGTATGTGAGTTGTGGCATTCAATCAATGATAGGATTGACTTCCATACGTATCACAAACGACGTGACAGCCTACTACCTCTAAGCTGTTAAAAAATACACATTTTCAACTTTATCCCCCAAATACGAAAATTGAAAATCCTTTGAAGAATTTTGTGTTTTTATGATAGGTTGGTGTGCTATGGTCCATGCATAGCAACAAGTGATATTTGATTGGCGTAGTAAAAGCAGAAGCTATTAACTCAGTCCTTATTGCTGGTCGTAAAGTGAACGACTGACATGTGTTTCCTGGTGGGAGTCTTCGATGGGTGACGTCAACTGTGAAACAGTATCAAACATACCCACATAGGTATTTGGAAAAATAAGGCATTAGGAATATAGCATCGAGAAGTTATTTTATGGCAGATTGTACAAATGCAATTGAATCAATCTTCATTTTTGATAGAAACTCCTTAGAATTATTGCCAAAAATCGCTCTTGATCTAAAGATAGAGGTCGGTTATTGAAATAGACAGTTAATGAAGCATAATTTTACATTACACATACATCGATAATGAACGCTACGCTAGAAAGGGTTCAAAGATTCGTAGTTTAAAAGTCAAGTTCAAACTTGAATAACAAACAATTCGTTCGCTTTCAATAACATTCCATTTAAAATGAGAATACATGTCTTTTAATACCAAAGCACTGGCCGAAAATTTTCATTTGCAACCGAAATAGAAGTTCTTTTTTCAAATCTATTCACAAAGAACCACGTCAACCGATACCGTCAGCCATGTTTTATTAAAAAACAAAACAGCTGTTTCTTTAGAAACCTTATATCTGCAATCCTAAACTTTATTACAAAGAAAAAAATATATTTCGGCCTGTTTTTTGTACTAGATAATCGTTATTCATCCCATCCGAAATCTCTAGCGAAATAACAGAGAGACGTTTAACTGTGCTCCAGGGAAAATGTCGTCTATTAATTGTGTACTATCTCACGGATCACAATATGAATGATCTGACTATTTATAATCATAATTTCATCCCCGAGAACTCCAATTGACGTAAGTTGTATTTTAAACGAAATATGGTTTGTGCTATAAGAACTGCATTTAAGGTTTCATCCTTTCACCCTCAGTATCTGTAAGGGACACCGGGTCCTCTAATAGACTTGCTCTAGAGAATCTTACAACTTCTTATTATTGGAAAGGTGTGTGAGTGAGTTTATGTGTTTGCTGTTACTAAATCACGTCAAAACGTCTGAAGGGATCGAGATGAAATTTGGAACATGGGGTAGATAGATAGAAGAAGGCAAATTGTCACCGATATGATTGTATAATGTATATGAAACTTACCTTGAATATAATTAACAATCTTGCAGACTGTCTCCCCGTAGAACCAGACGAGGGTGATGGCTTTGCTGAGCTGGATGGGCATGCAGATGCCCGTCACCAGCAGGTCTGCAGCCGACAGGTTCACCAGGAATATATTTGTTACACTGCAACAAAAATTACTCCATTGAACATTTAGTTTTAGAAACGGAGACTACAACTACCTTTATTTGTCGATTGTTTGGATTAGACCCAATTATTGAGTCTATGTTCAGTTGTGCTGACTGGGTAATGTTTCATGTATTGTATAGCACATATATAGCATTCTGTCTAGGATTATTTTGTAGTCGATGTCTATGGAACCCGATAGACCCGCCTCCACATTTCAAAGTGTGGTATAATAAGTTTTTGGTGTAACTATTAAACTGGAAAAGTTTTTCCCAATAAATAACGAATACTACGAAGTGTAAACAAAATTAATTAACTTTCAACTTTAATTAACTTTGTACCTTGGATGCAATGACATTCTGATGTAAACAGATTGTGAAACTATTGTATTGGCAAAATAATTTTCCACTACGTCGAATCGTAAATAAAATAAATCCAGGGTAACAAAAATCTTTTCATCTTTTTAATAATATGGAACATATTATACATAAACCAACACCTATCTACGATAAAGCATGTCTCAAATTATTTGCTTCATAGTAGCGACTCATGACAAGTGACAGATGACAGAAGTCGCACATAGACGATCTACGAGCAAATCAATGCGGATGACGTCATTAAACCGATCGAAGTAGCTGACGAGCTACCACCTGTCTACTGCTTGCCTACAGACTGTAATGGATAGTCCAGTAAATTCTATTCTCCTAAAAATTATTACCTTTACTAACAACGTAGCTCTAACTTCACCATTAGGTAGGTATACAGGGTGTCCCTGAAGTCGACGTCCTACAGGCACCAGATGATCGCCAAGGTTCCAACTATTATCAGAAAAATATAAAAAGAATTCTAAGTCCTACAGTTTTTAAATTACAGTGACTTATGTGTTATTCACGAAAAAGTACACCCTGTGCCAGTCTTTTGACTCTTGTTGCTACAAATCTTTATTGTTTAGTCTGCAGTCTTTCTTACATTATCCTGAATAGTGCTCTAGTAATATGGAATCATAAATTCTTAGCCAACTGCTTTAGATTGGAAAACATTGTTAGTTTTAGAGGAACCAAATACTCTGAATTAAATCTTCACCTTACTTTAAGTGACTGTACTGAATAAATTATGTATGGCGCTAGTAGTGGCAAATTTCACCAAAGTTGGCGCATTTAATAAGGATTCTAAAATGGTATAGCACTTTGCACATTATTTTTTAAATTCGACACAAAAAAAGATTTTTCAACGAAACTCGGTTTCGATGAATTTATTTGAACTTACTAATATTTCTTCTAGTGTACTCAAATCATACGGTATAACCTCGTATGCACTAGACAGTACTTTGCACGCTATTTGTTATCATCATGTTGAAAATCAGTGAGGATCTCTTGTCAAACAAAATTGTCTGTTTACCCGTGATTTCGCTTGCAGCATTAGTCGGCAATATTATCGCTAGACGAACTGGTATTGTGCATCTCGAGCCATCGTACACATCACTGGCTTTTTGGCGCCGTATTGATTATTTATTTTTTAAATTATTTTTTGCTTTGCCTGCAATTCCTTGTAACGGTGCAAATAACTCTTTCTCGACAAACTAAAGAATATTTGATGCTTCATCCCGCATTTGATCACAAGGCATGAACACGTAACTTAATCGGAGGATTCACCCATTTCTTTTTTTTTTGATGGGGATATGACGATTAATTGTGCGTAAGGGTTCATGTATACCATACCACTACCGCGTCGATATGCTGTGTACATGAATCTGCCGCGTCCGTTCCTTTTGATTTTACTACACATTTGATAATGTGTTTGATGCACTATGAACATCATATTGCAATCATTCAATATTATTTAGTGAAACATGATACACAACATCAGTTCCTCTAGTAAGTCTATTAATATTGCCAACGAAAGCTGCAAGCGAAATCATGAGTAGACAGACAATATTGTTTGACAAGAGATCCTCGCTGATTATCAACATGATGATAACAAATCGCGTGCAAAGTGTTGTCTAGTGCATACGAGGTTATAACGTATGATTTGAGTACACTAGAAGAAATATTAGTAAGTTCAAATAAATTAATTGAAACCGAGTTTCGTTGAAAAATCTTTTTTTGTGTCGATTTTAAAAAATAATGTGCAAAGTGCTATACCATTTTAGAATCCTTATTAAATGCGCCAACTTTGGTGAAATTTGCCACTACTAGCGCAATACATAATTTATTCAGTACAGTCATTTAAAGTAAGGTGAAAAATGTATTCAGAGTATTTGGTTCCTCTAAAACTAACAATGTTTTCCAATCTAAAGCAGTTGGCTAAGAATTTATGATTCCATATTACTAGAGCATTATTCAGGATAATGTAAGGAAGACTGCAGACGAAAAAATAAAGACTTGTAGCAACGAGAGTCAAAAGACTGGCATAGGCTGTACTTTTTGTGGATAACACATAAGTGACTGTAATTTAAAAACTGTAGGACTTAGAATTTTTTTTATATTTTTCTGATAACAGTTGGAACCTTGCTGATCATCTAGTGCCCGTTGGACGTCGATTTCAGGGACACCCTGTATACAAGGAAACAAATTCAACAAAAAAAATGTAGGTAATATGCGGTTACGTACAGCTACCATAGAAGACATATTTTTTCATAATTTCATAAAATTACAAGACAGGTAAACAAAGAGCTGTCTATTTAACAAAAAAAGCCTTAAAATGTTTGATGACTATCAGGTTTCTTAATGGCGGCTGGGCACGGACAGTGTAAAAATAAAATAGCACTGCGAAACCTTGAGGGGGCGCTTTTCCACCAGAGATGTGCTATGGTACGTTAGTGTGAATGCGTTTGGCTTCTACTAATCATATTCCTTGGTACACATAGCTTAGCACTGGTGAAAACGGACTCAGCTAAGCCTTGTTTTTTATGTGAAAGGATGCGTGCTATGGCTTTGGCTTCCCTACTATCGATACATCGCATACTCGATTCGACTCGACTACTACGCATCTTCATCGCATAGCTACATAGCTTAGTATCAGTAGAAACGGTCACATAGCACACATAACTACATCTCTGGTGGAAAAGCACTCCGAAACTCAACGCTGTCTGTGTAATTTTTTATACACGGTTTAATGTTTAACAAAATATTACTGAAATAAACCTATTACATTAGAGACTTGTAAGATAAGTATCTGACATCAGTATATCAGTAATAGTGAGAGGTTTTCACCTTCTGGTAGCTATCGAATAAGCAATATATTTCATTTTCCTGTCTGAAGTAAGGCAACAAAAATGTGAGACCTAAATCATGAAACTTAACTAAAAATAGACACAAGCGCGTGCGAAAAATCTAATATTTTATCGGAACAACAAGGGTACTGTAGATACCCTTAGTATGGGTTTGCTTTACGTTTAAAAAGAGCCATATTTCGGACGAATGGGCCGGCTAGACCGGAGTGATACCACGGCCTCACCGAAAACGACTTGAAACAACGCTCGCGTTGTGTATCGATTTGTGAGTGAGGTTACCGGAGTCCCATCTTCCCAAACTTCCCAATTCCGAATTCCCCAACTACCCTTAAATTCCTAGCCCCCAAAAGGCCGGCAACGCACTTGTAACGCCTCTGGTGTTTCAAGTGTTCAATTGCTGCCATTGCTTATCATCAGGTGATACGTCTGCACTGTTACCGGCGTGTTCCATAAAAAAAAAATCGAAACGAGAGCGCGTTTGGCGCTGTGATTGGTTGGTTTATTCGAGCCGACCAATCAGATTGCTGAACGCGGTCTCGTTTCGATTACTTTAAACGTAAAGCCAACTCATACTAATTGTCGTACGCAGAGATATTTAATGATTACTTAAACTATTCCTTAGGGACGAATTTGTTCCGAAAACAATTGCTAAGGACTGGATTAAGTATCCATTAAATGACTGAGTACGGCAACATAGGTACTGATATTCCTTGTTGCCATTATAAATCTAATACGGTACTACCATCAACTAAACCACAAACACGAGCTAATTAGCTCTTCTAATACAATTAATACAAGTATATTAACTAGGTACTACCCACTGAATACTAATTGAGTAATTTATGTTTAACAAGACGAGTAAAGGCTTAAAGTAACTCACTTCGTGGTATTAGTTTCAGCTTGTCTTCCGCTCGCTATGTGAGTGGGGGGGAGGGGAACGGAAACGATCTTAAATAGGTTGTGTTTGATTATAATTATAAGGCTCTTGTTGTTTATTAAGCGGTTAATAATGATTGTGTAGTATAATGTTAATATCTGTTACAATATTTCGATGAATATTGGAACAGAATATAACGATTTATAACGTATTAAGGAGAGCGTGGAGAGCTATTGTAGAGAATTCTATCGTAAAAGTGTCTGTAGAAGGAGTAGGCAGAGGTGCTCATTCCTTTAGGTCGCAATTGAGACTGCCGGGCAACGGGGTCTCGGGTTCGATTTCCTTGTCGGGCAAAGTATATTACTGGGCTTTTTTCAGGTTTTCGAAAAAAATCTCAATAGTAGCATGGAGTCTGGAATTGTGTTCGGTATATGGCAATAGGCTTACCCCATATTACATGGGACTTATTATAAAACAATTGGTGAAACATGGATGTACATTGTACAGTGGCATTACGTGCCATAATGTGTACCTCTGCCTACCGTTCGAGGATAAAAGGCGTGACGTTGCATATATAAAATCAATACGGTTATGTATAGGTATCATACATTTGTGTCTAAAATGGCACGTCGAGCTTTGAGATAAATCTCGTTCAGATACAGACAGGAACAGATGGGCTTTTGGAGTAGGTAAAGAGGTAGAGAGGGTCCGTGCAAATAGCGTTATCCTTTACATACGACCAGCATTTTACATCGTTCTACATTTTTCCACGAACCCTAAGTAACCTCTTTTATACGTCGCTGTTAGATAATCTTTGTAGATATAAGACCTTATGTCATGACAAATTCAATTTCAACATGACATTGCATATATCAACAGCTTTAAATATGTTAGTGGTCACTGCTGCAAAAGCCTCTCCTCACATGGAAAAGATTTGAACATTAATCACCACACTCGTTCAATGCGAGTTGGTGATTTCGAACTTATAATTAGAAATTATGAGCCCATGTTTCCTCACGATCTTATCCCCTGATCCCCCTTTGAACCCTGGTCATTACATCCTTCAACGTTTGGATTGATATTGCATCTTGACTGTTAATTTAAGTAGATAGGTAATATATTTTCAGTTTGAAGCTACTACACCGTGTATTTTGTTGTCCTGTGATGGTAGGCCGGTAAACGAAACGAGACGGATCGGCGTCATGGTGAGCGATCGGTATCACCCATGGACACTCGAAATACCAGAGGCATTACAACAACACATGTGGGTATAACGAACAAATATTATCAGGTCAATCTACTTCAACCAATGTTCCGATAAAATAATTTCAACTTTATCCCTCTGTGATAGAGTCGAAATTCCAATGAACATGGAAATAGGTTCATATTCTGACGCCATATACACATATTACTGTTACTAATTACCCTACACAAGAAACGTAATAAGGACAGTTCGAGGAAATGTCACCCACGGAACTGGTGAGGACAATAATGCTCTAATGACATTGTCCCTCCTCCCTCCTCCCGCATTGATGATTCTAAGAACAAAATCAAGATAATTGTGGTAGGGTTGTGATCAAGGGAGATTCTAAAGTAAGATAATATGACTGCACTGTTGGTGCGGTGGCTGGAGCCGGTTGCCGCGCGATGGGTAGCGGGATCGATTCCCGCACGCAGCAACTCTTTGTGTGATCCATAAATTGTTGTTTAAGGTCTGGGTGTGATGTGTAAGTGAAATAGTATGTTTGTCAACGCACCCACGGTATAAGAGAAAACCGGGTGGAGCACGGGCAAAGTTTAAAAAAATATCGTCTTTGTACGTCGTACTGCCATACATCAGGTACAATAAATAATTACATAGTTATCCTGAAAAAAAATACCTCTCCTTATTGATAATCAAGGATGATTAAAGGGGGAGGCCTTTCCGGCTGATAATGATGATGATTACACAATAAATAAGCTACTTTTTAATTTTATATTTTTAGACATTAAAACTAAGAATGGGCTATAAATAAATCATTTCTATGAAAACCCACATTCACGCTAAAATATTAATCATCCATTCACTAGATCAAGCAAAATATGTTTGTTAAGTTTTACTAATACATATTTATGTATCGGAAATTATCGGAACTAGGTCGCTCTTAGCTTTTCCTTATCGGAAAAAAGTCAATTCGTAGAACTCGTATCGTATAGGTAGGAAAATTCTATGAAAATTGTGATAGCTTAGCAAAATATCTACTATATGTGTTTGATGGACGTTACTGATGAAGAAAAATCTGACATCTAAATATATAATATAAACTATATAAAGTGACTACATTCAATATATTTGATCAACTTTATTTTTTTACCATTCACACCGTATGCCGCCTGAAACTCATCATACTTCTGAATTCAATTCAAAAAAGGAACAAAGAATATTTGGGGCCTTTTGTTTAAAAAAATAGAAACTGGATAACTTGTCTGAAGTTATAACAACAAGTTTATACTGCCTATATTTTTAATGTAATTTTTCGATAACAGTATTATGATAGAGAGAGAAAGAAAAACATAGAAGCACAGTCAATCGACAACCATGCACGAATGAATAAGAATTTCGATGAAGCAAAATAGTTATGTCAAAATCGTTCTATAGTCTGTTATATTTTCTAACTAAATAAACTAAAAAAACTGGTTTCTTTCTACCAACCCCAATTTATTGGAGACAGGCGTGATGTTATACCTATATATGTAGAGAAAAAAAACAATCTGACTTCGCAACAATTATTTGGTTCGACATGAAAGAAAATAGACGTAGGTTCACGAAATATTCTTCCTCATTCATAATAAAAAATAATAAAATAGGAACTTTCAGCCGCTGTAGCGCTGTAACTCTGCTAGAATTTGCCCCTGCCCAGTCTACCGGGAAATACGTATTTACGCTTAATTCAGCGTGCAGCACCGCATCGCGATTTTCGTACAATTTTCGAGCATTTTCATTCCATTGAATAACCAAGAGGGTTTTGTGAGATTTTGGAGATTTCCATTTCAAATATAATGAACGTTTAACTCAATAATAATTAATGAATAGTATAACAGATATTATTTTGCACTGTGCTATATAAATCTGCTTAAATTCCGCAGAATATTTACAGCGTGTTTTACAAATATTTTCAGTAAAAACAGCTCCTTTGTCTACTGTCTTCACAACAATAGGGATGATGACGGGGTATGAAACTAAAAATCTATTTAATCCGTCAGTTAGGTAATTTTTTATTTTGTCATAATATAAGATAACAATACTTAGATAAAACGAATCAAAGTTTAGGAGTGGGGGCAAATACGTTATTTCTACGTATAAAACGTACCTAGAAATGATGTCACGCGATATATTTTCAAATCTATATTATATCTTCGAAAGTATTTGTTTCTGTAAGAAAATAAAAAATACATGTCTAATATTTTAAAATAATTTACAAGACGGACATAAAAATAAAAATTCCGTACATTATTTGCATCATGTTTTCAATGATTCTCAGTAAAAAACAGCTTCTTTGTTCCACAACAATTCGTAGTACTATTCGATGCGAAACAACAATAATAAACACGTTTGTTACATTTATAACAAATCGAAAACATAAATATTATAAATCAGTCATCCAAAGTGCAATATACATTAAACTCAGATTAAATTCACATAAATTCAAATCTGAGATTTGGATTAGTTTACGATATCTTAGCATTGCAAACAATCCGTTCATCACTATTGATGGCTGAAACGTTCCTCTAATTGGATCGCAATTCCAGTGATTATAGGACATTTATAAATTACACTCCTTTGTCTGCAGACTCGGTATAATTGTAATCATTTTGATGAGAACCAACCGTCTCCCAAATACATGAGCCCTCAAGATTTAAGCCGTCTGTGGTTCCAATTTAAATTTAAAAATTCCACGGTAAAAATCTTCTTAGAATGTGTTAGAAAATATTTTTGTGGTTCGTGGTTTTATTTTAATTGCAGTCTGTACACAGTTGTGTTGCATTCTACAATTACTATGTTTTGTGTCGAAATATAGGTTTTGTTTTAATGAGCTCGCTGTATGGTTACATTTTGTTCGCCACATTTTAACTATATGTCTGTTTAAATTTCATAGGAAACCACACCTACTGATTATTTTGTATAATAAACTTTGCTCGTTACAAACTTTGTTCCTAATTAATTATAACAGTTCATATTCAATTTGAAATTTAGTCAGGATGCAACGAATTTATTAGAATTTGTTCCCTATATATGACCTAAAACTATGTGCAAGTGAAAAATCATTTGAGCATTTTTACCTTCATAAATATTTTTATCATCCAAAATTGATTTTAAAGCAAATTACCAAAATATTAAAACAAAAAACGTGACGATCGCTGCGCATTAAATTTTCAGTTCTCTCTTGAATATCATCAAAAAGTAAGTCAAATGCAAAAGTAAAAAGTTTGTTTACGGTTTCTTCTAAAGGAAAACCGAACTTCCATCCAATGTCGGTACACCCTGTCGTTTATATAATACACTAGCGGACCCGACAGACGTTGTCCTGTTTACACGTCTTTAATTTGAAAATTTTAAACTTTAATTTAAAACATTCCAAAATCAACAACTACTGATAAATTAAAAAATAATCAAAAAAATCATTGTCCAGCGGACAAAATTGTGAATCTAAACCATTCTCAGATCCTCTTGAACACACACAAACAGTTTCATCAAAATCGGTCTAGTCGTTTAAGAGGAGTTCAGTGACATACACACGTACAGAAGAATTATATATATAAAGATTACTATCATCGAAAGCAATCTCTAATCGATTTTGCGCATCTCTAAATTCTCCAATCTTGCCGAGTGTTCCAAGTTTGACCCCTAGCATAACATCAGATGTCCGTTTATATTTTGCCAACAAATCTGCATATAAATGGGATACGATTGGGAACTGACAGCGGTCTCGGTAATCTGAGCATAAAGCCGCCCAATCGCAAGGTTAACGATTGACTCTTTGTTAGCAAGAATCGATGTAATGCTCCCCGAGGTCGATGGTGATTGCCTGCGGTTCAAAATTGGGTATGATCTAATTTTAGCAGCCAAAATGCTTGATTGATTCGGGAATGTCTAATTGTTCGGGTAATTCAATTGCATTGTTGCTTAATATTAAATTGGTTGCATTGTTCACCACACTTTCACCCTCACATTAATCGCGTGTAGATATAATCTTTGACGTTGTTTAAGATGACTGTTTCGTAAATTACTGTCAGACAAAAAAGTATTCTACTACCATAAAAATAAAGTCAATATTTAACTGAACAGCAAACTTTAAAAAATTATATATAATCCGTATTCGCATCACAGCGCAATTACCTGCTCATTTACATAATTACTTTATTTATTACAGTGATGAGGTTAATCAATGATTATTTAACGTATTATTGAAACTGAAACGGGCGGTAGTTTATGTTTCAATCTCATGAATGATTGGCAATGAAATAATTAAATTCCATACAGTAATTTGATACTGAATGTGATCTCTGTTAATATAGGTCTTTTAGATACTGTTAAAAATATGTAGCTAGATTTGCAAATAGAGTTTTACTTTCTTTGCTAGGTTAGAGTCATTCAAAGCTCATCGAATCGATTTTTAGTAAGAATTAATTACACCTGAATTATAACATCATAGAAGAAACGAAATCTAATTTTTTTTTTTTTTTTTTTTTTTTTTTTTTTTTTTTTTTTGGGGAAAATCATCCAATGACTTCTCCCGCCTTGGGCAAGGCGAAAGGGAGTGTCAGACTCTTACTGACTAAAAACCACCCCGTTCCTTCTCCTGCTTTTCGACCCGAAGCCCCGGTAAACCCGCTAGGTAGTCCGCAGCTCCGGATCAGGCATCAGCCCTACTGGGCCCCATCTGTGGTGGTCTGATGGCTCTTTGAGGCGCGCGCGGAACGCGACGCGCCGCACGCACGGGTCTGGATCTGGTCGGGCGGCGAGCTACCCTTGCTCGCCGTCCGCAGGCCCGCACTTACGGTGGCCGGAGATCGTCTCGCGATCCCCTACGCCCGGAGTGTCTCTTGCGACGGCTGGGGCGTGAAGAGGTTTGTTCTCTCACGCGCCCCGCCTCCTCCTTAGCTAGCATGACTGCTTCGCAGAAGGAGGAGACGGCATCCCAGTCCCTCTCGCTCCGCACCATGGCCTGAACCAGTGCCGGGCGCGAGAGGTCGCCGTCGCCGACCACATCCCTGAGGACTTGGCGGTGCTCAGCCCACGCAGGGCACACCGCCACCGTATGTTCTACCGTGTCCTCCGGGCGGTCCTCACAGTGATGACACCCGGGCGTTTCCTCCCGCCCAATAAGGAACAGGAACCTACCGAAACTCCCATGTCCGGTAAGCAAGTTTGTTTACCTGCGTCAGGCGGTAGGTGAGGACGCCGTGGCGCCTCTCTAGCCACTCCTCAAAGAGGGGACTTACCGCTGCAATGATAGCGAGCCCAGCCCTCGGTTGCGACAGTCGTTGCTGCCATTCCGCCATGAGATCGCGCCGGAGCTCGTCCCGCCACGCACTGATCTGGCGCGGCAGTGGAGTTTCGCCCCGGCGACACGCGTCGGCGCGCAAACTGAAGACGCGCGCGAGCACCTTCGCCTCCAAATCCCACGGCGGTAATCCGGCAAGGAGGTTCGCCGCCTCTCCGGAGATCGTGCGATATCCACGAATCACCCGGATGGCCATGACCCTCTGAGAAGTGAGCAGCGCCCGAGCTGGTCGCCGCATCAGGTTCGGCGCCCACACAGGGGCGCCGTAGAGGGCCATGGACCGCACGATCCCCGCGTACAACCGCCGAGGTTTGGCAGGAGCCGCTTAAGCGCAGCCCCCGTCCGTTCCAACTTAGGAGCCAAACGTCGAAAGTGTTCCACGAAGTTCCATCGACTGTCGAGGACGAGTCCTAGATACTTCATCGTAGTCTCGACGCCGATGGAAACCCCTCCCGCCGTTATTTGGGACCCACCCGGAGGTGGCGCGTTCCCGCGGCCATGAAAGCACATGGCCTCGGACTTGTGGAGCGCCACCTCGAGTCCCAATTGCCGGATCCTATCAACAACTGTCGCAACCGCTCTCGCCATTAAGTTCGCCGCCGCCTGGTGCGACCTCCCGTGCGCTAACACTAGCGTATCGTCGGCGTAACATATTACGTCGACGCCGTTCGGGAGGTCGGTGCGCAGCACCCAGTCGTAACCGATATCCCACAGGAGCGGTCCCAAAACCGAACCCTGTGGAACACCGCGCGACATCTCTCGCCGTTTCCATTCGCCCTGGTGACCGGGGTATATGACATACCTGTCTGTCAGGTAAGCCTCGATTATACGACGGAGGTAGGTAGGAACCCGGTGATACCGGAGTGCCTCCAGTATGCAGCTCCAGGGTAGGGAGTTGAAGGCGTTGGCGATGTCCAGAGACACTGCCACAACGACCTTACCCCTGGACACTGCAGTCCCCGTCGTGAGGTCCCTTACGCGCATGATGGCGTCCACCGTGGAGCGCCCTCTGCGGAAGCCGAACTGGCCGTCCGCGAGGTCCGGCCCAATTCCGGACAAGTGCGCGACGAGGCGGTTCGAAATTATCCTTTCGAAGACTTTTCCCACCTCGTCGAGCAGCACAATGGGCCGGTACGCGGACGGAGAGTCCGCAGGGCGCCCCGGCTTCTTCACGAGGACCAGTTTTCCCGTCTTCCACTGAAGTGGGAACTGGCCCCTATCCAAGCATGCGCTGTAGAGACCTATTAATCGAGGCCCGAGAGCCTCCGAGGCCAGGACCCACGCCTTGCCATGCAGGCCATCGGGTCCTGGGGCGGTGTTCTTGGCGCCAATCCGGCGCACCGCCGCTCTCATTTCTGCCTCGGTCACCTCCGGAACGATGTCGCCGTCGTCGTCACTGTGGCCCGCATTGGGCACCGCAGGGGGCGGAGTCATGGATGGAGGGGTGAAACCCCTCCGTAGTCGGGGGAACAAGGCGCCGACTACTTCCTCTACGACCTCTGGCCGGAGACTCTGAGTCAGCGGGGAGCCCAGGTGCGGAGCTATCGTGAGGAATCCTGGACTTATAATTTCCAATTATAAGTACGAAATCGCTAACCTGCATTGAGCAAGCGTGGTGATTAATGCTTAAACCTTTCTTGTGATAAGAGGTCTTTAGTCAGCACTAGGCATTTATAGGCTGTTAGTGTGTGTGTCTAAAATGATGGCACTATTTATAAAAAATGTCTTGTTACAGTATTATTATATCAATAGAAGTGCTAATATTAATTGGACAATAGAGACTAGACTATAAGTACGTACCTACAAATAACATGATGTTTCACGTACAATGCGTCTACAACCACATTCGGTAGATTAGTAACAAAGATCAATGGCATGCATTGTATCTACATTTGGACATTTGGACTGTAATATTGTCGGTTCTCGGATGTCAATAATCTGTGCTAATTATAGAAAGAACGACCCATTTCTCATTTACAATGTTGCTACTGCATCTATTGTTCGCAGATCCGAAGCCATGTACCTATAACCGCGGCTTTATTTACATTACCTAGGCAGGTCCCATAAGGGTCCGTTTACACAGACCGGCTTGGAGAGGAGAGCAAATTTTTATCACGTTGAAAACAGAGTTTTATGTATTTGTGTTAAGGTTTATTTTTTCATGTGCACTGTTTTTGTCATTAAAAATGCTTGACGGCGCTTGGTATGAAACAATAAAAAGAGCCTAAACGGCTCCGATCGCGTGCTCTTTTCGAGCAGCCGATCGGTTCCGATTGCATGCTTTTTATCACTCGTGCAGTATATCGAGCCGGTCTGTATGAACGGACCCTAAGAGGCCGTCTCGTAAGGGTCTATACATTGGACAGAGTCCGGGTAGTAGCGCTCTCTAATAGATATGAAATGCATTCTGAAGTGACTTGAGGTTGCTTTTCCACCAGAGATGTGCTATGCTACGTTGCTGTGGATGCGTTTGGCTTCCACCATTCATACTCATTGGTACACATAGCTTAGCACTGGTGGAAACGGACTCAACTAAAATATGTATTTTTATATAGAAAGATGAAGATGTTTTATTTGCTTTTGTATTTACAAAAGCTGCTTTGTTTACTTGTAAAAAGATTTGTGAGTTTTTTGTCATAATATGTTCGTATTTCAATAGTTGTGTATTCTAGTCTGTGAGGAATGTAGAAGATTTTCCACTGAACTCGAATATAAACAAGTATAAGTGAAAGAAAATATTTGTGACTTTTTTACTACGTTTACTTTGAAAGTATTTGTATACGACTGTATATTTGAAACAAATAAACCACTCTACCGTAAGTCGTGGTTGGCTCGCCCGTTTCTCACATGAAAGTGCGGGTTTGAAACCTAAAAATGCCAAGTACCAATGTGACTTTTACCGAGTTATACGTACTTTCGAAGATTATTTAGACACTACTGACAAACGATGAAGGTAAACATCGTGATGAAACCAAGACTTATAATTTCTGATTACGTCTTGAGCTAGTGTTGTGGTTAATGCTCAAGGGTTGTGGTCAACTCTCCTCGTTAGCAGAGGCCTTTGGTCAGCAGTGGCCAGTTAATAGCCTATTAATGATGATGTTGAAACCACTCTATTAATAGATGTTCAGATAATTTTTCTATCCATTATAAGTACAATATTTAACTAACAAACAGTTTTACTACCATCCGCTCTGTATAGATCTTTAAGGGTTTTTAATTATACCTCACAGCAATGAAGTGAGGGGTGTCTTAATCAGAAGGTGCACTAATTAATTTTGCATCGCCAAGTGGAGATAACAAGATTATCGGATATATGAAATCTTTTTTATGCTATAAGCCAGCAAATGAACAGACGGATCATCTGATAGTAAGCAATCACCGCCGCTGATGACAAGAGCGTTGCCGGCCTTTTGGGGGTTAGAAATTTAAGGGTTGTCGGGGAATCGGGGAATGAAAAGTTTGGTAATTGGGCCTCTGGTAACCTCACTCACACAACGCAAGCGTTGTTTCACGTCGGTTTTCTGTGAGGCCGTGGTATTACTCCGGTCGAGCCGACCCATTCGTGCTGAAGCATGGCTCTCCCACACTTTGTCTTTTCACTGACTGACTGTAATTTGTAATGAGATTTCCTTTTGGGAACGGCTTTGGTTAGAAAGTATTTAAATAAAAAGTTTTATAAAATAAACAATGACGTTAGTGTATAAGTTATGTGCATTTAACAAATATTTGAAATACTTTTATGTGTCTAAAGAGATGAGTAAGATTGATTCAATTCATTGTTTTTGTATTTCAGGTATGTGTATCACAGCTAAAATAATATACATATTTCTATGGCGTTACCAAAATATATCCACGAAATTTATTTTGTTATATTAAAATACTAGCTACTTCGGCGCGGTTTCACCCGCACTGCTCGGTTCCTATTGATTATGGCGTGATGATTTATAGCCTATAACCTTCCTCGATAAATGCGCTATCCAACACAAAAAGAATTATTCAAATCGGACCAGTAGTTCCTGAGATTAGCGCGTTCAAACAAACAAACTCTTCAGCTTTATAATATTAGTATAGATCTATATCGCTATGCAATCGTAGACCGAGAATATAATATATTAAAGTATAGTTTCTGTCTGTGATAGCTAGTTATACTATAATATATAGCTCGATATATTTATTATAGCTAATAACAAACTGGCCGATATACCTAATTACCAAATTCCTTGAAACTTTCAAAACATTCAACATTTCGACATTTAGAAGTCTAATTTACTATTCAAACCAATACAGAATTTCGAATTTGAAATGCTAGAAAAATACCTATTATACACCCAATAGTTCTAAACGAAGGCTGAAGTAAGATCACAATTTACAACAATCAAAGTCTTTACGAGAATCTTGAAACTATGTGAAAGACTCGAGTAAATTATTAGCTTTTACGTAGAAACAAAGAAATTCGTTAACTGACTACATTGTTTCATCTTTATATTCGCTTTGTTTTAGGCCGTTTGATGTTTATAGGAGTAGTTTAAATTTTACGACTATTTCATCTTAACCTTGAATCTAAAACGCCTATTCAATTTTGTGTGTAAAATAATTTTATTGCTGTCTATTGTAGTCATAATATTTTCTTACATTTTTTAGAAGTTACATCATAGAAAACAACACTATTAGTTATTGAAAATTGCAAAAATGAAGACTTAAGAT